>NC_142214.1:15868000-16505000 GCF_049639895.1 Pseudopodoces humilis | reverse complement strand
CAGGAGGTGAGAAGCATAAAACTTAAAAAACTACTTTAAAAATGAGCAATATAGCCCCGTTTCAGGAAGTGTTCTAGTCACAAATTCTAGAAATGTAATACAAAATAGAGTAATTTTTTCCAAGAGATCAGAAATGGCTCCCTCTTAACAGGGCAACAAACTGCTTTGTGGAATGCAACTGGAATAGGTCATTTGCCTGAGCAAGTTCACATAATTATAAAAGAACGTGCTTTTCTGCCTTATTACACTTAAGCACAGATAAAACAGTTTATAATGGTGAAAACTCCAAACAATCCAATCTATCTGAGCAGCCTCTCCAACAGATCCCATGCCCATAGTGGCATTCCACCACAGCAGCGCAGGCTACAAGTGGAATCCCATCCCAAGACTCTCTCCTTTAGTGACCCAGAGTGTACAATTAAAATACCTGCAGTTCGTTTCCAGACAAGTTATACAGATGGTCTCTGAAATAGCTTCTGCTCTTAAAGGCTGCTTTAATTGCCCTAAGGTTGTTTTATGGAGATAGTTTATGTAGAAGTTTTACGCACTTACCCCACTAGCAGCTTCCCAGAAGAAAGTGTTCAGAACTGAGCTTCAGCACAGACTGTCTCTTGTTGGAACAAAGCTGAATAAATTTTCCCCAGGCCAATTCCCTACCACCTCACGCTCCATCTGTCCCACTGTGGCGTTAAGAACCAACATTCACCAGCCAATGCCACCCAACCTGCACATGCCAGCAGAGCACCTCTCTCCATCCACACTTACGTAGTTAGCAGGAAAGACCCATCACTACATCTATCCAGCGCTTTCCTAGCAGCAGGCTTCCCTGAGAACTCCACAATGCCTTTCCCAGAGGATCGTCCTCTGTCATCCACAATAACCACAGCCCTCTCCACCTGGCCAAACACTGAGAAGGCTTCCTCCAGGAGCTCATTGGACACAAACTGAGGCAGATTCCTGACTGTCAGCGAGGCGCTGTGGCAGGCAAAGCGCACTCGGAGCTGCTTCCCGCGGAGAGGCATGTTGTCCAGTTCCACCTTGGCAATCTCTGCCAGAGTGCGAGTTTCCTGCAGACAGAAACAGCCATCATTAAAACTCCCACTAAGGCACGGGATTAAACACAAGCTTATTTCTCTGTAAAAAGTATTTCTGAGAGAAATAAATGATTCTCCCACAGCTTGCTAAGAAGCGTGCCAAAAAACCACAGCTATTCCTTATCATGAATGACTGAACAGCCAAAGTTTGGGGGTGGGGAGGGTGAGAAATATAGAACAAATACCCTAAGTTTAGTCCAACAGCTAGTACAAACTAAGCAAACAATGAAATTGTCATCATCATACGTAATTATATTAAGGCTACAAAGCACCTTCTTTTAAAAACCATACATTTAAAAAACAAGATTCATCAATTAACCAAGTCTGATAAGGAAATGCTGATAATATGACAATCCATGAAAAACCTTCTATGCCTCTTTCACACCTTTCCAATAATTTAAGTCACTACCAAGCAGCTACACTACATGAAAATGGCCCAGGCATGGGTGTGGGAACCTCACCCACTCACTTCAGGGCTTTCAGAAAGGTGGTGCATGAGCCACAGAAATCTGAGAACCACCCTATGGCGGTAGCTACTTCCCTTCCAGACACACTTCAATGTGATCATCTAGAGATCCCCTACCTCAAGAACATTAATCACACCAGAAATACTGCAAGACAAACTATGCCCATCAGAATTCCATATTCCAGAAATACAGAAGTTCACTTTATCTATAATAACATCACATTCATGTGGGGTTTTTTCTGCTTTCTACAAGCTGATTTCAGAATAAATTTATCAGATCTCTCATAACTCCTGCCACAAGCTGCCTAAACTCATGTTTCTTTGCATAACAAGCTCTAGACAAACTACTTCAAAGCTAATCCCATATTCCAGGTTACTAAGATCATCAGCAGGTTTAATCAGCAAGACATCTGAACATCTACTACTTTCAATTAGCAATATTGCTCCAGTGTGAGCCATCACCACAAAAACTCCCCCAAGATGCCAAGTCACTCACCAGCCTGATAAAACCAAAGCCTTTGTCCTTGTGTATGAAGACTTCCCCTGCCTTGCCATACTTCTCAAACAACTTTCTCATCTCTTCCTCTGTAATATCTGGGGGCAGATTCCCCACAAAGAGGCGGCTTCTTTGGGTGAAGGTCTTTTCACCGGGTTTCCGGAAATTCTTCAGGTCAATAGTCAGGCCTTCATCTGAGGGGAATAAGGTACACAGCTGCTCTACAGTTGGGGGGATAAATTTTATTAGGTTTCATCACAGTGACCACAGAGACACAGGATAATACAGGTAACCCGTTCATTTTGGTCCTACACCTCTCCAGCCATCTCTCCAGCAACAGGGGGATTTTATTTCAAAATGGCCCCGTAATTTTTTTTTAAGAAAACTGAACCTCAGTGCTCATTAACACCAGTGAATGACAGTCTAGAACTGAAGAAAACAACACACTGCAGCTTGAAATAACATGAGATGTTTCACTCAAACTTTTTGAGATCTGGTCAAGATAACTGGCCCACAAAAAAAAAATCAACTGTAGTCACAACACAGGATTTTGCTATTACAACACAAATAATTACAGAAAAGCCATGGTTTAGTCAGAAAACAGATTTTCACTCAAAAACACACCAAAACAATTCCAGATATCTAGAAAAATATGAAAATAAGAAGAGATTTTTTTTTTCAGCCAGATAACATGTCAGATAGCTGTCATTCTATGAGATGGGTTCCAGAGTATGGGTTTCCAAGCTGAAGAGAAGGCTGAAATAGTGGGGAAAAATACCAACCCCAAAATAAAAAAATAATAAAAAAAACCGCCACCCCAAAAATCAGCCGTATAGGTGAGACCTCAGAAAAATTACAAGTTTAATTAAAAAAAAATAAATACGTACTAAGTAAGTTATCTTAGAAGGGATTTTTAAAGTTGGAAAATACCTTGGAGATCAAGCCCAAGGTAAAAATATTTCCTGAGCTATCCAACAGAAATAAACACAAACAGTGACATTCTCAAATTCCTACAGGCATATACAATCTTTAACCCTTAATTCAGCAAGAGTCCAGCATGATCCTGAAAGCTCTGTTATATGCCGGACACAAGGATGGATTTAGCATCACTTTATCATCCTGCGCCCTGTTTTCTTAAACACATGAAAATTCATCACACAGGGCACAGAAAGCAAATCCTTTGCTTTGCAGAGGACACAAGTCATGGTCACACACGTGAAGTAAACTGTGAACATAAATGACTTGATTCTAGCTACAAAGCAGGGCACTAAATGAGAAAGACTGTCCATGCAAAGACAAATTCAAGACACTGGAAGGATAACCTTTTGATAGGAGTAAGCACACCTCCATGGCTAACACTAAATAACCACACTGAGAGTGTGCCCAGAGAAGAGCAGTGGGAGTAAATTATTTACTTCACACAGCAAAGGTGAAGGAGTGAAATATTTTGCCTTGTTCACAGCGTTACCACGAGTATTTGGGGATCAATTACAAAGCCTGTGGATACAACAGGAAGTACTTGGAACAGAGTTACACTCAGCGGTGCACAGAGTACCACTCTGTTCCCCCTCAGGAGATCCATGCAAAGGAGTGAGACACAGTCACTCCTACAAACCGATCCCTGTGGGAATTCCCCAGTACAGCTGTACTGTTATTGTTTTCAACCTGACTGGAAACTGCTGCTCTGCCACCCTTGTCTGTTATTGTCTGGGAACTGATAAAGAGTCTGTTCAACTCGTCCACTTAACAACAACGTGCAGGGTTTTTACCAAGCCAATATCTTTGATACAAAAAACCCCACTCGGAGGAATCACACAAACTGCACAGGTGACTTCTACACGTTTCTGTTTTCAAAAGCCAAAGTGCCCAAACTTTAAAAAAAAAAGAAAAATCCACATCTAATAAAACTAAAGCAACTTCCCCCAGCCCCCCCACCCCGCCAAATGTTAACGGGGATGTCTCGCCACCATACTTCTAAACTATCAGGTTAGATCAGTTCTGGCCCCTGAAGCCATTAACACATTCTGTCCCAGTTCACAAGCACCGCTCTGGAGCGCCAGTCCACACTGACCAGGAAAACCCGGAAACCCGCTGGAGCGGAACGGCTTTCATCAATGTCAACTGCCATTAAATACTAAGTAAAGCTGGATATCTCCTAATTCCTCATTGAAAAAAAAATTTAGCCTTAAGGGGTGCCTGCAGATCGCTGTAACAATGTTCTCACTACAACATAATCTTCAACGAGAGCAAACTTACTTCTGTATAATTTAGTAATTGCTCTCGCAGCCGAGATTCTTAAGTTTCTAGTTTCCTAAGAAAACCTGTATTGAGAAGCCATGTGATATGCCCGGGGAAAAAACAAGAACCAGACAATGAAAGACAGAGCTTGTTATATTCGCAACGCTTACACACTGTCAAGAACACACTGACTTCCGAACGGTAAGTGTTTTTTTTCCTGAGATTTTGAGACAAAGACAGAACCTCTATATCGCTGCCCTGGTTTTTGGAACGCAAAAAACTTACGAACACAAAAAAACTTACGAACAAACGCAACACAAGTCGCGTTTACCTTCGAGTGGACTGAGCAAAACCAAAATAAAACGCACAAATACAACCCAGGCGCAATTAAAACCGTGCTTTCCAACATGGGAAAAGAACTGATATAGCAGGAGATGCTGCAGCCTACTTGGGAATCTAAGGATTTATTGTTTTAACTTGGAAAACTGGGTTCCTTTTGTTCCTGCCGAGACCTGTTGCACTCCCGAGGGCCGCAGCTAACCCGAGGTTTCCCGCTGCACCGAAGCGGTCGCTCAGCGCCTACCCAGAGCGGGGCCGGGCGGGCCCCCGCGGCGGGCCCGGGACTCACTCTGGCTGTTGGCCTGCTGCCCGTTCGCGGGGATGGACGGCGGCGGGTGCTGCTGGTGCTGCTTGCGCGGAGCGTGGTTCTGCTTCTCCATGTTGAACCCCTTGTTGCCCTGCATCTTCCCCACCTAGAAGCAACACACGCACGGTCGGGAAGCGGCCCGGAGCTCGGGCCCCGGTGACTCCAGCCGGCCCCGCGTGCAGGGGCGGGGCGGGCCGCGCAGGCCGCGCCGGGCCCCGGCGGCGACGGAGCAGGGCCGAGCCGCGACCCTACCGCCCCCGCGACCTCACCTGGCGGCAACACCGGACGGGGACACGGACACCGGGACAGACACTGGCCCCGGACACAGACACCGGGACGGACACGGACACCGGGACCGCGGCGGCCGAGAGGAGAGCGCGCGGCCGGAACTCGCGCAGCCTAACACGGCGCCCCTCTCCCTGAGCTCCTATTGGCCACCCCGCGCCCGCCACCGCGCCGCTAACTGGCCAAGCCCGTCGTCAATCACAGCGGCTGCCGTGGAGGGGCGGGACCAACTGGCTGTATGCGGATCCCATTGGCCACCGGAGCGGCGGAGCGCGCTGCCAATCACGGCGGTGGGCACCAAGCTTGGGTGAGAGGCGAACGGGGGACAAAGGGAGCGCCGAGAGCCGCCCCGCGCGCGGCGCGCAGGCGCGGTGCGAGCGCGCGGGGGCCGCGCGCTTTTAAAGGGCCAGCGGCGGCGCCGAGCGCGTGCAGCCCCGCCGCGCCCCCGACGTGCGCCCGGGATGGCACCGGGGCGGTTCCCGGCTTGCCCTCTCCACCCCGGCCAGTGGAGCCCGGGCAGTGCCGGGGAGCCGGCGTGTGCCGATCCAGTCTCCTCCAGCCCCGTGCCTGCTCCTTGCCGCGTCCAGCCGCACGTTGCCCCATGTCGTCCGGATCCCGTTCCCGTCGTTCCCCGCTGCGGGGGAGGAGGTGGCTCGGTTCGGAAGAAGGGTCCCTCCCTCCGCGCCCTACCTCTGGGAACGCACCGGGCGCTCCGGGAGCGCGGTCGTATTGTGCCTCGGGCTGGTTTCGTTTCACCGCCTTGCAATAAACTCTCCCTCTTCCCGCCGCCTCACGGGGGCAGGTGCCGCGCGGCCGCGACCAGCCCGCTCTCCGGGCGCGGGAGCCCCGGGCGGCTCACAGCCCTTGCGGAGTGCCCGCTCCCGGCTGTGTCCCCTGGCCTCCAGCCTTCCCCCAGCCCCGGCACCCCAGTGTGCCCGCACGCTGGGAAACCGCAGGTTCCCGGGGCGGGAACGATAGGAGAGCCCCCCAGTGGAGTGGGGCCGTCAAGAGCTGATGCCGCCCCGCTGAGATGGAGGGGGCCCGGGGCCCGCCGGCAGGGGAGCCCCGGGGAGCGGGGGGCGGCAAGACTGGTGGGGCGGAGCAGCGCGGGGGGCACGGATGGAAGCAGAAAGGGGTAGGGGTGCCGCGGGCGGCGAGGCCGGAGGGCGCTGTCATGGCTGGGGAAGGGCACCCAGGGCTATGCGCGGTGCTGCGGGAGCGCGGCACGGGAGGGGATCGCGGGTGAAGGCGCTGCCGGGAATGGGGGGCGCCGGCCCAGGCGGTCCCCCCCGGGGGCGGTGCCGCGTCCCGGGCCCCCGCGGAAGCCCCGCCCGGCCGCGCTGTCACTCACCGCCCCGGGGAGACGCTCCAGCTTCGGGGAGGCGGTGGTGGCGCCCGGGCTCGGCCGGGTGGGTCCCCCCGCGTGCAGGTAGAGGCCGTGGCGGCGCGGCCGGACCGGACCCCCCGGGACGGCAGCGGGGCTGGGGCCGAGAGAGGTGGCAGCGAGAGGGTTAAGGGGGGGGCGGGGAGCGGGGTGCCGAGCCCATTCCGCGGGATCCATTCCGCGCTTTGCGGGTGGCCGCGCGGGCACCGGCGGGAACCGGAGCGCCCCGTTCCGGCCCGCGCCCCCCGCCGTGCTCCTGCCCCGCAGCCCGCCGTGCCCCGCCAGATCGCGGCCGCCGCCCGCGCCAGGCTCCGTGCTGTCCGCCCTCCTGGACCCGCTCCGCTAAGCGGATCCGCCCCAGGTTTTCCAGCCGCCCGTCGCGGTCCGGGCTGTCGCGCCGATCCCGCGCTCGGGATTCCGCTCCGCGTTTCCGCGGCGGCCGCTCGTGAGCGAGTCTCGCGAGCCCAGGCCCCACTGCGACCAATGAGAGCTCGTCCCTCGCTCCGCGCAGCCAATGGGGCGGTGCCGCCGCCCCCCCGTCGGGTTGCAGCGCGTTGAGGGCTCCGAGCGGCGCCTCCATTTAAAGGGGCCGCGACCCGAATCCGGGTTCTGGGTAGAGCGGGCGGCGCAGCACCGGGAGAGCCAGGTACGAGCGGTGGCGGCCGCGGGCGTGCCCCGGCGGCGTCCCGGGAGGTGCGGATGGGACCATGGGCCGGTCTTGGGGCCCCGAGAGGAGGGGGCTGGGCGGGCGCGTGCGGCGCGGGTACCGGGGGTGGGTGAGCCCTCCGGCGGGGGGGAGCGCGCGCCTTGCGGGAGGGGGCGTGGCCGACGCTCCGGGAGGGGGCGGGGCCGGTGCCGCTCGCCCCCTGTCCGTGGTGGCCGCTTGGGGGCGCCCTGCGGCGGGTCACGGGGGGGGGGGGAGGGGGGAGCCCTGTGCGACCCTTATGGGGGATGTGCGCTATGGCTCCCACCGGGATGGATGGGGAGCCGCAGCCTGACCCCCACCGCGGTGCAGCTCCAGTCCAATGGAGACCCTAACGCGACTTGCTCTGCGGTGCGGTGGAGGCGGTGGTCGCTGCACCCCTCCCGGTATGGCTGGGGAATTGCTTGGCCCCCAACCCCGCCTCGGTTCCATGGAAACCCCCGTGCAGCCCTCGCTCTGGAGGGGGGTGGTCTCTGGAGTTACACAGGATGGATGGGGAGCCCCTATGTGACCCCCATCCCCGACTCAGTGCAGAGCGCACCCCATCCCCCTGCAGTGGGGGGGATCGTGCTATTCTTATGCCTTTTGGGGAGGGACTCTGAGCTCTGGCTCCCCCCGCTGTGGCTGAGGAACCCATCAGCCTGACCCTCATTCCCACCCTGCTTCTATGGAGACCCCAGTGAGATCCTTGCCCCTGTTGCGGGAGGTGGTCTTTGGGCCCCCCTGCGATGGATGGGGAGCCCCAGCCTGACCCCCATCCGTGGTATGGGTTGGCACAGGGAGGCAGCCCTCTGGGGGACTGTGGCTGGCTGTGCCCCCCAGCCATGTCAGTGCCTGGGCACAGGCTGGGCCCGCGGTTCATGGCTCCTGGGAGGCCCTGGAGCGCTCAGCCCAGCCAGGCCTGTCCTTGCTGAGGGGCTGTGCAGTGGCAGCAAACAGCCCTGGCACCCTCTGCCCCAAGCTCTGCCCTGGGACCCGCCCGGGCTCGGCTCTCCCTGTGTCCCCAGGGGCTCAGCCTTTATGGTGTCAGCACACACAGGAGCAAAGTCTGTAGGGTTCAGCAGCTGCTTCTCAGTGAACTGGACAACCTTTGCGACAGCCTTCCCCTGTGTGTGGGGGAGTCTGAGGCCTCCTCGAGGCCTGATGGGTGTGTGTATCCCTGGACACCATGTGCCGCTCTCAAGGATCTGGCCCCATGAGAGAAAGGTGCAGCCCCACAGGGCTGAAGCTGCCTTGAGCTGCTGCAGGAGGCCCCAATCTGCTGAAGCCTCCCCATGTGGGCAGTGTAGCCAACAAGGTGCCCTGGGGAGCATCAAGTACATCCTGTGGAGGAGGGGGAGGCAGGTCTGGTGAGACAGGGAGCTGGCTGTGGTGTGTGCCTGGCATGGGAAAAGGCCCTGGCAGTCAGACATGCTGGTGTGGGCAGAGGCAGTGCTGGACGTGGTCTGTGTCAGGTGATGGTGGGGGATAGGATTTTCAGCTGAGTGCTGAGGGATGGTTCCTGGAGTCTCATTTTTTGAGGATGAGTGCTGCTTCATTTGTGCTCTCATCTTCTGCTGTGCTTCCAGGTATGGCTTTTGTTCTAGACTGTAACTTCTTCTTTCCCTTTCATTTCAGCTGCAATCCCCAAGAAAACTTTTAATCTGCATTTTCTTACCTAACCGTGTCTAGCCTGGGATCAAAGCTGGTGATAAGAGCATAGCCCTGTTGTTATTGTGAGCTCAGCTTTATTAAAGGAATATCCACAGCCTACAGAGCTTTAATGACTAACCTGAGCCTTCCAGCTCCATAGTGCATATTTACACAACCTCTTTTTCTCTCTGCTCACATCCCTCTCACTGTGAGTGCCCTTGCTTTGGAGGATGACAGTAACACCAGATTCTTCCACATCTCTGGCAGCTAGAGCAAGGACCTAGGCTGAGCTCATAGCCTCACTAAGGTGGCAAAGCCCCTTGTATCATATCTTTATGGATGTCTTGTGGTCAGTGATGCTGGGATGTACAACTGTGATGGACACAGATGTGCTGGCAGAAGCCTTGGTGCAGAAGGGTCGTGGTCAAAGCAGTCTAAGGGAAGTATGGAATAGGCTATAGCTGTGACAACGTGTTTGTTAATTTAGCAAAGGCAGTGCTAGCAGGATTTGACTGGATTTGTGTTTTAGTCTCAGTAGAGTGTTTCATTAACTTCTTCCTCACCTTCATCTCACCTCACCTCAACTTCTTCATCACCTCTGCTGATGGTACATGTCAGGAAATGGCAGTGTTTGAGATCATCCTCACCAGTCCTGCTGGCTGTGGGCTCTGGTGCTGTCTCCTGGCCACTTGCTGTGAGCCTGCTCTGCTGGCCCAGCCCTGGGCAGCCCAATGGGAGAGGAGTTGGTCTCTAGATGGGGTGAAATACTGTTCAGCACAGCCTTACCCAGGGCCAGTTTGAACAGCTGCATGTGAGGTGTGTCCTCCCAGAGCTGAGATCCCTTTCCAGCACCTTGCAGAGGGATCTGGGACTGTCAGTGAAGCAGAGGAGACAGCTCACACTGTGTTTCCAGTATTTTGGCTCTGCAAGGCCTCTTAAGGAGAATTACATGTTTTGCTCTCTAGGATACATCCTCTCAGAGACCCTGCCCTTTTGTCTTCTCTCTCTTCCCTGTGCAGTAAGGTTTATTCACAGAACCACAGACAGATTTGCATTGTAAGTGACCTCTAGAAGTGTCTGGTCCAACTGACCTCCTGCTCACAGCAAAGCTGACTCGAGGCCTTGTTGTTCAGGGCTTTGTCCAGTTGGGTTTTGAGGTCCTCCAGGGAGTCTATGGCCTATTCCCAGGCTGCAGAACTCCTCTGGAGAGTCACCTGCTGTCCATGCAGCTGTTCTCTCCAGCTGTCTGTGCCTGCCAGAACACTTTGTTAGGTGTTCTGTTGCCTTCCTGCAGCATTTGGGCAACAGGTAGAGAGACCTGATGACCATCTGTTTTTTACCACTTCCAGGTCTTCTATTTTTTTTAATCATTACTTTGATATCATTAAGGCAGTTTGGACACACACTGCTCAAGCATGCTGTACCTCTGAGCCTTTTTTGTTGTGCTTCTGATAGTACTTCCAAAGCTTTTATGCCCACTCACCCCCTTCCATTGTGTTTAACACTATTTTGGCGATACATACCAGGAGAATTTTCTCTTGGACTTGATCGCTGAGTGGAGTTGGTTCTTGAAGCTGAATTGCTCTCCAGATAGCATTGCTGCTAAGGGTGTACTTACACTTGTTAGTCCTTTCTCTCTTGCAAAACCTTGACACTCAGTGCTTTGGGAGATCCTGGTCTTACAAGATGTGAAGGGATCCAAGCCATTTCAAACTGCTGCCAGGATGGCATTCTGACTGGATGAGGATGCTCCTGTTGCCTGTCTTAGCCTTTACTGCTATGGATAGCAGCAGATAATGCTGAGATTGAGGAATGTTGTCAGTTATATTTGAAGTGTTGCAGGGAGTCTCCTGGTAAACCTGATTCCAGGCAATTCTGTGAGATCTCTGAAATTTGTCCTTCTTGCACTTTCTTGAAATTGAAGTGAAGTTTCTGGAATGCAAGCTCAGAATCCAGTTTGGTCATTCCTGCCCTTGAGGAATTCACAGGAGACTCATGGTTGTGTTTTGCAGCACCAGCTGTTCAGTACTGAAGGATTTAGGCTTTCTGGGTTCAGGGTGACTGTGCTACCACATTTGAGGCCTGCAGCCCTGAGATGGGGCTCCCACTGTAGTAAAATCTGGTGGTGGTCTTCTTTCCTGGATTTGGAACTATAAAAAAACAATTGGTGGAGTCTCAATGCTGCTGGTGAAATTCTGGAAAGGCCCTTTTGTTTCCTGTGTACCAGTAACTGTTGTGTAGACAGTCCCAGTCACACGTGAAGACTGGCCTGAAGGGGATGTGGTGAAAGGTGCTGCAGTTTGCACTGACTGAGAACCAATAGTACATTTGGAGGTGAGACAACATCCACCAAACCCTGCCTGCAAAGCACAAGGACTTGAGCAGTGACATCTGCAGGAGCTGTGGCTGATTTGGAGTGAGTCACTGCATGTAAAACCTCCTAGTCACAGAGGGCTTACAGATCCATGGTCAGTTGTTTAATCATGTGTTTATGAGCTTGTCCAGCTTTGATTTCCAGCTTTTTGTGTCCTTGTGTGCACCTGTCTGTATCTCTAAGGAGTCATCTGCTGTAGATCTTTCTTTGTGACTTTTTTAGAGGGGTCATGTCCCACCACCATTTCTTTTTAGTGAACAAAATAGGTTTAGCACTGGAGGGTGTTTTCCAAACCATGGCTGTTCATAAAGCAGTGGGATTCTTGTGTTAGTGTGTCAGATTTTTTTTTTTATTTGAAACATCTCAACTCTTCCAATAACTGTTACCAATTGTAGACAGTAGCCAAGAATGAGACAGTGATGGTGTAACATGGCACCGTGTGCAAGTAGCACTGTACTGAATGTCACCAAGTGGGGTTTGTGCTCTTTGAAGACTGAGTTTGCAGCTCAGAGAGCTGCCTTTCCAAAAACACTAGTAAACAGCAAAATCTTTTCAGCTCCTTTATGGAGAATTTTGACAGGACTGAAGCATGGTCCATAGTAGTGTGCTTGGTTTACTGGTGATATTTTGTAAATCCATTTGTGTTTGAGTTAGCCAATACGTAATAAAGGTTTGCAGTGCTTGAATTTAGAATGCTAACAGCTGTCCAGATAAACTCAGATAAATCACAGCAGAGTAGTTGGCTTCTGCTGTACTCACCACTCAAAGTATAATATTGTTAATGAAGCTATGTTGACTGAAACCATGCTGGTAGGACATGATATTACTTTCTTAATTTCTTAATTTTATTGATTGAACTGTGTATTGACACTGTTGTTTCTGTTGAGAAATACTATCTGGAGTGTCTCTGTTTATTAAAAAAATTTGGCACAAAAAAATAGAAGCTTCTTCCAGAACTCATCTTAGGTCTTGTAGACCTTGTAGATGGGAGGTGGCTGAAATGTTGACTTAAGTGTCTTTTGTAGTTACTAGTTAATTATTTTCATATTTCAAAGGATCTCTAATAGAGAAAAAGATAATCCTTCAGCCTTCAAAAGTATTGAAAATCTGAATATACATCCATGAACAGAAGTCCAGGACAGATACTCAAGCAGTTGCTGTTCCTTTGCTAGAGGAAAGCAGTAACTATATGGCTGTGGGATTTTCTGTGGGCTGTAAAGACTTCTGAGATGTTCTCTTCATTGGGAGGGAGTAGCAACCACATTTTTTTCTTCCTGTCTGTTTTTAATTAAATGTTTGATGGTGGATCCTCATTTCTGTAGGTAGGCCACATATTCCCCTGCTAATGGTTACCTGAGTTACAGCACCACTGATGTCTCTAATAAGCTGGATAAAGTCCCAGGTAGTCACTTGGATGTGCTTAAGTGTCCTGGCAGAGATGTTGCACTTTGAGCTTCCAGATCTGAGAGAAGATCCCACGTGCCCCTCTTTGGCAGAAAGAGCTGGGCAGGTCTGGTAGTCACAGGTGTTGGGTTTGGCAATCGGTGTTGTGTTCTGTGCCAGTCCTGCACACTTGGGGAGGACCCTCAGCTGTCCCATCACTTCTTTGGAAATGCTTACTTGCTACCTGAGAAGCATTCTGCTGCAGACTGCTGTGCAAGAGACTTTGCTCCTTCAACTTGTTCTTCCCAAGAGTATATCTCTTAATGAATACTCCAGGGAGTACTTACTCCTAAGTAAGGAGTTCCCAAATGGAGCAGTTACATATGCTGCTAAGTGCAGGATTTCAGCACACTGCCTCCTCGTGGTTTGGCCACATGTTGCACTGTACTCTCCATGCTGCCAGTTATATGGCTGGAAAAGAGGAAGGTTTTGAGCAGACCAGTTGCCAAACCCTGGTGACTGAGCTGTGCATTAGCTGGTCCTGGAATAAGAGAGGTGATGACTTGTGGTGGATCATTTCAGCACCTGCCAGAAACAATAAGCTATTCTCTTTCTTTTGTAGAAAGTGAGAAAAGACTCTAGCAGAGATAAAGTGCACGCTCTGTTTGCAGCTTAACTCACTGTGAAGCTCAACAGAAGGCCCAGACAAATCTGACTGCCTGGGGCAGACAGAAGTAGAGCTTCTTACCTTGCTGCAGCAGAGCAGCTCTAATTTCTTCAGATTGAGTTTGACTTCAGAGCAACCCACAGAACTGGAAAATACCATTCTTTCCTGTTTTGAGAGCTGCCTTCCTCATCCTTATCATCTGGTGGTTGAAAGCCACTATAAAGAATTAATTGTCAGGGACATTCCATGCTTTCCCACTCAGACTGTTGGTCAGTGTCACCTTAGGTCTAGCCTCAACTCTTAACTCCATCAGCTTTTCCAGATTCTTTTAAACATATAAAGAGTTGGCATTCACCTGCCCTATATCACCTTGGAGCTCTGCTGCAGCAGGTTGAAAATAAACAAAAGGAAAATACTACTAAAAACTAAATGTAAAGCTGTAGGATTTAAAACCACTGGAATTTTAGGAGGTCCAAAGTATAAATTGGTTCCCAGTGGGATTAGGCAGATTCGTAGAGGATTTGCCCAGTACAGACTCTTAACTGGGACATAGTCAGTGCAGCTCAAGCCAATTGGTTCTTCAGCAGCTGAGTCCTTGATTGGAGGATGTGCTGAAGAGGAACATCCTGTTGTGTTTCTTACACTCTCTCCCCAGGTATCTGTTCTTGGTGTGAATAGCAACAGGATATTCGAGTACATGGTCCTTTCATTGGACTGACTGCAGCAGTCCTTAGCTTTGCCTATCCTAAGAAGTTTTGGTTTCTCCTCCAGAATGTGTGAGCTGTTCTGCTGGGAGGATTCAGACAGAGCTAATGAGAGGGGACAGGACCTCGAGCACCAGGGGCTGTGATTCCAAACAGAGCATGTGAGTGAGTGCTCTTACTGCAGCCCTGCCTCTGCAGAAAGGTCTATCCCAGCCACATCCTGATAGTTTGGAGTTGCCTTAATCTGTAGAATACAGATGTTCTCTTTCAGATTTTTCTGTCAAGGACATTGCCATTAAGTCAGAGTTTTGTCCTGCATTGTATCACCCAAAAACAAAAAGTGAAAGGTGAAAGCAGTGTTAAGGTGTACACTGTTAAACCAGATGCCTTTGGTCCACTTGTAGAGCATGTGAGTTACAGGACAAGTTCGTAGATTGTTGTTTGCATTATGCTCTGAGAGGGAATGCCCAAATTAATTTCTTATGCTGCAAATGTTTCCAGGGTCTTTCTACCAATCAAAGACTAGGCCAGCAGAAAGTGGGAAATGCTTTAGGAGTGGTGGTTGAACCTTAGTGGTCCATTGCAAACCTGTGCAAAGTGTCTGAAATAATTCTGAGGGGTATGTTAGCTCTGTTAAGTATACCTATGAATAAATTTTCCTTCTTCATCTGGATGCCTTGAGGTTTTTTAACTTATTATTGTAGGGTCTGCTGTCTGTCTGTGAAACTGGATGGGGGATGTATTTGAGCAGAAGACATTGTTCATATTCTGAGCAGCAGAAAAAACACCATGTTTATTATTTTGGGAGGGTTCTCATCTGCTTTAAATCCTTAGGACCTTTCTTTCAGATGTCTTTGTTTCTATTTCACTTTGTTCTTATTTCTGCCAGCCAACCTAAAACATGTATTAGATCCTGTATTGCTCTGGAATTGGCTTATTCTAAAACTTTTGTCTCATCTTGTAACTAAAAGTGAACAGAAACACCAAAGTCTCTAGGGGTGAAACTTGCTGAGCGTTTCTAAAGATTACATTTGCTTTATTTTCTGTTTGTGATTATGGGAACAGTGCTTTATCTGCCACCAGGAAACAGAAAACATTACTGTGTATTTAGATAAAATACGGAGACAGTGGCTTTGAAATCCAGTTGTTGGGTATGATTTCCTTAAATTCCTGCTTGTCTAAGTTTCAGAAGTTGGGTACAGTCTCTGTCCAAGTATGTTCTGTTTACTTCTGAGCACACCATTTTGTGAGTGGGAGCTTGGTTGTCCTTTCAGAGGGAAGGATATAAAAAAGTTAAACAGTTTCATCATCAGTGGAATTATATTAGGCCTCCTCCGTATAGATGAGTTATGCCCACTGTAAGCCCAAATAAACAAAAGTACCGTGTCTTCTCATTCAGGGCTTAAAACAGTGCTAAATTTAGAATTGGAATTACTCTAATAGGGAGGGATAGGTTGTTGCCACATCATTTGATTCTAGTGCCTTTTTTATAATGTCTACTTAGAGCCTGTTTGGGGACAAGATGTTACTTCAAGTCTTATACTGCCTTACCACTTGCAGACTCCCGCTCCTTCTCCCTTTCCCTCTTCAGGTTTGTCAACCATTATCTCCTTGTTGGGGTATAATTCAGTTTTAGACCATATTACTTGCCTCATCTCGAAGTCTTGACCTTTCTGTCTTACAATAATGTCAACCCTGAGGAGCTGGGCTGTAACTTTTTCTCTGAGGTTGGCAGTCTGCATCATTGAACCTTCCTGTTCAAGTGCACTGTTTGTGCCCTGCAAAGTCACCCTGGTCTTTTTTCCTGACTGAATTGCATGCTTGTGTCTATCTTGCTGCTTGTTCTTATGACTGCTTTTAACATCAGAGCTTTTCCACCTTTTTTCTTGCCACTCTCCAGAACTCCTCCTAGTTCTAACTAAAGCTTTTCCAATTGTTCCATTTCTGAATAATAACCTACGTAGTTTTGGGGCTATGCAGTAGCTGTAGTTATACTGTAACATTGTTTATATCGGTCCTCTGACAAGATTAATGCATGTTGTCATCCTGTATCTTGTTAAGACTCACACTTCAGGCCTTGAAAGGAGTTATTTCTACCTCTATGTTTAAGAGAAAAAAGGTATTTTAAAAATTAAGAATGTGTTAGCTCCATAAGAACAGATCAGGAGAAAGGACAAACCATATTATTTGGATAGAGAAGAAGGCAGGGCTGGGGATATTACCACAGAACATTGGTGGGGAGCCTCCTGAATTGGTGCTTGAGCCATTTCTGGTACCCCAGGGTGTCATTTAGCATAAGCAAGTTTCTTTGCTGTGCCATGGTGAAATGTGTGAGGGCTGTAGAGTTCCCAAAGGTCTGTTATAACAAACTACTTCATCCTGCTGCTGACTTTTGTACCCTCACAAGCAGAGGTGGTTCATGTGCTGGTGTCTGGTATCCTGGTTATGGCCTGGCAGCATTCCTGGGCTTTGTTTTACTCCAGCAGTGTTCAAAAGAGTGGACAGGTCATGGTCTATGTTAGACTGCTTTTCATTAACTTGCAAGTCTCTCTCTCATTTCCAGTTGCCATCTTCTAAATGGATTCCAGTGAATTTTCAGGATCTTTGGACCCCCTGTCCTTGCCTGACAAACCACTCATTGGTGATCTCCCTGCTGACATGGAGTTTGGTGAAGATCTCCTGGGCTCCCAAACAGCTTCTACCCAGGAAGCTTCAGTTCTTCAGCCTCCTGGCTGGGATCAATCCAAGCAAATGACTGCAGATGAGGACTTGGACCTTGTAGTGAAAGCAGACAGCGTGTCTGAACTAAATAAATCAAATGACCGTGTTCTAGATAAACCTGGTGTATTGGATATGCTGGAGAAACCTGGTGTCTTAGATGATTTGGGTAAAACATCTGACTTGGTGGAACTAGATAAAGCAGAAGGTCTGGATGGGCTGTGTAAGGCACAACCTTCCCAGGACGCAGAGGGGGGGCTGGCAGACTCCTCTGCCCTGTCTAGAGAAGCCGTTGGTCCAGAAACAGGGAAAGAAGGGGAGGATGCACCAAAACATTGTTCTGGGGATATAAAGGAAGATGGTGCTGCTGCTATTCCTGCACTATCTGGTGACAATGTCCCTGAATCAGCCCAACAACCCCTTGACTCTAGGGACCTCAGCAGTGCCCCAGCTGAGGGCACAGAAGAAACCACGGCACAGTCCTCGAGTCCCACAGTGCCCCCACCCCAACTCAGTCTTAAACAAACAAAGAAAATGAAGTTGAAGGCACCAAGGAAAAACTCACCTGTGCAGAGGGAAGGGCTGGCAGGGGAGGCGGAGGTGCAACTAAGCCCAGACAACAGAACTGTAGCTTTGCCCCCTGAGCCTGTGGAAGAAAACCGTGCAGAGGAAGGGAATGATAATGGAAAGAATTCACATAAAGAAAACAGTGTACTCAAAGCACAGGAAGCCTTACCACCAACAGGTAAGTTGCTGCCTTAGCAGAATTTGGCTTGCTTTTGCTCAGGAGGTCATCCAGCTACACACTGCTGAAACTGGACTCTGCTCTGCATTCCAGCTCATTCCCTGCTATGGAAATAGCCAACTCTTCTGATGGTCTAGAATTGGGCAAAGCCTCTTGCATAAAGAGAATAATGTTCTGGTGTGCACAAGCTCTTGCTTTGGCTTTCATGGCTTTAACTGATTTTTGGTGCTTGTGGAAGCAAGGAGCTTCCCTAGTACAGCTGTGGCTGTACATCAGCTTAGCTCATGCTCTTCATTGCTGGAGTCTTTGCTGGAACTGAGGATCACCAGCAGATGTTTTCAATAGGCAAAGTTCCTCTGCCCAGGCTGGCCATCCCTAGGAGATGCTCAGTCTTGGTCAGAAGCAGTTGGAGGTAACTGCCCACCCAGCCTGCCTCCTCTGTTCAGGGAGGTCTCCCCCTTACAGGGCTCCTCCCAAGCTGTGTGTTTGGATTTGCAACTACAGGTGGTGGGTTTAGGAGCCTTCCACCACCAGAGCTGTACTTGATAGTCAGGACAGGCTGAGGCTTCATGTGCTGACTGACCCAAAGGTCAGTCATTTGCTGCATTTGGAGAACACCTGTGCTCCTCTGTTGGAGAAAAGCAAGATGTTAGATGCAAGCTTCTTCTGTGCTTCTGTTCTAGGAGAAAGCCTGTCTGGGAAGGGAAGCGAGCTGCCAGCTGAGAAGGTGAGGAGAATGCAGTCAAGTATGTATGATACAGGAGCATAGAGCATGTCTGGCTGTTGTCAGACTCTGTGAGGGACACTGGCTGTCTTGTCAACCCTCTGGAAAGGAGTTTGCATGACTTCTCTGACAGAATGATCCCTGTGCACTGCCACTATGCTGTAATGTGGCTTCAGTGTATCCCTCCTACCCTCAGCTGAAATGTCATTCTCATAAGCCTACTTCCCCCTCTCCTCTGTCTTGCCAGCTCTGATCAAGTATCCATGGAGTTTTATCTGTTTTCAGCCTTGGTATTGGGAAACCAAATCCCAGAAGTTGGAACTTCACTGTAATCTGGGATATTTGTCCATGGTTGTCCTAGCTGATAGTTAGCCTAACTAATTTCTGAATGTCTTTTAGGAGCAGAAAAGAAGCGAACGACCCAGAAGATCAGAAACTGCCAGGCCTGAAACTGTGAACTCCTCTGAGAGCAGTGAGTAACTGGAGTTGGCCAATCTCTGTTTTTAGCTGGAGAGAATGGCATTGTGGGCACATAGTTCATGGTGTGAGTACAGTGGGAACTCTGGAACTTCCATGCAGACTTCCCTTCTACACGAGACAGGTCCTTTCAGCTCACTAGTCTTTATCCTGGGGTACTTGCCTTGCTTTCTCAGGGCACTTTGGTCAAAACAGGGATTGTTGTAGTATTTTTACAGTGGTGTGTAGGCACCAAGCACTAAGTAACAGAATGAGATTTGGGGGTGTTCCCAGGAAATCCATCTTCTCACCCAGGAACTTTCTTCCTTTCTCTCTATGAGAGCAGGCTGTCTGAAGGAAGGTTGCATCTTGGAGATTTTCCTGGAGAAGTACCTGAAGTGTGTGTTCTTTGAGATATTGAATGTCACTCTGCTATTCCCTAGTATTTGTGTGTTGCTCCTTTATTGCCTGCCTGTGCTAGAATCTGGTGATCAGCACATTCCCTTTTAGGTCTAACAGTTCTTACAGGGTAGAAGTTCACACTTTGGGCTCCTGCTCTATCTTGGCATATCATGATTTCCTAGACAAGAATTGTATTTAAGCCTGGTTTGTTTAAACACCTCTTGATTCATCTCCAGTTACAACAGAATTTCTTTTAAGGGTTCCTTTATCATTCTACCCAGACAGGAACAAAGTACGTAGAGGGACTTTAGAAAGGTGACTCAGAAAATCCCAGCGTGTGTCTCACAGCAGAGTTTCTCACTTCCTTAATGAGGGCGTTTTTGATCTTCCTCTGCTGCTTTGCAGTTCCAGTCTCTGACGAAGACTCTGATGCAATGGTGGATGATCCCAACGACGAGGATTTCGTTCCTTTCCGCACGCGGCGCTCCACTCGGATGTCCCTGCGCACTCAGATGGCCCAGCGAGCCGCCCGCTCCACCTTCACCAAAATGACGTGTGCCAACTGCCGGACCCCGCTGCAGAAGGGCCAGACTGCCTACCAGCGAAAAGGGCTTCCTCAGCTCTTCTGCTCCAGCTCCTGTCTCACCACCTTCTCAAAAAAACCACCTGGCAAGAAGATATGCACCTTCTGCAAAAAGTGTGTGTTCATTCCCCTTTCCTCAGTGCTCCCATGCTTGTGACCCCACTCACCTGCTCTACAGCTCTCCTGCCAGTCCCCTTCCTATGGCCCCCGTTTATCCACATCACTCCTGCCCGCTGCCAGCTGCTGCCCCATGTCCTCTTTCACACACTGCCTATCCCATGCTCCCTACACCCCCTTCATATTCTCGCTTTCCCTGCCTGTCCCCAGACTTAGTGCCCCATACTTCAGCGTCTCCTCAAAACAACCTCCTGCATGCTCTGTCTTCAGACACTGCTCCCCTGGGCCAGGACAGAAGTTGCTGTGAGGCAGTTCTTGCCAACTTTTTGGGACACCAGAAAGTCCTGTGCGTTGCAGTGAGCCATCCTATCCCTTTGTGGCAGGATACACATGTCCGTGAACTAACACATCCCCTCCTGATCCCCAGGGAGATCTGGAACACCAAGGACTCTGTGGTTGCCCAGATTGGTTCAGGTGGCTCTTTCCATGAGTTCTGCACCTCTGTCTGCCTTTCCCTCTACGAGGCCCAGCAGCACAGACCAGCACCTCAGTCTGCAGATGCCTCGGACACCAGCCGCTGCAGTGTTTGCCACAGACCTGGCGAGGTAAACAAATCCCTTGTCCTTCCCATGTCCTGGATGAAGAGCCTAGGAAACACAGCACTTAGTCTTGGTCAAGACCAGCTATTTGCCAGGTTTTCCTGTGGTATGAGGCCTCAGCTCCTGAGCTGCTTTGGGCTCACACCCACGCTTTTCCTTGTCCTGAGGCTCACTGCTTCCTGCCACTCTGTTCTCCCAGCTGCTCCTCTGACTTTTGGCAAGGGACGCCACCCCAAGTCCACACCAGCTTCCTGTGTGGCACTGCCCAGAGTTTTAGTGCCTGTTATCCCAAGGGCTGTTCTTGTAGTGGTACAGCTGCATTGGAAGGAGGCCCATGGATGGTTTTGGGGTGACAGCAGTGATGTCTCTGCAGATCCAGCATGAGGTCAGCAATGGGAGTGTGGTTCACCGCATCTGCAGTGACGCCTGCTTCACCAAGTTCCGGGCTACCAAGGGGCTGAAAACGAACTGCTGTGACAACTGTGGACTTTATATCTACAACAAGGGCTTGCCCCTGGAGTACCTCTTCCATGAAGGCCAGCAAAAACGCTTTTGCAACTCTGCCTGTCTCAACAGTTACAAGAAGGTATGTGTGGGCAGCTGCCTGGGGTAGGGGGGTTCTCTATGGGCACACAGCAACTTTGCTTGGTGTAGCACAGAGCATTTTATTAAATGGCAGGTGACTCAAATCCCTTTGGTCTTCTATTGCTGTCAAAGCAGTTAAAAGATTGCTTGGGAGAACTCTGAAGCAGGCAAACAGTATTGATTTAATCTTCATAGAGCTCACCATAGACCCAAGCATGGGTCAGAAAGTCAGTGAGTTGATGGTAGAGTGACACTGGTATATGCACTTAGCATGGACTAGCTTCTGGATGTCTCCCTAAAGCTGGGCTGGATATGTTCCTCTGTCACCTGAGCAGTCTTCACTTCAATGTGTTGGAAGGGATTGCCAAACTCTGTACTCCTGCCAGGCTACCCTTGAAATGAAAAGCTGAAGTGCCAAAGGCAGCTTTTTTTTGCCACCGCCACCTGAATCTGCAGACTGTGAACCTGTCTGTCCCTGGCATCAGGTGGTCATTGCAGAAGAGCAGTCCTGTGGTGGATACAACCCACCCAGTGGGGTGGGATGTAGTAGCTGGACCTTGCCAGCTGTGATGGTCTCCTGGAAGCTCTGTTGTGCTCTCTCCTTGCAGAAGAACACTCGGGTCTACCCCTGCATGTGGTGCAAGACGCTGTGCAAAAACTTTGACATGCTGCCCAATGTGGATCGCAGTGGCAAGATGGGCCTGTTCTGCTCCATTTGCTGCACTACCTCCCACAAAGTGAAGCAGTCAGGCCTAGTTGGTAAGACCACCTGTGTAGAGGGAATCATCACCCCTCCACTCTTAATTCCTTCCTTGGTATTGTTTATTACTTCTGGATGGGACTGAAAAGAAGGTAAAAGCCTGGGGGAGGAGTCCAGTGAGACAAGTGGAAGTACAGAGGGAGAAACCCTTGCAGCATGTAGATGTCTTAATACAGAGGGCAGTGTACATTGCTGTTCTTGGGAATGCAGGGAGCAGTTGTAGTGCTGGACTGTGTTGGCATTGTCCTTTCCATTACATGGTGTACTGGGGGTCTAGCAATAGGTCATTGCAGCCTGTTTTGTCCTAATTCCTAGAGCCAGGGTCACTTCCTTGAACCACTCTGCTCTCTGTCTAACATTTCTGTCCTAGCAGAATCTGGTGTTCTTAGTTTCCTGGTGTTCTTGTCCCTTGCTTTTTGATAATAGCTTAACAGACTGAAGATGAGCGAGTAGCTTACATGCCATCTTCAGAATCCAGTTCCACATCCTGTGCTGCTGCCCTCACTAATTCCTATCTGTTTCATCAGGTCCCCCTAGACCCTGCAGCTTCTGCAGAAAGAGTTTATCTGAACCCTGCTATTACAACAAGACAGACCGGGTTGTCTACCAGTTCTGCAGCCCCAGCTGCTGGACCAAATTCCAGGTACTGAAATACCCTTCATGCTGGGCTGGGCCATGGAGCTCATGCCTCCTTTCACACTAAGCAGAGGCTGCACCTTCCTTGAGCTCCTCAGGGAGGGTTCCTAAGAAACCCCGTGGAGCACAGGATTGCAGTGACTGTTAGTGCTCAAATCCCAGTCTTGGCCCTGTCTCCCCCATCCTCCATTTGGATAAGGTGGGCTGTAATTCACTCCTGTCTATCAGATTATGCCCAGCAGGATGGCAGTGCAGAGTGGTGCTGCATGAGTGGTTTGAGACAGAGTGGCCTTATAAGAGCACAAGCAAATGCACAAGTCAGCAAAGGACAAGTGCCCACCTGATAGCTGGGGGGAAAAGGGCAGAGCTGCTCTCTCAGCCAGGTGTCACTGAGAAATAGAAGTGTTGTCTAAAAATTTATAACTAGCAGGCCTGGATACCTCTTGTTTAATAATCCTCAAATCCTTGACTGGTGATTTTTAATCTTCTGATGTTAAGTTTCAGCATATGTGAGATGTCTGTGGTATTCATAGGCAACTTCAAGAATATTAGTTTTGTACAGTTGTCAAAGAACAAAGTAACAGCCAGGAAGACATGAGAAACTTATGCCAGGCCATGTATTGGGCAACCAAGAAAATGTAGAGAATCTAGAGGTAAGGGTTAGTTACCAGCAGTTGCAGTATTTCATTTTGAGATTTGGTTTGTTTGGGGTTTTTTTTGGGGGGGAGAGGCATTTGGTTGGTTGGGGTTTTTTTGGTGGGTTTCTTTTTTTTTTGTTTGTTTGTGTTTTTTTATGAATCCTTGATGTAATCCTTTACTGAGGTCACAAATAGTGTGAATAGTGTAGCTATAGAGCTTTTAGTATTGTAGACTTCATAAGACTAGAATCATAGAACAGTTTGGGTTGACAGGCACATTTAGATGTCATCTGGGCCAACCTACCCTGCAGTAAGCAGGGACATCTTTAACTAGATCAGGTTGCTCAGAGGCCTGTCCAATATGACCTTGAATATTTCCAAGGTTAGGGCACCTACCTGTGCCAGTGTTTCACTATCCTCATTGTAAGAAAACTTCTTTATAGCTAATCTCAATATGCTCTCTTTTAGATTAAAACTATTTCCTATTTTAATAAATAAAATATTTAATTTATTATTTAATAAATAAAACTATTCCTAGATTAAAACCATTTTCCTATTGCAACAGGCTCTGCTAAAATGTGTGTCCCCATCTTGCTTATAAGCCCCTTAAGTATTGAAGGGCCACACGGTAAGGTCTCCCCAGAGCCTTCTCCAAGGTGAATAATCTCAACTCTCAGCCTTTCGTCATAGGAGAGCTGTTCCAGCCCTCTGGTCATTTTCATGGCCTCCTCTGGACTTGCTCCAGCGGGTCCATGTCCTTCCTGTGCTGGGACCCCAGAGCTGGAGGCAGCACTGCAGGTGGGGTCTCACCAGAGTGGAGCAGAGGGGCAGAATCCCCTCCCACAGGGCTTTTGCTGCAGCCCAGGACACACTTGGCTTTCTGGGCTGTGAGACCAGGTCCTGTCCAGCCTCTGAACCACCAGCACCCCCAAATCCTCAGCAGGGCTGCTCTCCATCTGTTCATCTCCCTGGACTGATACTGGGGTTACACTGCCCCGGGTGCAGCACCTTGTAGTTGGCCTCATTGAACCTCACGAGATTCCCGTGGGCCACTGCTTGAGCTTGTCCAGGTCCCCCTGGATGTCACTCTGTCCCTCAGGTATTTCAACTGAAGGACTCAGCTTGGTATCATCTGCAAACTTGCTGAGGGTGCTCTCAATCCACTGTGTCCTTGATGAAGACATGAAACAGTCCTGGTCCCAGTACAGGCCCCTGAGGGTCACCGCTTGTTGCTGATCTCCATCTGGACATTGAACCTTTAGTCACTACCTTCTGGATGCAACCATCCAACCAAATTCCTCATCCACCAAACAGTCCAGCCATCAAATCATCTTTCTCCAGTTTAGAGAGAAGGATGCTGTGGGGAACTGTGCCAAAGGCTTTACAGAAATCCAGAGAGATTACACCCATAGCTCTTTGCTTCTCCACTGATGTAGTCACTCCACTGAGAGATACCACTAGGTTGGTCAGGCAGGACTTGCCCTTGGTGCAACTGGGCTGGCTGTGGTGGCACCTCCTGTCCTCCCTGTGCCTCAGCACAACTTCTGAAAGCATCTGTTCCACGATCTTTGCACACACAGCACAGTTAAGTTGTTTCCAGGGTTCTCACTTCTACCCATTTTAGAAATGGTTGCAGTGTTTCCCCTTTTCCCAACTGGGACTTCATTAATTCACCTGACTTGAAATATTGCCATGTAAAATCAGCTTTGTAAACATATGAATAAACCCATGCATCACCTGGATTAGGAACTGTCTTGCTGGTATATCTCAGAACACACTTGTCAAAGAAAAAACACTGAACAGATTGTTTCAAGATGGTTTCTTGAGAGGATCAGAACTTGAAGATCTTCATTAATCATTTGACATTAAAGTCAAAGTAAGCATGGTGAAATTTAGCAGATGAAACAAAAACTGGTGAAGTGTTGGCCCATGCTGCGTTCAGGGTGGTCACAGAAAGCAAAGCAATTAGATTGATTGACAAGGCTGATTCCTCCTAATGTGTGCTTAAACAGTTTCAGTGCAAGATCCTATGTCAGCCTTACTCAGGTAGTGTGGGGATGCAAATCTTGGGAAAGTAAGGATTTCAAAAAGGCCGTGGAATTACAGCAGATAAACTATTCAGTATGAGCATTTCAGTTTACAGCCACATTCCTATTAAAAGGAATAATTTATTGCAAGTAAAAGCAGGTAAACGTAGAGTTAATGTTTGAGGGCCAGGGAGCAAAAGAGCTACCTAGAATGATGCACATATAGGAAGGTTGTTCTTCAGTGTCCACTTCATTTTCAATGCTGAAGAAAATTTGGAAGTATTCTGAAAAAAACCCAAAAATTAAATTTGGGCTTTAAAAACGTTTGTACTGAGGTACTTGCAAAATGCAGAATTTCTGAGGTTATCAGAAAGAAAACCAGGAATTACTTTATTGATAAATGTATCCTTGTGGATAAGACACCAAATGCTAAATGCATTGTGGACAGGAGACCAAATGCTGTTAAATCTAGCCGATTAATCTAGTGGAAAATGGGATAAGAGGCTGGTTGAATTCTTAAGTTGCATTATCTTGAAAGTAGAAACCAGGCACTTTTAGAGAAATCCTCTGGAGAGGTAGCAGAGCCCTCATCATTTACGTTTTCAAATCCAGTGGCATGGCAGCTTGAATGAAAGCTTGCCTTCCTGAGAAGAGCTGGACCCAGCACACTGGAAGCAAAGTGCTCTCAAGAATCAGCTCTCCAGGAGCTTGAGACACGATGTGATGGACTTGACTGAGTCCCCACAGTGGCAGCAGGTCCGAGGGGGCCAGGCAGGCTGCAGGCCATGAAGGAGGTGGCAGTGGTGGCAGTGTGAGGCAGAAGCCTGCTGCCCTCCTGCTGCTCTCCCTCCATGAGCTGTCTCTGTCTCCTGCAGCGCACCAGCCCAGAAGGTGGGATCCACCTCAACTGCCATTACTGTCACAACCTGTTCAGCGGGAAGCCGGAGATCCTAGACTGGCAGGTGAGGACTTCCCCTGGGGGATGTTGTGGTGGAGGCAAACACTACTGGGGTACTTCCTCTCCCTGCTCTCAAGCAGAGCTCCTCCTTTGCCAGTCTTCTGTATGCTTTAGCTGCAGGGATGTGCCTGGAGACTGTGCTGAGTGCTGCACTCCTGATGTTCAGCAGGATGTCAGAAGGGCAGGAGGAGACCACTCCTGCCAAATCCTGTGCAAGGAGAGCTGGGGACTCAACTCAGCTCTGTAGTCTTTCTCTTGCTTCCCTGAGAAGTGTGGGAACCTCCTGCCAGCCTGGCTGACCTGGCTGTGGTCTCTTTGGCAGGACAAGGTGTATCAGTTTTGCTGCAAGGACTGCTGTGAGGACTTCAAGCGGCTGCGTGGGGTGGTGTCTCAGTGTGAACACTGCAAGCAGGAGAAGCTGCTGCATGAGAAGATCCGTTTCTCGGGAGTGGAGAAGAACTTCTGCAGCGAAGGTACTTGGGGAAGGCATGGGAGAGACAGAGCCCCCATGCCAGCCCATGCTGGGGGAGGAGAAGAGAGCATGGAGAGGAACAGAGGGGAGATTGTCTTAACCAGGCCCTGGGGCAAGAGCCTTGCCATGCAGTGAAGGGAGGACTGTTGTGGGGATGGCTTGCTGTCCAGCCAGGCCCTAGGGCAAGATCTTTACCGTTCATTTTGTCCTTGGGGAGGGCCTTCTCACAGCTTTTCTCTCTCTGGGGGCTGGGGAGACAGCAGGTGGCAGCTCCGCTCCTCCTGTCATCATGCACTTCTACGCTCTTGCGTCTGGGCTGGCCTGACCTGGCCTTGCCCTGCCTGCTGGGTTCCTGCACACAGGAGGTTGGAGTCAGACTCTTCCTAGAAGCATGGAGGTGAGAGATGGCAAGTCCCCGTGAGGTCCCATCTTATCCCAGCCCCAGGGGCCAGTGCTGGATTGTTCCCTACAGTGTGTTGCGTGTGCTCTGTTGTCTCCGCAGACCTGGATTCTGGTCATGTTTGGGTCAGGGAGGCCCCCAGTTCATCCTGGGAAGGTTTCACTCCTATTGTTTCTCCGCAGGGTGTGTGCTTCTTTACAAACAGGATTTCACCAAGAACCTGGGCCTGTGCTGCATCACCTGCACCTACTGTTCTCAGACCTGCCAGCGGGCGGTCACCGAGCAGCTGGAGGGCAGCACCTGGGACTTCTGTAGTGAAGACTGCAAAAGCAAATACTTGCTCTGGTACTTCAAGGTCAGTATTGGCACTGGCAGCTTGTGCTAAGTGCTGTGGTGGGCACAGCACCCAGATAAGTGGGCATTGCACTGAGGAAGTTCGCACTGCTGGAGTCTGGCTGGCACTGCTGCGGAGAACCTGGCACTGCTGGAGTCCTGCCTGGCAATGACGGGACACTGCTACGGGGAAGCTCACGTAGCTGGAGTCCCCAGCTGATCCTGCCAGACAGAGCACTGCACTGAGGAAGCTCACAGTGCTGGATCCGCGGCCAGTGCTGCTGTGAGAAGTTCGCACCGCTGGAGTCCCTGGCTGGCACTGGCAGGGCACTGCTGTGGGGAAGCTCACTGCACCTTGCGATGTGCACCTTTCACTGGAGAGTTGTGTTGCACTCGGAGGGGGTGTGGTTAGTTACTCGTTGTTTCTCTCCTGCTGATGCGGGCTTTAGGCAGCTCGGTGCCATGCCTGCAAGCGTCAGGGGAAGCTGCTGGAAACCATCCACTGGCGGGGGCAAATCAAACACTTCTGCAACCAGCAATGTCTGCTGCGATTTTACAATCAACAGAACCAGCCCAACCTGGACACGCAGAAGGGGCCCGAGAGCCTGCTGAACAGTGAGTAGGAGGGAGGGAGGGGACCTGCATAGCTCAGTGTGAGAGACACAGGGAAGACTCAAGAGCAGGGGGTGGAAGCTGCCTGCCCAGGACTGGAGGAGACGCTAGGGAACAATCCTGCACTGGCCCCTGGGGGGGAAAGGACGGAGTGGGACCTAATGGGCTTCTCCATCTCTAACATCTATGGTTCTATGACACACAGGGCCCAGACGGGAGGAGCCGGTGCCAGCGTGCTGCCTGTAGCTCACACTCTTAGCGAGGATACTCAGGGATTTAACATCCTCAAGTTGCCAGCGGAGAGCTCGATTTACAGGGTTAGGGGACAGCGTGGTTTGGCATGACAATCCACCTGCAGCCCCACACCACCTCCGAGCTGTGACCTTCTCAGATCTCATAAACTAATCTGGATTGGGCCAGGTCAGTGCTTGGATGGGAAACATTCAAGGACAAAGAAGGGTGCTGCAGGAAGTGGTGCTGGTGATGCTGTAGGTGGGCTCTCCTTCAGCCAGAGCTGAACCTAAAACGGTCTTGAGGGAGCACTGAGCTGCTGGAGGCACTGTGTCTTGGATGTTAGATTGGAGTCCTACCACTTACCCAAAGTTCACTGCAGTTCACTTTGGGGAGTTGCCAACCCTGTGTCCCAGATAATCCCATTCTGCATCCATGGAGTTCCAGCTGGAGAGGAGATTTTCGCTGCCTGTTGCCCCATTTCCTATCATTAACTCGAACCAGTTCCTTACGGAAGATTGCAAAGTGCTTTGGGATCCCTCAGGATGGAAAGTGCTCCTAGTGACAGTGACAAGACACCGCTTGGCCCTTGGACACCTGCAGTCTCATTCTGCCTGGTCATTTGTAGGCCACGATCTCCTGGGTGACCAGGGTGATATAGTTAAAGTGCTTGCAGCTAATGGTGGGACTTGTTGCAGTGCATCAAGCTTCAACACACCTACATCACAGGTTCAGGGCTTTGCTGGCCTCACTGGGATTTCATGATATGTAAAACCCTGGCTAGGGTGTCTCAAGGAGGGGAAACCAAGACGAGGACCTTCACATGAGAGACCTCATCCTCCATCTTCAAACTCTTGAGGTTCCTCCTGTGACTGTAGTCCACTGATCATAGAACAGGGGAAGCTCCACGTGTCGTTGCTGCTCAGGCAGGTTCCCCCAGCTAGGGGAAGCCCAACCTGCCTTCCAAGGGCCACACTCCATAACAGGCTGTGGGAGGTGACAGCTCAAGTGGCAGCACACTGGAGTGACCTGGATAAGGACCTGTTGGTTTCTGCTGCCACAGAGGTGCCCATGGGAATTCTGCTTGATTCAGTGTTCTGCTGCCCAAGAGAGGAAGAGGTGTGTGACGTGCTGGTTCCTGTAGCTCACCAAGTGATTCCACAGCCATGCTGTTCCATTTGTCCTCTGCTGTCAAAGCATGTCACTTTTGAGAGATCTGTAACACGGCTTTTGGGACACAGGCACAGTGGGAAAACTGCCTGCAGAGGGAAGCATGTTTCATACTGTTTAGCCATTGTCTCCTTGGAGCCATGGACCACAAGACTAAGAAGTACCTTCACCACCAACAACAACCACAAGAATCTCAGGCCTCCTCCACCACGTCTCTGGAGACCCCCCCTAGAAACTCTGCTGTGTGCAACCTGTAAGGACTAAAGGGAGCCAAGGAAAAGCCCATCATCAGTCATCAGTGCTCAGCTGAGCTTGAGTTTCAGACTACCCCAGCAGTTGCTGTGCTTAGTGGATGCTGCTGGTGGCACTGGGCCCTCTGTATGCTCTGGCACACCAGTCCCCTGCCAGATGTGGGATAGCTGTGGACATCCTTGCCCCAGGACTGTGGCAGACTGCTGAGTTTGCAAAGGAAGGATGCTGAAGCCAGGATCCACCTACACAGAGAGCTTTCTAGCCCAACTGTGCTGTGCAGGGGATTTCAGGGGACCAGTTTCTGCATGGTCTCCTGTGGACCTGACAGTTGTGTTGCTAGCTTGCAAGGGACTACCTGGATTTCAGGCTCATCTTGGACAGAGCTGCTTATTCTTGCTTACTCTCTTGCAACCCAGTGATTGCCTAAAACCATTAATTCCTGTGATCCAGTGGCTGCTGCCAGTCTGGTGATCCTGAGAGTTCTTGTAGCTGAGCATACAAGCAGACGTTCCCTTGCTGGGAACAGTTGATGTAGTGTGGGATTGAGGAACCTCTGCTTCAAAACTGTGCCCAAAGGCTTCCAAGAGGAGCTGGCTCTGCATTGGGCTGTCCAGCTGCAGAGGGTAGAAGTCATAGTTGTGGCAGGCAGTGCCTTGACAGCTCCTTGTTAGTGTTGGGATGAGAATAAAGAACAAGCTGCAGCTTTCCTGGAAGCCTGGACACTTAGCACATGGCAGGAGAATCTTGTTTTCTTTAGTCCTAAATCATTGACCAGTGGAGCAATCATGTTTGCTTTAGATTCTGCTGCAGCAGAAATTCTGCTCATATGCTGTAGTTTGTCTTTTCTCACTCAGGCCATTGGTGTTTCCTACCTGGACCTGCTGCCCATCCACTTTGGGTAGTCAGGGTGAGTTCTTGGCCCCTGAGACTGCTGCAGATCCTATGGCTGAATGCGTAGCTGCAGACTAGGCAGTTTCCTCCAACTGGGATTTATCTGTTGCCCCTTGTGGTGGTCAGCATGTGGAGCCTGATGGACCTCAATTTGTACAAGAATTATCCTGCATTTCCTCGGGTCAGAGGAAGTCTTCACAGTGTGAATGACTCTGTGTTGGACCTTTAGGAATCTTGGTCTTTCCTGAAGGACCTGTCTGTGTATAGGAGTTGTGAATGGACCCGCCACTGCCTTTGGGTGCTGGGACCTGCTGCTGTCCTTGCAGGGGTCTCCTGCATGCATGGCCCACCAGTAGAAGGAAATTCTTTTTGCCAGTCACATGGGTAACCAGGGATCACTGGAGACTGGGATGAAGGTGCTTTGTTAGCTCACCAGCCTTTGAGATGGGTGCAGGTTTTCTGCAGAGCACATGAGCTGGAATTATCATCCAAGGCAGGGTGATACTGTCACCACGTGAGACCAGCGTCTGCCACATGCGCCTCTTACCTGCAGGTGATCCTCTCTTTCTTTAGGGGAATTGACTGCATCCTTAGGGCTGGGGCAAAGCTGTCTCTCTGCTTTCTGGGACTTCTCATAATGCTGCTACTAGCTCTGTCACCTTCTTCCTAGGGATCTCGAAGCACTTTGCCAAGATATTTGTTGCAGGGATATGGAGGCACAGGGAGGGGCCATGGCTCGGTACAGCAAGCCAATAGGCAGAGCTGGGATTAGAGCCCTGGATTCCTCTCTCTTACAAGGGGCTGGGATTTCTCCTGACCTGCTGTGATGGGGAAGGGGTGGACTGTAAGGGAGCACAAAATGACATGGGAATAACTTGGTTTTGGAGTTGTAGTGTCTTCTGAGGTGTTAGGGCTAGAGATTGTGGAAACATTAACTGTTCCTGGAGTGGCCAGGAGCAGTTTCTGGGGAGCCTGTCCCTGCTCTCTGGCTGCTTCCACTTCCAGTCCCAGCAGTGGGACGTGTTGGCCCAGGAGCTCTTGAACTTAAGAGTTGTTGCTTTCTCTTACAGGTCAAACTTCAGAGCCAAAACCAGCTGTCCCTTCCCCACAGAAGGCAGAGACTAACATGGTAAGACCCAGTGGAGGTAGGAGTTGGCAACAAAAAGGGGCTGTCCCCAAAGAGAGGATGGTTCTGCCATTGCTCAGGGAGATTTCATTCTTCTACAACCAATGCATTTTGAGATGTCTGAGTAGTGGGAGATGAAAAGAACTACTAGGAAGGCATCAACCTATCTCCTATCTCCTGCGAGCGAGAAGAATAACTGTTCCCCAGGAATCAGTGATGAGCTCTAGAGTATCCTGACACTGTGGCACTGGCTCCTCTTTGCACAGTGCTTTCCTGTGTCTGGGTATAGTTGCTGTCCCACTGTTCCCCTCTACCCCATGGACAGGAGCCACCATTTCCAGACCCCTGGCACAACAGAGGCAGCACACAGGCTTGCTGCCTGCCAGGAACAGCTTGGCAGTTCTTCATCACAGCCTGACCATGGGAGTGTCCCTGTGTTGGGGACTGCCAGGCACCACCACTCAGGAGGTGCTTTGGGAGTCATTCCATCTGCTCCAGTAGTAAGGAAGAGATTATGCTGCCTCTGGTGAACACCAACCTTTGGCTTTCTGCATTTCCCCAGCTGTCAGCAAAGGCCTCCTCAGCCCAAGCGCCTCCAGCTGTGCCGCCTCCCACCCCACCTCTGGTTCCAGCCACCCCTCGGAAAAACAAAGCTGCCATGTGTAAACCACTGATGCAGAACCGGGGTGTCTCCTGCAAGTTTGAAATGAAGTCCAAAGGATGTCAGACAGGTAGGAAAACAAGACTTAACTGTAGGATTATAGGGGCCTTTTGGAAAGGTGAGTGGCATGTCCTTGCTCCAGACTAACTGTGAATCCAGCCTGAAATGCTGCACAGAGCAGGCCAGGTGTTTGGCACCATGCTGAGGAGTCTCTGTGCAGGTGCAGGGCACACATGGCAGGGCTGGGGATAGGGAGCCCATTTCTATCACCAGCAAAAGGAGAGATATAGAGAGCTCTGTAGCATGATCCTTGTGTGGGACAGCTTCTGTTCCTCTGGAGATCATTAGCTTGTCTGAGGGCTGTCTGCTAAACAGGTTCTACTCCAGTTCCTGTTAGGGGTGTGTGTGTGTGGTCTGTAACATATGCATGCTCTTAGCAGGGCTATGTAAGAGCAGGATTTGTACTTCTGGCTAAGGCAAGCCTCTCTTGTTGCTGGCCTTTACTTGCTGCTATTCCAGCTCTTCCTGAGTCCTAGAGGCAGGTGGCTGGAAGGGCTGTGGTGCTCGATGGCTGGGGGCATGGCAGCATGCAGCAGAGCTGGGTGGAGGAACTTCTGGGATTAAGGTCACTGATGTATTTTTACTCTTGTCAGAGGCTGACTGGAAGCCCCAGCTGGTTGTATTGCCAATCCCCGTCCCGATCTTCGTGCCTGTGCCTATGCATATGTACTGCCAGAAAGTACCTGTGCCTTTCTCCATGCCTGTCCCGGTAAGCAATACACTTCACCTGCTCATGATCTCCTACTGTTATGATCCTGCCTTGCTGAAGTCTCCCTGCTTCTCTGTTCACACTCTTCTCCTGCCTCTGCTTTTATGTCAGTCTGCTGAGTGTCAGTTTTCTGCCTGGTGTGCTGCTGTCCACAGGTGCCTGTGCCAATGTTCCTGCCCACCACACTGGAGAGCACAGAGAAGATTGTGGAGACCATTGAGGAACTGAAGGTGAAGATCCCCTCCAATCCCCTAGAGGCTGACATCCTGGCCATGGCTGAGATGATTGCAGAGGCTGAGGAACTGGACAAAGCCTCCTCGGACCTGTGTGGTAGGTTCTGCCATGGCTTGGTCTGGTTCAATAGCTGGGATCAAGTAGGGTGTGCCAGCTCTTGGTGCTAAAGCACCTGCCAGGACTGTGGCTCTTCCAAGGCCTTTATAAAGGAAGCAAGGAAGAGCAAGTCCTCAGCTTCTGCTGAGGAGGTACCAGAAGGGAAGAGCTGCATCAGGGAGCAGTGTCTGCCCCTGTCCCACTTGGGGGTGCCAGTCTTGTGGGACATGTGCAGCTCTCTTAGTTTATTCAGGTGGCTGTTCAGATTCTTCCTTAAAGCAGCTTCCATGCTACAAAAGGCATGCAGCCCTGGTCTTGCAGGATTTTTTACTTGAGAGCTGCATTCCTACAAATTGCAGTGATGGGGGTTGTGGCTGGGTAGACAACAATCTTCCAGTGTCTTGCTGTCCAGGGAAAACTGGACAGCTCAGGTGTTGTGGGGCTGCTCTGAGCACAGGGACCCTGACTTCATTTTCCCGCTATCACAGGGAAAACCGACAAAAAACTTTCAAGAAAGTTTGGTTTACAATGAACTTTTTTGTTTCAGACCTGGTGAGTAACCAGAGTGCAGAGGGTCTCCTGGAGGACTGTGATCTGTTTGGACCAGCCCGGGACGATGTGTTGGCTATGGCTGTCAAGATGGCAAATGTCCTCGATGAGCCGGGCCAGGACCTGGAGGCTGACTTCCCTAAGAGTAAGAGCAGGGTGACACAGGTGTGCAGGGCTGCTGAGGGTCCTCAGCTGCCTTCAGCTGTGTGCATTTACCTCCCCATGCCCTCTGACTGACCAGTTGTGAGAACCCTGCAGTGACTGCTTGCAGCAGGGCTGGGGAGACCACCACTTCTGAAGGATTGTGTGCTTGTCCAGACTAAACTTTTGTGAGCAAAAGACCTGAAGAAGAGGGAATGAGAAGCTGATTTTAACAGCACAAAGAGCAGGGCAGCAGCACTGGTGTGTTTATGAATGATGATTCCAGAGGATCCAGCAAGACAAGAAACCTGGACAAGGCATGGCATCCTGAGAAATGGCAGAATTGCTGAGTGTCTGTTAACAGAGGGTGGAAGAAGAGGCAGGAACTTGTAGGAGCACAGCAGTGCTGAGGCAGGATGCTAGCAGCAAACAACAGAATTGAGGTTCCTGTGCCAGACTGTCCACAGTACTGGTCTGGCATCAGGGAATGAGGAGTGTTCCTCAGGTTTAAAAAATAAACAAAATACTGTCAGAGAGGAAAACATAGTGTTCTGGTTATTCTGAGAAATTCTAGCACTGTCTACCAGAGCCGTATTTCCTTTGTTGGGCTGTGGCTAAAAGTTTGTGCCAGGCAGTGGTAGAGGATGTGAAGTGTTCCCTTTTCATTTTGCTGTAAAAATCAAGCTAGCAGAGGGGCCAGGATGAGATGTCTCAGCTGAGCCCTTCTGCCTGTGTTTCCTTTCAGACCCTCTAGACATCAACCCCAGTGTGGATTTCCTCTTTGACTGTGGGCTGGTGGGACCAGATGATGTGTCCACAGAGCAAGATCTGCCTCGAGCTGTCCGGAAGGTGAGCTCTCTGTGGGTAGTGCCTGCTTAAAGCCCTGCAGGTTTGGAGTGGGAGCTGCCACTTGGGATGTACGAGGTGAAGGGTACCAGAGACTTTGGTATGCTGGGGAGGTTGTGCCCCCTCTCTTCAGGGCATGGTTGGTCTGCGGGCCACTTCTTGAATGAAAATACTTGCTTGTCACTTTGGAGAAGCTTTGAATGCTACAAGTCATGTGACAGGTGGTCTCTTTATTGCTTGTGACCCTTGCAACTAATGAGCTTGTTGGCTTGGCTGCCAGCAGAACGCTGTCTGCTGCCATGGCACACTGTAGGGAGCTGACAGTCCGCAAGTGTGAGTGGTGGCCAGGACTCCTGCACCTGTCCCAGGTAGGTGCTCAGTCTCACAGAACACCTCTCTGCAGGGGCAGAAGCGCCTGGTGCTCTCTGAAAGCTGTTCCCGGGACTCAATGAGCAGCCAGCCCAGCTGTACAGTGCTCAACTACTCGTATGGTGTGAATGCCTGGAAGTCCTGGGTGCAAGCCAAATACGCAGGGGGAGAAACCAGCAAGGGAGAGGAGCTACGCTTTGGCCGTAAGTGCCTTGTCTGGATGCACTGGAGTGGCAAAAACCTCCCAGAAGCTGGACCTTGGGGTGTTGAGATGTTCCTGACCTTGTAGGCTGTTGTCTGAGGCTGTTGTGCTTGTCTCTGCAGCCAAGCCCATGAGGATCAAGGAAGACATCTTAGCCTGCTCAGCAGCTGAGCTCAACTATGGCCTGGCCCAGTTTGTCAAGGAGATAACCCGGCCCAATGGGGAGCGCTATGAACCAGACAGCATCTATTACCTCTGCCTTGGAATCCAGCAGGTGAGGGAGGCCTTGCTGACATCAAGTCCTCTACAGCCAGACTTGGGGATCAGATCTGATGAGGGGAGCTTGTACCCTTCATTCTGCTTTCTGGGGACTCAGAGAGGCTGGCTGGACTTTACTTCAGTGCCTCAGCCCAGGACAGCATCCCACCTGGTTTGGTCTTTGTTCCCAAGCCCAGAGGATACAGTGGCAACTATTCCCCAGCCTTGCACCCTTCTTGCACATCTCTGAGGAGGGCTGGGGGATCCCCCCAAACTCGGGCCCTTCTTCAGCACCAAGTCTGCTTTGTCATGCCCCAGAGTTTTCCTTGCAGCTCTCAGAAGTGTCTGCCCAGCAGCTCTGGTGGTACAAGGAAGGGTGCTCTGCACATGTGTCCTGGGCTCTGTGGGGAGGGTTTGCATTCCAGGTGCTGCTGAGTTTCTCTTGACTGTGTGTTCTGTCCTTTCTAGTACCTGCTCGAGAACAATCGTATGGTGAATATATTTACAGACCTTTACTACTTGACCTTCGTGCAGGAGCTGAACAAGTCTCTGAGTGGCTGGCAGCCCACAATCTTACCAAATAGTATGTGTCTTCAGAGTACCTTCAGTCCCCACATATATCCAGTTTGTGCTTGTAGCCTTGGATCCTCTGGCCTGATTGTGCTCCCCCAGCTTCAGCCTTGGCATGGGCAGCACAGTCCTGCTGTGTGGTGAGGTCACTTTGACCCAAACCAACTGCAAAGTCAGTGTGGTTTATGCTTCAGAGGCTTCTGTTGCCCACAGTCAGGGTAGCTGGGAGCAGAGCACATGTGCTTTGTATCCTGGGATAATTTGAATCCTTACACTTCACAGTGATGTCTCCATCCTTTGGCAAGGAGGATGCCAAGCCAAGAGGCACACTGGTGCATGTGTTTGTGTTCCCACCACATGGATGAGCCTGCACATGGTGCTAGGCCTTGATTAAGGTTGCAGTGCTACTGCCTTGTGAATGGACTAACCTAGAGCTCTGCCAGAGGCTTTTCATGGTGCTGTGATCTGGGCTGCCTTTCCCGCTGTCAGTAGTTAGTTCATGGATCCAGCCTCATCTCCGCAGATTTGCTATCCCAGGCAAAGCCATTTGACTCCAGATGTGTGTATCTAGGCAGGAGCTGGCCAGATCTCTCCTGCCAGCTCAGTCTCTTACTGAGCATGGTGGAGCACTGACCTGGAGTTCACTTTTTGGGCATCTATAGTGATGAGCAATTAGGATTGATTTGGGTTCTCATCTGTGATTTAGCTTTGATCTGGGGAGGCTTATGGCTGGGCAGAGCTCTAGCTCTGCTGATGGCTCTGGAGAAATAACCTTGTTAAAAAAGAGATGCTGTGAAGCATGAGTCTTTTGCAGTGAGCTTTCCTGGACAGGGTGAAGTGATTGCCACAAAGCCACTGCTGAAGTGACCTGGTTCTCCCTCTGTGTGTTGCAGACACAATTTTCTCCCGTGTCGAGGAGGAGCACCTCTGGGAGTGCAAACAGCTGGGTGTTTACTCACCCTTTGTGCTTCTCAACACCCTCATGTTCTTCAACACTAAGTTCTTCGGGCTGCAGACAGCAGAGGAGCACATGCAGCTCTCCTTCACCAACGTGGTGCGCCAGTCCCGCAAGTGCACCACGGCCCGTGGCATGACAAAGGTGGTGAGCATCCGCTACTATGCTCCAGCCAAGCAGAAGAAAAGCCGAGGTGGGTCTGGGGGAACATCTCTGTTCCTCCCCCTGCATGCCTTGTCAGGATCCAGCCACGAGCCAGCTCTCTCCCTCTCTGTAGATGGCGGCTCTGGAAAACGGAAACGTGAGGAGGAGGTACCGATGCTGGAGCAGCGGGAGAACAGGATGAATCCCCTCCGATGCCCAGTCAAGTTTTATGAGTTTTATCTCTCCAAATGGTGAGCATTTCTCTGGAGAAGAGGCACGTACCATTTTGGGGCCACTTCTTAGTTTTGATAGAACCCTGTGGAGTGACTGCTGCTCTCCAGACATTTTTATATGTGCAGTCTTGCCCAGGCTCTGTGCTGCTTGACTAGACCAAGCTTGAGAGAATGCTTCTCTCTGGCCTTTTCCACTTCTTGCCTTTCTCCAGACTGGCAGGAATGTGCAGTAGGAGTCCAGTGCTTAGGTAGTTTTGGGTTTTGGCCTTGAACAAGGAGCTGTAGGCTGAGTTTGTGTCCTTATCATACTGAATGAGAGGCTGTAACAAGCTGTGAACACCCCTTGCTAAACATGACATCAGACCAGGCTGTCTGAGCCCCTGAAGCTGATGTGCCAGGTCTCACCCGCCTCTCTTTCCACAGTCCCGAGAGCCTGCGGAACCGCAACGATGTGTTCTACCTGCAGCCCGAGCGGTCGTGCATCGCCGAGTCCCCGCTCTGGTACTCGGTGATCCCCATGGACCGCAGCATGCTGGAGAGCATGCTGAACCGCATCCTGGCTGTCAGGGAGATCTACGAGGAGCACAGTCGGCTCAGCAGCCTGGAGGATGACATGGACTAAGGGTGAGGTGCTGCTGGACTGGCTGCACTCCAGCCCTGGACACCTCATCTTGCTGCTTCCCTTTGCAGGGCAGGGGCCATGCAGCATAGGAGGGGATGGTGCTACAGCAGTACTGTCCCTGCATCATTACCAGACGTGGACCTCCCATCCTGCTCGTTACAGGCATCCCCTACGTACGTGGCCCCCACACTCAGCTCTGTCTCCAGTTGGCTGCTGGGTGAGCCATCTTCCCCAGGGCCCGTTCGCATGGCACAGGAGTGGCAGAGTCCCTGAGGCAGCTCCCTTTGCCCAGCCCTGTCCCTCCCCTACCCCCAGCCCTGCCACTACCCCTCTCTTCCTGTGCCCCAGGGCAGGAATTGCACAAGACGCAGTGCACCATTGGACCAGTGGCCTCTGAAGCTTTTACTTCCCTCTTCCTTTAGCATTCCCTCACAAGGCAGGAGATATCAAGGCAGGAACAGTAGCTCTGCTGCTGGGGCAGGATTGTCTTTTCAAGCCAGTGGGCATGGGCCACAGGCAGCCTGAGGGCTGTTGGGTCACAGGGAGAACTTATGTCCCGGTTTGGGAAAGATTTGGGTTGGTTGCAGGGAGTGGATGGAGCTCACACTGGAATTTGTGGGCAGAGCTCTGACCTTGCCACAGGGACACCTCATCTGCAGCCAGGATGCCTCCCTCTCTTTGGTCAGTGTTTTCTGAGTGGTGAAAACTGATGGAGATGGGTCTGTGCTAGTGCTGCACCTCTCACTCCACTGTGCCCTGTCGTGGTGTAAGGACCCTCCCCTGTGAAAGGTGGCATCAGTGGGAACCTCTGCTCCAGCCAGGGGCCCAGGCATTTCCTGGCAGAAGCAGGGAGCCCTGCCTGGCCTCCCCCTCCCTCCCACAGCCACAGGCTGCCAGCACCCTACCCAGGGCAAGTCTGGCTCCAGCTGTGCCACTCTGTGCTGCCCCCTGCCCCTTCTTGTGTTCTGGTCAGTTTTCTTGAGCTGTACATGGGTCTCCTGTTGAGCCTGTATATATTGTTCTGGGCCCTGGCCTGGGGCCATCTGTTCTGTGTCCATGTGGAGAGTGAGCTGCTCACCAGTCTTGTTGTAGTGATGCCAGGGCAGTAGGACTAACCCTGTGTCTCTGGAAACCATTCATTTCAAATAAAGATGTGGAAAACTTTGGCAGACCCTGGTTTTTCCCGTCTGGGCAGGGTGAGCATTGTAGAACACGGCCAGTGTCCCTGTGCTGCTGTGTACCTCACTCCTGTCTATCCCAGCCTGTGCTGCCTGCACTTCCTTACCTTGCCTGGGCCCTGCTGTCCTGCCAGCTCTGGCATGTGGTGATGGCCCCTGCCCCAGTGCCCATTGGTGCCAGCATGGCATGCCCTGCCTGTCCCTGCCATGTCCTTGGCCCACAGGGCTGCAGCCCCACCCAACCCAGAAGTGGCCCTGCCCTGGCCATGCAGTGTGTCTGTAGGATGGAGCACGGTGCCTGTGAGCAGAGCAGGAGTCAAGTGAGGTGCAGTAAGCATTTATTTTCTCCCCTTTCCAAGCTCTACTCTTAGCCCTGCTGCTTGCAGGAGTGCCAGGAGCAGCTGAGCAGTGCCCCCGGGGCTGTGCCCAGCTCTCATGCTGGCCATGGGGTCCATGCCTTGGGCCTGGCAGAGACTGGAGACACAATCATCACTGTGACCACCCATGCATTGCCCATCCCTGCCCATGCCAGCAGGCCACATTTACACTGCCAGGTCTGCTGTTCGCATGTCCCTGTGGGACCCACCAGCCACCCCTAGCCATGCACCTGCCTTCTTCAGTGGTGCCAGGCCATGGGGGGGTCTGCCAGCAGCCAGGGGACTGCCACCCCTGGGCAGAGTGACATAGGTGCTGCCAGGTCCTACAGGCCCACCAGGAGTGGTTAGGATGTGGGACTTGGGGCCTGGCCCTCGCCGGCACTTGGTGAGACCCAGGTAGATCTCCACCAGGTTGAGCAGCAGGGACACGCAGGCCACCCCCAGCATGAAGAGGATGAAGATGGTCTTCTCAGTGGGCCGGGAGATGTAGCAGTTGACTGTGTTAGGGCAGGGCCAGCGGCTGCAGGTGTAGAGGGGCTTCAGCTGGAACCCATACAAGGCGTACTGGCCCACAATGAAGCCCACTTCCAGGAGAGCCTTGAAGACGATGTTGCAGATGTACGTCCTCAGGATGGCCCCCCGCATGCACACCCGTGCCCTTGTGTTCCCTGCAGGGAGCTGGGGCTGCCTGGGGCGCTGCCGCCTGGCCCCGCTGCCAGCCCGTGCTGCTGCCTGCTGCTGTGCCTTCTCCTCCAGATGCACCAGGTGCAGGATGTGGCCCAGATACACAAGGCTGGGGGTGGAGACGAAGATGATCTGCAGGACCCAGAAGCGGAGGTGGGAGATGGGGAAGGTGCTGTCATAGCAGGCATTTTGGCAGCCGGGCTGCTGCGTGTCACAGGAGAAGCCAGACAGCTCGTCACCCCAGACCCGCTCTGCGGCTGCCCCCAGCACCAGGATGCGGAAGACGAAGAGGACGGTGAGCCAGACCTTCCCCACCACTGTGGAGTGCTCCTGGGCATTCTCCAGCAGCCGACCCAGCAGGCTCCAGTCCCCCATGGCATGTGCTGTGGTGCCCTGCAAGACAGCCACCCTCCAGGCACAGCCACCCCACAGCCCGCCAAAATGCCACCCCACTCCCTGGTAAAGCAGGTGTGCACAGACCCAACCCAAGGCTGTCTCTGGAATATCCCCATCCTGGGTCCCAGGGACCCCCTAACCTATCTCAAGGAGGGCAGGGGGAGCAAACACCTCCAGCATAGAGCTGGGAGCACCACGGGGAACAACCGCGGTGGCAATCCGGCACAGGGACCTCTCACCGTAGACGGTGCGTGGGGCAGAGCCCAGTGCTCCCGCGCCGTCCCCTCCCGTCAGTGGGGTGATGGGGGATGCTGCGAGGCCCCTTCCCAGCCGGTCCCCAGCTCCTCCGTGGGGTGCGGACAGGTCTGCCTGCTCTGTCTGTCCGGTCACCCAACGGTGGGCGTGGGGTTATTGGGGCATGAGGCAGCTGCGTGCCCCATTGGCTTTCATTGTGACTGGCACATGAAACAGCCACTGGGGAAACTTTTTCCTCTATTTTTGGTCTGGGCACTTTTCTAATTATATTCGGGGCTGCAGGGGCTGGTGCTGGGGGAGCGCAAGCCCTTGGACACTGATCAATGCCACCCAGGGGTCACTGGTTGCTGCCGGCTGCCAGGGCAACACAGCCACAGCCCCGGTTCTGGCCTGGCACTGCAGCCCCCACAGACCCTTATGGCACCCACCAGGGCTCGGGTGCAAGGATGGACACCCCACGCTGGCACCCCAGCTCCCGGCATATCCTGGCCAGAGCAGAAAGGAGGGAGGCAGCACCTGAGAATGGAGATTTAATGGCCCAAGATGCCCTCCTGGCCATCTAGGAGAGCCTGAGGGATGCTATCCTTGGGACAGGGACAGTAACAGGCCCATGGGGCGACTGTGGGGCTGGGGCCCCTGCAGTGGTGGCCCTAGCAGGCAGAGCAGCGGTCACCCTTCTCCTGCAGCCCAGAGTTGCGGCGCAGCATGTCCTTGAGGGAACCGTCCTGCTCTGTCAGCAGCTGGTTGATCTCGTTCTGCTTGTACTCGGAGGAATGCTTGTGCCCATAGAAGGAGCCCTTCCCAGACGAGGGGTTGGAGTGGTGCTGGCTTCGGCGGGCGCAGGCCCGCACCACCAGGTAGACCAGCTCTGCCATGTTGAGGACGATGCAGACACTGGAGGTGACCAGCATGAAGACAGTGAAGATGGTCTTCTCAGTGGGCCGGGAGATGAAGCAGTCGACAGTGTTGGGGCAGGGGTAAGCCTCGCATTTGACCAGCCGCATCATCTGGTAGCCTGGGTAGAGCATGTAGAAGATGTACATGAACACAGCCTCGAAGAGCAGCCTGAAGACCACGCTGCAGACATACGTCCACCACAGTGAACCTGCTATGCGCATCTTGTGCTTCTTGACCTCTTCCATGTGCTTGGCATCCGCATGCCCTGTCAGCACCAGCAGCTTCTTCTCCTGGTGCTGCTGGTAGGCCACGTGCATGGCCACGAGAAGGGCTGGTGTGGTGACAAGGATGAGCTGCAGGGCCCACAGACGGATGTGGGAGATGGGGAAGAAGTGGTCATAGCACACGCTGTTGCAGCCAGGCTGCTGGGTGTTGCAGGTGAAGGCAGATTTCTCATCCCCCCAGACGCTCTCGGCTGCCACCACTAACACCATTATCCTGAAGATGAAGATGACAGAGAGCCAGATGCGCCCGATGGCAGTGGAGTGGCGGTTCACCCCGCTCAGCACCGTGTAGAGGCCGGCCCAATTCATCGTTTCTCACGTCTGCAGGAGAGAGCGGTGAGAGATGGTGTTAGGAGCAGGAAGGACCCCTGGCTGAGAGCCAGCAAGTCCTGGCTCCAGTGGCAGCAGCCCCAGGAGGGACCTGGGAGCAACTGGGTGGCAGCCCTGGAGGGTGGAGAGCAGGATGGACAGACAGGAGGATGGCAGCATGGCTTCTGCTCCTGACATGGCTCAAGGCAGCATTTTGGCCAGAGCAGGCTGGAGACTGGCTGCCCCAGCAGTGCCAGATACTCCAGTCCTGCCACCCCACACTGGCACAGGGATCCTAACCCACAGCTGCCACAGAGAATGGGGGTGAAGCTCCCACACCTCTGCACTCAGTACCCCCAGTACTCAGTGCTGAACTCGTCGGCTAGGAATGGTCCCAAAGAGCTTCACAGCACCAATTCCTCCCATTATCTGCAGGAGCAGGGCCAGGCAGCCCTGAGCTGAGGGGCTCCCCCCGTGTAGCCCTGCACTGCCACCCTCCCAGAGCCATCCTTGCCCGGGGAACACAGGGCGACCCCAGCCCCAAGCACAGACCCCAGCCCCACCAGAGCAACCCGCTGGAACTGAGCAGCCGCGGGAGCTGCTTCCCACCCCCGCATGAGTCTGGGTGCCTGGGACCAGCCACCCCCAGTGTGGAGGATCCTGGTGACGCGTACCTGCCGGTGAGGAAGGGTCCTCAAAAGCTGCCCCCAGTGGCCCCTCTAAGGTCTCATGCCTCCCGCAGGAGAGCTCTGCTCCGCCTGCCCTCGTCTCTCTCTGCCACTGCCCTGCACTGGAAGTCATATGCTGCTTTATAAACTATTTGCATACAATGGGGCCTTTATCGGCCCCTGAACAACACACTTTAGCATTCAGATCTAACGCCCTGACTTCCGCCCACCCTGGCCAAACAAAGTGCCTGTGTGCAGCATTCCCGCTGCTCGGCCCTGCACCCACTCCCCCCTCCCCACCACGCCCCGCACCGACCACGGCCACAGCCCCTCCACCCGCGGCCCTGCCCCGCGGGACCCACGCCACACATCGCTGTGCCGGACAGGCCACCCAGGGTGACCGGAGGTCCCTTCCCCAGGCAGCATGGCTGAGCCCAGCTGCGTGCCCATCCCGCATGGACGGTACAGATCCGGCACTGAGCACTCGGTGGGCCGCCGTGGGGCTGGCTGGCACTGGGTACCGCTGCTGTGAGTCCTGCCATCTCCTCAAGGCTCTGGAGCCAGCAGCAGCGTCTGTGAGGGCATTGGAGCTGCCCCGCGTGTGCCGCTGGAGACATGGGAGAAAGTCCGGAGTGACGCTGGCTGTGTCTGCAGCTGCCCTCACCGCTCCTCCCCCGAGATGGACTCACTGACGCTGCCCTGCTGCTCGGACGTGCTGGTGGGGACAACAGTCCCTGTGCTCGCACAGCCCCCGTGCCCCTCGGGGCTGGTGTCCCAGCCACACCATCACATTGTGCCTCATCCTGCAGGGATCGCGCCATGTCCCCTTGGGTTTTGTCCCCAGCCTCAGGCGGGGAGCAGCATATCCAGTAAACCCTACCAGCCTGTAGGTTGGCAGGGCAATTAATGCCATCCAAAACGCCACCTCCTCCCCTTAGCCCAAGGTACGAGCACCCGGAGCTGTGCGAACGGTGGCGGCCGAAGACCATCCGGGGAAGCTGTAAGGACGCCGCTTGTGCCCACACTGCTCCTCTCCCCACTCCCACCATGAGGGCCAGCATTGCCGGCTCTCCTCCCCCAGGCCCAGGGCCGAGCCCTGCTGTGGCCCCCACTCTTGCCCCCATGGTGCTCCCCAGCTGGGGGACATGCGGCCACCTCCGCAACGCTGCTGCGCCCTCCAGGTTCTCACCTCACCGCCAGGACAATCAACGCTCTTTGGGATTGCAGCAGTCAGCCTCCAGCGTAGCACGCTGGACTTTATACTGCCCGGCAAGCACGTTACCCACCCCCTCCCAAACAGCCTTGCTCCTTACTCGCCAAGTAAACACCGCAGGTGTGTCCAGGCTGGCTCACACCCACCCGCCTCCGCCACCGCAGCTGAGCATCCCCCGGGGCCAGGCCCGGGGCTACTGCAGCACCGGGGCAGGGCCAGCCCCCCAGGATGGTCCCCGGGGAGATTTCTGGTCCCCGTGGCCCCACTCCCCTGCTGTGAGCATCCTCCCCGCTGCATTCCTTGCAAGCCAGGCACATACACTGTGGCGGAGCCCTGCTCTCCACCCCCCAGGGATGCCTCTGAGTACCCCCAGCTCCTGGAGCACCTTGATCTGCTGTTGCAGGCTGCCGGCTGATACCTGGGGAGCCACCAATACCCAGATTTAATGTGTAAAAGGGCAGCCGGGAAAAGGCAAACAGCCTGTCAACGATTAACTCGGCCGGCCCGCTTCAAGGTCCCGCCGCCCAGCATCCCGTGTGGGACGTGGCGACCCTGCCGCTCATCCTGGGCCCCTGGGCTGGGCTGCAGGACCCGCGCGCCATCCCTTGCACGGGGGTGACAATGGTGACAGTGGTGCCGGTGTCTCCCGTGTGGGGACGGCGGGATGGCACTGGGGAGCGGCTGGGAGCCGCGGGGGTGGCGGGCAGTGAGATACCGGGGCTGGCCCGTGATGCAGGGCGGGTTGGGGCCATCGGGGCCACAATCTCAGTCTCCGATAAGCCGCCGCCAGCTGAGCCACCAGCGCCCGGGGAGGAGCGGGAGCGGCAGCACCGCCCAGGTCCCGGACACTGGACGGGTTCTGGGGGCTAGCGGGAGTGGGAGACACTGTGGGCAAGGGGCTAGTGCTGGCGGGATCAGGCTGGGTGGAGGTCACTGGGGGGATCAGGAGGAGGGCAGACTGGTGAGCACTGCGGTGGGCTGAGCTAAGCGGGACGAAGCACAGGGGGCGGTCGGTGCGGGGAGAGTGGTCCCTGGGAGCCAGTCTAGAGATCTTACTGGAGGGCCCTGGGAGCCAGACGGGAGGTCACTGGGGATTATTGGGAGCCAGGATAGGGGTGAGTGGGGGGCGCTGGGAGCCAGGCGAGGGGTCGCCGGGGGGCTGGGGCCGTGCGGCGGGGGGTGGTCGCCGGCCGTGGCACCAGGTGGCGCTGCGGGGCCGGGCCGGGGGCGGCGGGGCCGCACCTGCCCGCGGCAGCACCCGGCGGGGCTCAGCGTGGGAACCTGTCCGAAGAATAGTAAAAATGGAGAAAAAGGCCAACAGGAAAGAGGAGGAGGAAGCCGGGGCGTTGCTGTCCAGCACTGTGCCCGCCCGCGGCCCTGGCAGGGAGTTAGCTGGGAGGAGCAGAGGCCCCAGGGGTGGGCGGCAGCGCGGGCAGCCCCCTCGCCTCTTGGCTTAGGTTAAACTGCAAAAGCCATGGGTCAAGGACAGGCTGTGCTAAATAGACGTGGCCGGAGCTGCCTCCAGTACTCAGAAAACTGCCCCGCCCGCGACCACGTGGGCCAGAAACGGGCTCTTTGTTAATGACGCTAATTGTGAAGTTAATTGGTGTCTGAAGTTGCAGCTAAGAGGTCAAAGACGTGGGCACGTCTAACGCAGACAAGCTGATGAGATGGGCAGGACTGAGCCAGTATGCGGATGGTGGGACTGGGGTGACGCAGCTGCTGGCACCCTGCTAGGGCCGGGGAACTTGCAGCTCAGCTGTCTGTATCGGTACGATGGACAAAATCAAGCTTGAACCATCACTGAAACATCTCCACTGCCAGGAGGACTGCGGAGGAGGCTTCCAGAGCCCCCTTTCCCCGGCCACCCTGCTCCAGGCAGGGCTGGCCCTGTGAATGGCCCAGCCTCGTCACTGGATGGCCGCTGCAGTGCAGGGGCTGCTGAGCTTCCAGGCTTGGACTGGCAGCAGCACAGGCATCCCTGGATCCAGGCTGCTGTTCTCGGACAGACAAAACCCTTTGGTCTGAGTCAACTGCCAGGAAGGTCACTGGCAGTGGGTGAGCACAGAAATCCTTTGTGCTGCTGCAGCAGCAGGGCAGAGGGGGTTGCAGAGTAAGACTTAACAGCTTGTCCTGCCTGCCTGTGAGTCTACTGTCCTGTGTCCTGGGTGCACCAGAGTTGTGGGGAACAGGACCAGGGCACTATCCCAGTGATGCTTCTGTGAAGAGCAGCATCCCTGCCCTCCTGCTGGCTGTGAATCCTCAAGCAGCCAGAGGCCAGCCACAGGTCACTCACTCCCTCCCATGCCAGGGACACCTTTGCAGTTGAGTTCCCTTATGGTTCTCCTTGCCAACAGCCCTAAACATGTCCCCTGAAGCAGAGGATGTCCCACAGTTGTCACACAGATGTTAACTGTTCATGCCCTCTGGCATACAGTGTCCCTAGAGCTTTGCCAGGTCTCAAAAGAAAAGCTGTTGATAGTCAAGGACACCCTGGACAGATGGCAGCCTCGGGAGTTTTGCAAAGGCAAAAAAAATATCAGTAGGTTGTCTGTCACCAGCTTGCCTTGGGGTCCTAGCTGGGCTGGCCATGCTGGCACATGTGGCAGCATGCAGCTGGGGCTGTGCAAGGATGAGGAGAGGGGACAGGAGGGCAGGGCAAGCCCCTAATCTGGGGCAGAAAGGCATCAGCCCTTCAGGAGGGCACTAGGCACCCTGTGGGATGCCACAATGGGCAGCACCAGGGCTTTTAGGGGGGTCCAGCACTGGAGCATGGTGCTGAAGAGGGTGATGTGCCCGTGGCACTGGAGCTGCAAAGGTCCCCCAGGGGGAAAAGGTAGAGCCCCACACTCAGCTTCCTACACAGCCTGTCCCCCTGCCTGCCACGGCTCCCCTGGCTCAGGGCCTTGGCCCTGGCTCCAGTGTCTGCACGCTGCCTGGAGGCAATTCAGCCCCCCCACTCCGTTCCTGGTTTCTATGGCAACTCCAGTTGAAATTACATTAAAAAGAAATGAAACCAGCAGCTTTTCTGTTTGGCAAGTAGGGGGAGGGGAGCTCAGCTGGGAAAGGCTGGGGAAGGGGTTTGAAGTTTGGAGGGAGGGGGGATATGGGACAGATGTACTCCCACATAGGGTCCCAGTGCTGGGGGCAGCAGGGCTGGGGGGATGTGGGGACACCCTCCACTGTGGCACTTGGTGTTGGCAGTCCTGGATGGTATGGTGCCAGCTTACACGGGGGGTCCAGCACCCTTACGTGGTGGGGTGATACCAGGGTCCTCCTGCTGCCTGTGTGGGGTGGGTGCCAGGGACATGAGGACCAGCACAGGGCACTCCACCCAGCCCAGGAGTCCCCGGGCCCTGCATGCTCCAAGAAGAGGCGAGACACACCGCTATTAAAAATATCACTTCTGTTTTATTTGGAATTTGTTACTCTGCGCGGGTGACAGGGTATAAATACATTCTCCAACGAGCATCCTCACCCTCAGCCCTGCGCGGGGTGGGGGCCAGGGCAGGGTGCAGGGCCGTTGTTGTGCTGGCCCCGGGCAGTAGGGCCAGCAGGGCCATCGATGCGCTGGCCCCAGGCAGTAGGGCCAGCCGGCACCGGTGCGTCACGGCCGCCAGCACGGGCAGCGTCTGCCAGCCGGACCGTCTTGCACAGGGACAAGATAAGGTGTCCCCACAAGGACCTGTCCCTTTCTCCTGCCTCCTCAGGCCCAGGTACTAGTGCTCACCTTGGGGGGCTGAAACAGGGGTGCCCCACATGGGATCCCCTGCAGCTCCTTCTCCATGCCCGACCACACCAAAGCCACTTGCCTAGAGCCACGTGTGGCTCGGTGGCCACAACAGCCCAGCAGATGCCCCAGCCCCCGCAGAGCTGCTCCCAGCCCTACAAAGGCTGCATCACCCCAGAGTCCCTACCCAGGCGTCTGTTCCAGCTGCACGTCCTGTATGCCAGAGCTGGGACCACCCCGTGATGGGGTAAAGGCCCCAGTGGAAGTAACCTAGGAGGCAGAGTTGATGCTGCTGAGCAGCTCACCCTGCTCCTGTTACCCCACTCCTGCCACAGGCTGCAAAACACTGGCTCTGCTTTCAGAAAACAGCATGGGCAGGGAGGGCACAGCACGGCCCTGGGGCAGTGGTGAAGGGATGTGGGATGCTCCTGGGGGAGCAGGACAGGGTGGGGAGCATGAGGAGCTGTCCTGGGATCATGGGAGTGAATAGACAGTGCTCGGAGCAGGTGATGCCCACACAGGGCGGTGGGTGGCACTGGCCAGTGCTGGCCGTGAGGGACCGGGGCGGGGGTGCTCGCAGGCAGGCCGTTGGACAGGCTTTTTTTGGCTGAGATACGTGGGCACGGGTGACAGAGGAGGGAGAATATCAAAAAATACAAAAGAGTGCAGCCCCACAGTGCAGGAGGCACTGCCCTGCCTGGTGCCCACCCACGGCAGGCGGGCGCCATGGGAGGCCGGCACCGTGCGCACACGCTGGCTTCTAACTGGCTTTTTATTTTATATCAAGAACACTTGGTTTTAAAATCTTTACAAAGGACAAAACGCGGCGACTCCGTTAGTGTGTAAAGAACTAAAGATCTGCTTAAAAAACGTCTCTGCAAAGAGAAATGACTGACACAAAAGAGATTCTCTGCAGCGCAAAGAGGGGCAGAGGTGCCAAGTCTCCAGCCCAGGGCCCCACTCCCAGGGTCCCTGAGCCCCGGCACCAGCCCCAGCGCCTGCATCCAGCACAAGGCCAGGTCCCTGGACCCTGCCCATTCCCTCTGCCTATAGCACCATTGCCTGGGGCCACTTCTCAGCACAGTGAAGGAGCCTTTTCCAGGGCTGCCAAGATGCCTGGAGATGTCTGGGCACTGGCCGAGAGGGATGCCCGGTCCTGCTCCTCGTCAGTCCCAGGGTGCTCGGTGGGCTCAGCACTGGGGATGTGATGGCCCCACTGGGAGGCACAGCCCATTGACATGGAGCACCATGGCCATTGACAGCGGGGCACCCCTGCCCACCTGCACACGTGGGCTGTGCAGGGTTACACTGTGTCCCTCCTGCACCCCTCCGGCGTCCCGGGGCAACCCACGGGGCCCTGAGGCCAGGAGAGTCAAAGCACTTCTCAAAAGTTAGATAGGAACAAAAGAAAGCGCTGGGGCCACTCTGGGACCCCACAGGTCTCTGGGCTGGGAGCTGCACCGTCCGTGGGTGCTGCCCCTCCATCCGGGGGCTCAGTGGGCCCCGCCGGTCCCTCTGCCAGTGTCTGCTGTGTGTGTGTGCGTGCGTGCATGCGTGTGCGCCGGCGGCGGGCAGCTATACCCTGGTGGTGGAGTGTGAGTGCGGAAGCCCCGTGCTGTTGAAGCCGGCGGTGAAGGTGTTGTAGGGGTGCAGGGTCTGCAGCCCCACCAGCGAGTTGGGGATCATGGTGATGGTGTTGGGGGTCATAAGCGGGATGTCGTCCGGAGAGCGGCGCAGGGTGAGGGTGTAGTCGGGCAGAGCGGCCAGGCGCAGGGTGTCGTGCGATGGCACAGCTTCACACTCGTGGTGCCCCTGGCTCACCTGCAAGGAGGGCATCTCCTCATCAGGCGCGTGGGCGATGTCGTTGGAGGCACCGCGCTGGGGGCTGGGTTGCCGGTGCGTGTCCTGCCGGCGCTTGTCCTTGCGGTAGTAGAGGGCAGCGAAGGCCAGCACGTTGAGGAAGAGGAGGGAGGCGCCCACGGCGATGGTGACGCTCAGTTCAGTGGAGTAGTCGCGGGGGCTCTCGAGCAGCGTGCCCGCCTCTTGCTCTGGGCTCCACTTCTCCTTCCCGTTCTCACTGTTGTAGGCGGGTGAGATGGCGGGGCGCTTGGTGGTCCAGATCTTGCTGTTGGGCCGGCGGGTGATGTGGGAGTTCTGTGTGGTGTCGGGTGGTGGCACTTTGGTGGTGGTGGAGGTGTAGTGGAACATGTCGTGCAGGTTGTACAGGTGGGGAACCAGGTGCTTCCAGAAAGCCACCTTGGTGGCCCGGTAGTGGTCGCGTACCCGTGGCTTCAGCCCAATGTGCAGGTACAGCTGGTCACGGGGGTTGTACTTGGACCAGGCCACCTCCTCAAACCGGTTGGCCTTGGTGTGGATGAACTTGGTGTCCTGGGGGACAGGCTTGTTGGGGTCCCTGTGAAACACAGGCAGAACAGAACTAGCACTGGGAAAAGCCAAAGAATCAAAGAGGGAGAGCTGGATGCAGAGACAGAAACTGAGTGGACCTTTGCCAGTGGTGGCACAGGGTGGGCTGGCAAAAGGTTTTGAATGACTGGGCAGCACCCAACCCTAGGTCAAGTCTCACCCACGATGACCAGGGCCAACAAGCATCCCCACCCCTGCTGCCAGGAGCTGGCCATGATCTAAGCTTCTTGCATTGTGGCCAATGCCACGGCCCCAGTGAAGGTGCAGCACACGGAGACCTCTGGGCACAGGGAGCTCAGTGTCCCACACCAGGCATGATAACCCCCCCCACCACAGCACAGCCCCAGGGGTACAGCTGCAGTGAGTGCAGACCCCCAAGGCACAGCACCCATCCCCACTCACCCTGTCTTGGCAAAGTTGGTCCAGTAGGTCATCACCACAGCGCTGAGCATGACATCATTCTTGGAGAAGTTGCAGGGAAAGAGGTCTGTGGGGCCAATCATGGGGATCCCAAACACGTAAGGCACCTCATCCCCGTGGGCTGCGTCGGACCACGCAGGCTTCATCAGGCTCTGGCAGTGGTGGTAGAAGGCGTAGAAGTAGGTGGGGGACCCATAGCGGGCGTGCAGGTCGGCTGTCACCACCGACGGCTCTACCCACTGGTGGTCAGTGAAGAGAGCCACCAGAGTCTTGCGACGTGTCTCGGGGTTGTCGCGGTCAGCCCAGTCCGTGTACATGAACTTAATTGTCTCCCTCAAGGTGTCCTTGCCCTCGGGGTAGCCATACAGGTTGTCTACAAAGTTGGAGACTGAGTAGTCAAAGTCACTGCCTGAGACGCCGTCCTCTGGGTCCACCACGCCCTCCACAAACTTCAGCCCTTCACCCTGGTTGACCCCCAGCATGATATCATAGTTGAGGAACTCGCCCTGCTCCATCAGGATTTCTGGGTCATCCGGGATCACATCCCCGTCAATGACTGGCCCGAAGGCCACATGGTAGCGAGCCGGCTGGATGTCCTGCTCTACCAGCTCCTTGGCACTCTTCTGCCGCAGGCAGTCCACCATGTCCACGGTGTCCAGCACATTGCAGCCCACCTTGTCAGCCAGCATGCTGGTGTACTTCACAGGCTGGTAGTTCACTGCCCAGCTGGAGAGCGCAGAGCCGCTCTGGATGATGGCTCTCTGGAAGAGACCTGCAATACAGGCAAGGAGTGGAGGGAGCTCTCAGCAGGGTTCCAGTATCCCAGTGCTGCAGTGCAGCATGAAGGCATTGATACTCTTGTCCCCTTGCAAGAACCCAGCACTCAGCCCACACCTGGCCTTGCCCCTGAGCTGCGCTGCCTGCTGAGCTGAGCTCACACAGGGGGCTCAGCTCAGGGCTGCTCTAGGGATGGCAGGATGACAGCTGGCAAGGCAAGTGGGTGTTCCTGGAAGCAACCAAGGGCTGCTGTGCTCCCTCAGGATCCCATTGCAGGGGATGACCCAGCATATCCTTCTGTCCTGCTGTGGGGAGAAGAGAGACCATGGTTGCATCACAGCCTGGCCTTGCCAAGCAACCCGTGCTACCCCAGCCACCCCAAGGATGCGTTACCTGAGCCCCTGAGGGGCACATGCTGCCCCTGGCTCAGCACCATCCTCCAGCCCAGGTTGGCACCTCCTTCACTCAGGAGCCAGGCTGTGGGCCGGCAGCAGTGGGAGGGTTAATGCCTGCTTGGGGACACTTAACCCTGCTGTGTCCCACCCCACTGCTTTGTCAGAGTCCCCCTCGACCCCCTCCCTGCTGCTTCCTGCCCAGCTGGGGCTGCTCAGTGCCAATCCGGCCCTGCAGGAGCACGCTGCCAGATGCACAAAGAGGGCCTTTCTGCCACCAGGAACACAGAGGGAGTGGACTTTCGCCCTGGAAAACGAGGCCACAAAGGCCCTGGCCCAGGCAGAGAAATGCGTGGCTTCGCTCCAGTCCCATGTCAATGGTGCTTGTGCTCAGAATACAAAGGGTGGTGAGGAAGCAGAGCCTCTGGGCCATGAAAGGCAGCGAGTCCAGGGTGCACCCAGGGGTCCCTGATCTCTGACCAGCCCTCTTTGCACCCCAAGTGCTGCCTGCACCCTGCCAGACCCCAGCACTTGCTCACCGTGAGGGACTGTTCCAGGTGATCCCTGAACGCTGCTGGCACAGCAGTGTGGTGGCCATGGGGCTGCCCCTGGCACCCTGAAATGCAGAGAACCCCTGTGCAACCAAGGCTGTGCCACTCTGCAGGGAAGAGTAGCACCTTCCTGCAACAGAAGTGTTCAGAGGCTCCTGGCTCCCAGCCACCATGTCCATAGCTCTTGTCTGCACGCACAGTCCTCACTCTGCCAAGTACCTGACGTACAGTCCCATGCACTGGGACAAAGAGAAGTCACAAGCCCTGTTTGTCACCTCCTGGTGCCCTAGAAAGCCATACCAGCCTACAGGCTAGAGACTGGCCACGGGTTTGCTTGCCCTGCACCATCATCCACGTGCCAGGGAGCCAGGATGGGATTTCCTGGCTCCCTGGAGATGCTGTCCCAGCAGCAGCTATTGTGCCCTGTCAGCAGCATCACTTCCCAGACAGACCCACCAGGCTGGGCTCTGGCCCTGCCCACCACTGCCTGGGGAGGTACAGGGCAGCTGATGTCACTAATAGCAGGTCATGTCCCTCCCTGATGGAGCCCCTTTGCCATGTCTCTGCATGAGCTAGGAGCACCCAGGACTCTGTGAGAGCCCTGACTCGTCATGTCCCCCTGCTCCATGCCAGCACCTGACTGAAGCCTGACAAGCACCCCAAGGAGGCATCAGCACCCTGCACACCACATTGGGCCTCTCCAGCCTGCTGAGGCCCAGGCAAGAAGGTGAAGTTCTGTCTTTCCTTCCCGTTCCCTTCCAAGGTGAGGTTCCTAACATGCCCTGCCTCCCTGCAGGACTGGCTGCCACGGCACAGTGGAATCAAGTGGTGGGGCCAGGGCTCTGCCAGAGGGTGGTTGGAGCTGCAGACTGCCACCAGCTGCTGCCAGCTCCTGATTTCCTCTTTGCTTTGCCCAGTAGCTGAGACTGGAAACACCTCTGGGGGTGTCTGAGCCAAGCCCTGCTCAAAGCAGGGTGCTGGGTGCCTTGTCCAACTGAGGTCTGGAGGGCTGGCAGCAAAGGGCAGAAGCCCCCACGGAGAAGGAGATGGGAAGATGAGAAGCACATAAAGTTTTCCTGGCAGAGACTGCTCCTGCCTTGGTATGATTGGCTGGAGAGAAAAACAGCACTTCGGTCACTGATGAGGAATCAGAGTGACCCTGCAAGGCCTGAAGCTGGCAGGGAGCTGTGGATTTCCCCAGCAGCCAGACCCAACATGTGCTGTACCAAGCCTCCAAGTGTCTGTCTCTTGCAGTACCTGGCAGAGCAGGCACAAATCATTAATAGCTTGCAATCACTACTTTTATTTTGATGCAGTAAAAACAAACCCACCTGTTCTGCAGGCTGCAACTTAGCACCATTCCCACGCCGTGTTCCAGAGCCAGCTACCCATCCCTGGGGATATGGGTGCTCTGGCATAGGGAATTTTTTGAGGTCATTTTACGGCCATTTGGCTTTATGAGACACTGGCTGCAGCACTGAGCACTCCCCTCCCGCCTCACAGCATTTACAGCCAGCAGCAGCTCCCCTGCCCCAGCAGTGAGGATATTGGGCACCTGGCACCTCTGAGATGCCAGGGGTGCCTGCATCCAGGGCAGGGGCATCCCCCTGTGGCAGGGGGACCACACCAGAGGCACTGGGGCTGGATAGGGCAGCAAAGGATTTGTCATGCAGGTGCAGGGCTTAGTGGCATTAAGTAGCATCACCTGCCAAGTGCACATACTGGCAGGACTATTTTTCATGGGTGAAAAGTCACAAAGCCCCTCCAATCCACCCTCAGCCTCTCTCCATGCTGCTCCATTCTGGACCCCTGCAAGAGGCTGGGGCTACCTGGGCAGCCAAGCACACACTCCTGCACTCCTATGACGGAAAGGAGTACCCTTAGAAGCATTGGGAATGCATTACACATAGTGTTCCCTCCCTAGCCTTTCACACTCAATATGGGCAGAGAAAACACTTTTTCTTTCTGCAGGAGCTTTCTGCCTGTAAAAAACTCCCCATCATCAGCCATCAGCCCTGCTGAGGTTCTGGAGGTCTCCATTCCTGTGTGATTCCCAGGCTGTTGAGCAGGGCAGCAGCTCTTCACATCAGCTTCGAGTGCAATTTGCTGTGTGTCTCTGAAGGGCAGACTCATGCCTGTGTCTACTGCTCAACACGTGCCCTTTTCTCCTCAGCATCACACCTGGGGACACAGCACTGGAAAATGGCTGCACCCTCATATAAAGCTCATGAGCAGGTCCCTGGCAGGCTGCTCCCCTGTGGACCATATCCAGTTCAGGCTTCGCTCCTATAATTTCCTTTAGGAATTTTATCAAAAACACCTCTAGTCTCACAGTTAATTTTTTTCCCCCTCCATGCTTGATGTAAATGTCTTTGCAGGTGGTTTACATGCATTTGCTTTTATTCCAACACAATCTTTTAGCATAAATAATTCCCTTCTTTATTTAGAGTAAACACTCTGCTATATTTACAGATATTAATCATATTACTTCCACCTGTGTTTTGCTAGGCGCAGCACTTCCAGCTCTCCCAGTCTCACAATACAGGGCACTCCATCCCTCCCCAGGCTCAGGAGGGATGTCTGGGTGCTCTGCCTTCCCCTCTATTCCAGCAGGAATACCTTTCCTAGCACTGAGATCCTTGTTCCCAGTGCCCTGCAGGATGCCCTCCACACCTGCACTTGGAGAACCTGAGCACCAGGGCAGGACACCTCAGGAGGGGTCCTCGCCTCTCCCCATGCCACGGTGCTGGCCCTGGGCTGCAGCCTTGTGCATGAGGAGCACCCACTCCATCCCTGGCTCCCACATGCTCTGCCAAGCAGCCTCTCTCTGTCCATGATGAGAAGGTTTTGCTTCCCAGGGCTGCTCCAGGCTCTCACCAGTGACTGATTAGAAAGCAGGCCGGACTTTGTTAGGCTGGGCAGCAGGACCCGGGTGGGTTCCCCTCCCTGCTTAGCAGCAGCAAGGCATTTGCTCACAGTTGCAGCATCCTCAGGCACGGCTGACACCTACCTTCAGAGTGGTGGGAGAGGGTGAGCAGGCTGACACAGGAGGCACCGATGCCGGAGCCGAAGACAGTGATCCGCAAGGGATCTCCCCCAAAGAAGGCGATGTTCTCGCTGACCCAGCGCAGCGCCTGGATCTGGTCCAGCAGCCCGTAATTGCCCTTGGCAGCCTGGTCCCCCGTGCTCAGGAACCCTGAGGGCCAAGGGGAGCCCGGTTAGGGATGAGGAAACCGGGAGAGTCCTGATTTCCCACCCCCCTTCCCCAGACCTAGGGCAGCTTCTGTGGGACCCTATCCCACCGTGAGACCCCACTGCAAAGAGAGTTTTGTGAGTTCTAAGCTGGAGCAGGGACACCACTCAGCTCCAGCCACGCTCTGCATAACACAGAGGGGTGAAAGGCGGAGAGAGCAGCTGCAAACCTCGAGGAGCCTCTTTGGCCAACGACAAGGAGTGACAGGGTAAAGAGCACAACGCTCTGTCCTCCCCATGCCACCACCTGTGCTAGAACAGCCCAAGACATCTCACACAAGCTCCAAGGAAAGCTCAGAAAGCACCAGTGGCTGCAGGCAGGGCGGGTGTGTGCACAGCCAATGCTTTCCATGGACTAGCGTGGACTGGGGGAGGCTCTATAAATGTAAGGAGGTGGGCTGGGCAGAGAGGAACTGACTGCAGCTTAAAACACAAAGCTCGAAGTGAGGAAGAAGGTGAGAAATGCTTTCAATAGCACAGGAAACACCCAAGATAAGTTATCAATCTTTCGTTTGCTTTGACTTTAAGCAGGAAGCCAAGACCATGGGCCTGAATCAAAATCCAGGTAGGTAATCCCAGCACACAGGGAGCGGCCCCAGGGCTGTGCTGGCACTTGGAGGTGGTTTGGCTGGGTGTGGTGCACCACCTCACTGGAAAGGATGAATGCATCACTTAATTGTCATATTGTGACTCATGTGCCGTAACTTTGCACCTATCCATTTAAAAGGCCGGACTTTAAACATTAAAAGGTTTTGAACAGGTTAACTATCATCTTCCACAATAAATTGTGGGCTCTGGAAGCCACCAGAGGGATGTGCTACCCCAGGTAACAGGCAGGAGCCCAGCTGCCAAGGGAGAGCACCATGCTAAGCTGGATGGCTAGGAAGAGAGCCAGCAGCTTGGCTGGAAAGGAGCTTTCCCCAAACCTCTACACCCCTTGTTCTCATGCTAAGGGAAGCAGCAGTGGTGTTCCACACAAGCCTCCTGTGTCTCAGCCCCTGGGGGTTTCTGCTGCTTCAGGAAGGGGACTGCACTGCCTTTTGACCCTATGTCCTCATTTTGTATCTCTAAGTCACCAGTTCTTTTGGAAACAGGGCTGCCACCCTCCGCTGCATGGCACATACACTGCAACCCTAACCCTTCTGTGGTCCCCAGTGCAGACAGCCACCTCATGGTGAGTTGCTGAGGGGGTCCCAGCAGTACAATTGGCTTGTAGGCTGCCTGTGCCCAGGGAGGGAGAGCTGCCAGGTCCCCAGAACAGCCAGGCAGGACCCGCTGGCACCTCAGCCCTCTGAACCCTCTCAGGAGGAGATGCTGGGTAAACACATTTATTATTCATTTAACCACAAACCAATATTTGCTTTCAGTTGAGCCAGTTTGTGTAAATGAGCCGGGGGGGCTGGTGCCAGGACCCAGACTGGGCTGCGGCCATGTGCTGGGGGCTCTGCCACGTGGCACCCGCTCGGCTGCCAGGGCGGAAGGCAGGGGCAGTGCCCACGGCGCATCCCGCCGGGCCCTACACCCCCCTCCACCCCCTGTCCGGCTGCTCCAAGTCCGGTCAGACACAAGGGTTGTCCCACTGCCCGGCTGTGCTGACGGCACAGCCCACGGCAGCCAGCTCATACCGAGCACTCCAACGCGGTAGTTCAGGGTGATGACAATCACGTTCCCATAGCTGGCCAGGATGCTGCCGTCTATCATGTTCCCCGTGCCCTCCATGTACGAGCCACCATGGATATACACCATCACCGGCTTGGCCCCGCTGTCCCGGATGTCTGGAAGGAGAGGTGGTTAAACACAGCACCGCACCGATGGCCGCAGCACCCTGCCCGACAGGCAGACCAAGTACAAGGGCAATGCCAGCTGCCAGGACCAGGGAGGGGACTCAGTAGCCAAAGCCAGAGCTCTCCTGGGGGCCACAGCGTGGGCCCCCCAAAGCCAAACACCACTGAACCAACCCTGCCAGCCCCTCTCTGGGAGGTGGCTATTGCTGCACTGTCCCCACACTGCTGTCCCCTCAGGGGTCTGAGCACGTGAGGGAGGGACGCTGGCTGGACCCCGCTGCTCTTCCCCAGAGCTGGGCTCTGGCATTGTGTGGGAGCCAGATCAGGTCTGCTGTGGGTGGGAGTTGCAGAGTCCAGCCCCAGGATGCAGCCCCATGTCCTGTCTTTGGCTGGACCCAAGCACTCCGTGGGTCCTGGAAGCTGGCATTGCGGAGGGGGGCAGGGATGGGGGTGTGCAGGACCTAGAAGGTGGGGGGGGGCACTGATGTGTGCTCCAATGTCTCACTCTCCCACTCCCATTCCCCTGGGAAGGCAGAGACCTGCCTGTCTGGATGTAGACCCACGGCACCCCAGTGCCCAGACATAGACATGGTGATGAGGCAGACAGTGTATGCACGTGTGCGTGTCAGGGAGGTGAGCACGGCATCTGGACGAGGACAGGGCATGAGGCATGGAGTGAGGATGGGGAATGGGACCCTGAGGGTCGGGGAGGAAGGACTGTGGGAGCCTAGTGCACAAGGAGCAGCCACACTCCCTCTCTCAGCTTCTGTCCAGGGGACATCCTGCCCCTCCTGCCCCACTGGCTGGTGATCCCTCATGGAGCCATGGCCACCCACAAGGGAATAGTACCTGTGCTTGGGCTCCTGGTGCACCTTGCCCACGTCACACAGGCGAGGCAGTTTCCCCCGCCATGGAGACATTGTCGGGTCCCACATGCCTGCGCTGCCCAGCGCTGTCCTGAGCTGGCGATCCAGCACTGATGGACTTCATTCTCCCTTGTGCTCACTCATGCCCAGCACCTTGCTCAGGTGGGCTGGCAGTGCCTGCTTGGCCTCAGCTGCCCCAGGCAGCTGCTGCTCCCTGCCTGCCTCCCTCAGCAGTGCAGCAGGACTGGCACTCTTGGGCCACAGCCACACCAACACCATGACCACCGGCTGGGCAGGTCATGCTCGCTCACACCCACCTAACCCCTGCCATGTCCACTCCTCCCTGTGGTTTGCCCATGGCATGGGGCTGCAGGCCAGGCTGATGGGTATCTGTGGCCTTTCTCACCTCCAGCATGGCTAAAGGTGGCCTCCCATACAGAAAACCTCCTTCCCTCCAGGAGAATGAGGCTATGCCAAACCCAAAACCTGTGCTGGCTTTTCCTAAATGCACAGACCAGGGGAGCAAAACGTGCTTGCAGCTCCTCCAGGACAGACATTGCCTGTGTGGCAGAGCTACATCAGGACAACCACCTGCTTGAAATGTGAGGGGCAGGAACATCAGTGCCATGACTTCTCCATCCTGCACCCATTCCCTGATGTACAAAGGGCCCTCCTCGCAGCAGAATGGCAACAATGTACAGAGATGTACCAGGAAATAAACAGCTCCCAACCGCTGCAGCACATTTTGGTGTGTGTGGATTTAGCACAGTCGAGTCACTTAGGCTGAATGCCAGTTTACGCCCTGGTACAAGAGATCGTGGGGCACAGGTTAGCCGGAGTAAACAACAGGGTTTTAGTACTGCCAAGGAAAAAGTTTTTCATCTATTTCCCAGATCCTAAATGCCATCTGCCAGGCCTTGTTCGAGCTGCCTGCGCCTCCTGCACACCACGAGGCTTTACTGTCCTCAGCACATTAGGGCTGCACCCTGGCCAACCCTTCCTCCTACCTCCTCATTACATCTCTGCAGCCAAACACGCCGCCGACTCCATAACCTGCAGACAAACCACCCTGTTCTACTAAAAATAGCCTATTCTGCAGCTTGCTTAGTCCTGGCACACATCTAGAATCACATCTGCTTGAAAGGCTACTTGCTCCGTCTCGGCTGGTGCTTGCAAGCAAGACCTCACTTCCACCGGGTGAGGAAGGAGAGAAGAAACCAAGTGGACCCTGGGTCTCCTGTGCATGGCCAGATGCCCTCTGGGTGCCGAGTGTTCAGGCTGCCGGCACAGCCACGGCAGGGCCGGGCAAGGGTGGATGGGGAGGTTGCTGGCTCCCAGATGCATGTCACTGACTCTGGAGGGATGAGGCTGGAGGTGGGATGTGACTGGGCTCAGGGTGAAATGGGCCCAGGTGCCCGAGGGCTTCTCTCCTCCCAAGCTGCCATGCTTCCTCCCTGCCCTCGCTCCAACTGAGCAGGAGCAAACTTCTCCTAAAGCGGAAAAACCCCATGAGCTTTCCCCGCCATGGGGAGGAGGGGAAGGTCCTGGGTGCCCTGCACAGCCGGCCAGCCTGCCCCCCACCCCGCGCAGCTGCCTGGCACGGCAGACAGACACACACAGGGCTCCCTGGGGGTGGCAGCGGATGGCGGGCAAACGGAGCTGCTTTGCGTGTCATGCAGTGGCAGCCTCGAGCACAGAAATACCTTCGTCTTCATCACCGTCATTATCCGCTAAGTCCTCGCCCTGTTTCTTAGCGCTGGCTCCTAGGGACCAAACACGAGGAGACAGAACAGAAAGGAAAACAAAAGGAAATAAAAACAAAAAAAAAAAAAAACAAAAAAAAAAAAAAGAAAGAAAAGAACACAAAAAAAAAAAAAAAGAGAATTCAAAAATAGCATGATAGCAGAGACAGTGGGGCCACGCCTGTGCCCCACAGCACTGCTGGCTACTCATACTGCACCTCTCCCAGAGTCAGGGCAGTGTTAGGGCACGGGCAGGACTGCCCCAGGAGTGTGCCAGGATGCTGCTTCACCCGCGCCCCTTCCCAGATCCTCCCTGGGGAGGGCTGGGGTGGCAGGGAAGACGTGAGTGGGGCTGTGGCAGCATCAGCACTGGCGGTGGATGAGTCTCTCAAAGCACTTGCCGATCCTCCTGCATCCCAGCCTGGTCCCTGCCTGGTCATGCACCCTCAGCTCCAGGCAGGGCTCCCTCTCCTAGCACCCAGGTGCAAACAGGAGCCCTGCTCCCAGCTCTGCTGCCCCTGGGGACAACTGGCCTCTGCAGAGCTCACACCAAGGGCTGCCTTGCATGACAGCCAGGCAGGATCCTGCCCATCACCATCACTTGCTGCGCTGGACACAAACCACTGGTACCACTGCATGAGACCACCACAGCATGCAGAGATCCCTCATGACAGATGCTCCCTGAGCTGCCCGGCTCCATCCTGCATCAACTCCCTCCTTACAAGACCAGTTCCATGTTTCACTGAGGATTTCAAAGGCACCAATCAGTTTTACCTGACCAAGGCAGAATCCTATACATATTAGTTTCTGTAACATCCTGAATGCCTTACAGTTGTCCTGTGTCCCTTCACCAACCTGCAGTCCTGGGGCACTGGCCAGCACAGCAGCCCCAGCTGAAAAGTGTGGGACGCTGCTGTGGAAGGCTTGCAGTGAGCCTGCAGCCAGCAGGAGCCAGGAGAGGTGGCCTGTGGGCTGGCAGGGAGCAGGGGTGCTGAAAAACCAGTGCCAAAACCCCACTCCTGCAAAGGACTGCATGCCAATGTGGACAGAAAGGCAAGTGGTGCCATCCCTGTGCTCTGGAGCTCTGAATTTCAGGAAGAGGCTGGACGTTTTTATCCCCTTAGAGCTGCAGACCTGCAAGTCCTCTGCTCCCTAATGCTTACAACAAAAAGTTCCCCAGGTGATGGTGACCTCTGGGGGACAGCAGGGCTTCCCCCAGGTAGAACTTATCCACAGAGTGCCTGCACTGCCCAGTGACCTTCCCCTGAGACAAGGGGCTCTGACCCCTGCCAGATCTGGGCTGATCCCAGAGTCCTGCTGCCACCATCAAAGGCCCCATTACCACACCAAGGGCTTCCACAGCCCCCAGCAAAGCTCCCATAAGCAAGGGGCAAGCCTTGTTCCTGTGTACATGGAACTACGGGGCTAAATGCACAAAACTGGTCAGAAAGACAGAACTGGGGAGCTGTGCTCACTGTCAGTCTGGGAGTGACATTCTGCAGGTGACACAGGAGGTGGATAACAGAGATGGCAGCATGGAGTGGGACAGGATTTGAATTTAAAAGGAATTTCTGATGGGGGAGGAAGAGATCTGAAATGGCTGTGAGGCAGCTCCATCAGGGTGAGAGGTTTGTAGAACGCCTTAAGCAGCCATGACCTGCTGGAGGAGCAGCAACCAGAAACCTCGAAAAATCCAGCAGACATGAGAAGTTTGCAGAAGGCAGGGTCACATGAATCCTGGGAGCAGAGGCATGATGGGAGCTACAGCAGCATCCCAACACATGAAAGACTACTGTGAGGTGGTGAGGTGGAAAAGCAAGTCCCTCCCAGGCAGCCCTGGGGCTACAGGAGGCAGGATGAGAAGAAAACCTTTCTGGCAGAAAGGGCAGCTGAAGCACTCGAAGAGGCGGCCTGGGGAGGTGTTTAAGACCGGGTGGGACACAGTTCCAGAAAGAGGTGAGATGGAGCTGATCCTGCCACTGGCAGGGATAGATCAGCTGTCTCCTGTGCTGTTCTGATTTCCTCCAGCTCAGTTTACCTCCTGACCTACCCCCACTCCAGCCCCATCCCCTCACCTCCTGCTTCACCACCCAGCCATCCTCTGAGCATATCACATCCTTCTCCTCTTTTCACCCAGCACCATCCCCATCCCTGCCAGCTTTTGCTCCAGCACCTCAGTCCCAGCATTTCCCCGCTCCTGCTGCATCCTCCCCACACTGCCTCCCCAGCCCACCCCCAGCCACACACTCGGCTGGGCATGTGCAGCCACTCAGACTCTTTGCAGGAGGCTGCAAGCTTGACCTACTGTGTCTTCATTAGGAAGAGCTGCAAGTTCAGAAAGCACTTAAATGATGAAGTACTCATGCAATATTTGCTAACCAGTGCTATGCATCAACCTCTTGGTACTTCTAAGGGATCGAGATTTTTCTCTAATAAAGAACACAGCCAGCGAGCCTTCATCCACACTGTGCTTCAAAGTTGAGAAGCTGACCACAGGCAGCTGGAGATCATTTTTCACTGCCAACTGCCCTGGGACTGGCCAGACTGCAGCCCTGCAACCTGGTCTCCTTCAGGGGACAAAAAGTCTCTGTGCAGACAGAGGAATCAGCTATGAGGACTTGTCAGGTTTTAAGAGGGCGGTGGACAACAACTCTGTGACCTGAGCAACTGTCCTGGCTGAGCAGGGAGGGATCCAGCTGGAGACTGCTGCTGCAGAGCTCAGAGATAGCTGGGACAAGCCTCCAGCAACCTGAGCTGCAGGCACCGCAGAAGAGATGGCAGAAAGCAGCACTTGGGAAGCTAAGCAAAGCAGGAGTGCAGTGATGCAGGCCAGGGGGAAGGGCAACGGCAGTGGCATGTGTGCGTGGCAGATGCAAAGCACAAGCCTCACCCATCAGCAGGAAGGTGCCAGGGTGGTCATGGCCAGGACAGACTGTTGTGACCAAGTGGGCTTTTTGCCTCTTGCTGCAATGTTCACCTCCAGCACAACCCACCAATGCCCACAGCTCCTGAGAGCAATCACAGCTTCACCTCCCTTACCCAGTAACACTTTCCACTGGCTGCTGCCAAGTTCAGGGACACCCAGCCCACGAGATCTTCCTCTGCTCTAACAAAGGCCACCACGCAGAGCCCTGCAGCACCCACTCTCATGGGGATGGGTTTAAGCCTGTGGATTCACAGCTGGAAAAACTAAAAGTGCTCATGGCTCTTATTCTCCTTACCCATCAAAAACACCCCCCACTAACCCAGGAGGTGAATGTCTGTAGTGGCACTTCACTTTAAGCTGACTGCAAAGCAACGTTGTTCAGGCCGATAGGAAGGATGCATATGCTCTTATCTGAAGGCTCTAGGAAGATTTAAGTCCTAGTTTAAAAAAAAAAAAAAATCACTTTGCCTGAAACAGGGGCATCCTTGCTGGGTTTATGCTATCTTAAGTAAACCATACCAATAGCACTGACACCAGTGCAAAAGCAGATAAAGCAGGATAAGGAGCCTCAGTCCTTGGAGCCTTCATTCTCAGCATGGTGTGGATAAGAGAAGAGTAGGAGCCTGCAATGACACCTTTCCAGATCCACATGTCTGTTGAGGGCACCCATAGGCAGCTCCAGCACCCTCTCCTCAGTGCGAGTTCCTTGGGGCACCCGCTCCTGCAAAGCAGCCACGATGCTGCAGGGAGCAGGAACCTCTGCTGGCTCCCAAAGGTACACCTGCTGCTGGCCACAGCATCTCAGCTGCTTCTCTGGGAGTGACAAGGAACAGGACCAAAAAGGGTGCAGCTGTTGAAGCTGCTGCTGCATGACCCCACAGGCAGGGACAGCTCAGCTGGGACCTGTGTCAGAGGGTCCTTCCAGCCATCAGCCCTTGCTCCAGGACTGCAGCACACCTTGGTGCTGCCCTGCCCCTCCCTGTCCTGGAATGATGCAGAGGAGTAATCTCCATCCCTGAGTGGACTCTAAAAGCACTGCATCTTCTCACGCTCTGCTGCCTCTGGCAGCACAAACACTGACCCTCACCTTTGCAAATCGCTCCCTGGAGTGGAAGTGGAGCACCAGGGCGGTGGTCTGCCCACAGCCAGCTCTGCAAAGCAGCAGGCTTCGAGGGGGCTGGGAAGAAACTTCCAGCAAGGGAGTGCTGCAGAATTTGTGCAGCTGTAGGGAAGCCTCAGCCAGTACTTGGACAAGTCAGCTCTTGGAGAGCAGCTGAGAAGCCACAGCGCTCTTCCTGCAGAGCTGCCCAAGTGCTTCCTGAGCCCAGGAGCTGCTGGGAGCTCCAGCCACCCTCACACAGCAGAGGAAGATGCTGGACCTTTGTCTCTGCAATATTGCAGACTCTTCACAGTCCCAGCCAGAGAGATTTGGGCATTCGCTAATGAAAACCAGGAAGAGCTGCTAAGTGCAGGGCAACCACATTTTTCCCCTCCAAAAATGACATCCACCTCCTCATGCCCTGCAGCAAGGCTTGCCCAGGCTGGTGATGAAGGGAAGGAAAAATCTTCTTGGCATCTACCACAGCCAAAAACAGGCTGGAAGTGTTGGCAGCACAAAGCATGGGGCAGAGCTGCATTTTGCACATAGGTACTGTGCTCTCAGGGTATGTGTGTACATGGTCTTTGGGTGGGCAGCACTATTTTTGCAGCAAAATCTGAGCCTCAAATGAGCCTCAGTGCTGTCAGCTCCCCTAGCACCATGCATGGCTAGCTGCTCTTAAAGCACTGCTGCCCTGTACTGCTACCAGAGAAGGAGTCAATGTGTATGCAGGAGATTGGCATTTAGAAAATTTCCATATAGGAAATTACTGTGGGCAACTGGGCAGGGAAACAGGGATGTTTTTCTGTCCCAGAGATAAACAAGCATGACTGACAAATTCTCAGTCCTTTGTCTGCTCTGAAATACACTACTTAGGGCAGAAGTCATGAAAACTCCAGTAAGGTGGGAGCTGAGGCATTTTCACCCACCAAAATACTGTTCTGTGAGAGGAGAGCTTATCACTGCTAGTCTGTGGCCTTAGAAATAGTAATCATGATTATTCCAGAATGAGTCAGTGTTCAAATGTTCAACCTGAGGAAGTCAGCCCTGCAGGCACATTACCCTCTCCCCAAGCATTACTAACCTAGGATACACAATGAGGAGTGTGAGAACTTCTGTGTTTCATCACAAGTGACTCAATTAATTCAAGCCAACAGCTACCAGAGCCTGTCCAGAGCTGGAGGGAAGTGACAGTGTCTGGGTGCTTTCATTCCTGGCACACCACACCTGGATATCCAAATGGCTGGCACCAGGGATCTGCTGGTCCATGAGGAAAAGGGAGGGTCCCTCACCACCTCCCTGGGAGGTGACCAGAGGCAACCGCAGATTGGGCTGCAAAGAAACCTGCCCGTGAGCCGAGCCAGAGGGGAGGGAAACCCAGGAGATGAGCACACCCAAGGTGTTTTGTCATGTGTTTTATCATCCCCTTCTCTGGCAGTAACCTGGAGCCTGTTTCCCTGGCCCTGGCTGTAGGGCTGGGGGTGGCGGGGGTCTGCCAGCCCTGGCAGCGGTGGGAGGGCCGGGAGAGGAAGCGCTTTGAAGTGGCTGGTGATCACTGGCACAGCCGGCTCCGGAGGCAGCGTGCAGAGACTCCCTAATGCGCCAGCCCTTTCAGGGGCAGCCTTGGCACTCAGAGAGATGGCGTGTGAATAGCCAGGACAGCAACAGGAAAAGCAAAGCAAAGAAACCAAACAACAGAACTGGGGGAAACGGCTGGAAGGAAAGCGCTCCCCAAACCTCCAAGCCCAGCTGCTCTGGCCCCGCCAAACCCAGGGGTGCAGGGAGACAGAGGCTGGGATGCAGGGATGCTGCTGCTGCAGGATGGCCAGGACAGCAGCCTGTGCCGGCCAGACACCCTGTACTGAGCCTTTCAGAAGAGCTTGGCTGCCTGATGTTCATCTTTGGGATGCACAGAGCAGCCAGCTCTCCCTGCCTGCAAGGTGGCTGTGTGGAGGGTGGGGCATTGTGTCTGACACGGGGCTGAGCCAGCTACCATGTGTACATCTCTACTCCCTTCTGCATGTCACTGGTTGGGAATACAGGATCATGTACAGGCAGTGGGAGAAGGTCAGTGGAGGCAAGGCAAAGCAGAGATGTGTCTGAACTGGAGGTGCTCAGCTGCCCACGGGGCCGCTAGGGCTCAGGGAGGCTGCTGTGCCATGGGCTGGAGACCAAATCCTTACTGGCAGGACTGGCACTGGCACAGGGGTGTTAACAGTGGGGAGCAGCCTTGGCAGGCACAAGGCTCAGAGCAGAATCTGCAGCATTTACACAGCCAGGAGAGGCTTTATGCTTTTAACCAAGGAGCTCTGGATGCAAAATGATCAGGGATGCAATGGGGGGAAAAGCTCAGCCCAGGATGGACTGCAGTCCCCCATCACACAGATCCTTCCCTGAGCAGGTCTGTATACCCCCAGTGGGGTAACCCAACCTAAGGGATGGATGCATTTAAGTGCTACCTGCCATCAGAGGCTACCCCTCAAGCCCAGGGACTGTGAGGCTGTCAGTGCCAGTGGGATGAAGGTGGGAGTGCAGGCTCAGCCCAGGAGAAGCTGTTCTGAAAGGCCTGGAGCAACATGAACATCCTCATGATCTGACCCCAGACCTGTGCTCCCAAGCTGGCTGGAGCATCCGTGGGGCTCCTCCCTGGGAAGCAGGGGGTGGCAGGGTGGGCTGCTTGGAGGGTCCACAGTCCAGGTGTCAGCACAGAGAGGTGCTGGAGGAGTGCCACAGGCTGGGGGCCAGCCAGGCACCCTCTCACTCTCTCACTCTCTCTCTCTTTCCTCTCTGTGCCTCTCTGCCGGTCGGCTTGCTACATACCTCCTTTCCTACATATTTTCTTGTTGGGCTTTCGGGTGCATTCCTTGGAAATCCGTTTTACTGTAAAATGAATAAAAGACTACAAAATAACAGGAGGCTCCACTGATGGGAGTGGGCATGCAATCACAACCACGCTGCTACCCTCCCACCGCCCCCGGGACCGCGGGAGGTGGGGAGGGAGCGTCGCCATGGGAGGAAAACTCTGGGCCAGCCGTGCTGGGCAGGAAGGAAGGCATGGTGCATTCTGTGGGCCCCAGAGACCAAGGAGTGGAGCCAGCCAGCCTGGGAGAAGCCACTGGCCCACCAGGCTGCTCTGCTGTGTGCCGCAGACCCGCTGCGGGTCCCTTTTGGCCAGCTGAAAATCCCTGGGGGCTCCCGTTGCGGTGAGGCTGGGGCGGGCGTGCGGGCAGGCGCTGCCTCCTCTGCCCTCTACTTACAGTTCAGATGGGATCCCCTACAAAGGAAAAGGTTAGACAAGGAGGCACCCAGCGCCGCTCAGCCTCACCCCAACAGGACCATGCCCCATGCATGCCCAGCACCCCAGGCTCATCGCTCTGCCGCTGGCCCACCGGCGGACGGAGGAGCAGCCAAGCGATGTGTCTGCCGGTGCACCCCAACCTCCCATCCGTACCAGGGCCCAGAAAAGGGCTCTGTGGTCCCTTTCTTGCCGGAGCATCTTCCCAGGGAGAGGCAGAGAGTGTTCCTCCCAGCCGCAGCCCACGCCCACAACTAGCGCATGGACCTGGGGAGGGTGGGAAGCAGGGAGGAAGGACGAACTCGAACCAACTCAAGACAGAACCTGGCACTCGGCGCCTGTGGGGAGCACAAATCAGCTTGTCACTCTGTGGATCTGCGGTCAGAGAGTCGGATTCAGATTTAGCAATACAAGAGAGGAACCCGTGACGATGCCATGGAGGTGGAGGGGTGGGACCGGGAGGCGTGGAGGAGCAGGAGCACGCGAGACAGAGATGGCAGCTGAGGGCAAGAGGGCAAGCTGCGTGGCCAGAGAAAGCTTTCCACAAACAGACAGCATGCTGCAGGGTCCACAACCACATGCTTCAAACACAACACCCAGGTGAGACCAACCACTGCTGGGGAGGGCTGGAGTGACCCCCCCCTTGCTCTCCTGTGGTCACCCCAGTGGGGACTCACCATCCTCCGTGGGGATGTAGATGTTGAGGTACAGACAGTCCTCGTTGGGATCCTGGATGTACGTGGCCACGATATCCAAATTGGAGGTAAACCAGATGGGCAGCATGATCTCAGGAACGGCGTTGTGGATGTTCTGGGGGCAGACTGGTGAGAAATGGGTAGCGTTCCTGATGCCTGACCAGGATGGTGGTGGCTCGGGGGGCATGAATCTCTTCTCCCCGATGGGGGGAGCGGCATAAGGAACCCCCAGGTACTGGTCCACGGGCCCCAGGATCTCACTGGGCAATGGCACGCGCACCCCTCGTAACTTCCCATAGTGCGTGTTGACAGTGGGTGAGTAGACCTGGCCCTCCATTTGCACAACCAGCGAGGCAAAGCTCAGGACCCAGAGGGTGAGACGCAGGTCCCAGCTGGCCACCAGCTCAGGCACTTGGAGAACAGGGGGGAAGAGAGGGCTTCTCCAGAGTATCAGCCACATTGTCCGGGAGAAACAGCACCAACATCCAGGCCTGAAGCTCCTGGGGCGAGGTCTCAGAGCAACCCCATCACACCAGGCCTCCGATTTGCCCACCAGGAACAGACGGAGCAGAAGAGACGGGAGTCGGGAGTGCGCAGCCCAGCCACACCTTCTGTTGGGTGAGTCGGGAGCACGAACACAGGGAGATGTGGCACCAGCTCCTCACAGCCTCCCCGCTGCCTGCTGCTGCCTGCCCGCCAGCGGCCCAGCCCGGAGGTGACTGCTGATACTGTGGAGAGATGGAGGGAATTAACAGCAGACTTGCTCTGGAAGAGTTGAAGACCTGCAGTGCAGAAGGAGCCAGGATCTCTGGCTGAGCCTCCCACCCATGGGTGCTCACTGGCTCTGCCTCCACCCGGGCAGGTGGCTCTGGGAGCAGGCAAAAGCAGGCAGAACAAGCAGAGCATATGCACACACACACACACATACACACACACACACTGTCTGCCCATGCCTGCAGAGCCTGTCCCCAGTGCTCAGGGGCTGCCCAGAGTATGGGTGCCAAGATGAGCAGACTGAGTGCACACAGAGTGCTATGCCCTCCCCATAAGGAGCCTGTTGGACACCACTGGTGCCAAGCACAGCCCCTGCACAAGACCCCACTGGCACCTCTCCTGGCTGAGCCGGAGCTGTCTGTGTTCCCACACCACGCAGCCTGCGCTCCTTGCCTGGGCTTCAGCGCAGCGCTGCTCCCCTGTTCGGCTGCCACCACCCTTCAGACACCAGCAAACTCGACCCCCATGTCCTAGCCAGGCACCCATCTCCCCCTCCACTGGCCAAAGCGGTGAGACCCCAGGCAGGACCCGGCTGCTGGGCGGGCAGGAGGGGAACAGCCAGAGTGCTGTGGGCATCTCCCACCCGCTCCGCGCCCCGGCAAGCCCGGGGAGGCAGAGCTCCGCTCCCACGTCCCCGCCCGGGCTGGCGGCATCAGGAGGAGCAGCTGTGGCAGCCCCCGTGGGGAAGGGAGGGCACTGCAGATGGGGACCCGCGGATGTGTCAGCGAGCAGAGCTCCTGTGCCAGGGAGCCCTCGCTGGAGGCTGTGTGGATTCCCAGCGCTCTGCCCTTCACCTTCCCGCACCGCCTGTCGCATTCAGGGCTTATGTAAGTGCCCCCCGCCCGGGCTCCCCCCGCTGCTCCCGGGGGACCCGGGCACGGGAGGCGCGGGGGCTGCACCGCCCGGAGCTCCCCTCGCCCCGGCCGGCTCCGCTCCTCGGCGGGCGCATCTTCAGCCGGGTCCCCGCGGGAAGGCGGTGGTGGCTCAGGGGATGCTCACTCGCCCTGTCTCAGCCACATGTCCTCACCCTGGGAGAGACGGCAGCGGCGGTCAGGCACCTCCGTTTTGCCCCAGGGCATCCTTACGTGCCCACCCGGTAGATCTCTCCCAGGCTCAGAGGGAAGCAGAGTTGCATTGAAATTATTGGAGCACAAAATAAGGCCTGTATGCAGATGGGAGTTTGCAGCTCTGGTGGAGGTTCAGTTGGGCAGGGATTCCACAAATAGAGAACACCTCATCCAATGAGGAAAATCCGCAGGAAAAAAAACCCACCACCATAAAAATAAACCCCTAAACCTCCCAGACAGACAAACAGAAACCCACAAAAAAACCCACCCAAACAAAATACAACCAAAAACCCCCACAGAAGGTGTCTCAAATCTGTACTGCACATGTGCAGGCAATTCACTGCTGGTCATTAAGGAATTGGGCCCATGCTGTGCCTGCCCTCCTGATACGCCCAAAGAACTTGGCAGCCTCAGAAATCAGGGTAACACAGTAAATAGAAACACTCATCTCAGAAAATCACATTAGTGCATTCAGCCCACCCAAGCAGCAAGGCCTCACAGGGCTGGGCATGCAGGCACCTCTCCAGAGCCTGCCAAGGCAATGCAGGTAACTCCAGACAAGGAGGGCAGCACATCACTCCCCTTCACCTGCTCCTGCCCCACCAGACAGGACAGAAACACACCAACAGGAGCACGACACGGCTGCATTATCCCCCAAACATATGTCAAACCTAAGGAATAAAAGCTGAGTCAAGGGCCAGAAAAACAGCTCAGGCACCCAGAGACCCCAAGCTCTGCTCTGCCCACCACTGCTGGAGCTGCCTCTGCAGCACAGTGCCTTGGCTGCCCTGTTCTGCCTGCAGCTCTGGAAGAAAACCATCATTCATCTCATATTCCTTGCCGCAATGCTCCTCCTTCAGCAGAGAACTGACCTTTGCCTAACAGCAACATGCCAGGGGTGTAGTGCTGGCCCAGGACCTCCCAAAGCTGCATTCCCAAGCAGGATCTCAAAGGTGCTTCAGACCCACCACTCTGTCTGACATTGCTGGAAGGCAAACTGCCCAGTGTAAATCTTCTGCTCAGGTTCCTTCAGGTACCACAGGTTAGGATAAAGCTAATTATTAATGACTGTCATATCTAATTTGTATGACTGGAAGCTACAGGCAGCTTCCAGTCTTTATGATAGTGCATGCAGTACTCCCTGCAGAGCCATTTCAACTGATCTGTCATCATTTTCTCTCTGCAGGAACACCACAGCCCTGCCAGTGGTGGTTCACCAGCTGATTTCCCAGCTCCACAGCTTCCTCATGGCTGCAGCTACATGGTGCCATGGGCACTGCTGCTCTACCAACTCCTCCAGGCAAGCAATTTCACGGCACCAGGCAGTGCCACTACACAGCTGCCCAGCTGGGCTGCACACACCAGTCACAGGGCTGAATTCACAACCCACTCTGCATCCGTGGAGCTTCCACACGCCCACTGTAACCATCCTGCCCTGACACAATGAGGAATCTCTTTCTACAAAGCACAGCCAAAAAACAGCTTCTTGCTACAGCTCCTCAGAATTATGCTACAATGATATTCCTCTGTGTTTTTGTTTAATCCTCATCCAGCTCTGAAAAGACATGGAAATCTGAAGACAAAAAAAGTATAAGCTAAGATAGAATTAAGTACACATTCTTAACTTAAACAAAACGATGCTACAGGACTTAAAACTGTCTCCAATTATGAGTTTTACAAAGCATGAGGCACGGAGGTGAGTTGCACTAGTGATAGCCAAATATGTCCAGATATGGAGATGCACAGTCAAGGCCCAGCAGCCCTAATGTTACCCTGGAGAGCCACAATGCCTTTACACTCAAATACAGCTCATGGTATTTTAACATTTGTAATTCCACATTTGGTTCCATCATTTTTTAAAGACTCTTTGTCTCCATCTGCCCATGTCCCCGCAGCACAGGATAAAGGCACCCAAACAATCTCAGTGACATGCTTCTAAGCCTTCCTATGTCTGGATTTTTTTCAATTACAAACCCAAAAAACGATGCAAACCCTATATCTGAAATTCCCTGGGTTTCAAATGCCTGATTTGGGATAATTACAATACCCCTGTAACACATCTGATACCCTGATATTGCTGTTCTGTGCTCTGTGCTTTTTGATGTAACTCCATGTTAACATAACATTTAGGATGGGAATTTAGTCTTAATTTAACGCTGACAGACTGCCATAAAAACCCAAGCTTAATCCCTTTCACTGTGGGTTGTTGCATGTGCCTTGCATTGCTGCCTGCTGCCTCAACAGCTCTCAAGCTTCTTGGTCTTTCAAAGCATGAGAAAGAACTGAGAGACCAGAGAAAGGACATTTTGTTCAGGGAAGCAATTCCCTTCACATCCCATGGGAGGTGGGAGCAAAACTTTTCCCATTTTTGCTGCCTACAGCGCTCTCACTCTTCCCTCCAGCAGGGAAGCCAAACGTGTCCCCCAGCAAAGATGGGCCGCTGCCTGCCCGCAGCCCCGCGCCAGGAGCCGTGCCTGCCAACTAGAAACGAAACTGGGCTGGGCTGGGCAGGCACAGCCAAACTGGGAATGCTCAGACAAGCACGCAGTGAGAAACTGGGAGCATAAAGACCCCGCAGGCATCCCAGGTCGCTCTGCCAGGCTGCTGGTGGGTGAGCAGAGGAAGTGAGGCTGCTAGCTGTTGGGGATGTTATTCATGTGCTTTGGAAAACAAATGCTCTATAGGTATTTCCACGGCCACACTGTCTGCCAGACGGCTTCCTCCTCAACAAAGAGACTCTCTCCATGGAAACCTGGGAGGGTGGGATCCTCTGGAAGCCTCTCTCGCAGATGCATATTCAGGCATCTCAACAGCAGCCAGACAAGCCGGATCCACACCTCCTCTGGCAGACGGCCGAGGAGATGTGAGCAGGCAGCCTGCTCTCGTATTGGACCCTTTATCAGAGCCCAGCCTCCTGCCCTGGAGCACCAGCCCCAAGTTCATCACACTCATGTTGTGGCTCTATGTCCCATGAGGTTCAGAGCCAGCACAGATGGAGACCTCAAAGCACCCAGCTGGCACGGTTGGATGATCTCCTTCCAACAGCAAGCAGACAGGATGTCCCATTGCACCCTCCAGCCACTGAGCCTCGCGCAGCTCCACGCACCATTTGACCCCACTGTACTTTGCTGAGGGCCAGCCCATGCACCCCAGAACAAACATGCACCCAGCAAGCAGCATGAGAAACTTCTGCCTTCTCTTCTCTACATGAGCTCCAAACCTTTCCACCAACCTGTGCTCCAGGAGCTCAGGCTGGTGCTCAGCTCTCAGTCTGTCAGCACCTGCTAGACCCACTCCCCACATGGCATCTTCTCTCCTCCACTGGGCAGTGATCCCAGCTCTCACCTAGCCCCATCCCACCTGGCCTACAACACTGCAGAAACCCCACAGGAAACCCTGGGCAGCAGAGAAGCTGCAGCACAACTGGACTGATGTGCTTGTGTCCCTGTGTTCCAGCAGCTCCTCAAGAGCATCCCTTGGTTCTCATGCCAGGTTACCCATGGGTGCCACAGGCAGACGTTTCCTGGTCGTGCAGCACTGTGGAGGCATTTCCCAGGTCCATCACAGAGCTGGTGAACACTGATGGCTCACAGTTACACTGAAAGGGACATGAAGGGTTTCAGAAAGGTCAGCCCTGCTGCTGCTGTTGCTCTGCTTTTCCATGAATGAACTAAATGACAGAACAGAGTACGTTTCAAAATCTGCACGTGACACCCCAGCACTTTAGAGGCCAGGATGGGAATTTGACACGCTCCTGACAGACTGGGAAAAGGGCTGAGAGATGATGGGCAGGACTGTAAGGCATTGGGAGGTAAAAAATCACACAAACAATCCATGGAAGAAAAGACAGCAGCAGCTCTGCCACAAGGGTCATGAGGGCTACAGGTGAGTACAAACTGAATGTGAGCCAGCATATCATTGCCACAAAAAAAGGAAACTGCAGGAGGATGTGTGCAAGGCCAACTTGCACATGAAGTAATTACTCTCCTTTCAGCTCATAAAGACACAAAAAGTAATTTTACTGTTGTCCAGAGAACCAGTTCATTCCCCAAAAGATTTGGACTAACTGAGGGAGGCCATGGGAGATCACAAGATCATCAAAAAGCTTTGGAGAAATGTCTGGAAGATTTGGATTAGTCTAGACAAGAAAAGTCACAGGGCACAGTTTTATAACATGCAAAGGCCACTGCAAAAAAGTTCAGAACACTCTGCCCTTTTGTGCTAGGTAGAAGACACATCCATATTAAGAAAGAAAAGTTAAGTGTACACCAGGAAAAGCTAAAGCACTCCATGACTATCTGCAAAGGCTGGTATGTGGCAGATGGATGGACCAAGTGATTCCCAACAGCCCCTCCAGCCCAGTCTCCTGCATTTCTCACTACCCTGGCTGGCAGCTCTGCCCCTGCCCTCATTCATTCAGCATTTGTCACCGTCTGGGTATACACAGCCACCTTGGTCACGAACCCATTAGCATTTAGGATGCAGAGCAGAGCACTTAGGAGGCTTCCCAGCACTATGGAGCCCAAATAATCCATTCTCCACTCTGCAGAGTCCTCCCCCAGAGTCCAGAGCTCCCCACCTCCCTCTCCTTCTGAGGCACATCTGCAGCCCCCCCAGTGTCGAGGCACCACAGTCACTCTAACGGGACAGAAGGAAAACCTCACCCTCCTTTGCGTCAAGATACGTCCCTCTGCCTTGTCCTTCCCAGCTCCTGCCCACAGTACCACCAATATTTACAGCAAGCTGAACGTCAGAAGCCTGAGAGACACTCCACTGCACATCCTTTGCCCTGGGGAGAGGATGAGGGACCACGTGAGAAGTGCCAGTTAAGTTCCTCAACGCTGCAAGAACATATGTGGGACAGAAGCTCTTTGACAACTCCCAGACACATGCCAAGATCCTCGAGAGCTTCCATTCATAACAGAAGAATGTTACTCAAAATCCCTAGAAACAGACAATTTCAAGAGCCACTTCTGCTGTGGTGCCAAAGGCCTCCCGCTGCAATATGGCCTGTCACCATTTGCTCCATGGTGTTTAACGAGTTCTCCATGAAGGAGCCAAGCCTGCCTTGGGAAGGACACCAGGGGAAAATCAGACCTTTCCCTTGCCCACATTTCAGCCTTTCCAGACATTTTTGGTGTTGAATGTCAGCCCACTGCTCGATGCCCAGCTCCAGAAGACACGCTACCCAGCAGGTGAGATAACTTGAATCATTTCCAACTCTTCTTTAGCATCAAGAGCTCCAAAAATACAGGAGGTTTCTCAGTGTCACTGAGCTGTGACTGGTGATGCTGCTGAAGGACAGCTCGTGAGTCCTGCAGCAGGAACAGCGTTGGGGTCAGCACCCAATACTGCTGATGCAAGAAGAAGGTGACCACTATAGAGGATCCAAGGACAACTGTGCTTGAAAGCCTGGAGTTTTTTGGAGTGGGCTACATGCTCACCTTGAGTTAGTCTAGATTTTGACTGACCTTCCCACTCACTGCTTCCCAGGAGCCTGGTGGAAAGCTGAGACAGGGCCACGTGGCACAGCCTGCAGCTGCTGTGTGAGCAGGAGGCTCTGCCAGGACAGGAAGAGGGCAGTGGCAGCAGCCTCTCGGTGGACTGGTGAGTTCCCACATGGCTCAGGGATAGCTGCTGAAAGTAGGCTATTTATTGCCACGTTCTGGATAGAAATAATCTGGATTATCTCACGTTATGGCTTTCCTGACCCCAGCATGAAGACACAGTGGCAGGTTTTTCTCTCCCTCACCTTGCTATTTGCAGTTTCAACGGACAAACACTCGCCTGCAGGGGCAGAGGTTAAGGAGGAGCACCCGTCCGAGCACAGCCGAACCCACACTCGCTCCCCAGCCCGAACCGCCGGCAGCGAGGGAAGCGCCTGAGTCAGCCCGGAGGATCTCAGAGCCCCGGGACTCCCCGCGGCCGGCAACACCTGGCTGTGGCATCGCTGAGTCCCAGTCAGGAGGGACGGCGTGGCGGAACCGGGGAGGTTCCCGGAGCCCCGTGTGAGGCTGAAACCTCCCGCAGCCCGCGGGAGCTGTCCCGTCAGCACCGGACCGGCCCCGCCGGGCGCCCGGCAAACACAAACCGCAGCTCCGGGAACAGCGGAGCGGCCACCTCCAGGCTCCCGACAGCTTCCTGAGCAGGGAAACGGAGAGGGAGGTGCTGGGCTCTTCTCCCTGGCATCCAGCGATAGCACATGAGGGCACGGTTCAAAGCTGTGCCGGGAAAGGTTTACACTGGACGTTAGGAAGCATTTGTTTAATCAGAGGGTAGTCAAACACAAACAAACTGCAACAGGCTTCCTAGAGAGGTGGTCGATGCCTCAAGCCTGTCAGTGTTTAAGAGGCATTTGGACAACGCCCTTAACCACGTGCCTTAGTTTTAGGTCAGCCCTGAATGGGCCAAGCAGTTAGACTGGGTGATCATTGTAGGTCACTTCCAACTGAAATTATTCTATTCTATTCTATTCTATTCTATTCTATTCTATTCTATTCTATTCTATTCTATTCTATTCTATTCTTCACAAATAAATGTTAGACTTACTCCACCTCTGGCTTTGTGCAGGCAGGTGACTGACAGTGCAAAAGTGCATCCACAGACTCCCGGAATTTCCAGACGAGTACTCAGGAGTGAGCTGACAGACAAGCTGCTTTCAGCAAGCCTTTGGCACCAGCACAGAGTTCATGCCAAGACAACTTGCTCACTCTCCCACACATCACAAACAAGCACCAGGCACCTACTCTAAGGCAATATAATCTCCCTCAAATCTGTGATCAACACTCCACAGCTACCAGCCCAAGTGCAAATCTCACCCAGCGAAGAGAGAGCTGACTCCACCAGCAGCATTCCCCTCACTTCCTTCTCCAGCTTCAGGAAGCCGCACATTGACATTATCCCACCTGCTCAGCACCATCCCCCTCACATCTGCCAGAGTGATGCCTCCTCTCCTAAATAATTGCCCTGGAAACTACCATGGATAACAGGGGGCATTTCTAAAGACAACGTGGATCATAATGACTGAACCGTGTTAGGGAACAATTCCACAAGGCTCTTATCAATAAGCTTCCAAAAGTCCAAGTCCAAACACATCCACATTTCTTATGTTAACAAAAGAAGGTTTGAAGTCTAATAAAGAAAGGAGACTTTGGTGACCCAAAGAGGCTGGCTCAATGACACCCCCATTTCTGAAATACCTGAAACTAAGAGGCAAGTATGAAACCACGTTGTTGATGCAATGTCCTTGTCCAAAGCTGTCCCCAGCCTCTCAAACTCCTTTCTGGGCACCATGCAAAGGACATGAAGCTCCCACAACCAATGGGCCACAGGCAATTTACACAAAGCTCTGTCCTCCCCATGCCACCACCTGTGCTAGAACAGCCCAAGACATCTCACACAAGCTCCAAGGAAAGCTCAGAAAGCACCAGTGGCTGCAGGCAGGGCGGGTGTGTGCACAGCCAATGCTTTCCATGGACTAGCGTGGACTGGGGGAGGCTCTATAAATGTAAGGAGGTGGGCTGGGCAGAGAGGAACTGACTGCAGCTTAAAATACATGGACTTCCTGCAAATGTGATTAGGGAGGGTGGGCAACAAAATCCAAGAGTGTTCTGAATGGGAACAGCTACATCCAAAATAAGTTGTCAATGTTTCATTTTTACTGACTGAAAGCAGGAAGCCAAATCCACTTAATCAAGGGCTGAACAGTGGCTTTGGAGCCTCTGGTTTCAGCAGCAGAGCCAGTAAAGAACTTTCTTTTACCAACATCTGCCCCAACTACCCATTTCTGCCTAACATCACTCCACTCTTTATCAGCTCAGAAAGGTTTTGCAGGGCAGAATTGTAAAACGAGTCATGGAAGTAATCTGGACTAAAGGTAATAAAATCCAGGACAAAGAACAAAGACGAAGGAAATAGCTGGAGACAAGCAGGAACTAACTTTTGCACAGAAGCTGAAACATGACACAATAAGTTTTCTTGAGAAGAGATAAGGTTACAAGTTATCTGGCAATGTACAAGCACTATCTGTTGCCACCACCTTGTCTTGTACCATGAGACACCAAGCCCATGGAGCAAGGTGGCTCTATGGGGAGAGCACACCCCTGTGCAAGGGGTGGTGTGGGCCATCCCAACAGAGCCACCCCTGAGGATCACAGTGCAGGCAGCAGAGCCACGTGTGCTCCCTCAGGATGCAAGAAACCCCAAGCACTGCAGTCCAGCACCAAATTGTTTCCTCACTGCAGGGTCCCAGAAGATGTTTGACTGTCCACACCACCTCCACCTTGTTACAACAGTCCCTACTGCCAGGTGAAACACCAGACAGGCTCTGCACAGACACAGGTGCCCAGAGGCTGTGATGCAGGGCTGGCTCAGCTCCCGTTTCCCACAGCTGGGAGAGCTGCAGGTCCTGTCCTGTGCCAGAGAGATGCCCCAGCTGAACTGCAGCCCATCTCCCCAGCACAAAGAGACAGCCCCAGCACATCCCACTGGACTCAAGATGCTGAGCTTTATGTTAGTGTGAGTGGTGCTCACCAAAGACCAGACGTGATTTTCTGACCATATTGCAAGTGTCCCTTTGAGCCTACTGGCACCAGCCAGTGACCTGCTGCTCCATGACACTGCAGCTTGCCTGGGGGCACAATTAGTCCCAGCTCTACCCTGGCTGGCCTGGGAGACCACGATCCCCTCCTCACAGCACTGCACTCTTCCTCTGCAGCAGAGAGCTGCTCTCTGCAGGGCAGGGACTGGGATACCCAGACTTGGACTGGGGCAGGAGATGGGGAGCAGTGAGCACCGGTAGCAAAGCACAGGCAGGACAGAGCAAGCTGCATTTGCTAATGCTGTGATGCCCCTTCCCTCTGCTCCCACCAGCAAGCAGGTTTCACTGGAAACACCGCAAAGGCCCAAGTGTGGGGGTGGGAAAATGCCATTGTTGCTGGAAGCACCATGGACTCCTCCATCCTCACCACCACCCCGCAGGCTGCCGGCGGCAGAGGCCACCGGGTCCCTTTCTCTCGCCCCCGCAGGGCAGGGGACACCATCCCAGGGCAGCACCTCTTGGCAGAGCTCCTGCGGGAGCGGGGCCGCGCACCCAGAGCCAACATGACACAGCGTCAAGCAGCCACATCCTGCAGCAGCCACCGCTCCTCCAGGCTGACGTCAGCCTCCGCAAGAGCTGGCAGGCAGGACATGCTGTGCATGCCGGCCGCGCTGCTCCCAGACACCGCCTGGCCCCGCCACACACTGTGGCCTGTGTTCCTCACCAGCTACGACTCATCTACAAATTGAATTTCACACTCGCACGCTCCAGAAAAAGGCACAGGTGCTAGAGAAGCCACCCTCCCCCTCTCCACATCTGCCTTCCCACTCGCCCCACCCCGCTGCTGAGCGCCGGGATCGCGGCTGGAGCTCTGGAGGAGCTCCTGGGCAAGGCACAGGCGACATCGGCTCACGGAGGAGCTGCCACGCTCGGGGCAGCATCAGGGCGAGGAGTGCCCTGGGGCCCCTGGCACAAGGGACACCCCCGTGTGCTGCTGGCACGACACAGCGTCCGAAACCGCCCATCTGACAATGAGATAAAAGCCCATCCCAGAGTTACTGGTTTCCCCAGAAACCCTACAGGCTTTCCCAGGAATTCTGGAAATGCACAGATTTGGTATGTGCTCCAGTAAGCAACCTAAAGAGTTTCTACAGTTGTCACAGCCAGAGACCACCGCTAGCACAGGCTGTGAGCACAGCTGGCAGCCCGGACAGATGTGGTGCCTTGTCACCTCAGACAGCCCATGGTGCAGCCCAGGCCCACACAGCCTCTGCACAACTAAGAGGAGACGCTTCCTGAAGGAGGGGAGTCTGCTCTCAACAAGGCCGTCAGCTGCTCCGTTCCCAAACCAAAATCAAAGCTGGCGTGACTAAGCAGAAGACCATGGAAGCACCCTGGACTGGACTGGCCTGGCCTGCAGCCACGGCAGCTCCACAAAGTCTTGCTCATGCAGCCAGGGCTCACTAGAGACTGTAGGTCAGGCAAGCCAGCAGCTAGAAAGGAAACCCATTCAAATTTAATCCAAAATGTATTTTCTATTTTCCCTTGTAAATTTATCCTCCCATATTTTTCTATCTTCAAGCACAAAAAAGCAGAAAGCCTAAAACCTCTGGCAAAAAAAATCCTTTAATGTGTTTTACTGCAAATACCACCTCGTGTTAAGAAATAAGCTGGACCGGAGCTAATCAGGCAGCCTGGGGATGCCCTGTGTCTCCAGAGGGAGCAGACCAGAATGAAGCAGGACTGACAGGCATGCTGCAAGGACCAACAATGCCAAGGAAAGTAAAGTTCAAGTGCCAAGACGGCTCTCATGCTCCCTGCTGCTCCTCAGAAGTCCCTGAGCACAGCTCTGCCTCAGCAGATGCCCACTTGGAAGCATCGCTCATAGCAGACACAGGAGGAGTTTTTTGTTACAAAGAGTAGGCAACCAATTGCCTTCTCTTAAAGTCCTGAGCATCAAAGTACAGCAGCTCCCTGCCCAAATCTGCAGTCTCAGATTCTTGTCCAGAGACCCCAGTGGCAACAAAGACCAAAAAGGCAGGACAGAAACAGATTGTTTCTCTCTTGAGGCACAGGACAGCTGCTATCCAAGGGAAATTTTGGTTTGTGGTTGCAAGGACACCCTTGTGCTGCTGGCTGGACACTTCCCTCAGTCCTCCTGGAATTCATAAGGATGAGAAACAGCATCCCCTTCATAAGCAACAACCTCACTTAACCTCATACTGCTGCCTGCCAGCCAAAACCCGCGGGCGACTGCTGGATCCCAGCTCATCCCTGCATTTTCCTCTCCAAGCCCACTTCTCCCATAAAAAGCCAACCGCCCCCAAGCCAAAACTTGCATTTCCCTGTTGTCTTTGCATGTCTCTGGACTGCTCAGGAGCTGGGGAACAGCCTTTTGCCATCCCACTCTCACTGAGGTAAGGCTGAACTGGATCCTCACAGGTAGCAGGACATGAGTCTTTTCTCATTTGAGGATAAAACCAGGAACAAAACTGATGCTTATGTTTCCTGATGTGTATGAGAACAGGCACAGACGGGGACTGGAGGAGGGAGATACGAAGATCAGATCCCTGGTGATCCCACAGTGCCTATCATGTGCAGCAAGTACCAGGGAACTGGGACACCTCTAAGATGAGACTCTAGCTCTGCAGCCAGTGTGTCCCTGTGCCCAGGGAACCAGAGGAAGCAGAGGTGTCAGGAAACACAGCAGGAAAGGATATTGCCATTTATTTTCAATCCAGCTGAATTAGTACCTGATCAGTAGACAAAAGCCTGTTAGAGTCTCCAGCAAAGGGTCCTGTGAAGCCAAGGCTTGGTGCTTAGCACAGGTCCTGCATCTCCCAGCAGGTGCACCTCCATCATGTGGGGAAAGCATCCCACGCTCTCAGCGAGGAAGCAGGACTGAGCATGCATCTGTCACCCTGTGCCAAGCTAAGTAACTGGATGGGGATAAACCCATTCTTCTTTACCAAAGCCCAGTGCTCCCTCCTGGCTCCACACTCTCTGGTGTGCAGAATGTTATGAAAATAACAGAGCAGACCAAAAGACCACCTTGCTCTGTGAACTTGCAAGCAGTCAGAAGCACAAGTAATTCACAGTTCAGCGGTTGCCCAAGCCAGAGGTGGATTTCAGTGTATTTATTAGTTCTTTCTATTCTTCTTAGATTCTATTCTATTCTTCCTTCTTGAAATCATCCCATTTCTCCTGAAACTAATGCATGGTTTTGCTGTTCATGACACCTTGTCCTAAGGACTTCTGTGATTTGATAGCACATCCACAAGAGGCAATGCCCCTCCTCCTGTTTGGCACCTCCTGAGAGCTCAATTTGATGTGACCTTGTACTTGTATGAAAATAAACAATGAACAGTTAACCTCTATCACTTCTCTCCTGGCCTCCTGTAGACACATCTTATCCATCTTCTGTTGTTTCTTTTCCAGTCTGAAGAACCCTGCCTTATTTAGCCTTTTTTTTGCAGAGATGCCACCAGACCTCTGACCAGCTGTGCTGCAACTTCCAGGCATTTGACTCCACAATGATCTCAACACCCACACATCTCTCCTGAGCTCCCTGTGGGCAGCTCTAGAGACAGAGACACAGAGCAACCCCTGTCCCCTTCTCCTTCATCACTATCCCATGAGTCCTCAAGTTGCTCAGTGGTGCCTGGAGTTATGTGAGGGCAGAAGAAAGACACAAAGACAGCGGGATTCACACATTCACCTTCACTACTCCTTTGGCACGTGGTGCCAGCACCAGGACATGGACAGGACCACCTCCATGGGGAGTGCCATGCAGACATTTTGGCCACATTACAGACTTGGGCGTCTTCTCCCACTCCTTTAGAGCAGCACCAACTGCTTGATGAAGGCCAAGTCTCTGCAGCCCCTGATCATCACAAAAGAGCATTCTCAGCAGTCCCCTCCCCAAGCCCATCTCAGAAGCCTCCTGACCAAACTTTTACCAGCCATCCTTGCCCTCAGCAGCCCAGGCCCAGACCCAAACAAGGCTCGTGCACCGTACAAGCCCTGTAACACGCTCTCTCTGCAACCTTTCCCAAACTTTGCCACCTGCTCTGCTGGCACGGCCAGAGCATCTGGCCACCAGGCAAAGTTTCAGCTCTGCTTGCCAGGCACCTTACAGGATATTCTTGCACTGAGATGCAGTTTGAAAATAACAGATGTTACTCCAGTGTTCTGCATTTTGCAGTGTCAGGAACAAGGTTTCTTTACCAACAATCTTCTGAGCTCCGTGCCAAGGCGGTCTCATCCCAAACAGTGCTCCCCAGCACAAAGTCTTGCTCACAGACAGCCCCTGCCACGTGCTGTCCCTGCTGCCAGGCAGACAACATGGCAAAAAGAAAATATTGCAAGAGCAGAGTTTCCACACACAACTTCAAGACTTAGCAGGAACGCAGGTTTCATCGTGGACTGCAATACCACATGACTACTGAGCCCAGACAAGCCTCCAAACTGCACATAACCTCCCATTCAGGGAAAACTTCCAGGAGCTACACAAACCAGACAGGACCCAGCAGCTGCAGCCAGAAGCACCCATGTCTTTCCACTGCTCCCTCTTCATCCCCATTTCCTCTCAGTCAGACTCGCTCCAGGGTCTGAATGATGTGGGTTCAAACTGGCAGCTCTGGCAATTGCAGGACCATTTATTCATTCCCCTCACACCCACAGCAGAATCCTGCTGAGGCCAGCAGCACACAGTGCTGGTCACAGTCTGCTCCCTGCCCCCAGCTCAGGGGAGTATCATGGTAGGAGACCATCAGAGCATTCAGCACCACCCAGCTCAGCTCAGCTCAGTCCTCAGACCCAGCTCTCCTCTCCTGGTAGCAGGATCCAACCTGCCTCCTCCTGCTCATGTGCCCTGTGCTGCCTGCGACCACCTCCCCTCTGTGCCGACCCAGAGCCACAACGCCCTTGGCTGCCTTTCAAAGCACTGTCAGTGGCAGCCAATAACCACAGACCACCAGCGGAGGAATCTCTGTCTGGGATCCCACAGGGAGCCCGTAACTTCCATCCCAGTGGCACTGAGAGCTCTAAGGACAGAGCCAAGCTCTTGCCTGCCCCATCCCTCAGCACTTGGTGCACAGCCCCAGGATGGCAGATACACAGACCCTCTGCGTTCTGCTCTGAGATCCCACAGGCTCCTCTGCAGCTCCACAACTTGTTGCACAGACACATGCCCCGTGTCCCCATCCCCACCACTTCCCACCATCCTTCCACCCTTCTCCTGTTACTGGATCCCTCCAGCTGCCGTAAGTGCAGCATGGACACTTCCACACTGCTGTCTGAGGCCAGAGTAGCTCCTGGACAGCCAAGAGAGCTCCCTTTCTCCCCTGCCTGCTGCAAAGAAATAGCTTCTAGAAGACAGGATCCAGGAAGATGGCAGCAAATTGCTTGGGAGGCAGCAGACTCGCTGTGGCTGGGGGGGGTTAGGAGCTGGCTGAGCTGATGCTGTTCGGGAATTGTTTAGATGGAGCTTAGAGACTTGATGACCTCAAGGTCCCTTTCTTATCAGCTGTCCTAAAACTCCTCCTCCCTTGACACAAAGGCCAACATGGACCTGCCAGAGGATTTTTGGCAGTCACTATCTCCTTGCTCTTGCTGGAGGACGTGATCCTGATCAAAAGACACCTGGAACAAATCCCTGTCTGTGTTGGACGTGAGCACCCAGAGCAGCCCCCACAGAGAGCCAGGACAGACACAGCCACCACATCTGGAGCCTCAGCACAGTGCTCTGCCAATTCTCACGCTGCCTTCTGAAGCTTTGGCAGGCCCCTGTCCCTGGGCAGCCTGCTCAGTAGCTCCACTCATGACTCCCAGGTTCTGGCTGCCCTCACTACCCTGCTCTCAAGCACCTTCTCTCCAGCCCTTTGGGACAAAAGCCTCTACACCGGGTCTGGAAAAGAGACAGCCCCAGATGAAAAGTGCAGGACAACCCCCTTGGCATGGGCTCAATCTTCCTCTCTAACAAGGCTGCCCTAGATGCTCACTGCTGTTGAGTGTGGGCAACTGGAGGCAGTGCAAGGCAGCACCACGCACACCCTGCCAAGACGGGCACTGCAGCTCCCATTTCCTCAGCACAGCACTGTGCAGGGCTCTCACACCCGTGTCCCAGGGCTGCCCTGCACCTTGGCAGCTTCTGCTCGTGCTCTGGAGGTTGAGAGCTGCGTGTTTGCAGGTGTCCAACCAAACTCCACATCCCGACTGCACGCGTAACCATGGCAACTGCACATGCGAGTGGCAAAGCCTCGAGCCCGGCTAACTGCAAATGCAAATGAAGCAAACACATGCACAGTGCTAAAAGTGTGACCTCTAAATGTCAGCCTTTAACCATTTTGCAGACACCAGCTCTGGTGGCGGCCGCCTGCAGAGCAAGAAGAGGTCTGGTTCCAATGGAGACCTCTGGGTGCCCGCCCAGCCCTGCACCAGGTGTTGACGTGGGTGCTTGGGTGCACCCCTGGCACAAGCATCTCCCAGAACTAAGAGTGACTCCTGCCTTGGCAACCAGCAGCTCCCTCTCTGAGGACACATCCACTCTTCACCCAGCTGGCAGGTGCTCCCAGTTCCACAGAGGACCCTGGTTTACAGAGAAAGGAAGGTCCCACCAGGCTGACACAAAGCATGGCCAGCACAGGGGCTCATGGAGAGCTGGCTCTGCCATCACTTGGGGCCAAGCCAGCAGCAGTATCAGATGAGGCACTCTCAAAGGATGGAAGGAAAATCCCAGCCTTTCAGAGATGTAATGTCAGAGCCACCTCCCTAAGGGAGATCTGTGGCCTTGGGAAAGGCTGCCAGTAGAGGCGTAGGGAAGTGTCACCATTTGGGAGAGTGTGGTCCAGAAACTGACTGGCTGGACAAAAGCCTCAGGTCCCTCATCATTTCTCTCCCTTGCTGCTGACAGCACTGGATGCAGGCAGATCCCAGCAGTGTCATCCAACACACCTGTCCTGCTCCATGGCTTCGAGCACGATGGAGCCGAGCTCAGGTGAGCGGTGCTAGCTCCAGTCACAGCGTGCATCACTGGGGCCACCAGCAACCCCTGCACCCAGCTCCCCACTCAGGGACGGATGGCTGGATGCATGAATGGGTATCTGGCCTGCTGCCCTGCCCAGGGATGAGTACAGCCAGATGTCTGACAGCAAGCCTGCCTCCAACTCAGTCCCTGGCCCAAGAGAGAAACAGGGAATGCCCTTTCACTCCAGGAGCCCAATGGCTAATGTCATTCCTAATGCTATGCCAAATAAACTGAGCCAAGGGGATCTCCTGCCTGCCCTTGACCCAGGGATGCTCACACCAGCAGCTTCATGCCTGTCAGCACCAGGAGCATCCTTGCGCCCCAAATAACTCACCCCTCAGGACCTACACCAGTACCCCCAGTACCTACACCACACCACAGCTCCCCGCAGCCCGGGGGAGGATCCCAATCCCTGGAGTGAGTGGGCTCCAGCCCGGAGAGCCCCTGCTCCCCGCTCTGTGCTGGGTCTGTCGGGCCGGGCCGAGCGGGACCGGGCGGCCCGGCGGATGCGGGGCGGGGGCCGGGATGCGGGCCGCGCAGCTGAGGCGGGCGCACAATCCCCCTTTCAGCACGTCGCCATGGCAACCCGCCGGCCCGCCGCGGCCGCTCATCCGGCCCCGTTACCCCTCGCCGTTACCCGCCGCCGCCGCGCTCGGCCCCACCCGTTATCCCCCGCCCCGCCGCGCCCCGCTCCGACGCCCGACTCCGGGATCGCGACCCGAACCGGGACCAGCCCCTGCCCCGAGAGCCCCGCGGCCGGAGCGGCGGGCCCCCCCAGCCCCGCGCCGTGGGGCCGGTCCGGTCCCGACCGGCCGCGCTCCCCATCACGAGCCGCGGCGGGCCGGGCCGGGCCGGTCCGTGCGGGGCGGGGCGGGGCGGGCGCACTCACCCTCGGGGGCGGCGGCGCGGCTGGGCCATGCCGGTGGCGGCGGCGGCTGCCCCGCGCTCCGCTCAGTCCGGCCCGACCCCGCACCGGGAGCGCGCGGCGCGTGCACGGCGGAGGCGGGCTGGGGAGGGGCCGCCCGCAGCACCCCTTCGCTGCCGCCGCGCCGCCCGGCACCGCCGCCCGGCACCGGCACCGGGACCGCCCTGATCGGACATCCCACGGCCCCGCCGCCGCGCCGGCCGGGCCCGGTACCGCACGCCCCGGCACCTGCACCGCCCCGGTCGCTGCGCCGAGGAGATGCCGCACCAGCCGAGCGCCGCGCAGTCCGGTATCGCGCCCTCCGGGTACCGGCACCAGCCGCACCCGCGCCCCGGTATCCCCCAGGCCCCCCAGACCTGCCGTGCTCGCGGCACCGGCACTCCCCTGCTATCAGCACCCCCATCTTCCCGACCGAGACACCTGCACAGCCTGGGGCACCCCGCACCACCCCAGTAAACCCCCATCTGTGGGGGCATCCTGGCTCGGCCCCGGGCATCCTGCACTGTCCTGTGCGTACAGAATCCTGCCCCACTGCAGCCTACCCCAGTCACTCTGCAAGGGTCCCTTTCCAACCTCGCATAGCCCTGGCCCGTGCTGCCCCGGCACACCCCACAGCAGCTGGAACTCCCTTCAGCCCCGGCGTATTTCCCCACAGCCAGGGGAGCGGTCCGCGCCTCTCGTACTGCTCCGCAGTGCCCAGCGGGTCTAGGGAGGGTGCAGCAGATACTCAATATGGGGTGTCCCATCCCAGCCTCAGTCTTGGGGCCCGGCGCAGCCCTGCCACGCACCGGGCTTCAGTCTCAGCAGCCACAGCCCCATAGGCTCCCAGCAGCACCGCGCAGCAAGACCCAGCACCTCTGTCATTCCCCTTCCCAGCATGGGGGTATTTTCCCCTCCCACTCATGGCCTCCTGGTAGGAGCCGCCTCTCCTACAGCCTGCCGCTGCCCATAGCAATGTTTCAGTCTTGCCTGATGGGATTACAGAAATCATTTGAAACAGGGCATGGATTTGGGTCTTGATGGATGTATCTGATTGCTGCCTCCCTCTGCTATTGCCAAGGTAGCATCAGCTGCGATGCTTCCACGAGTAGGCACCGTTTCCTGTTTAAGATGTTTGCATGGAAGCGTCTGAAGGGCAGCAATTAATTTCGAGTCTCCCACGCACCCCTGGCACCTGCACTGAATCTGTGAAATGTGCCGTGGCAGGGAGATCCCTGCACCCCAGTGCACATAGGGCTTCATCTGCCCCAGTGCCTTCCAGCTGCTGCTGCAGAGCAGGGCAGAGCTTTTCTGCTTCTCCTGCCCTGCTATCTCACCCAGGGACTTCTAACGGGTGGTCAGCAGCTTGACTGAACTTGTTGCTGACCAGTTATACACAGGATGTATATAGGGCATAATGATATAGCTCACCCTATATATATATATATAGATATATATAGAGATATAGAGATATATAGATATATATATATATAGAGGGTGAGCTGCAAGCTGCCACCCACTATGCTGTTGAGCAGGCAACATGGTCCATCACTGCCTGAGATGGATGCACAACCCTGCCCCGTGCTTATTAGGGTTCACTGGCTCTGGGAAGCATCTTGAAGGGGCTCCTGGACCGATGCTGAGCTGCCCTGCAGCAGGTAGGGCATAAGGCATACCTCCCTGGGTCCCACTGCCCAACAAAACCGGTTCAGGATGGGGTCGTGAAGCACGGCTGCAGCAGTGCCTTGTGGTCTGTTCCCCACCATGAGCACTGCAGGAGAGCTGGGTACTCACACAGCTGCTCCACACCCAGCTTCAGTTGCTTGACTGAGCAGTGATCGATTTTCTTGCACAACACCAGTTCTGACAGTGCCTGACAAGCCACCTTTGCCCAGGGTATGGTCCATGGGGACCCTTTATGCCAGGCTGCTGGGTGGGGTAGATGCGTAGGGCAGAGCCTGCTTCAGCTCATCCATCCACCCCAATGCATCAAGATTTGTTGCAATCTCAGGCTTCTCCTCAGATGCTGGGCACAGCCCGTGTAGCATTGCCTTCAGGGAGCCCAGCATCAAACAGGCACAGCCCCGCACCACCCCCTCCCTGGACTGGTGGCCGCAGCAGGGCAGCTGTGTGCATTACTCAATGGGCAGTGTGTATTAAAATGCCCCCAGTTGCCTCTGGCTCTGTCACAAGCAGCGTTTAGCCACGACTCGGAGAAGGAGCAGAAGGACTGGAAGCTGTCAGACCTGCTTAAAGCAGCTCAGTGCTAATGTGCAGCACAGCAGCTGCAAGGCACGCAGCCAGGCCAGGCAGAGCACAGCTCCCCAGACAGCCCTGTGCTGTGACCACGTCTTGCACTGGTCTCCACGTCCCCCTGCAACCTCCTGCACCCACTGGAAACTGAGGGTTGTGTGGGATCTTGGACACCGTGGCAGCCTGGCGTCTGTCACCACAACAGAGTTCTGGAGTGCTGCTCATCCCACACAGACCTGGCCTGCCAAGCAGCTGACACAGCTGGGGGAAGCCTTTTGACAGAGGAAGAGCGGGGCCAGCCCTGTTGCTGGGCCATGCAATAAAGGGTCCTCTGGCAGCAGGCACTTTGCTACAGGAAGGGACAAGTCATCCTCTTTCTCCCAGGAAGGCAGGGGGGCTCCTGGGGTGCTTTCACCAGATCCCCCCATCAGAGCTCCCTGCAGGAGGTCAGCACCCGACTCGGTGTTCTCGCACTGCAGCACTCCCACCTCGCCCCAGCTGCCGTGCAAGGGCCACCCCAGTGCACCCGTGTCCAGCCAGCCCGGCTGTGCTGCCTCCCAGCCCGCTCCGGCTGCTGCAGAGCCGCCCCCCTCCCACCGCCGGCGCGGCAGCGATGCAGAAGGAGCATCCAAGATGCCGCTTGGCGCAGGCTCAGCTGCCTCCCAGGGCCGGCAGAGGAGGGGGCTGTCGGCCATGACCGTACACACCAGGAAGGAGGGCATGGCATGTTGTGGGCAGAGACAGGGCCCCGTGTTCCCAGGCAGTGGCCCCTCCGTGTCCGCCCGACCCCCGGCAGGATGAGGGAGCAGAGTCCTCCCGCCGCACCCACGGCTCCCTCCGAGCAGGGGCTTCCATGTCTGGGTCACAGGACACGGGCAGCCGGCAAGCAGATTCCCTGGCACGAGCCCCCTGGGGCAGGGGGAAGATGAGGAACGCAACAGCCAGCTCAGAGCTGTGGCCCAGGATGATCCACATGGAAGTGGACAAGCAGGGATGCACAGAAGGGGCAATCCCCTGTCCTTATGAACAACTGCGTCTCCTCCATCAGGCCTGGCCAGCAACACTTTCCAATGGTTCTGCAGCCACATGGCAAGAGCCTGGCATAGGTGCAGATGTTTGGGGACATGCAGGGCAGAGAGAACATAGTGCTAAGCAAGACCCAGAGAGCAGCTTCACATGTGCTTCCAAGGAAAGGGCACAAGCTCCAGTTCTTGGGACAGCAGACACAGGCCCATCAACGAGGACAAGGAGCACTGCCCTGGGGGACTGCCATCCCTCATAGTTCCCTGAGCTTGCCTCCATGCAGTGGTCCACCCTCCAGGACTATTTGTCCTCAGATGAAGATAAGGTGCAGCTCCTTGCTCAGTCCTTGTGGCCTTACTCTCTCCCACACTGTCCAATGGGACAGAAGGAAGGCACTGGTCAAGAAAAGCTACCACAGGGACCACAGGTCCAACCCCTGAGGAAGAACCCAAGAGAGAAAAAAGGTACAGGTGGCTTCCAGATTCAACGGACACCAGGTGTAGCAAGCACCAAGATCAGACCTCATGCCAGCAGGCTGCACGAAGCAGGGCAGAAGTTCAGAATGCACATTCCCCATGCAGAGAAAGCTGTCAGGAAGGAGCTAACAGATGAGCCTTGGTGCTTATCAGCCAAACGTTGCTGTGATGAGAAGCAAGAAGAAGCACTTGTGAGTGCACTCAGTCTGCAGCTCCTCCTAGACTGCAGAGGTAAGGAGCTTGAGCATCTCTGTAACTGCTGTGGTGGGGGAAGCTGGGCTTGTCAGAGCTCAGAATTACCCTGCAATAGAAGTCCCTCTTTGCTTTACACGCGTCCTGGTGGAACATGCAACAGGACTACCAGTAAAGCCCTTAATCAACATATAAATCCTACAAAGCTTGCATAAAAACCTTTGCAAGTATGTGAACACCAGCTTATGAAATAAACAGGGAAGAGCTTTCCTTCCCAAAAGAAATTGTTTAGCCTTCACAAAAACTAAAAATGCAGACGTTAGTTCTACTGACGAAGAGATGAAGACCATGTGTGTAGAGTGCTGCTGGGCTGTACTGGGAGGAGTGCTGAGGAGGAAAGGCAGGCTCTGAAAACACACTCAGTTTGCAAAGTAAGCTCTCTGTATTCATCCGAGAATGTCTGCAGTATGGAGTTCATCTGGTATAAATAAAGTACAAAATTTTACAATGTCTTAATCATTATTTTAACAAAAATACCAAAAACTGAGTAAAAACTGAAACCAAAGTGGGAAGGGAGACTATCAGCCACAAGGGATCTCCATAAACATTTGTAGAAATTGGATAGTAAAAACACTTTCTCTGTACAATAAAATGCTTCTCCTGGCATTTCCCTGTGAGACAGACAGCAGCAGCACTGGGGGCACAAGGACAGAGGTTGGGGACTGCCCCAGAGTGTGGGTCAGGCTGAAGAGGCTGTATCCATCCACAGTGATGCCTCCCTCCTGAATCAGGCTGAAGTGCCACAGGTCAGTAGCGTCCAAATGGGTTGTTGTTCTGCTGTGTCTGTGTATCTGTTGAGGTCAAGACAGAGTTGAACAGTCACAAGGTTTAGTTCAGAAAAGAGATTCCCCTCCCCACATCACCAGTGCAGTATGAGGAGTGTCACAGGCCATGAGAAGGAAAATACAAGCACTGTGGTACTCCCTGTGCTGCAGATCTGCCTGAGCCTTTGGGCAGCAGCACAGCCAGGATCCCAATTCTTTCAGGAAGAGGTATGTTCTGGTCCTAATCCTGAAGTTTCCATGGAAAACATCTCCATCCTGCATGGTGGAACTGGAGGACCATAACAAAGCCCTGAAAGGTGGCAAGTAGCTGGGAGAATGAGTTTATGGATTAATTATTTCTGATTTTGAAAGAAAGTCAGCTCTATAAAATGACATAACTTCTGCAGCCATAGAAGCTACTGAGCTAGCCAGTGTCACTCATCCTAAAGCACTCCCAGAAATGGAAGGTTTCAGAGAAAATTTTCCTGACTTCCTGTCAGTATCTCCATACAGGCCCAAAGGACTTCCAGATGACACAAAGGCAGGAAACATGGTAAAGTTACATTCAAGTACCTCGTCAACTTCCAAACTGCTGGGACTGCTGTTTTGTGATTTACAATGCTCACAGTATATACGATTACTGTCCAATACATTAAATTCTGTAGTTCTTTTTCCTGAAACAACATCAGCATGTGTGACCCTAAGCCACTAAGTAAAAGGAGATGAGTGTAACCTGGTGGGACTGCTGCCTTCTCAACTCTCCTGGACATTCAGGGATACCCTGGAGCCTCCTACAGCAACCTATCCTGGGTCCAGAACACCCTAGTCCCCCTCCTGCAGGCTGGTCTTGGTTTCCTTCCTGCTTTCCACTCCATCCCTGGCACTACAAATAAGAACTCCAGATGCTTCCAGGGGGAGGTGATGCAAACCCAAGGAGGCAGCATGGAAGCTGAACACTGACACAAGGCTGCATGGGACCCACACATCTATTCCAGATACAACAGTTCCATTTACTGTATAGGAAGGCTACAAAAATATGACTGTTTTGCTATATTCAGATTCTTATACAAGGCCTTCCTATACTTGAATGTCCTGGCTGAGATCCTTTGGCACAGACTTATCGTTTCTGAATCAGGCTAGTGGGAAGCTTAGCACATTAAAACCTGGTTTGGGGAGGTTTTTGGCCACAAGGACTAAGAATTTTCCATCAGGGAACAAGTATAAGCACAGTTTCCAAGTCCCCCACTCCATTACCAAGTCTGGCACAGTCTCACTCTCAGTGCAAAATTAAAAAAAACAAACTATCCGTTTCTCAAAATTTTCATAGCATTTCTGCCATTTTTAGAGCAGAAAAGCCAGTAAGGTGATAGAAGACAATGACAGCAGGCAATTCAGAAGGGAACAGCATAGACCCTGAATTCTGTATTGTGATGCTCCAGCCTGTAATTCAATACCGATTATAGGAATACAGTGCCAGACTGAACAACATCTATGCCACTACCCTGTTGTGACCACCACAAACACAGCAAGTGTGCAGCTACACTTCCTAGAGTACCCCTCCTGCCTCCAAGAAGTCTTGCCTGGCTCACAACACAACCACAGTGTCTCTGGGTCATCCACCAAGTGATGGCTCCAGGATTACAGCCTGACTGTACCGCACGAGGAAATACCCCCAGATGATTTTAAAGCCACACACTGGATGCTTCCAGGAAAGCTGTGTGGCAGTCCCTACAAAGGCTCAGCTCCCTTGTCCCTCTGCAGGCAGCAGGAGGAAGGTCTGGAAGGTTGCTCACAAGCTGGCAAGCACTGCCCTCCCTGCTGCTGTGCCCCCTTGGGCTGGTAGCTCTAAGTTCGGATGCCACCTCCCTGCCAGCATAATTTATGTCTTCAGACAGACAAGTCTGGCTTGGCCATGCTTCTCTACACCAGGGTACCTGCAATAGAAAACAGCAGGGAAGAGACTAGCAACAGGATCAAGAACACTCAGGCTTACTGGAAAGCTGCTGCTGAAGCTGTCGAACCAGAGCAGCTGTTTGCTGCTGCTGCTGTGTCTGCTGAAGGCCCTGGCGCTGGAACTGTAAAGAGAAAAACACAATTATAGCCACACCACCTGGCTGGCAGTCAGCATTCACACAGGCCCTGGGAAGCTCAGGGAGGGAGAAAGGGGGGATGCAGGTGGAGCACTGCTGGATCTGTGCCGGACTGTCACGTCCCTGTGCCTCCGAGGGAACACTCACAATGGGCTGCTGGGGGGGAAGAGCCTGCATCCCCAGCCCTGGGGGCTGGCCCTGCGCCTGTGGCTGAGGCACTGTGGACACCTGGGGCTGCTGCTGGGGCTGGGGCTGTGGTGGCTGGGGCTGCTGCTGCTGCTGTTGCTGCTGCTGTTGTTGTTGCTGCTGTTGTTGCTGCTGCTGCTGTGAAGACAAAAGAGAAGGGACCATCAGGGAACTGTCAGGGCAACACACACAGCACTGGGGCACAGCAAAGGCTTAAGGAGGAATGACGTTCCATGCAGTAAAACACCCTCGTACACCATTTTCCTTACAGGTACCCAAATTACTCAAATTTCACCAGGACTCCACCCCAGGCTGAAAAACAGCAAGAAATACAAGGACAGCAAAAAGGTTTTCTGCAAGATGAGGTATTGACAGATGACAGAAGAGAACTCAGAGTCTACTGGTCATTACTAGGAGCAAACAAGGTGCAAGAATAGAAAACTAAGAACTCAAAAGGCTGGCTGGTTCATCTCTTGCCTCCTGGTTAAGATCAGCAATAATGAATAATGAGTATTTGCCTGACTCATTCTCAGATTCTTTTCAGAGGTAGCAACAGAGCTCCTATAATCTCCTTACACAGTCCACTCCAGGTCAGCACCTCCTACTACTGGAGTTTTCCCTAATCTCTACCCTGAAATTTCACATGTGTTTTAAGGCCGTTTTTGGTGCTACAGCCTAGGGATAAGAAGAGATAATGTTTTTTTCTTTCTTTTTAAGATAAAAAATTTGGAGACTTATCTCTCCTGTTGTCTTTGTCTCTGTAATGTAATACATCCAGCTATTTCAGACTTTCCTTCTCAGTCATGTCCCCCAACTCTTCAATCTATCTAGCTGTCCTTCCCTGCCACTCATGACAGCTGGTGTTACACTTCAATAAAAGGATGTGGATAAAACTGGATTCAGTGCTCAAAACCAAATGTTTACAGAATTAGTTATGCTGAGAAGAATACTCAGTGTGTTGGAGTCAAACATACCCAGAAATCTCAAGGTTTTTAATTTCTCCTAATTTTCAGACAATTCCCCCATCTGTCAATGCAGTTTTTAACTCTCTAGATAAAAAAAAAGAATCCTAGCAGAAATAAAAAAAACTAATGCTATCAAAACAAACCCAGTGTGGTGATGGTAGGTACAGTTCCAATCACTGTCTCAAAAGGACAAGGTTCAAATCTTGAACAGACTCAGAAAACAAACAGAAGTACAATCAGGAGAAGGAACTGTCTTATGAAAGAAGGTTAGAGGAACCTGACCTTTGGAAGCTGCAAGTGCTCCCTAGGAACGTACATTGGGCAAATAACAGTGAGAAAGAACAGCCAGTAAACAGGACACAGTGGACAATAGTAATTCATACAAGAATCAGTCATGAACACATTGGATCAAGGATTCAAGCTAAAGGGAGCGAGTTTCTAGAAAAGCCTTCCAACTTATACCAGTTTGGTCACAGGTTCCTGACATGGATGCTGTGACCTGGGTACACAAGAAAGCAGATGACTGACTAAATGAGCCAGGATACCAATTTCATGTTTTTCCTTCTTGCAGCAGCTGTCTACCAACTCACGTAAGACAAATCAAAAGGCCACTCATCCTTTCTACAAGCCACTGCTCCATGAAAATCAGCTATAGCACCAGGCACACCCTAGGTAACGCAGCAGGAGCCACACTAATGGGATAGCTTGGGCACTCCACCTTTGTCGGTTTTTTAAGCAACCAAGCAAACTCAGCTAAAAGCTGAAGGTATACATGAAGTTACTGAGCTAGGAGAAGTGTTAGCAATTTGTTTGAGGCATGTTCTTCTAAATATGACTGATGGAGAATGCTGAAAGAAACTCAAAGTTAATAGTCAGGGGGTGCTACTTTATCAAAAGGTCTAAAAGCTGCTGACCATGCCAGAGGCAGTTCTCTTGTCCAGTGCAAGGCAGCAATTCTCAGATACTGCTGACTGCAGCTCTCTGCAGGAACCACTGTTTTGCTCAGGCCACTCTGAACAAAAAGACTCAGCACTCTGTGCCATGTAAAGTCTCCCCATATTCCACAGGTTTGCTAGGCATTGTCATAAGGCATAGGATTCACCAATTAAACTATTTGTGTTTCTCTGTCAATTCAATAAATTTCTGTAATTCCTATAAATGTATCTTTATTTCATGTAAGAATTTAATGTTCATAAGATCGTAACACAAATCCATGGAATACTCATGTCTGTTGACTCATGCCTTGTGATCTTCTTTGAACCTAGAGAGCTGGGTCTAACAGTTGGCTCTGGATCAGTTTTTCACCATCTGCTGTAAGAAACAGAGTATGTGGACTGATTCATACCAGATTTTTTGCCAATGGAAACTGTAACCAACACTTATTTTGATTTTGAGAAATGCAGATATGGCCCTAAAGATGATCTTGACCAACTTTCCTGCTCTTTTGTGGACAGGAGGCTTTTCACTTTATTTCAAGTTCCTGCCACACTTTGTGCAACAACTAACTTTCTGCAGAATCTACTGGCTCAGCTGGAGCAGGAAGAGGTGGGACACAGGCCAGAGGACTGAACAGACTTTTAGCTCATGCTGGGTGACTGGCACAAGGCAGTGCAGCAGGAATCTCCATCAGGAGTGGCCAGCTGTAAGGAAGGGAGAACTGCCTAGCAAATTGCCAGACAGCCCCCAACAGAGTGACATCCTTCCTGACACAGAGGGGCAGAGGTAAGCAGCACTGGGCAGGCCTCCTCCAGCTACAGCAGCCTTCCTCCTGTCAGCAACCACTCACCCTCAGCATCTGTTGCTGCTGCTGCTGCCTCAGGTACTGCTGCTGCTGTTGGTCAGGAAGGATCTGGCTGGGTCGAATTCCTGAGGGAACTCCCTGTGGACCCAAATGGTTCATCCCACTCATCATGGGGGTTTGCTGTATTGACTGATGAGGAAACCTGCAAGAGAAAAGGACAAACTCATGGAATAAAGGACTCACAGGCAGCCAGATTTCTTTAATCCAAACACAACTTCAGACATCAATGAGACAGCCCAAACAGCACCCTGCAATCCATGCTGTCTCTGAAGAAAGGTGAGGGACACAAGGGCCTCTCAAGGGTTTAATGCAATTTGTTTTTCTAGAAGCTCTAAGTAACAGTCACCATTCCACTGCTCTGCATGGCTTTTCTGTTGGATTTATGCCTGCTCAGGAACAATGGAAATCTCAGATTTAGCCCTTTGATGATGATCTGCTGGTTAGATTTAAAACCAAAACTATGACTTTCCCAGGTAATTTTTCCTCATACTTTCTATGCCAACTTTCTCTGGCTAGTAACACAGTTTCCTGCCTACAACTAGCATTTCCCAATTTCATCCTATCTCTCTGTTTCTTCCCTGGGCAGAAAGCTGGACAATGATGTTTCTGTGAGGAAGTAAAGTACAGCAAGGAGAATGGGGTTTTAACAGTTTGCTATTAGAGTGGTGCAAGCAGAGCAGGGAAATCCTTAATGAAATAGAGTTTATTAACACCCCATAAGGCAGGAAGTACCTCTGTGTGTTGCCCAAGGTGTGCCCATAGCCAGGGGCCTGCTGGTGCACGTAGCCACTTGGTCTCTGCTGCATCTGTCTAACAGGATCCACTAGAGCAGGATTAGAGTTGGGATGGGAATTCTGATAGGGCTGTCCAGAATAAGTAGGAGGTACCATTGTGCCTGACTGGGAGGGGTGCTGCTGAAGGCCTATGTGGGAGACGTACGGAGTGTAACCCTGAAATGGAACAAAAAGGCCTTTTTTAGTCACGGGGTGCAAAAGAACACAGGACATCAGCCTCCTGTAAAGACTGTCACAGGGAAGCTCATTAGGAAGAGGAGCCAAGCACTTTCAGGGTTTAGCAGCAAGACCAAAGCTGCTGCCCTGTGCTGGAGCCAGATTCCAGCTCTACCTGCAGTCACTGCCGCTTACCTGGGAGGGCTGCAGTGCTCCGTAAGACGGGGTTGGAGCCATTTGGCGCACGGGCTGCTGGCCCATTATGCCCTGGCCCTGCTGAAAGGCAAGAGAGAAGCACTTTTTCCAACATCTCCAAAGGACAGGAACACTGCTGCTCTCTTCTCAGCAGCTCCCACTAAACCAGACAAGTGGTTTCACTGCTTAACCTACGAGGTTGCTGCACAACAGGCACATGCTCATGACTTCTGTCTCACCCTGATTTGGGACAAACAGGCCACTAAAAACCCTGCCACCCCCAGCCAGGATATGCTCCGCTCATTCTCCAGTGGCCACCCTGTGACAACCTGAACCTGCTCCAACTGCTAGTGACACAGGCCCACAAAGTAGGTGGCACTAGAGGAACAGACACAAGAAACAACGTCTTTCTAGAGCAGATACAGAGGTGGGCAGTTCTGGCTAAAAGGGACAGCACCAAACAGTCTGGCCATGCTATACTGTGGAGTCAGCAACAGCAAGAGCACATATCTTACTTACCAACTTTGCTTGCAGCTGCTGCCTCAGTATCTGTCCTTGGGACACTGGAGGCTGCTGCCTGTACACTGCTGGCTTGTAGGAGGGGTCAATGCCCATCATGCTGCCCATGCCTGGAGGCAGCACACCACTGTAGGGCGGGCGACTCTGAACCAGTTTTCCCAGTGGCATGCGTACCGGTCTGTAGGATGTATCCAGGCGAGGGCCACCTGCAAGAGCAAGAGAAACAGGCAGAGCAGTCACAGCTACTGCTGCACCTCATAGCTCCAGAATGACTGCACAGGAACATCACACAGAAAAGGTTCTCAGAGAGGTGAAATATTTTTGGCTCTCCTGTGCACCTACCTGCTGGAAGAGGTTGATTCTGGGCATAGAGGCCCACTGGTGATTGCCCATATGCCAGCCTTGACATGGTGCTTCCTGACTGGTGATGCAAGAGATCTGTTGGCATACCAACTCCATACGAAACCCCTCGGCTAGGGCCCAACACAAAGTCCTGCAAAGACAAAGCAGTAAGAAAGATCAATGTGCACTGGGAATTCATGAATGGAGGAAGAGTATTAAAGCGTTGAAAAGTCCACAAGAGGAAGCCAAGCATGTTATCTGATCTGGACAGACTCCTTTCCTCCCATTAGGGATTAAAACAGTGTTTGCCTTGCCCCAAGCTAGAGAGCAGGATAAAGCTCCAGTACTCCCAGCTGAGAGGAAACACATCACATCTTCACCATAACATCACTCTCAGGCTCCTCAGGAAGACTCTAGGGAGTGTTCTGTAACTAGGAGTGGTGGACATGGAGTGTCCAGCAGTTGTGGATGTCCCATTACCTCAGTTTTACTGGCAGATTGGTTGCGTTTCTTGGTTTTGCTCTGTTTCTTCTTGCGTTCTTCCGTGGAGGCGGCAGGATTGGAGCTTGTTTTATCAGCCTTGGCTGGTTCTGCAGTTTTCTTCTCTGGCTCTAAAGCCACAGGTGTAGGAGGCTCTTCCTCTTCAGGGGGCAGTGGCAACGGCTCCAGGTAATAACTGCGGGGCTTGGGTTTCAGGTGTGTGTGATACAGAAGAAGCCTCTGCTGCTCCTCAAATCTGGACACTTTGCGATCCACCCGGACTGTCCCAAACCATCCCCAGGAGAGTGGGGCTGAGTGCTTCAAACCCTCAAAAAGATCCCAAGGAGAAATCTTCTGCTTTGTAGAGACTTGCAATCCCTTTAAAGCAAAAGAGATAAGAACCTTCAAGCCCCTGTTGTTGCTCCTATAAAGGTACAGGTAATTCTGTGCTTTCTTCAGGCTCTAACCCAGACCTCTCAGTAAGTAGTCTGAGTCCTTGCTAATGGTCCTTGCTCCTCCAGGTGGCAAAGCAGTCATTTCTAAAGGTCTTCATCAACAACTGTCTAATCTCCTTCACTCCATCTCTGCCAGTCTCCTGCACACGGCTTTGCCCATTAGCTTACATGACAGGGATTATGTGTTTCTCTTTACACTTCATATAACCATAAATACAATCCCCAAATTTAGTTAACATCTCAGGTCACAGCAGCATGCTATAACCAAGCATTAACACCCCAGTTTCACCCTTTTTGGCCATGGTTATGTGCCAGCTTGTCTGCGTGCAGCCAGCCACTTCAAGCTTGTCAGGGAATGAGGCACTGCATACAGATGCCTCCCAAGCTGAGCAGACTTAAGGCATCAGAGGACAAGGTGACACCTGCACTCAGGAGCTGTGATACGGACGAAAATGCTTCACTTGCCTCCTTCTTGAAGATGGAATCAAAGCCAGCTATTTTATTGCCTTTAGTATCAATGAGGGATCCCTGAGGTTCACAGGTGATTACATCTCGGGTCTGCTTGGGAAGTGGTAGCAGTTGTCGCACCTTCTCCAGGCTGTCAGACTGACGGTCCCCCAGCTCCTTCTGCACAAGTGGAACAGAGAGGACTTGAATTTTTCAGGAAAGACCATTCAAAGCCCACCTATGCCCCTTCTGGTACTGGCCTCCATCCCTGCCTTACTTCTCACGTTTGTACCCTTCAGGCCTACAGAGTCATAGGGGCCACCCTCACTACTTCATCTAAACAGCAGAAACAGGACAGGTACTGTTCATGAGACACAGATAAATCTGCATAGCTGGACAACCGTAACACAGCATGCTCTGGTCCCCATACAAGGCCTGGTGTCCCTCACCCTGAGTTTCTTGACAAGATTCATGTATGCCCGCTTGTTCTCCTCCATGCTTCCCTGAGAGATGCTGGACATATCAGCAGCCAGGGTGCCATTGATGAGAACACTCAGCATGTCCAGCACGGTGGTGAAGAGCTCACTGTTGGTCAGAGCAGAAAGGTCAGTCACCTGAAAAGCTGATAAAAAACCTCTGCCATCATTGTAACACCAAACACTATTAGACTGTCAAGACTTCCACCCACGTTTAGAAGTGTCAGTCTTCAGAATAACCTCCCACACTAATCCTCCTTTTCCTTTTATACCACACATCAGTTTTACTCCCACTTGACTTAGGTGCGGTATCACAGATTAAGACTGGACTCCTCTGTATCCATTCAGCACCTCTAAAAAGCACACTAAGCTCTCCCCTGCGTATCTCTCTGCATCTGGAAAGCAAATTTTGTTCTGAATATGGCAGAGTGCACTTGGCTATCAGGACCTAAAGACTCCGAAGTCCCTTTCAGCTGTCACTTCTGACAGATCATCTAGAGAAACAGCCAGCTCACATGAGAAAGAGGGCCATGCTAACAACTGCCTCCCTTGGGAAGTGGATAGACCAGAAATCAGACTGGAAGTTACTTGTTTGACTGCATGTCCACAGTGCCACTGCTGATGATGTCCAGGAGAAGCACAGCCCATTCAGTTGTCTGCTGTGTGCTGCGTTGGACTGTGTCAAACATTCCTCCCACCTGACAGAGAAAGGGAGTTTAGTCACAAGGACACCAAGAAACACCAACATTTTGAAGTAAGAAAGGAGCTTAAACCAGAGCTTAAAGGAGCTTAACTCCTACTGAGAGCTGAGGAAGACTGCTGTCAGCAGCCAAATCTCAGATGTAAGTAGTAGTGCTGTGGGCTGCAAAGGCATTCAAAGGGGAAGGCGCATCTACTAAAGAGACCAAGTCTTTGGATTCATCCTGATGAAACAGAGCAGTGGAATTTATTCACACACCCTGTCCCACTCAGGGCTTAAGACCCAGAAGCAGCACAAGTGTCTCTCCTACTTCCTTGCCTCAGGACATATATAGACCCTCCTGTGTGTGCTTGTTCCAATGGAAAAAAAGGCAGACAACTTTTCACCCCAGATGGTTAAGCTCTTTTTCTGCAACTGCTCACCAAATTCAGCCGCAGTTTCAAGGCCTCATGCATCAGCTGCTTGGCTTTGCAGTCATCTTGGTACTGATCTTCTCGCCAATTTGTAACAATCTAAGAAATACAGAAGAGAGGACAGACCTCACCAGCTGTATGCTGTATGAAGAGAGAGCAGCTTGTACCACTCACTGTCTGGTGACTCAGAAATGGTCAGCTCAAGCTCCCTATACCAAACAGGGTAAGACAATATCCCAGAGGCCATGCTCCAGAGCCTGTCTGCTGGAGGGGAGAGCTCCTGAGGAAAGTGAAGGGAGAAACAAGACCCTTACCTGCTGGACCTGACTGTACAGAGATGTGAGGAGTCCTTCCCGCTGCTCATCCTGACCTTTCAAGCATGTCAGCACCAGTGACAGAAATGGCTGCTGGCTCAGGAGGGACATACTGGGAGACAACAGAGAAGGAGCTGTACTGACAGGCTGGGGGATCAGCACAGCAAACACTGCCTGCCCTTTTCCCTGGACTCACCTCTTCTGCTTCTGGCGGTCCCTCTCCTTGCGGGATGATGACCCTAAATGTTGTCCTTTCTCCAGTTCTTCTCCAGCAGCTTTCAGCACATGGCCCTGCACTGATGTTGGAAGTTTGGCAATCAGAGGGGCCACCAGCCATACTCCTGATCTCTCCAGGGAGCTGTGGCAACACAGGAGGGGAAAGCTGTTTGCAATGCAATTGAAGATTCACACTTGTCTACAAGAGAGCTGCATGCTGGCTTTACACCTACCTGAGGATGGGTTTGGATTTGTTGCTGGCAGGTGTAGCACTTGTTGAGCTACTGATATTGTTGACTCCATTACCAGTACAGCTAGCAGAGCTCGTCTCTGCTGATTGCTGAAATACCTCAATGGTGGCCTTGGCTATGTTTTCTAACAAGGAGTTCATCTCCTGAAGGTAAGAAAGAAAAGGACAGTCAAGTCCTTCTCTGAGAGCACCTACTGCTTCCACATTTCAACTCAGTACAAACTCAATTTGCCAACATCCCCATGGCTGCTGCTCCTGGAGTCTCAGACTCACTGCTTCCTTCTCATGCTTAGCTTTCACAGGCCTGACTCCCTCATTGTTTACTTTCTCCCTATCCCCTCTTCTGCCGGGCCACCTCCCCACCAACTCATAAGCAGCCACTTTATCCTCCCCTGTATGACCCCCTCTGAGCAGAAACTCACATTGCTTGCTGTCTGTTTAATCATGAGCTGCAGCTCCAGCGAGGACTGCCTCATGGTCCATTGGTCCAAATTCTGTAATGCATACACATACATACTTCACGTAATTCCTTATCTCAGTTCAGACTACACCACCCCACACCCTCAGGTCCCACCATGGTGAGTGTCAGACCCCTCATGAGGCAATTACTAGGACACAGATTCTGCCAGCAGATTGCACCTGTAAGATGCGTTTAATCCTCTGCCGCTGAGGGTTTTCTCCTTCCTCATTGTCCAGGAGCCGGTGTGGATAACAAATCAACTGCATCAGCCTCTGGGCCTGTGTGCTGCTCAGGACAGGATCCTGCAAGTCATTGCTGTCCTCACAGAGGGACTTCAGACATCGTTCTCCTACCCACTCCTGCAAGATGAAGGCAGAGTCAGCACAGTCAAACTGATGTCTGATTCCAAATCAACGCCCCTGCTTTCAGTCTCAGAGAGATGCATGGAACACATCAAAATCATAAAAGCCTTATTAGTATGCAGTTATGCCTGATAATCATTTCTCTTCATGAACTGTACTATCCTGATTCAGCAGGCATCAGGCACAGCACAGCAATCAGAACAGAGGAAACAAACTTTGACAAGTCAGCAGTAATGAAACACAGTAGTTGCTCTTTCCTTTGAGAAAATATTGATGTGATTTAACAGTACACAGACGCTACCATGTCCAGGCTCCCTCAACACTGCCACTCGGGCTCAGAAGATCAGAAGGGATCACTTAAAATTGTTTGGTCTATTTCCAGCACAACAAAGCTCTGGAGCTGTCCTAAGTTAGGTAACTCAGGGTTGCAGCTAGCACTAAACCATGTCTTGGGGAAAAACACACACCTTAATTATTAAATAGTGATGGGAAACACACTGTCACACTTAGTAAAAACCAATTACTTTACTTCTCAGACTCTGGAAAGGAAAATGACTGAGTGGATGCAAGCCACTTTTAAAGTCACATCTTATGAGAAGGTAACAGAAAACTATTATTCTCAGTCTCTTGATTTCAGTTGATGCTCCCTAAATGTATGATAATATTAAGGGCAACAGTTTCTAAACATGAGGTAGGTACTTCACTCAATTTACAGTTAACCTGCAGCATTTGTTAGTGCTGAAGTTTTTCATATTTAAAATTAGGCAAATTCATTAAATTAAAATCAACATAAGACTGCTATATAAGCATTTCTGCATCTGCAGAGCAAGCCTGATCAGAGAATTGTTCCACTGAGAAGTGACAACAAAAGAAGAGATGAGGATCCAGTTCATTATGCACAGGTGCTGATGCTATGCCTAGAAAGCTGGAAAGGCCCTTCAGCAGTGGACAGCACTCCAAGCAGTGAAGCACAAAGCTTGAAAAGGTCAGAACTCTGGTTTGAAATCCTCATGAAACCACAGCCTAGATCATTACCTTCATTCCAGATGAAGTTTGCACATGAGATGTGGTGACCTCTCCACTGCCTATTGCATTTCCCCTCTTCAGTGTTCCAACATCACAATCTCTTAATAATAATCTCTTTCTTATGTAGGTAATACATGTAGCCTTGAGAAGACTCTTTTTATCACTTTCTCAGCTACTTACAAGAACTCAGACTTCATTTCCAATCCACTTTTTTGGTATAAAGAAGAAAGAAAGACATGCTGGAGGGAAGGGATGCTATCCAGAGGGACTTGGACAGGTTTGAGTGGTGGGCACTGGAACAGGCTGCCCAGAGAACCTGTGGATGGTCCTATCCCTGGGAGTGTTTAAGGCCAAGTTGGATAGGGCCCTGATCAGTTTGGAATAATGAAGGTGTCCCTGCTCATGATCTTTAAGGTCCATTCCAACTCAAGCTGTTCTGTGAGTCTATGAAGAAACCTTTAAATTAATTATAATCTGTTCCTTTCCCCCATGCCCTCACAATGAAGTCTATTATAAAATATATACCTGATTCTGAGACTGAGAAATCACAACCTCCAATCTAAGGCATTGATAGCGCAAGTTCACCGCTCACAGAAGAGGTGCTAATATTAAACACAGCATTTTACCAGCCCTTTACAGCTGCAGGAAGATTACAGGAGGTCTGGCACAATTTGGTGGTAACTCATGGGTGTCTACTGGAATGCTCACTTCTACATAACCAGTGCTGCCAACAACTGGTATGAACAGTGACACCTGACACTGCTACTCCCTGCTGTACACTAACATTTCTACTTCATATAGTCCTTCCTATATAGACTTCAATCAGCAATGGAGTATCTGCTTCTGTAAATGCTATAGTCAGGTTTCAGTGACATCGAGAATGTTATATTTATATTTAAAAATAGGTGTTTGCAATTCCTTTTTGGTAAGCTGGTAACATCACTATGCAGTCAGCCAATTGATAAACAATAGCATGAGGACAACACACAGTACTAATGGTGGGTTTACACATCAAGTAATATAAAATACAGGTTTCAGATTGCAACAACATGTCTTTCCTGCTGAGAGAATAAGCTCATAACCAAGGCTAAGGATACCCATCAAAATCCATTTTCATACAGCATGGCTACTCTACTCTGCAACTTTATTAGCCAGGTTTCAGCTCCCCAAGTGTCAATTTTCCACAAAGGAATAAAAATACTGGTGCTGTCAGATTAGGCTAAGCAAAAGGCTTTTGTTGTCATTGTTTTAATTAATTAAACAGGGCAATGCAAAGCCCATGGATACATTAACAGCCTAACTGCAAGAAACACTTAGGCTGCATTCTGAAAGACACCATTTATCATTTTAATAAACCATCTGTCTGTCTTTCTCATGCTGATCTTCTTTGCCTTCAGCACACATCTCAGCATACCACTCCCAGCACTCCCCTCCTTGGACAGGAGCCCTGTGCTGTTTCCAAAGCAAAGGGGATGCAGTCCCTGCATACTGCAACACCTAATTCTTGAGCACCGCTTGTCTCTGTGTTTTGCTAACAGTAAGCAATCCTCAGTACTGTCACATTACAGAAACACTGCAGGTTCTTCACTGATCTTTCAAATAAATACCTGCAAAACCCAACCTGAAGAAAGGCATACAGGATATATCCGTCTGCTGAAGGGATAGGGACATGCCTAGAGATGGGATAGACTCACCTGTTGACATATACTCCTCAGTACATACTTGGCATAAATATCCAAGCTGGCTGTTTCTACAGTTACTACACGACCACCAGCCTTCCTGGTGCCCAGCTCATCATCCATGAGATCATCAACACCTCCAGGGTGGGAAAAACCAGAGCCTTTCAGTTCTGCATCTCCTATAAGGAAAACACAAGTGTCACATAATCAACAAGTCTAACCACAAAGCCTGACTCAAAGAACATCTTGAGATTTTGTAAACTCTCCCTGTGATCAATGACCTCTCTGCAGCAGCCAACAGACTCAAAGTATGTTCACAGCTACAGATAAGCCACATATTCACCAGAACAGGTCTCCTTTGGCCTTCTGCACAGCCAACACGAACAATATAGTGCCTTTCTCCCACTCCCCTGAAAAACATGGTTATAGATTCAGGCTAACACAGGTACAGACCCAGAACAAAGACAGCCTTCAGCACTGCAAAGACTGCTCCATCCACAATACGATTCTGGGAAGCTGCCAGTAAGTGACGGTCACAGGAAGAGCGGATTCCCACAGTGGGTTTGTCTGCAAAGAGGACAAAGGGGAAAGGCAATACTCAACAAGAGAGAAAGGCACAGGCTCCAGAGCTGCCTGAATTATGTGCCAGCAAGTACCATAAAATCCAGCTCTGAGAATCTCGAGGCCAGTTCCTTTCCTAACTGTAACATGGGGTCCATTTAATTAAGTTTCAAGAAGCATAGTGCCAATCACATTGTGACAACCGAACCATGAAATCCAAATGGGGTGCAGAGCCTGTGTCATGAACTCCAAGCTCCAACAGTACCCTAGACCTTAAATACAGGCTGGATTTAGAAATCTGAGCTATCAGGATACTGGTGAGAAGCCAAGAACAGAGCTTCCTGGAATGTTTCCATCATCACACAAAAAAGGAGTGCTGTAAAACAGCAGCTTCTGGCACCAAGTTAAGAGGCTATACACAGCTCAAGACATAAAAGAAGTGATCATTACTCTAATGGCTTAGTGACAGCAAGGCCACCTCTACTGGCTGGTTTCCTGCCTCCAAGAACCTTCTCCCCAGTGCCAGGCTACCATGGAGTGACATAAATGGAAGGATACTGTTCTTTGTCCTATGAAGGAAGTGCATCAGGCTTTGCCTGCTTTATTCAAAGCAAGCAGGTTATGATCTCTAACCATAAGGTCTCCTATCTCTCTTCTTGGGGTGCAAGAGCCTTAGTACTTGCACAGCAAAGAAAGGCTCTAGGTTCATTCGCTTACTGCCGTCCTGCTGGCATGGGTTCAGCTGTGGAGTCTTAAACAGATGGAGTAAAATCCGGCAGGTCAGACGTGCTCCTGGTTCTGAGTCCTGTTCACTGCAGGCTATGTAAAGAAAAGAGACAACTGAGATTTCTTAAGCACCAGGACAGCTGACTCTCAATCCAAAAAGCTATTCACAGTGCACTGCCCTGGAGCAGCCAGACGAGAAGCTGCAGCAGCCTTATTGTATTTACAAATATGGAGCATGTGCAGCAATTAACATGCAAGCTAGCAAATCCTTCAGTATTATCCCCAGTGACATGCACTGTATTCTGCTTGCTCCATCTTTCCAACTTCACCCTGTCAAGAGTCTGGATGCTTCAACCCCCAGAGCTGATGATAGGAAGGCTGATGGCAGAGTAAGGCAGGGGCACAGGTGCTATAAGCCCAACTGACTGCTCTAGCCAAAATGTTACGCTGAACATTATTATCAGTGGGAGGCATACTGCTGGAGTTCAGAGCTGAGTACAATGGTCACACAGTGAGGCTGATAACAGCTCCCCATGTTTATTTCAGCTCCAACACAAACTCAGGAGAGCAGGGCAGTGAAAAACCTTAGCACAACCAGTTTTTGGTAGAAATCAAAAGCCCCAAATTTCTCTAAAGCACCACATTCAGTTATGAAGTATAAGAGAAGTTTTGAAGGATTGTTTCACAACTATAAAGTTCACCAAGCATGCATTAAGCACAGGCCTTTGGGCCAGAACTGAGAGTCAGAGGTTTGTGCAGGGATGCACTTACCAGCATTGAGGAGTGAGGGGATAGCAGCACAGCGAATCAAGTCCTCCAGCAGCAAGCACTGCCGGGCAATGAGAATGGCAACAAAGGTAGCCAAGGAATCATGGAAAGATAAGTCACTGACCTGAAAGAAAGGAGATCAGCCAGTGATCCAAACAGCCTCTACCTCATTCCCTTTGTCAGTAATTCCTAGGAGCTGTGGGGGGCAGAAGGGCCCATAACCCCTGGTCAATGTCCATGGTCTGCCCAGGCTGCAACAAATAACAAGGGCAGCCCCCGGTATTCAAAGCCTTTTCCCTGCCCTCAGAAGACAAAGCCTCCATCCCTTGTTCACTTTTGCCTTCTCCCAAGGGATCCCTCCACTCCTGCTTCAATTCCTTTTCCCCTTTTGAATGTTTGCACTTGCATCAACATTGCAGAGGAGATCATTGAAGCCACAGGTCCCATTATTGGAGGAACAGCACAAAGCTTTGAGCACACCCAGCCACTCGGCACTTAGAGACTTGCAGTAGCCAGTTAGCTCAGCACACAGGATAGCAATGTCGTTCACCCTGTTAAATAAATAATGAAAAAAGCAGAGGATCAGCTTTGCTACTCATGCATGACATCAGGTCAGCGACTTTCTAAGGGACCTCAGCCTTGGCTCCTCCTTCTTCACACCCCGAGACAGCCAAGATATGGCCACTGGCTTCCTTACCCTCACCTAAAGAATTTCTCAGTAGAACCATGAAAGCTCTGCCTCTCACCTGTCTGGATCATGGTGTCCCACACACACGTGCATTAGTGCATTACAGACGAAACTGTAGCGATTGGCTGGGTTTTCATTGAGGCTCTTGCCCAGGTTGGTGTACGTGAAGTTATGTGCAGATGGATTTTCAATAGTGTCAATCATGAACTCTGGTTCCCATAGCATGTTGGAGTCAGATGGCTCAACATTGCAATAGATTGTGTTCTTCACCTTGGAGCAGAAGTCACTAAACAGGACAGAAAAGTGATTAGGAACACAAAAAAACTAAGCAGCCACTGAACTCTGGTGAGCAAAGACAAACCCTCCCTGGGCTAGAAAACGTTGAAACTCAAGATCAGTGTGTACCAATAAGGGCCAATTAATTTGTTATTTTCTATTCTTTCCTTTCTGTGCTTGCATTCTAAGACATATTGAACATTCAGTTTGTTTTTCACATCAGACAGAGCTTTACAAAATTTTTATCAGTACTCCTCTTCTGTGGGGAGGAGACTCAGTTCCTCATAAGTCATTTGAAACCTCTGGTAATTTATCTACTCACCCTCTTTTGGACCTAAATCCACTACATGCTTTTTGAAGTTTGATGCCCCAAACCACAAGGCACAGTTGTACCATGACATAAACAGGGCCTAATGATGCTCTTTGTTCTGTTCTCCATTCCTTTACAAACAATACTTAACATTTAATTTGTTTTCTGACTGCTACTGTACCCTATAATGACATTTTCAATTATGTATCTGTTAAAGCTCAAAGATCCTTTATGGACCCAGTAGAACATATCCACCACCCAGAACTTAGAAAGGAACAAAGATAATCCTAGGTGCATTACTGTACGTTTAACACCACTGACGTTCTGCCAGTTTATCACCTGGTCACCATCAACACACCCTACTACAACAACCTGCAGCCAACTTCTGTTATATGCTAAGTAACAGTTTTATGAAAAGTTTTGATATTACCACTCACTTCTGAGGCATAAAACAGCACAAGCACTAGCAGAGTCCTTTAGAACTCCGCAGTCACTCCTTGTTTTCATCTGTAACTTATTGTTTGCCTGCTAGAGGATATTCCCTTTTATCTGTGGCCACTTACTTTAAAGTTTTGCTGAACAGCTTTTGGGAATTCAGTTAGACTAGTATGATGTTTCTCATTTCTGCATGTAGGACAACTCCTTCAAAGAATTCCAGTACGACAAACTATAAAAACATCAATCCCTCCTGCTTTCAATCCAGTCCAGAGACAGACTTCCAAAGCTCTCTGTAGCCAGGAGTTTGGCCAGCTGCTATCAAGGCAACAGCCATTCTCACAGCCCCTCACTGCGGGGTAACACCAAGGGTCAGATGTTCCCACAACACACCTGCACTGGAAGCTCTAATAGGGAGCAAGGACTGAGAGAGAAGACAAAGTGAAGCACTGTACTGGTAAACAGGGCTGTGAGGAGAACTATCCTTTCACAGGATCAGGTAAGCAAAAAGCCTGGGAGATCTGTGGACTCCATCTGCGGGTGGCTAAGGGTGCTAGTGGAGGGTCAGTTGCCAAGATAAGAACTGCAGAGAACAGAATGCCACAGCATAAAGTAAACCCATAGGACAGAACCTAGAGGCAACATCATCAGAGCAGAACCCAAACTGCTAACAGAAGCAGAAAAAGTAGCACAAGAACAAACACAGAACCAAGCAGAGCAGGTTCAGAAACAGCCCAAGGAGTATTAGAGGGCAGAGAACCACTTTTAAAATTAACTGCTCAGTCCCCACTTTAGCAGGAACTAAATTCTCTACATCTATCCTCCAGGAGTGGGGTAGGTACAGACCTGCGGAGGTGCAGAGGACTACTGAGGTAATTCACTAAAATATGATTATTTATGAGTCAAGACTATCCACTGAATCATTTAGAGGATCTCAGGAGAAATCCCATCAAACAATCAAAACGCAAAGTTTAAGTCAAGGTGCTATAGGGAGAAGTACCCACTCAAATACTCAGCTGCATCAGACTCACCTGAAGAGCTCCCCAAATTTACTTTTGAGGTGACTGCAGGAGGTATACAGGTCATAGAGATAGGCCAGGATACAGCGCTCTGCTGAGGAACCATCTGAGCGGTTCATGCCATGTTTCACCACCCCACACAGACTGCAGAGAGACAAAAATAAGTGAGCTGAACCCTCGGGCACCAAGTAGCTGCCTCTGAGGAAGGACATAGATGTCCATGCCCCTTATAAACCCTCAGCATATACACTGCTTCCTTACACACAGAGAGGGGGAGATGCCCTTACCCTTCAAAGACCTGAGCCATCTGGTCCTGGTTCAGGATAAGGCAGGAGTGGTAGTGCCGCAGCACAGCCACGATGCACAGGCACAAGCTGGTGGTATAGCTGCCAACAAGGTCGGAGGATTTCAACAGCAGTTCTGCCTCCACCACGCTCAGTTCATTCAGCAACTGCACCCAATGACAGAAAAACCCTTCAACAGCCACAGGGGTAAGGTATGGTCAGAAAGGGAGGAGGCACACCAAACCCACAGCCTATAGGACCTGCCAGGAAAGGCACTGCCAGGCACTTACTTTCCACTTAGGGATGCGCCCCAGAACAGTTGGCAAAATGTCTCAGGCAGTTACAAGGAGCTGTCAGGGCTTGGGTATCAGAGGGTAACTGGGACATGGCCACAGGCAGTTTTAAGCAGCTTGTTTGGTAGTTCTATCCTGCATAAGTCTCACTCTGATATCCTTTCCAGGCTAACAGCCACAATTCCATCAGCTAGGCTTCAAGAGACACCTGGTACAGGCTGCAGAAACAGCAACAGGATTTTAGCAGGAACCAGAAGGCAGCGTGAGCTGCTATGTGCCAAGGATCTTTCCAGGGGAGCAAGGCAGGCAAGGTGCCAGGGACAGACAATCCCCTTCTCACTCAGAACAAGCCCTGCTGCAACCAGGGACAGAGATGCAATGCAAGTCCTTTGGAAACAAGCCCAAAGCCTTTGGAAGAATAATCCTCAGAACAGAACACACAAGACTATCTGCCATAGATAACCTATTCCTAACAGCTGCAGCCCAGAAACATTACAATGCTAATCTGACCACATCCATGACACAGGTCAGAAGGTCACCAGTGATGACCAGAGCAGGCCAACTATCACAGCACAGATCTGCTGGCTCTCAGGTGGACAAAGCCCTCCCCAGGGAGCACCTGAGCACACTGCCCTTACCTGGATGGCAAAGTCGATAAGACCACTGATATTGAGTGAATACTCCATCAAGTCAAATATGAACTGCACATGCTGTACCAGAGGCAGGTGGTATGACATTCCCAAAGCAAAGCTGGTGATCTGTTCCAAGACATTACGAGATACCTGCAAGTGCAAGACAACACAGAGTCTCTCTCCCCTTCTAGAAGTCCCTCAGCAGGCTCATCTCCTTCCAGGAAGCTGCTCACAGTAATACAGAGACACAGTCAGGGCCCAAGAAGGATAGCAGTCTTCAAATTTTCATACCTGAGATGTGACTTGGTGCTGATCAAAGTGAGAAAGGTGCTGGAACTTTGCAAAGATATCTTCAGCTGTTGGGAATGCTTCTGGCTTGCTCTTTTTCCTCTTCTGGCCTTCCTCCCCACCTACCAAAGTTGAAAACATCAGAAAACACCACCAGAGGGTTAAACATCAGCCATCAGCTTCTGACAGTTCCCCAGCAAGATCAGCCCCTGTCATGAAGCATAGGCAAAAGGCCTGACTCCTAGACCTTAACTTGATAAGGACTATCTTTAATTAAAAAAAAACGAAACAACATTAAGGAATCCCTAAGAATGACAGTAGGGCAAACATCAAGTTTATCCCAAATGAAAGTACTCCTTGGAGTATCCTTCTGTCTTGATTTGGAGATATACCTATTCTCTGATGAGAACAGACATTCTGAACTGGAGATGCTCAGCCACAAAAGTTTCTTTGTCAAAGCATTCCTTAAAGCATCATCTTTTTGCCACATTTTAAGTTGCCTTTCAGGCATCAGACTAAGAAAGAAAAATTGTAGCTAGATTCTCAGCTGTTGGACACCAGATGCCTTCTGTTGATTTTGACCCAGCTATACAAATTTCCTATCCTATGCACTTAGCACGTGCCTAAAAGTGTAGCAGCATGATACATTTAGCAAAGTCTTTGCCAAACACACATTGGAAAGTATTTTTTGCTTCTTGTACAAGCATCTAAATGCAAGAATAAATAAAATAAAATATGGAAAGCCAAAGTTTTGGCCAGGGTCTCACTCTGAGCCTTTTATGACTCAATTCTCTTCTGATGACAAGTTAATTAAAGAGACACTGCCAGCAGGAAACCAATTGTCTTACTTGCTGGCTATTATGTCTGAAAACAGAGCACCATTCCACACTCTAGTGCTACACTAGTACCTCTTACCAGACACTGTAGATTGTGTAAAATCCTTCCACTGTGAGACTCCAGACAAGGGAATCTGCCAACTGGAAAGATGCTCTTACTTCAGAAAGGAGTGTCTCAAGTTCTACTAACCTGTCTCTGCAGTGCTCTTTCTGTTTAAGACTTTTAGAATGTCTTTGGTTATTTTCTTGATCGTATGCCGAGCATCATCCCGTTGTTTTCCAACCCCAAAAAGAACTACCAGCCTTTGGTTACACTCATGACTGCATGACTCCTCCTGAGGAACCAAAAGAGACAACTGCATTAGCACCTACAAGGCTGAATTCTTTAATCTTGTTTCATATCTGGATCTCTGAAAGGAAAAGAAATCCTTCATCTCAGAAGCTTCTTTGTGAGTAAGCAAGGAACCATCCAGAAAAGCAGAACTTCTCCTCACCCAGCCACAGCAGGGAGAGACAGAAGCCTCATGACAAGGGCAGCAACAGGGGAGCAGTGTCATACCTGAGGAATAGGGAAGTGTGTTGCATACTGGATGTGCCGAGGCTGGTCATACAGAGATGCTAACATTCCTTCCACAGACTTATCCTTCAGCAGAGTCTTTGCTTCCTTTTCAGGATCTGGCTTTTCAGGGGAAGGGCTGGCTTTAGATTCACAATGCATGGGTGGAGAAAACATCTGGGGAGACATCAGAACAAGAAAATGTAGGTAAGGGAACATGGTCATGGAACAGTAAAGACTGCTGAAGGAATGTACCTCTGTTCAGGCCTAAAAAGGAGTAGGAAAAGGAAGGGCTGGAAAAACAGCCAATTCTTAAGGCAAAAACCAAGATAATGTGCTAAGAGACTATTCCTATTTTTTTGCTTCTGGTCCATGTTGTATATTAAGTTAAACACAACAGGAAATAACACAATAGGAGTAATAAATTCATGACTTAGAATTTTGGAAACAGCCCCTTCCACAGAAGTGAGGATCCTGGGAAAGCATATAGCTTTGCATCACACTTGCCTGACATGTATCTTGAAATGTCAGAAATGGCTGGATGGATGTAGGTACTCAGGCATTTTTCAAGCACCACAAGTTTATTTTACTAAGTGCTTAAAAGTGTTCTGCTACCATGAACTATGCCCACAGATAAGAAGAACTGTAAACCTGAGGAAGTAATGAAGGCCACACTGTAGGATGAAAGCAGACTAATGTCTTCTTCCAGGATGAAGAAAACCTCTGCAACTGGTCACTGCCAATCTGATGCCATCATGGTCATTCATTTCTCATCCACTTCCAAGCAGCCCACTTCCTACCCTGCCCAAACCCTGGGCTAGCAGTAGCCACAGAAAAAGAGGTCCCAGGAACAACTGTAACTCACTCAGCTCTGATGAACACCAAACTACATAAATAGGTTATATGGGCCTTTTACAATATGAACTGCCTTACAACCCAGCCACTTCCAGCAGATACACAAAAGCAAGGCACATGCTGTTCCTGGGCTCACTACAACACACTGACCCTACTTACTGAGTAACAGGTAGGAAATGCTGGAACATACCGAAAAGTCTGTCTTTTCCATGTCATCAAAGAGCATGCTGGGGTTGTGGTCAATGTCCATAGGCTCTGAAAGACCTGTGTCCTGGGAACAGACAGAGCAGTTTTACACCTCAGTGATGTATCAGGGAAAAAGAGAGTATTTGTTGACTACATTGGTCATGACTACATTTGTTGACAAGCACTGATGTCAATGTTGGACAGTGACAGCAATATGCCACGAGATCCATGGTGCCTGGCAAGTTGGAGCCTGATACACCTCAAATATGGACAAGCCTCACACAGCACTTCATGATATGCTGCTCTGTATTAAGCCATGCAAGATTTTCCTATCTACCCTTCTGCAATCTGCAGGTCCTTTGCAGTCACTGAGAACATAACCTTAAATTGAAATGGTAAGGAAATAGTTTGGGGGAAGGAAGAACAGGAGTCAGCAGTACATCCTCTAGCAGGAGGCTGCAAAGCTGGTAAAAACAGGCAAGCACAACACAGAGATGTACAGGAGGGCCATGGTGTTCGTGCTCTCACCTCCAGCTTGATGCCACTGCTTCCCTCTGTCTCCTTCCTGTCATGTTCCTCAGCAGGGTCATCAAAGGGGGAAGGAGGGCGAGGCCCATGAGAATCCATGGCAAGATCACCCCGGGAGATGAGCGTACACATGTAGATGTTGTGGGAGAAGACATCATGTCGGATTAGCTCACAGAACAGCAGCACCAGATTAAAGAACTCCACTTTCTCATTTTCCTTCCCAGGATCAGCTGAAAGGACAACACAGTCAGGGCCATCAGAGTAGTTCTGCACCACTATAAGCAACACCAGCCACCTAACCTAGGGCAAGAAAAAGCATTTCCTGAGATGTCAACACAGTGACTGATACACAGTTCTGAGATTACAGTAGGGACTAAAAGCAGAAAGCCCAGTTTCAAAAATTAGCAATTAAGTCAAAAGCTCTCCAGTGTCACAGCCCAGAGGCACTGGACTTTAGCCTAGAAGTGCTATTCCTGGGTGTACAAACAGCTGCCTGCATCATTCAAATCTGTTATCCTATCCCCCTTAACCTGTCTGCAGAAATTCCCATGAGAGCCAGAGCTCTGTCACCAGTTAAAAACCTCCCTTTGGTTCTCAGCCTGAAGTAACTCCTGATTGAACTCATTTATCCTTGGCCAATGCTCTGTTAACAGAAGTGACTCTGTATCATCTTTCTATCATCTGGCCCTGCAAGTTGCTTTTCCTCCCTCTCCAAGAAAAGCTCTGAATTGCAAGGAAGTCAGAAAGAGAATTTAGATGCACCCAATACACACAAGATAACTGCACACAAATGCAAAGTTTGCAAGAGAAGGAAAGCTAGAAACTGGGAGACCACAAGTTCTTATTTACATACTTAGCATAGGAGCTTGAGTGTCAAGGAACTGCATAAGGACATCCTGAAACACAGGAGCGCTGGCTGCTGACAGAGAGCCTGATGAGATGGAGCCCTTCTCATCCACGACTTCAGAGTCCCCACATCTCTGCAGAAACAGAAAAAAGTACCAACCGCTGATGCAGAGGAGAAACTTCCTATCCATGTATCTCAAAAAAGACGTCTTCAAGAGAATTTTTCTATCCTGCTCTTACAAGCAAGCCACCACACAGGTTTCTGTAAGCTACTGCACAATCTCCAAGTATGTCAGCACTTCTGCTGTCCTCAAGAAATGGGATATGCACCATCCCACAGGCTCATTTATGACCTACATTGGGTCAGATGGAGCAAATGCCATAATTAGCAGCATCAGTGACAAGAGGCACTGTGCTGATCAGCCTTTGCCTATAATCGGAGTTAGGTAACCTCTGCTCTCCTTTAATGCCCCCAGCCTTCCAGGAATAAGGACCTACCTCAGCCTCAATCTCTGCTTGACGCTTCTCCAAGAGTTTGGCCACGACCATGGCCCTGTGGCGCCCAGAGCGTTTGTAGCTGACAGCCCATTCACACAGCAAGGCCACCACTGCATCATCGTCTGGGGAGATCTGGGGGGATAGAAACACTGCAGTGAGAACCTGAGCCAAGCAGAAGAGGGGAGCAGATATAACAGTGGGTCTACTCCTCATAGAACAGGGCCTGAAGACTGCTACATTCCCCTCCTCCTAACAGGGAGGACAGATGTCAAGCTAGAGTCCTTCTGCTTTGACTCCATTTTGCAACACTAGGTCCACAGCCCCTGAAAAATCTCCAGACTGACTCTGCTTCAGAAAATCATCCCTCTTCCAGGAGCACATCTATAGAGTGGTAATCACAGCACTGAGTAAAACACAACTTCTCGACACCCTCATACAAAGTATACAAACAGCCAGTGCTGCAGCTCTTCTAGGAACCAGTGCAGTAGTGGATGCACTCTGGTCCTACACATCATAAAACACATCATCTCCCAGGCTAAGAGGAACCTGAACTGTGAGCTCCTAGGAATCAGCAGACAGCCCAAAATGTAACCAGGTTAGTACTGACATAACAAGTCTCTAGCACCAATATGGTATGCAGACTGACACCTTTCATCAATGAATTCTCTCAAGCTTACATGCATTTGTTGGACTTTCTAGAGCACAGAACCCACCCTTCTCATTTTAGTACCTCCCTAACAAGGCTGCATGAAATCCTTTTCAATGGAGATCATGTCCCTTGGCCAAGGGCCACTACCTAGTCAGCTCTCAGCAGACATAGGACAGTAACACTGGGATATAAACAAGAACACAGCCACATCCAAGACCAGGGCCCAGCAGCAAAGTCCCAGAGCACCTCATGACTGTCTTTGGTAGGGCCCAGCCCAAATATCCTGTTATACAAGGAATCCAAAGAGTTGCTGAAGTCAGATCTTTCAAAGCTGTGACTGTCCAGAACTTCTAACGTATGCAAGACACGGCCAATAGTGAAACCTAGAAAAGAACAGAAAAGAGAAATGTGTATTTGGCACCCGGTACAACAGACTCTAGAGCAACACCAGATGCGTTTCCAAGGTAGCTGAGGTCAGAAGGGCCTACACCTTGTATCAAGACCAGTTCTACATGGAAGAAAAGATGGGTTGTATCTGTGGGTGATTCTCTTCCAAGTGAAAGAGAGGGTTTGGACCCTTTATCCAAATGCCAGATGGACCCTTCTCTAAGGGAAGTCTGATACATTCCTGGGGCCCAGGTTAAGGACATGAAATTATTAAACTTCCTAGTTTGGTACAGCCTTCAGACTATTACCCATTACTGGTCTCCCACAGAGAAGATGAAGTCGCAAGAGTAGTCCAAAGACAATCAAAAGGGACTTCAGGATCTTGGGACCAACCATTAAAAGGGATTCTGGAAGAGAGATTATTTTCTCTTCTATCCTTCCAGTTACAGACAATGACATTGGAAGAAACAGATGGGCCCAGTCTATTAACACATGGCTCCATGGCTGGCGTTGCCATCAAAGTATTGATTTTTTTCTGACAATGGGAGGGCCTAAACAGCACCAGGCATGCTGGATTGTGTATGAGAAAGTGGCTGGACAGTCACATCCAGATGGTAGTGGTCAAAGGCTCAGAGTCCCAATGGACATCAGTGATGAGCGGTGACATAGACAAAGATCAAATGCACCCTCAGCAAGTCTGTAGATGACACCAAGCTGAGTGGTTTGGTTGACAGTCCTGAAGGATGGATGACATCCACGGAGACCTGGACAAGGTTCAATGTGGCCAAGTACTGCACCCAGGGCAGTGTAACCCCAGTATCAGTCCAGGGAGATGAACAGACGGAGAGCAGCCCTGCTGAGGATTTGGGGGTGCTGGTGGATCAGAGGCTGGACAGGACCTGGTCTCACAGCCCAGAAAGCCAAGTGTGTCCTGGGCTGCAGCAAAAGCCCTGTGGGAGGGGATTCTGCCCCTCTGCTCCACTCTGGTGAGACCCCACCTGCAGTGCTGCCTCCAGCTCTGGGGTCCCAGCACAGGAAGGACATGGACCTGCTGGAGCAAGTCCAGAGGAGGCCACGAAAATGACCAGAGGGCTGGAACAGTTCTCCTAGGAGGAAAGGCTGAAGATTTGGGATTGTTCAGCCTGAAGAAAAGGTTCTAGGGTGACCTAACTGTCACCTATCACACTAAGGGGGACTTACAAGAAATCTTGAGAAAAACTTTTCACAGGGGCAGGACAAAGGGGAATGGTTTCAGACTGAAAGAGGACAGACTCAGACTACATGTTAAGAAGAAATTCTTTCCTCTGAGGGTGGTGAAGCAGTAGGACAGATTTCCCAGAAAGGAATGTATGCTCCATTCCTCAAAGTGTTCAAGGCCAGGCTGGATTGGTCCTGAGCAACCAGATCTAGGGGAAGGCAGGGGCATTGAGACCACTTGATTTTTAAGGTCCCTTCCAACCCAGACCATTCCACGATTCTATGAGAAGTTTCTGCAAGTTCATTGCTTGGGCTCATTGCCCAAGGAAAGCTGTACCAGTCAGGCAAGGGTCCATCCAGCTTAATATCCTAACTCTCACTGTGGCAAACAGCAGATTTTAGGGGAAAGCATCAGAGCATGGCACAGAGACAAGAGGATAGTTCCCTAGTAAACATTTCCAGCTTCCAGTAACAGAAACTCCCTCTATACCTGGAGTAATGAACCCTTACAAGATTTTGCTCTGGAAAGAAAAAGAGCCATGTCTTACTGCTGACAGTAAATACCAACAGTAGTAGAAAGGAAAAAATCAAAAAGAATAGCCAGACAGGAGTTTTATCAGAGTAGCACAGATCAGGTGGAAAGAAACTTTAACCTACAGCAAGTTACCTGCTGTGGTTTCTTGGCACTTGTCAAATGACCAGCGAACCTCCACAGCCTGGCCACGTTCCTTTATCTGCTGCTCAATTTCACGCAGCTTTGCCCGAACCTAGAAACAATGGACTTGTGTAAACATACAAAAGGATGCCTTAGAAGTCCTGTGAATAAAAATATTAGAAAACAAAGAGATTGACAGAAATTCTACTTAAGTTTAGATTTTGCCCATCTTCCAAGGACATCACTGTCTGGCTTATAGCAGAATGAGAGCACTTAATTCCTACAGAGTGAGACAGCACCTCCAGATATGCTTATCACACAACATGAAAAGAAAATTCCAAAAGAGCTATGATACAGCTGTTATCCGAAACTACAAGAGCTCCCTTTCGTGAAGGCTGCTCACCTGCTGTGTAAAGGCTGAATTCCCCCCTGGCATGGGCAAGTTGGATGGAGCTATAGGCAGGTGGTCCAGTGGAGAGCCAGTCTTTATCCTGCTATCAGTCAAGGAATAATGCCACACAAGGGCACTGGGGCAACACAAAATTATACTCTGTAACAGAAAAAAAAGTCAGTATCACTAAACAAATTAAGGTCAAAACAATTAAGTTACAATTCTACAGAACTAACCACTACTTTATCCTATTGCCCAGGAACTCATTATCACCTATACAGCACATTTACTATCTGGGTGAGTTGGTTTTTTTTGAGGTTTTTTTGTTTGTTTGTTTGTTTGGTTGGTTTGGTTTGGGTTTGGTTTTTTTGTTCTTAGCTCTGAAAGACCCTTTGGATCACACAAACTCACACCTCCAAGCACAACCTAACCCTCATGGTCCAAAAGCAGCATTTACATTAGTAACTTACAACACTTCTCAAGTGTAATGTCTGAAAAGAAGTATGAGGTAACACACCTAAATTAATTTAACCATTTTGTTTGGTAATCGTAAGTCTGATGATTATAGTAACAATACCATGCTATATGCATTCTCATTCTGTTATGATCTCATACACTCACATAAACACAGACAGAACTTCACTGAACAATTCCTATGATATTCCCCTACAGTTTCTGGTTCACAAAGCTGTTTTAGACACTCAAACCAAAGAATCTGCTTATCTTGAGAACATTTCAGCAAAGGTTAATTATGCACATTCTTAGAATTACGGAAATTCTTAGAAATGCACCCGTTTCTACTGAGACATACTAAAGATCAGACCATAATTAACCAACATCAACTTCTTAAGCAGGTTGTGTCTGAACTCCAAAACAGCCAAACCTTTGAGGCATGTATGCTCATCTATTTTCCCCAGATTTTTATATTAAAGACATGTTTTATTGCATAGAAAATAGAAAAAAAACCCTCTAAACTTCTTCAACAGAAAGTAAAAAAGACTTAATAAGAATGCAAAGGGTTTATTTATAACCCTAAATTGCTCTCTGACCCTTGCTTCTAGAAAGATCCTTACTTCTAGTCAACTGTACTATAGGAATTTTCTTTCTCTCTCTCTGAGAGCTGTGTGGCTGCTTCTCGATCCTGTGAGGGCTACTTCATCTCAAGCTTCTGTCTTGAGCAGCAGGTTCCCAAGCTTTGTGCTCTCTTCCTTTCCAACTCCCGCTCCATCCTGCACTCTCTGGAACCTTCTCTGCTTTAATAAGTCTTTTCTCCCCTGAAGAAACAAATCTCCACTCCTTCTGCATGGACCCACCTCACCTAGCCACCTTCCTCTTGAAGAAGAAAAACACAATCATGAATGAATGCACACACTGAACAAGATTTGCCTCTCTCTGACACAAGGACAGTAAGGACTGAATCCCACAGTGTCACAACAGCACCTGTTCTTCAAACATCTATCAGTAAGGCTTTGGCAACCTTGCCCTTTTATTTCAATGTAAACATTTAATCAATTCCACCTGTAAAGATTATGAGTTCAGAGTAGTTCCTTTTCACAGCCTTCTACTACTCCTAAACTACTACATTCTTCCATGAAGTGGGAGGGGCTGTTTCTTGTGTGTACTGTTTGGTTGTGAGTTTGTTTTTGTTTTTTTTTTGTTCTGTGGGAACTTTTATTCTGATGAGGGGTTGTTCGATTTTAAGAGTTGACAAAATTACAAAGCACTTTAATTTCTGACATAATTTCCTTTCCTGGATGACAACCTGCTATTGATATAACAATGGGAAATAACTCTTTTTTTCTTATCCTTTCTTTTGTAAAGCTTTCCCGGCCATATGAGGCACCAGTGAATAGAGCAAAAGGCTCTATTCCAACCCATTTTCCTTATGCAAGTCAGTCAAGGGCACTGCTGTAGCACCGACATCTGACAAAAGCTCTGTAACACCTCAGCAAAGATAACCATGGTTTGATATTTCTGTATTTAAGAAACTGCCGACTCAGACTGTAATGGTTTCTCTGTCATGGCGCACAAATTGTCTGTATTGACCCCAGAATCACCATCACTTAAACCTACCTGAAGGATGCAGCTGAGCCCATACACCACTGGCCGGTGCTGGGGGCACAGTAATAAGTCACTGAAAGGGCTGGGAGGAGGATTCCCTGCAGCTGGCTGAGGGGTGGGAGTTGAAGGAAGAGCATTCCCTGTCTGGGCAGACAGGATGTGTGGTGGGTGCCCACCAGCACCATCCAGCTGCATAGCAAGCCTGCGGGTGCAGAAGTAGGCCAGACGTCTGGACAGGTATGCAGACTGCACAAACTCTCCAGAGTACTGCAGGAAAGATGGAAGGAGAGGCAAACATCCTTGTCACAAGGAACACAAGAAAAAACCTGACCTTCCCAAAGTACTGTACTGTGTGACACTGCCTTGCAGAGGCAGTTCCTTTTTACAGAGAGCTCCTTAGCATCATGGATCACCCACTGGCTGCTAAGCATCAAAAAAACCCTTGAAATGCTCCCTGGCAATGACTTAATGTATAAAAATGTACCCACACCCAGCCTTCCCAGAGCTTCAAAGGTTTGCCCAGAATCTGTTGCAAGAGAAAGAAAGAAAAAAGCAGTTTCCATGTACTGGTGCACAATCAGTGGAACTATCACAGTTGTGGCATGGGCAGGGATTATCAAGTCCAGTGCAGGGAAAAAGGGTAAATGAGAATAAAAACCAGAAAAGAGCAGGACTAAAAAGACATCCTTGCATGAGCTAAGAAGGATGCTCATATGGACATTCCCTGGTGTTCTTGGTGCAAAATAACTCATTATCCCCTTAGGTAATACGAAGGGGATGGCCAAAACAGAAGTCAGTGCTCTCCTAAAGCAAGCTAAGACTGCATTTCTCACCCGCAGCAGCAAAGGAAGGAGCATTTTCAGAAATTCATCTTCTCCTGACCGTATCTTCTCAAAGCACTCGAGGACCCATGTCAGGAATTCATGCCGGTCCAGCATGCCATCCTGCATGAAGATAAAAGCAGAGCAAACAAAGATGGAAGTTGAAGTAACCACCACTAAGGTAGGGAAGACTAGCAGCAGCCTGCACTCCAACAGTGGAAATCACTCTGCAGTTTTTCACAGTTCTGTGCTACCCCTGTCCTATTACTGAGCCCAAAACTGCATCTAGTCCTAGTGGTCTATTCACAGAAAGAAAGCATTTTGCAGAAATAAATCACTTGGCATCCACTCCCTTTGCCCTCCTCTGCTCACACTGACCCAGCAGCCCCCCACCAGTCCCTCACCTGGAACATGAACATAGCCAGTTTCTCATTGTAGTCCCACTGCTTCAAAGCCTGTTCCACCTCTTGGGGCACCGGTCCCGATGGTGAACCACAGCCTTGTCCTGGGAGCTGTCTGTAGAACTCTGCAATTTTCTGCAGCTGCTCTGACAGGTACTTGGTGATGATCTGTGTCCATTCTGGAGAAAATAGGTTAGCAGTGAGCACTGTGGCAAAGAGGAGTAGGAAAGAACTAGGATGGTGCATAGGTGGAAAGCAAAAACAAAAAAAACAAAAAAACAAACCAAAAACCAGAACACAGTCAGAGGAAGTCTTCTAGACCACAGCAATCTGGTCTAGAAGATATTCTATTCATATTTCAGAGGTCAAAGACCTGATCAGTGTGCTTAAAATATCATTTATCATTCCTACCAGTATGCAAAGGATGTTGGATCCAGTAATGCTTAATGAAATTGGAAACACTAACAGGGAGTAACATACCAAAATTCTCTGGGAAATGTACATACTCACTTGGGAAGTAGCTAATCAGTCATCACTAAATGACAGCTTTACAGTCTTTGTATGGTAAGAAAAAAACAGGTTAGGCAGCAAAGGAGTTCAGTAGAACTTAACAGGGAGAAAGAAAAGTCAGGCTCCCACAAAGTATTAATGGCTGCTCAGACTTATTTTTCAGAGTACTTTCACAGGTGGACCTGTTGTTCAGACAGTTAATTACATCAGAACCCAAGGACTTATCAGCAGGAAAGTTTATATGAATTTCCAGGCTACCTCTTACTAATCAAGAGCAGGCTTAGAAGGAAACAGCTGGAATGGACAAACCCAGTGCTGCACACAGAGTGCTTACCAATGAAAGGATCAATGACATGACGCTTTTTCACCTTCGTTTCCGTGATGGCAGCATAATAGGCACAAGTCATTTTGATGAGCCAGGCTGCTCTCATTACTGGGACAGTGTATTTTGCCAAATAACCAAAGACCTCTTCCTTCTTGCTAAAGATGGGCACCTGTAATAAAATGGAGAGGGAAAACTGAACCAAGCACTTAGAATAAGAACTAAAGCAGCTATACCTGCTGCAGGCATGAAAAAGGTAAAAAGGGAAGAGAGCAACACTGTACCTCTACCTCAAAATAACCTGCTGCCAAAATTCACTTATGGTCAGAAAGCAGCAGAACCAGAGCTGCATTTCAGTACAAACAGAAAATTTTTCAAAAAAAATTGAAAGAAGACAGAAAATATAATTATGTCACTGTAAATCCATGCCCTGAGTCCTGTAAACACCTTGGAGGTTATCCTCCAGAGAGCACATAAAGAGCTGTGAAAGACACAGACTAAGGACTGGGTCAGTAATGGAATATTTGCCATACAAAGTGAAGACATGGTTTTATACACAAAACCAAGTGGTTACAGAAGTCTCACAATATCATGAATATTCAACAGAAGACTTTGAAAAACAGGGAACTGAGTACACAGGAGGAAGGAATTCATTAATCCAAGATTAAAAATTCAAGATCCAACACAGGAGGATACCAGTGAAATCATCAGACTGCAGGACTATAAACCAGGAAGCAATAACACATGACAGTGAAAAGTACAGCTGTGGGGCTCATTTCCACACAATACTCCAGAGAGCAAAAGTATGTGGGTTATCATAGAGGAATGAAAAATATTCACAAAAACCAGGCCCATTTGGCAAGTATCTTTAAGTCCCTGAACTACTGATGTTCATTTACCTGCTATGTTTCCTACATTGTTCCCAATTACTCTCTGATGCCTCAAAGTCAGATTATTTGGCGTCGCTCTTTCACATCAAAGTTCATGAAAATGGATAGAGCTCATTGCAGGAAAACAGGCAAAAACCTTGAAAGGTTCAAGCTTTCACCATGACCTCAGGAAACTGATAGCCAAAATGCAAAGAATGACTAAGTTTATAGAGAGTCAGATTCTAGGAAAATCTGATTACTACATCTTCCCCCCAGGAATGATCATTTTGCAACTGGGAATTATGTTTTCTCCACAGTGCATACGAGATTCACAAGTATCTTGTCTGTAGGCCTCCCCTGAGAGAGAGCTATCTCCCTTGCTATCAGGCCTAATAAAATGCCAGAGTAAGACCCCTCTTTCATATTCTACAGAATTGATAGCTGTAAGGGAAATATCTGCCTAGACTCCAGAGCACAGAAATACTGTAGCCTGGCCAGGACCAAGTGATAGCACACATACTCTCCTCTGCTGAAAAGCAGAAACACCTCACTGCGACAGAAGTCTGGGAAGTCATTTAGTTGAATATTTTCAGTAATTCTCACTATGACTTTTGAGAACTTGGAAAACCCTCCACAACAGAAATGTCCTAATCTAAGCAACACACCAAAGGCAACAGTGGCAGCTCTTCTGAAAAACAACTGAACCTTAAAATAAATCAGTCTTGTCCTACAAGCCAAAAGGCAAAGTTGAACACACCTCCAAATAACAGACAAGAGACCAGTTCTCAAAGTGTGGACAACAGTCAGGGCACTACAAATTCTATATCCACTCTTTAAGCTGAAAGCTTCATAAGATGTATAGACAAGAAACTTCTCCAAACAGTAAAGACCTTCAGAAAACCTCTAGAAACAAGGACAGATTAAATTCTCTGCCCTGACAGGCTGCCTCTCCTGTAACATACCTTCTTAGCAAGATGAGTGAGTGGCTTAGTTCCAGCCAGATCTGTGAACCAGTTGTTTATGGCACTCTGAGAACGTGCTGTCACCAGCCAAAAGTTATCCTTCTGATTGACCTGGGGTTTCCGTCTCCCTGTGTCAGGCAGGGTGTTGCACCGCAGCTTTTCTGCAATAATACTGCTAAAATTTGAGCTGATCTGGAGAAGAAAAAAAAAAAAGGAGTAATTATATTTCAGAGGTCAAAGACCTGATCAGTGTGCTTAAAATATCATTTATCATTCCTACCAGAAGTCTCACCAGTACCAACTTTTGAAACACAAAATAACTGCCAATAACTTTTTTACTATACTCACAGAGATGAATTCGTCTAGACAACTCATACAATAATCAAGCAGGGACTCAAGTTGAGATGGACACAACCCTTTAAAAATACTTGTCAAACCAGACTGAAGGCTTCTCAGACAGAACTCAGCCAAGGAAAACAAATATCCTGTGCTTATTGATTGCCTTCCAACCCAGGTCATTACCAGTAGTTTTGTCAGGAAGTCAACATCTTGATTTCAGAGACTGAAAAAATGGAGTTGAAGCCTATTATATAACTCCCATTTTTAAACTTCCAAATGATTCAAGAAATCGTACTTTCCTTTTACCGTGGCCATCATGTAAGCAAACCAGTAAGAAGCTTCCCTCTCCTACTATCACAGCCTTGTGCTTTAGTTGCAGAATTTAAGGAGTCCTAGATGTTGGCTTAACGAAGACTGCAGACACAGACCTGCCCCTAAGATGCACTGAACCAGACAAGAACCCACTCTCAGAGGTGAAACACACTTCTAAACGAATGCAGAACTTGCATTCTACAGAAACGGAGAGTCAAGTGTTAAAAACACCCATACAAAAGGGAAAGATCTCTTAGTTCTCGACACAAGGAAGGAACGAGACCCAGGACTGTCTAGGATCCAGCAGCCTGCCCTGCCAAACCCGCCCCTCGACCGTCGGGATGTCTCTCACCTTCGCCGGGTTGAAATTGACATTTTTGGCACTACCATGCTCGTCCCCAGAGACCGCCGGCTGGTTATTGAAGCCTTGCTTGACATTCAGCGCAGTCAGCTCATCCTGCGGGGGAAGGACGGTCAGCAGGGCCCGGCACGGCCCCTCCGCGCCCACCGCCGCAGCCTCTGTCCCCACCGCGGGGTCTGAACGAAGCGAGGCCTGGCTGCTCCCCCGACCTCCCCCAGCCCTCGCCACCAGGCACCGCCCAGGGCAGCGCTGGGACACGGGTACCGCGGCTCCCCCGGCCCGGCCAGCGTCCCCCCACCCCCGGGGGCCCGGCGGGACGGGGCCCCCTCGCCCAGCTGCCGGCCCTTGCGCCGCTAACCCGGCGCTTCCTCAGGTCCGGCCCCGGCACAGCGGTCCAGCACCCCGGGTTCCCCCAACACACTCGACTCCCGCACCTCCTTCTGCTTGGGGTCCTGCGGGTACACGTCGGGCGGGCCGAGGCGCGGGCGCTTGAGCGGGCGGTGCTCGTAGCTGAGGACGCCGAAGGCCGCCATGGCGGGCCGGCCGGGCGGGGGCGGCCGGGCCACAACAAGGGCCGCCGGGGCCGCCCGCGCCTGCGCGCTGCGCCGGGGCAGGTGGGCGCCGCCGAAGGAGCTACGGAGGAGCACGGAGAGTTCCGAGCGTTGCCGGAGAGGTCCGAGTGTTGCCGAAGAGTGACGAATATTGACGGAGAGACCCGAGTACTGATGTGACTGGACCGAGGAAAGACGAAGAGCACCGAACATAGCCGGAGAGAGCCGAGAGAATACGGAGGGAGCCGAACGTCTCCGAAGCAGGGACGAGCGAGGACAAAAAAAGCGGAGCGCCGCAGGAGCGTCCCGAGCAGAACCGCGAGGGCCCGAGCCCGGGTCGAGCGAAGCCGGAAAGTGTCGAAGAGGGACGGGGCAGCCCGAGGGCATCACGTGACACACCCGGCACCCCACTCCCCCCCCCAGCCCCGGCTGCCCCCCGGCCCCGACACCGGGGCACTCCCGGGACGCCGGCCACCAGTACCCCCGGTGCGGCCATCACCGCACTGGCAACAGCCTCCGCGGACACCGGCCGTACTGTCACACACAGAGAGCCCCGCTGTGATTCTTTCCCTGCAGCCTCCTCCTCTGACTGCCACAGTGCCTCCCAATGACGCTCCCAGGGATCCAGGCGGGCTGGGCGTTGGGATCCCCATCCCAGCCATGCTCCTGGGGCAGACCAGCGGTGATGATCCCTGCACCACGGCAGCGTGAGCCATGGGAACACGGCAAGATGAATTGGGAGGTCCAAGAAATTGTGAGGCATGGGAACTGAGGAGGAAGGGTGACAGTCCCAGTGGGACGAGCCGTGGGGTGCCAGTGAGTTAGCTGTGGTATCCCAGTGGGATGAGCCATGGAGTCCCACTGGGATGAGCTGTGGGGCCCCACTGGAGTGAGCCATGGCCCCCATAAGGTGGCCCATGGGGCAGCACGTAGGGGGCCCCCGGTGCAGGCGGTGCGTGGGGCAGGAAGCAGTGTGGTGCGGAAGCCGGCAGTCCTGGGTGAGGCTGTTCGCACGCGTCCCATGTCAGCAGCCCCCATGGCGGCTCCTGGCACCTTCCTCGTTCCTGTCCTTCTCCTCCTCCTCCTCTGTGGGCCGGGTCCCTACCCTGCTGCTGTCCACAGCCACCCAGGTAAGGGGGCACATGGGAAGGCCACAGGCCCCTTTTGTGGGTGGCGCTGGGGAATGGAGCTCCCCAGTGATGGCGGGCGAGGACAGGATGTGGGGCTGTGTGGGCTGGCACGCTGTTGTGGCACACACCAGGGACCCTGCGACCCCTGATGTTCCCCAAGACCTGCGGCACCTATATGGTCTCTTGCAACTGGGCTGCCAGGAGGGTCAGGCTGTACCAGGGAGCCCTGCTGGGGGGTGTCCTCACACCCACTGCAGTGCTGGAGCATTTCTGACCCCGCCAGCCCCTGGCTACTAGTCCTGCAGTGCTCCTGCCTCACCACTCTACTGGCAGATCCTATTGGTCTGTGCTACGTGTGGGTGCTGGCCAGGATGGTCAGTGGATCTGCACCAGCTGCCCTTTCCTTCCTGGTCACCTCAGTAGCGCTGCGCAGAGGAAGGGGACAGGACATTGAGGCTTTTCTTTCCACCTGGCACTCTCATCCCAACCACTGTTTTCTGAAAGAAAAATCCACTCCTTATCTGGCTGTCAATAAAGCAACAGATTTCTGTGGAAAAAGCTCCTCTGTATCCCTGGACCTCCCTGGCTGCCAGGAAGGTGCCCTCCATCTCCACGTGTAGAAACAGCCTGTTTGCGCCATTGTGTTACATTACAACCCAGGTGGACTCTGGCTTTCTTTTCTTTTTTTCTTTTGCAGGGGCTTTCTAGGGCCCCTGCAGTGCTGGCTGATGAGTTTGGTTGGTTCTCATGGAGGGAGGCTCATAGGGATATCCAGGATTCAGGGATCTAGCATGTGCCATGTCTCTCCGGTACACCCCTGGGGCCTGGCTCAGCCACCCGCCACTGCCATGCACAGCAATGTCTGTTGCTTGCAGGGGTGGAGTGTGTCCTCTTCAACGAGGAGTACATGACCTGCATGTGGGGGAGCAGAGAGATGCCCACAGTCAACTACTCCCTCTTCTACTGGTAGGTGCCCTGGCCAGTCCTACAGCAGAGTGTCCAGCAGTGGGTCCCTGGCAGCAGGGGGGCTTGCATCCTGGCATCAGCCTGCTTCGCCTCCCCAAGCCCAGGGTGGGGCAGGCTCTGTGTCCAGGGCAAGCAGGATGAGATGTGCTGGGGAGCTGGGGCATGTGAGGCCTTGGGGAGTCCTGGTAACCCACTGTGGCACAGGTACAAGAATACATCTGACAAGGAGGTGGAGTGCAAGCACTACCTGCAGGACCAGGGTGTCAGGGTCGGCTGCCACTTCAAGCAGAATGAGCTCATCCAGTTCCAGCCTTTCCATGTTCTCATCAATGCCAGCATTGGCGGCAAAACCCTGGAGATCCCCAGCAAGCGCATGTTGCTGCAGGACCTGGGTACAGAGGGGTGGGAGGGACCACCCTCTCCTCTGCAGGGCTGTGGGTTCTCAGAGCTCCCCAGTGAGTTCCCAGCTGGCAGCAGGGCCACTGGGGCATGGGGCCAGCCCTCACTAGGCATTACCTGTATCTTGCAGTGAAACCAGCGGCACCAGTCAACCTGACCATCCACAACATGAGCAACAATCAGCTGCAGCTGACCTGGGACTCCCCATACCCCAAAGGCAAGTGCCTGGAGCATGCTGTCAAGTACAAGAGCAACAAGGACACCAGCTGGACGGTGAGAGCTCTGGCCACAGCACCCTTGTGGCTGTGCCTGGGGGTGAGCTGTGCATCAGCTGCCAGGGTGGTCCCAGCCAGCAGCACAGGGCTCATGTCTCTGCAGGAGCTCTTGGTGAATGGAGATGTCTTCTCCTTACCCAGCGTGGACTATGAGAAGTCTTACACGTTCTACGTGCGCAGCAAGATCAACAAATACTGTGGCAGCACCCAGTTCTGGAGCGAGTGGAGCGTTCCTGTCATCTGGGGAAGCAACTCCACCAGCAAGGGTATGCTCTGAGGGCTGCAGTGGGATAGGATAGACTGGAGCATGGCAGGGCTCGCAGGCGAGAGATGGCCAAGCAAGTAGAGAATGGCCTGAGGCAGCAGCTGTAGGGGCAAGACCCATCTGGTATGTGGGGTGTCAGCAGCAGCATACTTTGTACTTCTGGAAGCAAAACACACCCTACCAGTGGGACCTGCTGACTTTTGCCAGGGTCTTCTTAGCACCGGAGGGCATGGCTGGGCAGGACAGGGTCACCAGCTAGTTACAGTGATAGGATGGCAGGGCCTGGGGACAGGCCCCTTCTCCATCCTCTGTTCCCAGTCATGGCCACTCAAAAAGAACCACCTGCAGGCCCACCCCACTGCCACAGTGGTGTGCTGTCCAGGGGTCAGTTTCAGCCCCACTCTTTCCAGGCACGGTGGAGGAACAGCTGCACTGGTTTGGAATCCGTACAGTCTTGGTCCCCATTGCCTCCTGCCTGCTCCTGCTGGTCCTTGTCATCCTGCTGGTGCGCACAGAAAGGTGAGTGTGGGGAGCTGATTGGGGGCAGCAGCACTGGGGCTTTTCCCCTCTAACACACCTCTCCCTGCACAGGGTATGGGTCATCCTGATGCCCCGAATTCCCAACCCAAGCAAGAATTTTGATGAGCTGTTCATCACCCACAATGGCAATTTCCAGGTAAGACAGTACAGGCAGCCCTGCCCTGGGCCCACCCCTTCTGTGTGGGGTTGGGGCTGAGCTGGGTGGCAGCTCCTCTCACCCTGCTCTGCTCCCTGGAGGAATGGGCTGGAGTCCCCAAAGATGTCATGGAGAGTTTCAAGACCAACTACAGTGAGAACATCTGCTATGTGACTGAGCTGCCACCCAAGGAAAGCCATGAGAACCTCTGGGACAGCAGCAATCATGCACCACCTCCAATGCCTGGGCCCCCAGCCACCCCCAGTGAGCACAGCCCCTACCAGAACAGCTACGGGAGAGTGTGACACACTCCTGCACCCTTGCATCCCCCATTCTCCTCAGCTTTGCTTCCCAAACCTTACTGCTCCTCAGGCCCTGCTCCTGCTATGCTTCTGCCAAATGCCCTGGGTCCCTGGTCTTGCTTCCTGCCAAGTCCTCCTACCTGCTCCAGGGTGCCCACAAGCACACCCAGGGACGTGTCCTGGTAAGTGGGCAGCTGCAGCTGAGCAGACAGGGGCCACTGGCCAACTGATGGGGACACACAGGATGAGGAGTCTCAGGGGGTCCAAGTGTGGAAAAATAAGGAAAGATAGGCAAGAAAGATTGTAAACATGCTCGAGTGCCTTGCAGCTGATCTACGAAAACACGTGTACCAGACTCATCGTTGTTTAGCTTTGTGTGTTCAGTAAGAAGAACTTCTGTGTTTAGATAACACAGGCCTGTGGTAGACTTAGTGGCACCTTATTTAACATGCTTGAGATTCCTGGCCTGCTGTGGGAAAGATCAAATCACAGTGGTAAACCACAACTGCACAAATCCTTGATAAACAGGCAGAAACAGCAGGTTCAGTGATCCTTTAGGGTGGACCAAGATCCACAGTGCCTGCATCCCTGCTTATGTTCCTCTGCCTGGGTGCTGCCTGGGAGATCCTCCAGTCAATGAAGTAATGAAAATAAATTTCCTCTTTGCCTTTCATCCGTGGTTTTGTGGTTGGTCTTGTGTCCTGCCTGTGCTGGCTCAGACAGCAAGCCACTGTGTTATCCTGGCAGTTCCCCCAAGGCCTTGCTTCTCCTTCGCCTGTGTCCCCAGTTTCCAGTGACAGTAAAGCTCTGCCCACCAGGGGTTTGCCCAGGCTCATCCTGCGGGGTCTGGGGAAAGCACCAGCGGAGCCCCAAATCCTGAACACTTCTGACCTTTCACGCACAGTAAGGCAGGGGACAGTCCTACTGTGTCAGCCCTGCCGTCTCAGGCTCACAGTGGCAGCATGTTCATCAATCAACATCAAGCACATGGATGAGTCCCGTCCTGGCCATCTCACAGGGCTCCCTGCACACTCAGACGATGTGCTATGACCTCACCGGGCAATGGGTTCCACTCTGGGCTCTCCAACCACTTCTGGGGCCACCTGCAGCCCCCAGCCACTGCTGCTATCCCTGCAGATGACCAGACCTTTCTGGCCAACACTGACTGCAGGGCCCTGCCACTGCTCTTACAGAATCCCAGATTCAATTATGTTGGAGAAGACATTGGAGATTATTGAGTCCGACCTGTGTCCAAACATCACCATGTCAACCAGATCACAGCACTGAGTGCCACCTCCAGTCTTTCTTTAAACATCTCCAGGGACAATTACTCCACCACCTAGCTGGGCAGTCTAATCCAATGTCTGTTCACCCTTTCTGGGAAGAAATTCTTCCTGATGTCCAACCTCAGCCTCTCCTGGCAGAGGGACATAAGACCACACCCTCCCATCCTATCACTGCTTGCTTGGGAGAAGAGAGTGGAACCCTCAGCTGGACCCTGAGACAGCCAGGCCTTGGCACATCAGGACCCCAGCACATCAGGACCCTGACACAGCGGGGCCCTGGCACAGCTGGGCAAAGGATGAGGGTCCTCGGCACAGCAGACCCCAACACAGCCAGGCCCTGGCACAGCGGGACCCCGGCACAGCGGGACCCTGGCACAGCAGGACCACGGCACATCCAGGCCCTGGCACAGCCGGGCCCTGGCGCAGCGGGACCCCGGCACAGCCGAGCCCGGGATGGGGGTCCCCGGCCTTGTTCCCCTCCGCGTCCCGCGGTGCCCAGGACAGGCAGCAGCGCCCCCTAGCGGCGGGGTACCCCAGGCCCCGCCCACCCCGGGCAGGGGCGGGGCCTGCGCTCCGGGCACCCGCTACTTTCCAGCCCTGCCCACGTGGTGCGGCGGCGCCCCCCCCCTGGCGGGGGCGATTGGCGCAGGCGGGCCCGCCCCCCGTGCCTGCCGCGGTGCCGGCTCTGCGCTGCCGGCGGCTGCACCGGGCGGGGGCACCGGCACCGGGCACCGGGACTGCGCTCAGCTCAGCTCGGCACGGCACGGCAGGGCACGGCACGGCAAGGCACGGGCTCACCATGATCGTGTGTCCCCAGAGCGTGGAGCACCCCCGAGGAAGCCGATGCCAGCGGCTGCCGGGGCAGGTAGGACCCGCCCCGCCGCCACCACCGGAGCCCGTACAGGAGCACCGGGCTTCTCCTTGCTCGCCGCCACCGGGCCGGCACGGCTGCGGCACCAGCAGGCCGGGACATTCCCGCTGCCCGCTGGCGGTGCCCGGGGCCGGCGAGGCTGCGCTCTCACGGTGCCCCCCCCTGCGGTTTGGTCTTGGTCCTGATCCTGCTCCCGGTTCCGGTCCCGGTGCGGCGGTGCCGTCCCCGTCCCCGTCCCCTTTGTGCGGGATGCGGGAGGCGCCGTGGCTCCATCACTGCCAATCAAACTTGTTTTTCTCTCTCCGCCTGCACTGCCTGCGCCGCTCACCGGGGGCGCTGCCGCCGCCGCCGCCCGCACAATGGGGCCCCGGGTATCGGCCCCGGGTACCGGCCGCCGGCACTGCCGCCGGCACTGCTGTAGGGACCCCTGCCGCAGGCACTCGTGCTTTTTCCGTCTTCTTGAATACCCAGGCATAAAGGCCGGGAGAGACATGCCGTCGCGGCACCGTCTCCAGCAAACGTTACCGGAGGAGCCACCGGTACCGACAGAGCCGCGGTCTCGCCGGGCGAAGGGATAAACCCCGGCCAGGCGGGGAGCGCGGCGGGGTCCGCCGGCCCCTCTCCCGCACATCCCGGCGCTTTCCGGGCTCCTTCAACCTCCTGCCTTCTTGATGTGTTCACGGCTGCAGGCCGGGAGCGCCGGGGCACCGTTACCCCCGCGGCTCCACCGGGCGCCGGGGGGACGAGGTTGGCGGTGGGTACGCAGTTGAGGAGCCTGTTGGAGTTCAGGGCGCTCAGACACACGAAGATTCCACTGGGAAGGGAGGCGATGCTCCTACAGTCCGGGAATGCGAGTGGATGCAGGGGAGGAGGAGGAGGGCTGTGGCCGAGGAGGATGAGGAAGGTGGCACTGGGGCCAATGTAAGAAGCTGGGGAGGCAGAACTGAGGGAATGTGGCAGGTGGTGCCAGTAGGACACAGCCTGGGCTGAGCTGGTGCCTTTGGGAGTGGGCAGTTTAGCCTGGCCAGAGGCTGAGAGCCAAGGAGGTGGCTGTTCTGCACCTTCATCCCCTCCTTCCTTCATCATGTCCTTCCAATATCTGCCTGGTTGTTTGCTCCACCATCACCTGGACAAGCAGAGTGAGGAGAGCTGGCAACACCAGAGGCCAAGCCATGGGCTGCTTGCACAGTTCCTTACTGGGGACCACCTTTCCCTGGGGGAAGTGAAAAGACCCCTGGCTCCACCTCAGCTCTCCAGGAGGAGAATACCAGTGGCTGTAGCCCCTTGGGTGTCCTCATGGCATCTCATTTCCCCAGGCAGAGTGATTTTGTAGGGGGCTTTTGCAGTTCACTTCTGGCTTTCATCTTCTCCTGTCAATCAGAGAAACTGGTGCTTTTCATCTCTTTCCATTTTAATTTGAGTTTTGGGGTTTTGTGGACCCCTTTTACCAGAGGAAGTGAAGAGGACACTTCAAATGCCATCAAGTAAATCTCTTGACACATGAGCGATGGTGTTTTCACCAGAAGTGCAGGATGGTGGAAAATAGCCTGAGCACCTTCCTGCACTGCCTGTGTGGGTGCAACTGCTCTGTGCTGCCACACAGCTCACCCCTGCTCTGCCTGCCCCTCACCCCTGGGTGCTCTGCCACACACCCTGTAGCTTTGATGGTTTGCAGAAATGCTCCTGGTTTTGTCCTATGCCACCACTGTTGCCATGCTCCAGTTACCAGCCTTTGGGTGATTGCACTGGAGAGACAGGTGGAAGGAACGGACAGTGGTGTCAGCAGGGCCAGAATTCCCCAGGAGAGATTTCAGTTCAAGCCTGGGAGAAGAGATGCATCCTTTACATCCAAGGGTGCTGCCTGGACTCCCACATGCAAGCGGGAGCTGTGACTTTCTGTGTGATAAGGGTTAGCACCTGCTGTACCCGTACCTTGGGGTGGGCAGGCTGCAGGTGCAGACCATGCTGTCGGGGGAATTGTGGCAACACGGCCGTTGGAGCACGGCAGCTGCCTGGGCATCTTTCCAACATCCCTGCCCTCTGTTCCGACCACCCTCTCAGGAGGGGCTGTGCTGGACTGGGGCAAGGCTGGCATGGGCATTGCTGTGGGTGTCTGGGCCCCCCTTGCTGAGTTGCCTGTCTGTGTTTTCTCTGGTGGGCACATCCAATAACAGCTGTGCTCTGTGCTGCAGGACCCACTCCCATGCTGTCTGCCTGGGCAACATGTAAAGAGCTCTTCTGTGTGCTCCTGTTCACATGAAAGGTACCAGGATATGGCTTGCCAGGGCAGGAGCCTGGGAGCCCCTCTGCTCTTTCCACAGCTCTCTCTCATCTTGGTACTGGGCAGGAGAGCTTCATGCTGGTGGTAAGGCAGATGGGCTGCTCCATTCTGGAATGTATTTTGTGTCATGTTTCTCCTGATCTGGCCTTGCACCACTACAAGAAACATCATTCCTGGCTTGCCCTTTGCTTCCACTCCACACAGAGCTTTGTCTCAGACAGTGACCAACCTGACAGTGTGTCTTGCTACCTGTCTTCCCACTACCTGTGGCACGGAGCAGTGCTCTGCCTGATAGCCATGAGTGTCCCTCTGGCAACACTAAGCTGGGAGAGGGATCTCTGCCCCTTGCAGAGCCTGGGCTTGGGTGGGGTATGCTGCTGCAGCAGGGGCTGCTCTGGGAAGAGCTAAGCAGAGTGTGTTTCCTGCAGGTAGTGAAGATGTCCAGCAGCGACCCCGAGTGCCCCCAGTTCCTCTTTGTGAAGGTGCTGGCAAGCCGAGGGCGGCTGGAGGCAGTGACCCAGCAGATGGGCTACCACCCACAGTACCTTGACAGCTTCCTCAAGACACAGCACTACCTGATGCACATGGATGGCCCCCTGCCCTTTGACTGCCGGCACTACATCGCGATCATGGTGAGCCTGCTGGGAGCTGCCAGAGGGGATGGGGGAGCTCTGCTCAGCCCTGTGAGGCTCTTCTCAGCCTCCAGCAGACACCCTATTCCCTGGACTTCTCATCAGGGGCCAGAATCACGGTGTCCTGGAGGCTGAGCAAGAGGTGGGTGTGGGATGCCTGTCCTGCTGGGGGCTGTGCACGGATGCCAATGTGCTGCTCTTGCAGGCAGCAGCCCGGCACCAGTGCCGGTACCTGGTGAACCTGCACGTGCTGCAGTTCCTGCGGGCAGGGGGTGACCCACAGTGGCTGCGCGGCCTCGAATTCATCCCCCCCAAACTCCGCAACCTCAATGAGATCAACAAGATCCTGGCACACCGGCCATGGCTCATCACCAAGGAGCACATTGAGGTACTGGGAAGGGCTATGAGCCAGGGTCCAGGATGGCAGCGGGGACAGCAATGTCCACAGCAGCTGTCAGCACCCTGCCCACTTGCCTGTGTCACATTGCTGGTCTGTCCATGTTCTGCAGAAGCTGCTGAAGATCAGTGAGTGGAGCTGGTCACTGGCAGAGCTGGTGCATGCCGTCGTCCTCCTGGCACACTGCCATGCACTTGCCAGCTTTGTCTTCGGCTGTGGCTGTGAGCAGGACGAGGGGCTGGGGGGCCGAGGCTTGCTGAAGCCATTGTCACTCGGGAACCAGTGCTTCTGCGAGGCCACTGCCGGCAACAGCTACAGCCAGGAGCTGCTGCGTATCAACCGCAAGCGGGTGAGCTCCTGAGGGTGTGTCTGCAGGGGATGGGGGGATGCTGCTGGGACCACTGCCCTTACCCCCAAGTCTGTGTCTGTGCAGTCCCTGGACTCCTGCATGGAGCTGGACTCCCTCCGGGAACGCATGCAGCGGATCCATGTGGAGACTGAGGGCAGGGACGAGATGAGGCTGCTGCAGCAGGACCGAGAGGAAGGTAAGGGGCAGGGACCCTAAGAGACACCTAAGAGGTGGGTGTACAGGGTGGGAGTTCATATGGCACATCTGGGTGTTTGCTCCTCCTCCATGTGTAATGTTTTCCATGATGTGTGGTTCATTGGGGCTTGTGGGATGCACATGGGGCAGAGCAAGGGCTGGCTTTCAATGCCTGATGTAGCTGGGAACAGGGCAGCTGAGCACTGCTCTGACCCATGTGCAGGGCTCTCCCCTCTTGCAGATACTGATGGGGAAGTCACCAGTGCCACCAACCTTGCCTGCTATATGCAGGACCCTGACTTTGGATACCAGGACTTTGCCCGGCGCGACGAGGATCAGACACAGGTATTCAGAGTCCAGGTAAGAGTCCTGCTCTCTTGATCTCTTGGTGGGCAGCAGCCCAAGCTCCCCTCCCCTCCCCTCCCCTCCCCTCCCCTCCCCTCCCCTCCCCGGCCCTGCCTCAGTAGGGTTGGGAAGAGGGAGGTGACTTCTGTCTCCAAGGGTTGATGATTTTTTTCACATGGCTCTCATGGAGGTAAGGGTCAAAATCATTCAAAAGCTGCTTGAGAAGGGATGTTGTGTTTTGGGCAGAGCCACCTCCAGAGCATATTCATTGAATTCTTCTGCTTCCCAAGGGCTCCAGCCCTTCTTCCTGGGAATATGCTCCAAGCTCCTTTTTGCAATTGCAAAATCCTCTTGCTGTGCTCAACAGGATTACTCCTGGGAAGACCATGGCTTCTCACTGGTCAACCGGCTCTACTCTGACATTGGGCATCTCCTGGATGAGAAGTTTAGGATGGTGGACGGTCTGCAAAGCAGTGCCATAGCCAAGCGGCAGGGCTGTGAACCCTCTGTTTTCAAGCGTGGCATCTGGAACTACATCCACTGCATGTTTGGCATTAGGTAGGGAAACCAACTTCACAGTCCAGGGGAGAAAACTGAGCTGACCCAGGCAGGAGGAGGGTAGGACACTCAGTCTGTCACGCAGATGAGCATGGAGAAGGGACAGAGGTGAATCACCTGCCTGGATGCTGAGACAGGCAGGAAAGAGATACTAAACTGCTCTGGCCAGGGCAGAGGGCTTTGGGGACAGGGTTTCAGTGCTTGGTTGCTGTTGGCATGTACCCCCCTGCCCTGTGGCTGTGCCATGCCCCAGGCAGACCACAGGCAAGGTGCTGGCCATGACTTGCCCCTGTGCTCCCCACAGGTACGATGATTATGACTATGCAGAAGTGAATCAGCTCCTGGAGCGAATGCTCAAAGTTTACATTAAAACTGTCACCTGCTACCCAGAGAAGACAAACTCAGAAATGTTTGACAGGTTCTGGAAGCAGTTCAAGCACAGTGAAAAGGTGGGATAGCTGGCCCCTGGCTCTGGCTGCGGTGGGGCTGGGAGTGGGCAGAGGCTGCAAGCTGGGGTGCTTTGGGGGATGTGTGGGAGATCTTTGAGCCACCGAACCAGCCTGAGGCAGGTGAGAGGGAATGGAGACTGGCTGTTTGTAAGGAGTTGGGCTTAGTGTGGGATGGGGCTGCCCACTGTTATGAGACCAGGGGCACCAGCAGCACAGGCATCTCCAAGGTCATTATCCCAGTGGTGAGTGCTTCCTGGCGATCCCTCTGTCACACTGTAACTCACAGCAGTGGCTGCTGTGGGTGTCAGGGACTGTGCTGCTGCCAGCCTGGAATGCCGGTGCCAAGTATGCAGGGGACTCCCTGGCACGCAGCTCTGGGAAGAAGCCACAGCCTACAGGACTGGGAGGAGGGGAAAAGGGGAGCTGCCTGAGCTGGCAAATTGGTGGCATTTTGATGACAAAAGACTCACTTCCCCAGGTGGGCAGTTACTTGCACCACTGAGCGTAGCACGCTTCGGCTGCCTGAGCCGCTCTTGCTGTTCCCCCAGGTCCACGTGAACCTGCTCATCCTGGAAGCCCGGATGCAGGCAGAGCTGCTGTATGCGTTGCAGGCCATCACCCAGTACATGATCTCCTAGATGGTGGGAGCTGTGCTGCGGCGGGGCCGGGCAGCCTCCTCTCTCCCTGAACTCGTGCGGGACCCGTCATGCTGGGACCGACGGCGAGGGATTTCTTGATTTAGTTTACTTGACTGTATTGTTCCTTTTTGTTGGTTCCCCCCCCAGCCTTGTGGGGGTCACTGAGTGGCCCTGTTACGTGCAATTACCAAACTGTGAGGCAAGTCCGTGCTGCTGAGATGCTGGAGACTTGAACATGTCCAAGGAGGACTGCCAAAAACAGGGGAGAGGGAAGTGGGTGGGGACTGGGGCCAGATTAGAGGGATGCTCCTTGCCTGGGTGCTGTGGGAGCCTCAGTGGCACAGGGAGGGCAGGGGGAGAACTGGCTTCCTTCCCTGTGCTGCAGTAGCTGCTCTGCTTGCAAGGCCACCCTTGGGCACCTGTCCTCATTGGGGTGGTGTCTCTCACTTGGGAACAGTGCAGGCAGTGTGTGGGTGTGTTGCAATGTTCTGAGTTGCAGGGTTAGGCAGCAAGAAGCTCCAGCTCCTAGCAAGGGCCCTTCCCCAGGACAGCAAGGGGATGCACTTGCTGCCTATGCGTTATGTCCTTTAGGTCTATGTGCCAAACCCTTCTGGGATGGACAAGAGATCACCCAGCAAACTCCAAACTGTGAAGCTCTTGCTGGCAGAGCATGTTCATGCTTTGCTTTCTCCAGCACCAGGATGCAAAGGTCTTTGACAGTGTTCAGGCACTGGAGGTTTCTGCAGGGGACTTTGGCAGTCCTAAGTGCCTCCTCTGCTTCCCATCAGCAAAGAGGCAGGAGGAACAAGGGAGGCTTATGTGTTTGAGTTAATGTGGTTTGTACCTTCTTACCACCATGAGAGGGCTGAGGTCCTGTGCCATCATTTGCTTAACAGCATGGTGGAGGAGCCTGTGGTCAGCATAGATAAGCTACAGAAAGCTTCTCCTCGAATGTGGGTTGGGGGACACTCCTGGGACTGCTCCATTTGAGTAGAGGCATTTGAACAGAGGCATTTGTCCACCAGCCTTGTCTTCTGCCTGAGGGGCTACACCACCATCCCCTCATCTCCCTGGGCTCCCTGCCTGTGCCACAACCCCTAGCTGGAGACGTACAAGGGCACCAGCACAGGCTCCAGGGAGCAGCCACAAAAGGGGAATGAAGCCACCCGTTGTAAGTGGGAGCCTGAAGCAAGGGCAGCTGTTGAGTCAGCCAGCACACGCTGCTTCAGTCGACCTGTTTACTGCGTAAATATACGGGGAGAAAACCTTGTGTATGGAAGCTACAGAAAAAGCCTATTTTTGCTATAAATATATTATGTTTGACATGGATATGTGTTTTATTTCTGCCCAATGTTGGGAAGGGAATCCAAATTTGTATGGTTGCTGTGAAGGCAGGACAGCAATGCCTGGCTGACCACAGCCCTGAGATGACCCAAGTGCCAGGAAACCAAACATGCTCAGCCATGCTGGGGTTACGTACTGACAAGCTCTGGTTCATGGCCAGCAGCTGGTCACTGAGGCTACACCTATCCTGTTCAGCTCAGCTACATTCTCTTGCCATGCTCAGATAAGCAACTGCTGGAGCTTTGCATGTTTGATAGGAAAAGAGGGAAGAAGGGGCTGTGGCATTCCAGCAAGGAGGAGTGGAATGTGCCAGAGGAAGGAGCTGGCTGGTATCTGGTCACTGGCGGCCAAGGTGTGGGTGCTGCTTCTGCAGCTGAAGAAGCATTTTTCTCACGCTCCCAAGCACTCAGCAAGGCCAGGAACCAAGACCAACTTATTCCTGATCCATGCTGCTGGTGCCTTCCCTCTGCTGGGGCCGGGCCAGCTTGTACTGGGCCAAGCTAGTGCCTGGGCAGTAAAATGCCAGAACAACTGGTGCTGGGTAGTACCAGCTGAGTCAGTACCGGTGCTGGAACAAGTGACACCAGTGCAAGGATGACTAGTGCTGGGACAGCTGCCGCCGGGCTTGGCTAGACTGACTAGCTGTGGGACTGACTGCTATACTATCACTTAGCCACAGTGAGGGCTGGGCAGGGATCAGGCAGCTGGGTGTACTGCTCGCTGTCAGGGTTAACCACAGCAGCCTAGCTGCTTGCCAGTCTCCCTGCTGTCCCTGCAACAGCAGCTGTATCCCCTGCAGGGCTGGGATAGGTCACAGCAGCCAGTTCCCCACAGGGCTCACTGCTCCTGAAGCCAGCAGCGCTGGGCAGCCTGGGGCTGGCTCCCAGCCTGCTGCCAGCATGCCTCTGGCTGGGGGTGAGGGACTGCCTGTCCCAGGTGATGTGAGGCTGGCTCCCTTTTATCTCATCTCTACACCTGCACTAAGGGCTGGCCTTGCAGGGGCTGGGGCAGCTGCCACACACTCCAGCTCACAAATACCAGCCATACCAGTAAGATGAAGGGCTCCATGCTCTCTCAGCCCTGACCAGACACAAGCAGATCTGCTGGCAAGGCCAGGAGAGACTGCAGGCAGTCACAAACAGCATGCCACAAGTCTGGCAATTTTAATGCTTGAGTCTCTGTCCTGTTGGCCCCCCCATCCTTCATGTGCTTGGGCCAGGATATTCCTCCCTATTGCTCTATGGCTGGAAGAACTGCCAGAGTACAGACTGGCTCACCTCTACAGGAACCTTCCAGGATATCCTGCACACGGGAGTTGGGACACCGGCTGTACCGGGGATTACCGAGGGGAGGATGCAGGCACGTGCCCAAAGCAGTAACTGAGTTTCTTTCAAAGCCTGTAGCAGAAAGAAGTGCTGGCAGGTGCAGCCAGGACTGCTTTTGTAACAGCTGAGCCATTCCCAAGATGCGTGGTGGGAGGAATGGTGTGCTCTAGCCCACGGACAACACCAAGTCACACTGCAGCAATGGTACTGCCACAGCTCCTACAACTCACCCCTTCAAAGTCATGCCTCTGACTGCTGCTCTTACCAGAGCTGTGAAGAGGAAGTAATAGCACATGAGGTGAGGACAGCTCGAAGAAGGCAGTGTGCACCCATGTCCCTCTGCCCCAGCTCCACCACAAAGAACACATGCAGTAGGGCAGTAGCCTTCCCCACTGTGCTTCCACACGTGGGCACATCACTGGTGGCACACAGGTCTTCATCAGCCAGCAGGGGCTGGAGGCAAAGCAGGACTCTGGCCAGAAACCCAGCTGAGCAGAAAAGTTGCTTTTGCACTGGCTTCATGTACTGCTGTTCCGCAGGCAACTACCCACAGGCCAAAATACTTATGGTGACAAGCTGGGAGAGCTACAAAGTCTCCAAGACTGCAAGAAAGGTGCAAACACAATGCCTTGAACCCATAGAACACAGCAGGACTCTTGGTGACTGCTGCAGAGAGCGTCACACTCATCAAAAGCAACCCTGAGCTAAGGCATTCCCATTTTGCACTCCTTGGCAGTGTTTAAATGGCACAGGCCAATGCTCAAAGAAGTATAAGAAATGTTAATGGCTACTGGGAAAATGCATGGTCCCCTGCTGTGCAGCAAGTTTTGAACACATCCACTTTGATCCAATCAGCTGCAAAATCTTTGGCATTTTGTGTCTCCAACAGCACCCATCATTATGTGCCTGCAAGAAGCCCTAAGTACCAAGGAACAGATGAGGGGCAGACAGCTCCCCTAAGGATCTTTTTCTAATTCCCCATTTTTGTAAATTGGGTTAAATCTTGCTGCAGGACCCTTAAGAGCCCCTTAGAGTTATACAGTTATTTGCATTAACTGCAGCAAAGAATAGAATTAAAAAATAATATACAGAGTATCCAAGGCTTTGAAAGAAAATTTTCTGGCTGTACACACATTGTGCAATTTAACAAATGAGCCTTTACCCTCAGCAGCGTTAGAACATCCCCAATTTGCCCTCCATGTATCTAACCTGGCCAGTGGAACCCATGGTTTACACTCCTTCTGTCCTTACTCTCATCTCCTTACCTGCCACCACTGCTGCTGACACACAAAGATATTTGAATGTAGCTATACAAAACAGAGTCACCCTCAGCACTCAGGTCTAGAAAGGCAAGAAATGAAGGGACTAAAACAACTCTAGACTAGTCCTGCAGGATTTAAAACTCCCCAGGGTCAGTTTTAGGGCTTGGCACTCCATGGATCTCGATGTACTTGTTGCAAGTTGCAACAAGGGGCTCTATACACTGCAGAGCACACCAGAGACTTTGTGGGTGGTCACACTGCAACCCTTCTGCCTCTGACCAACTAAGGGGCATTTCACTGCCGGGGGGGCCATAACAGGTGAGGATGGCAGAGGAAAGAAGACAAGGGCAAGGAAAAATAGCTGGCCCTTGCCATGAGAACAGAACAAACTGTATGAGACACAGAACAGAGGATTACAGGTTTTTATTTTTCAAACATTCTCCCCTAGTCTAGCACATTCTACAGTCTTGCTAGCACAGATGGTAACAAAGCCTGTAATGGTTCAGAAGTTACACTGCTACAGAGAGCAATCAAAAGCAGAGGTTTATCTTCTAAAAAAAAAAATTATTGTGAGAAATGGGTGGAAGAGTGCACAGGGGATGTGGTGGAAACTATGTCAGGTAGTGGTGCCTGCCCTGTGTGCAGCAGACATCTGTGCTAGCAATGCAGAAGCCTTTCCTGGGATCACACCAGGTGAAGACTCCACTGTGCTGGAAGCACCATTTCACAGAACCACCCCCACTGCCCTATGAAGGTGGCTCTTTCAGGAGAAGTAACCTATCTTCTATGTAGCCAAACCTCTCAAGACACCCTGGGGAACCCCACACCACCAGTCCCACACCACTGCCCTTCTGAAAACCAAGGACTCTGTTTTTGTGTCCCAGAACATCCCCTTCTACCACACACCATAACACTGCCTTAGCCAAAGAACCATAAATGCAACACTGTCAGCTCTTACACCTTCAGCTTCTGCTGCCTCTTCTCCCTGCTTTACACCACAGTATTAGGAGTGATTTTCATTCCATCATACTGCTTTCCATCAGCTACAGACACATCAGGGTGCAGGGAAAGACAGACAGGCTAGTGAAGAGAGGGGATCCCTTCTCTGAAGGTCAAGCAAGTGTGGTGATGGGTTAGCATATGCTCCAAGCTTTCACATGGACAGATCTTTCAGGCTTCAAAGTCACCTCTTGTTTGCTTTTCTCCACATTAATTAGAACATGTTTTTCATTGGACATGCACCTGAGGCAAGCCCTAAGCTATTCCCTGTTCATGCTCATGTCCCAAAGTTGATTAATTTGTTTTTGTTTTTGTTTTTTTTTTAATAATGGATCCAAACTTTCACATTTTGGTGACAGTCCAGGTCACCACTCCCAAGGCACTCCTACCCATGACACCAGACACAGGTTACTCAATCCTGGAGCAAGGCTAGCCCTGAAGCATTTGAATGTGTCTATAAATAAGCAGCTAAGTAAGAAAATTAACAAATTATTATCTACATAAAAGCTTTCTAGGCATTTACTTTGGAAAAGCTGATTAGTGCTACTTGCTTCTATTATGACTCTTGTTTATGAATACACCCAGGCTCTGGAATGCTTCATTCCTCTCATCAGGATGATCTGACTGCTGTTTTAAAAGCAGTACAGGATAGGGCTAACATGGTTTTAGACACACCAGCAAGGAAAATTAAGGGTTCCTGGAAGCTTTCAATTTTCCAAGCTCTCACATGAAGCTGGAAGTACATGCTTGGAAGTAAAATATGCTTAAATTATATAAAAAAAAAAATCAAGCAATTTGCCAAACCCAAGTGTAAATAAAAGAAACAAGTCTGCCTCCTACTAAGCTCCAAGGGCTTAGTTACCTGAACCCTTTGTGGCCCTGAGCTGCATGGTGGTTTCAATGCAGTGTTAAGATGGCATTTGATCCTCTGAAGATGGAGGAACTTGTTGCCTGAGCTCAGTGAGGAAAAGGAACACAGCATAAAGTAATGCTTCATGCCAAGAGTCTCCTACCCACTCTCCTCAGCAGCATCACTCCCCCATCTCACTGGCCCCTTCCCTTCTCATGCCACTCACAGCTGCTCTCAAAATCTCAGCCCAATCCTTCATTAGAGCAAAAACTAGCGCAAAGTATGGGGCCTGTGGTGCTAATGCAGCATAAAGAGACACCAAGACATTATCTGGGCTCCAGCAGCAGCAGCAGCAAATACTTTGGGCAAGAATACAAAAAATTGGACGAGTATTGAGCAACCCCTTGCCAGGTATAGCCTTTCTGCAAGCAGCAGTTTAGGAACTTTAGAGTCTCCTTGTCCTGTGAGGAAGTAACCCAGGCTAAAAAAGCTCAAGGTTTATGAAAATGAAGTGTCTGTAGAACTCCCAAATTCTCTGCATCCCTGCCCTCTGTGCCCACAATACAAGCTATCCTGCTAAACATACAAAAAAAAAAAAAAAAAGGAAGATAAATTGCTTGTTTGAGCCTGCAACATTACATTCATGGTTTATTGAGCACTCCATGAGTTTTCTGAACACCATTCTCAGCACTAGTGCACTCTCAAGATTCTTCAACCACAGACAGCTCCTGCTGTGTTGAGGAGACAAAAAGCACCTGTACAGACTACTGCAAGGCAGAAATGCCACTTACAGGAACTTGGTACAGCAGGACTCCAGCCAGAGGTACTCCTATCTCCAGTGCTGCCTCCAGAAGTATGGCCCAGGAATATGGGGAAAACAAAACAGGTATGCACTCTATTCGTTACTCAAGGGACAGGGTCATTTCTGAATTCACACTGTAAAGCACTAACCCTGAGCCCTGGTGTTGCACCTCCTTCAGCAGGATCAAGGACATGAACCAGCTGAGACATGTCAGATGTCCCTGGGGTGCTACCTGAGTGCTCAGGGCCAGGCTCTCTGCAGAGACCAGGCCAGCTCCCTGCTGCCGTCACACTTACGGGACACTTTGTAACAGTCTGAAGACAGCACCTCTTTGCCACAGACCAACCCAGACAGAAACAGCTCACCATGGATTTCTGGTCTGAAGCACTGGTTACTGTCTTTTTTATTGCTTTGGGTTCCCTTTTCATGGGAAATGAGCCAGAGACTCACATTTAACATGACCACACATACTGGTGCCTTGTCCTTTGATACTTGGCTGTGAATCATGGGCAGCCATTCAACTTGCTCTCTACATTGTTGGATCAAGTTCCCTTCAGGATCCAAGCTAACAAGGTGGCATATTATGTACCAAATAACATAAACCTCTCCAGTCTGTTCACTGCAGCTCAGAATGGCTGATTATTATGTGTGGCACGTGCCATCAGGTGTTGTGAAAGGGTATCTATGCACTTGTGTAATGAACTAACTCCGGTGAGAACGTTCATCCATGCCTCATGTGTGTAAACCCTGGGATCACAGCTTAGGAGCTGTCTTTTTGTTTATTTATTACAATGAGGTGTGGCCAGACATGTAGATTGTGGGTAAATTTGAAACATCACTGGGAGGTCTGCCATGAAGGAAGCCTTCAAAACAAAGGTTATCAAACTATTTAAAGGCTTTGATGGCATACCACGCTGTCGATAAGACTTTTGAAGACTCCTTGTTGGAGGTAACCAGGCGATTTCTCCTGTTCCAATCTCCATTCAAATGAAAATGAAAATAGAGCAGACAGCTGGTAACAGTGTGGCTCACTACGCTGCACGATATAAACTTTCTGAACTGAAGCCACCTTCAAAAAGGACTGGAGAATCTTTCTCCTAGACCAAGCCTACCAGAACACCATGAAAGCACCACGTCTCCCACAGACCCTGCCACTGCAAGCATCAGAACAGTGACAGGAACATGCCACTGAATTTATCTTTTGACCCCTAATTTCTGTCTTGCAAGAGGACAGAGACAGAGCAGAATCCCAGGTGGACCCCTGAGGGTGAGCCTACAGGCTTCAAGTTCCCCAGCAGTACCAGAAGCTTCAGCAAGAAAACAAAAACCCTCAGAAACCAAAGTGAACTACCAAATACAACAGGTCATGCCCTCCATTAGAGCTACACAGAGTGCCAGCAGATCTAGCATGATCCAGTCCACACCACCTCCTTAGCAGACTAGGGAATCTGTCCTGTCGATCAGCTGCAGGCCAGCTACTTACAGGATTAGCTGAGAACGAGCACTGTTAATGATTAGCATTCTCTCCATTGTGCTCTTGGCTTGGCAGGACTGCCCAGCCTGAACAGCTGTGTCTGAATGCCCTGCCAGGCACCTTCCCTCCGCCTCTTCTGGGGAGAGCAGCCATTCCCCAGTTATGCTGCGGTGTCCTTCCCTTCCCAACATTTTCAGCTTCTTGGCCCAAAATGCCTTAGACCTGCCCCCTCCCATACTGTAGTGTTATCTGGTATGAAGGGGACAGATGCAGCAAATGTGTTTTGTTTCTTTTTATCCAATAACCTCGTTTTTCAATTAAAATATATAATATATATATATTTAAAAAGGTTTAGAAAAGCTTCTATGTAATTTGAACCTACTTTTACATATAGATTACAATAATGTACAACTCTTCCCCACAGTGGTTTGAAACCACAGGGACCTGCCAATTCCTTCCCCTCAATCATATACATCATCAAACATCAAATGTGTTTGTTCCTAATACAGCTCTGAAAAAGAGTCTGTCACTGTTGCCTTTGCAGACGGAGAGATGTGTAATAGGGACACACATTATATTGGCTTCGTATTCACTGTAGAAAGTTCCCAGATTAGTAAAAAAATATTTCATCTATAGAAAATGCCCTTCTGAAAAGCAACCAGGGCTCTGTTAAGGCCACACCCAGGCTTTCCATTTTGCTGCTGTAGCAAGACAGATCAAAAACAAACCCAAAACAATGTTTTTATGTCCCAGAAAGCAGCTACTAGCACCTGTGCTTATTTTACAGCAGCCTGGTGTATCAGGAAAGTGCTGAGAACAGCATAGGGACTTCTCAAAACATGCTTCTGATTCAATGGGGCTCAGTTGGCACAGTGAAAAACTCAGTGTCCTCCTGTTCCACCCAGGGGGACAATGGGAAGCCTTCTATACCATGATAACCACCCTTCCCTGCAGAATGATGATGGACGCTCCAGTGATGGGCACACTGAAACCAACCCCTGAAACAGCACACCCTTCTCCCACAGGGCTGCTACCAACAAGCTCCCACCAATTCCTCTGCAAGTCTGTGGGATACCAAGTGCACATCTGGTGGCTTAATCAGAAAGTCCAACTACTTTGCCCCATGAGGCAAGCCAAGCGAGAGCAGAGCCAGCCCTCCACCAGTCCGAGGCACTGGGAGACTTTCTGCCATAGCAGAGAGAGGACAGCCAGTGAGAGATTCCTCCAGCAAACCCAACTCATCACACAGGAAAACACTATTGCCTGGCACAGTCTTCTGGCCGAGGTTTTTACCAGGGCTCCTCTTTGGACATGGGTTTCTCCAGATGGTCCAAGGCAGGGACAGGTTTGTAGGAAGAGCCATGGCACATAACAGGATTACTATTTTTGAACTCTTCCTGTTGCAGCCAGGTGCAGGTTGCCCCTTCTTCCCAGATGGGCAGCCCCTTCTGCCCAAGGCATGATGTGCAGGGAAACTGAATCCAACATGCTCCATTCTCTTCTCTGCTGGGGTGGGAAGTGAAGTCAGAACCCAATGTTCAAAACCTGAAGGACACTAGGAAGAAGAAAAATAAGAGTGACTGGTTAGAGCACTGCTTCAGTGGGAATCCTGGATGCATAGATAAGGAGTTAATTACTACCAATCTGCCCCTACAGAACAAACAGACCACAAGAGACCTTGATCAACAGAGTCAAGTGGAGGATGCAATTGCTCAGCTCCAAGCTTCAGAGTATGACTGAGACAGAAGGACAGAAAGGTCAACAGTAAGTATTACTCCTGTAAGCTGACAGCACCAACAAGGCTCTGCAAGATAAGGAAGTTTAAAGAAGGACTTGGCTACCACCAGAGGCATTGCAGGAAAGCAGCAAGGAAGATGAAAATTACTCTTCACCTTAAACAACCACAAGTATCAACTGGCAGGGAAAAGACTGAAAAACAGACACTTAAAAATCACACACAAACTGTTTATGCTCACCCACATAAAGAAATCCTGTCTCTACCTTCCAAATAATTAAACATTTTTAGATATCTTAATCCCCCAAAAGTCTGAAGGTCTCTTCTCAGGTCTTCTGCCTCACCTCAATAAAGCTGTCACGACTCATTCAAACAAGACTTGGAATAAGTCTAAGCAGACTTAGGCCACTGACATAAAACCACTACTGTAGATACACAATCTACTTTGAAAGGCAAAACAGTGAGATGAATGTAGGGCATCCCACCAGCTACATTCAGTAACAGTGAGCATGAAATAAACCTGTGAAAAGGAAAAAAAAAAAAAAAGACTACAAGAGGGAATCACCCCTGAACAAGGAAAGTCAGTAAGTTAAAACAGAAGCCAGAGCAACAGGCTGGTTTTGGAAATTGCAAGTTTATAAGGATTTTATTTATTTATGTTCTGTCAGACAAAATCCAATGTTTGGAGCAAAGGGAATTCGATAGAGTAAGAACAGCATGAATCCAGAACAAACTGGGCAAGGGATAAAGAGTTCTCCAGACTGAGAAGCTATAGGGAGTCTACCTGAACAACTAACAGTAATTAACTAATATCCAAAAGATACTCCAAAAGAGTAGATGGATTTTACATTCACCAATGAAACAAAAACAATAGCACTTTACAAAAAAGGCAGTTCTATTTCTATGCTGACTGTCTTCCTCTGTGGCTAATAGCTCACTTTGTGGGTGCTGCATCACTGCTGGGCAGAAACAAAGTTTCAGTGTTTGATCTTAAATCCCCATGCAAAGAAACACAGGCAGGGTTCAAACAGACTCCTGGTGAAGCTGTGGACAAGTCTTTGGCATTTAACTTGCAAGAAGAGGATAAAATCATGGGAGCTTTGAGCACCAAAGGTAACACCAACTAGCTCATATCTTTTTGAGTGCTGCAGATAAGACTAAGTACTCTTTCCTAAAGATATCCTCTTGTCTACAAAGAGAAATACTTCCCCAGTTCACTTTCATTCTGGCTGCTCAAATCAGAACATGATCACTGTAATTAACTGACAGTTTTTGCTCAGCATTACACCCATAACTGACCCAGGAGGCCACGAGTTAAGCCCACAGTAACTACTCAGAACAGCTTTATGTTAGTGATCACTTAAGAATAGCTTTTGCCAGTGTGAATTTAACACAGAGAAAAACACAGTAAGAGAAAGGATACAAAAGGAAAAATGCTACACCAGGACAATATATAGCTTTCCCTGAAAAGTGATTTCCAAACAGGGATCCTAGGAACTCACTGCAGTAAGGGAGAACTGACAGAGTCTTGACCTCCTCACAGACACTGATGCCTGCAGCTCTCTTTGTTTTGTAACTCATTAATTTGAGAAAACATTCTGCTTTCTCCCAGGAACACTCCTATTTCTCTCCACATGCTCCTCTGCTCCCTCTTTGCTAGAAACCTGATCCACCTCTCTGTCTGGGTAGCCTTTTGCACAATATTTGCTCTCCTTTGGGGAAAATCTCCCCCTCATCCCCACTCCATGGACTCCAGCATACAGGCAAAACAGAAAAGCTTTGCAAAACTCAGAAAAGGCAAACATAATCTAAGGACAGTATAAAAGGCTTGAAGCAAAGCTCACTGACAGGGTGTGGCCCCTCCTCCTGGGGCACCACTGCTGTGACCAGAGCACCGAGAGGCACGTGGGAGCTACGCTTTCTGCTCAAACACAATGTGGTTCAGAACTTGCTCCAGATCTCACTCCTTCATGTCCAGCACATTTTCCAAAAAGTATAACCTCAACTGCATGCGTGGAACAAAGAAAATCCAGGGGTTTTGACATCAGTACCTCCTCTGTTTTGATTAAGCAATGCACACAGAATACAATACGGAACAAGAACATAACTGTGCTTTTAAGAGCTCCTGTTCTCCCACTTAAGCACTTGATTATATCCACATCTTCAACAGTACTAGACCCTACCTTTTGATAAATAATTCCTCAGCTTCTCTGCTTTACACTCTTAAAAAATAACCTATACCTGGTATGCTGTAAAAAGAGGTCTTGTCTATCTGGCCTGGGAGTGGAGGACAGCTTGCATATGTTCTGTGAAAAATATTTCACCCCTGTAAAGTCCATAAATATAATGGTCTGCCCTAGCATGGCATAAAAAGAAAAAAGGAAACCCTAACAAACAAATAAAACCCACAACACAAAAGTTCAGAACAGTGGAAACACTGCTCAAAAAGCCACAGCCTCTGTCACTAACTTGCAAACAGTCCTAACAGAAGGATACCATAGTTTTGTCAACCAAATTTGTCTTTGAATATCTTCAAGTGAAATACAGAAACTCAAAATTTAAATTTAATTTTAATTTAAATTGAAATTCGATTTCAATTTAAGACACTCAGTAATTCAGCAAATGCACAGCTAACAGACATCACTATAAAAAGCCCCATAAGGAAACAGAAAAGCTTAACTGATCACCCTCTCCCTACAATAAAGAGATGTGTTAGGTACAAACAGAAGAACACTACTAAGAAATGACATCCTAAGCAGTGGGATGTGACTTGGAATAAGAGGGAGTTAAGCTGTGTTTAAAACCTCAATATATATAGTGGTGCATCAATATGTTCACACAGTTTAAGTAACACCAGCTCAAATGACAGCATTTTACTCTGTCTAGACCCAAGACACTTGTAGAAAATGGCTGCACTGACAGAGGTCACCTGGTCCAAATCACCTCCAAGTTACTCAGATGCCTAGGAAAGAGTATTAAGGTCAAATAGATGATAATTTCTGTACCCATGATTTTGAAGCTTAAGGGCTTCCCACCACTGAAGCAGTATCTGCAGTTTGCCCTTACTTCTGCCTGCTCAGCTGGACAGTATTAGCAGTTGAATTTGCAACACTGACAAATACCATATCTGCCTCCTAAAAAGGAAATATTCTTGGCAAGGCTTCCACTTTCCAACCAATGTCCAGCCTATGCTCCAGTCTGTCCACTTTCCATCAGCTAACAGAGTACCAAGTATGAAGCAGGCCTTCAGCTCCAGTTCCCCAATTCTTCTACTGCCTCTAGTTTAAGTGTTTCAAATCAGGATGTTACAGCCACAAAAAATAAGATATTTTTAAGTCTTGTTGTCATATACACTATTTGCCAAAATGACCCTATTTGTGCAAATATGATAAATTGTTGAAGAGGCAGCTTTGCTGTGCATAGGATAGCACTAACACATCCTTCCACCTCCATACAAGCTGCAGACTCCTGTTTTCTATTCTAATAATGGGAAGCAATTCAGTAGTTAATGCTGGTGAGCCAGCTTACCTGACTTAACAAACACTCCCCCAGGTAAGGGAAGGGCAGAAGGTGCGATAAGAGTGACTGCGACCTCTAAACACAGACCTAAGCAGTCATGACACAGACGTGCTTTGCTACTACACACAGTAGAGAACTCTGCAGGGATAATAATTACCTGGATAGAAACACAGTATGTGCTTGGCTCACTTCAACCATTCTGTACATATTGGTGGATGTCTTTATTTATGGAATCAGCACATGCTCTCATGTCAACTGTAGTGCTGTAGGCACTGACTGATGTCCTGTGATGGAGTCATCTTGGGTGACAGGAGACAACAGGAGTTTCATTCAGGTTGCTGTTCTATTTCATAAAGGAGCTGACTACCTGGCAAGTTAAATTCACCTACCTTTAAACAGCCTTTTCTCCTACTAAAAGGGAACATGACTCTTCCAAAAGCTTTTTACTATGCTTTCAAAGAGGTTCCTTTAACTGCTGCATAGTTGGGCACAGGAACCATCCTAGATAGAGCTGTTTCCACTATTGAGCTGTAGCATTTTACACAACTACACCTACCTTTTTGTGCTCCTGAAGTTAACTTGGTACCCAGGTATGGTTGGAGGCCTGTGAGGTGCTGGGATAGCTGGGAGTAGGCAGAATAGGTTCAAAATTGAAGTCCAGTCCTCCATCCATGAGTTCACTGTTGATTATGTAATCCATATCACATTCAAGGTTCTCCATGTACATGTCAATGTCCAGGTCAGTGGGCAGCCTGTCCTGGTTCAATCCCAAGGGAGCAGGGCTGGCAGATGAAAGGAGCACTGGACTGCCCAGCTGGACTGACTGGGCAGTTGTTGCAGAAACTGGAGCCTTCAAACTGGTGATGCTGGCAGTGTTTTGAGGAGATGTCACTATGGGAAGTGTTGATGGCAAAACACTGGCACCGACTGGTTCTGCCTGCTGCTCTGCAGGCTTTCCTCGTGGATTGCCTGAGCTCATTTTACTCTGGGCAGCTTGTCCACCCAGAAGCAGAAGAGTTCGGCTGCTCATCCTGTTACCAGTCTGTGGGAGAACCGGATCCACCTGAGTCATCATAACATCCCTTGGAGGCGTAGAGCTGGGTGTCAGAAGAGCTTCCAAGGTCTGAGGGGCAGAGAAATGGCCAACAGAACTTTGCAGTGAAATATCAACAGGGTTAAAGAGGGAGTTGCCAAAAGTCTGACCAGCTGCATTTGGGCTCTGCAAGGAAAAGCTGGAATCTCTCTGGATCTGACCACTTGAGGCAGATTGCTGGGTAGATAGCACAGATGAGCTGGGAGACATCAAATTTAACCCATCGATGAGCTCAAGCTCCTCAGTCACAGTTGGTGGAACATTACTGGATGCACTGGAGTACACGAGAGAAGGAAGCAGCTCCTCATCATGGAGGTCATCCTGCTCTGTCAGGATAGGAGAAAGCCTGGCACTAATGGTGCTTGCATTGGAGCTGGTTCGAGGCCGGAAGGTGTTCCACACATCAGAGTCCTCGTTGCTTCTTGCGGACGGGCTCCCAGGCCACTTGGGAAATTGGGAGCCAGGACTGTCAGCAGAGGATTCTGGTGCAGACTGGAGAGGAGGCTTCTTCCTGGATGCTTTACCTCTGACTTTTGCAAGTTTGCTGCTGTTGTCCATGGAGGCAGCTCTTCTCCTTGGTGCTTTTCCACTTTTGCCACCCTCAGGATTGAGCATCCACCAAGAGCTCTTCCCTGTGGCTTCATTATGGACTTTAATAAACTTGCTGTGCAGGGACAGATTATGTCGAATAGAGTTCTGGAAAAAAAAAATAAATAAAACCACAAAATGTGAGGATCTGACAGTTGACACATCTCCCACTTAGAAACCTCACAAGCTTAAACACATTCAGTCAGTATCTGGAGAAGAAAGTTATAACAAAAAGCTATCCATAAAAAATCTGCTATTTCTGTCTGAACATGCTTTGCAGCACTAGCAAGCAGTGCCATGTTTCACTGCAGTACCAAGGGTGAAGCTACCATGACAACTAGCAGCTTTCAGCTAGCAAAATACTAACACAAAAGAACTTTTAAGACCATACAGAATCTGCAAAAAATTAGGCAGAGCAAGTAAACAAGTTCTCAAATACAACCTTCAATTTCAATATGACCCTACCTGAATGTGAGTTATTGCTGTTCCCACCCTTTTGTGAACCCCTTTACCCAGCATAAGCCTGGCCAATTTTTTTAATGTTTATATAGCCAGTTTTCAGTCAGATTCAAGCAGAGCATAACAGTGAATCCAACAGACCGGGTAAAGAGAAATGGCAAAATGCTTCTATTCAGTGCACCCATTAACATCTCCACCCCAAAACTGAAGAAATGAGAGAAACTTTAAGGAACAAGAGTCCTAGAATCCTGGAGACTGCCAGGCTCCCTCTGCAAGAAGGCTGTGAGCTTTCCTTGGTGCATGTTCCTGACAGGGTAAGATGTTCAGTGGATACTGCACTCCCACACAGTACATGCCAGTTTTAGCCTCTCCCATCTTTCTGCTGGGTAAGACACACATTCCTTGCCTCTCCCAGCTCCCTCCTTTTGGTTTAGCTTTGCTGAAAACTGCAAGTTAACATGCCTGTACACCATCATCAAACTTAACTTTTGTCCTGCAACTGATAAACTCACCAGTGTTTTAGAATCAGGAAGGAACAATCTCATTGAAAAGATCCTCCATAAACTCCTCTTGAGGCCTGTGCATTTATTTGATATCTGCACTTAATTTGTTCAGATGGCCAAATTACAGATCATTAAAAGGTGCTGCATTGGAAACATAATAAGGGTCTGAGCACAACATCTTTTTCATATAAACTAAAAGATATATAACAACCCTCAGCTTTCAAGCATACTCTCTTAATTCTGAACAAATTAACAGTGCTTTTATCATCTTTTTCCACCAACTCTCAACACAGTTCTTTCCTGTCTGCTGCTTTCCCTCTCCCCACCCTTTTCCTCTCAGAAAAGTCCTCCCCATGCTAATTTTGGCCACCTCACCAAAAGTACTATCCTAGAAAAAAGTAGACGCAGATAGATAAACAATACAGGCAAAGTGCAAAGTTTTAATGGAGATTGAAGGAGATCTGAGAATCATCCTGGCTTAGCTTTCATTTTAACCTTTGGCTGTTGAGGATTTGGAGAAGACTGGTTGCTTGCTGCAAGTGGAATCAAAGAATACACATGTTCTTAATTGGAGAATGACTGCAGAGCCAGAGCCTGATGGAACATGTGCCAGTCAATGCTCTCACACAGTTTTATTATTTGAGCTGTTCACAGTAATAGCTGTACAATAGTCCTGCCTGGCATCTTCTCTAAACAAAGCTTTCCTTTCCTTCAAGTGTTGAAACAAGTATTTCAGACTGGTGCACTGTCTCCTGCAAGGCTGCTGCTTTCATTTCCAAAGAATCCTACCCCCTTTCCCAGGTAAATGTGCATAACTTCGAATGCACACTGCTGCAGCAATAAGAACCACTAAGTTGTCACTAATTCTTCATTTATTCTCCTGAAAGCAGCCTGTGAGTTCATGATGACAACTTGGGTATCATAAGAGACAATTTGTGTAACTAATTTTTGGCTGAAAAGCAGCTTGAAATAAGACATCTTGGAATAAGAACAGGATTCACATGAGCACAATGAAGCCTGGCACCTTCTATTAAAGAGTATCAAACTGATTTTACGTGTTACTGCTGAACTAACATAATGGCTAGCTGTAGAAACAGATAATTGCTGTACCACTCCTTCCTTTCTCATCTTCAAACTCTCATCCTTCCGTAACACAAGTATCTGTGACCCTATAAGCCAGTTCAGAGAGCAAACCAAACTGAAAAGCAGCTTTATCCTTCTTTGGAAACTAATTTTCCTGCCTCTTTTACCTGTTTTTTGAACTACCTCACTGTCAAGCACTGAAAAGTAAAGAAGAGAACAGAACATGTAGTTGGAGGCAGAGGAAAAAACCTGAGTATTTCTTCCAACAGGGTTAACTTACTTAAACTGCAATGCCTACATTATCGTTTTTGCACCTCTCCTGCAGACTGTGGGAGGCAGCTGAGCACTGCACTGCAGCACCCAAGCCCTAACTCACCTGCAGGACCCAGCTTTGCCTGCAGGCTTGAGCCCAGAGTGTTCCAAACTCCAACTGAATGCACACACCCACCAGCCTGGGTGCTGCAGGACAGCACCAGAATGCACCTGAGAGTGACTCAATACACCTAACACATGGAGGGCACCCTTAAATCTGACTGAGAAAGCCAGGGACAGATTAATTATGCTAAAATAATCACAGAACTGCAAGTCAGACCTGACAGAAGAGGAAATGACAGAATTCAGTCACCTGGGCAACCCTGACATATTTCCTTTCTTGGTGTTAAGCAACCCACACCAGAAAACATACAGATGACATTTTTAGATGCTCAACTTCAGCAGTGTAGGAGGTTCCCAGCTCGTCTAAGCATCTGCAAAACACACAAGGTCTTGACTCTGTAACTCTTTGATCATAAAGAAGCGTGACCTGAAGGAAGAGATGAAGGCAGGAATCCTTCAAATCCTTAGGAACATCTTCAGCCACTAGTTCGAGGAGATCATTGCTATTTATTTAGGTATCTTTTTAGTGGTACTTATGGCTACATGTTAAGCATCGCCATAAAAAAAATGCCAGTCTGTGTCTCTAAATCCATCACAGATCAAAGCTGATTCCTGCCAACCACACTGAGACAAAACCAGTCTGAAATTAAGGACAGATAGTATGCAAAAAAATCAAGTTTGGCTAGAGACATTTATTGTACACTGAAGGGTGGACCATTCCCTAGGTCATAACCACTGTGTCTTCAAACTAGGACATACAGACTAGCCACAGAAGTGTGGCTAGCAGCTTATGCAAACTATTCCCTTAATCTTGGTTACCAGAACATTAAGTCTTCTTTGATAAAATCTCCTAGCCACAGTTAAAGGACAGAACACTTCTCACCATCAAATCAGGCCTGCCCCTACACCAACATTAGTGCTTCTGTGGATCCTGCCCAGCACCAAACAGTGCTTTAGTGTCATGTCAGGGAATTAGCCACAGGAGCTGGTAGCACAACCAAGCCATTCTCCTGCCCAGTCAGCCTCATGGGCAACTGCCACAGACACCATGGAAAATGCTCACGTGAAGTGAATGCAGAAGACTGAAGGCCACTGACAACCTTTCCAGGGAACTATACAGCTTTGTAGGTACAGCTGAGGTTCCCTACCATAAAACTGAAGTTTACAGGAGCAGAAGGAGAATCTTGTGCCCTGCCCAGCAGAGCTTTTCCATACAACAGCGGTGCATGGCCTGTGCTGTGCTAGCAGAGCACTCAGGACCAAGCACAATGCTCAGAAAGACAAGACACAGCAGCTATCCTTCCAGGAGATGCACTGGCTTCTTTCTTTTCCTGGCCACTCTCCCAGGAAACATCAAGTTTAAACTACAAACCACAGAGGATCAGATTTTTTTAACAAAATGTCTTTCTAAAGGATGAGTGACAACAACAAAAAAAAAAGACAAAAAAAAAAAGAAAGAAAAAAAAAAGCAATCACTGCAGCTGCCTGTAATACATTCTCACTGCCTTGGAGGCATACAAAGAACTTGGTCTCATCCCAGTGCAGGGCCGTGTTCCACGTGTTCCACTGCCAGGCCTATAATTGTGCTGAATTATCATTTGCCATGGCATTCTTGGAGGCTGCAAGGGGAGAACACTCCGCCTGCTGTATTTGTCAGTGCCTGTCTCAGCCACTTGGCTCCAAAGGCTTCAGGAAAAAGTGTTCCTAGTAGAGATTTTGCACCAGCAAGTAAACAACTGCTCCAGAGCCAGGGAGATGAAACACTTCCCCAGCAATCCCCTTCCAGAAGGCACACACGAGCACAGACGTCAAGCTCAGCAGACAGGGATCTCTATCTTAGGAAGAACATTTTCCTTTTTGTAATCTTTCAGTGGGAGGCCAGAAGAAGATCATAGGTCTTTAAAAAGCAAAGACTGAGGCAATTTACAAGACATGCAGGCATACATAACAAAAGCTGTTAAGGATTAGATAGAGCAGAAGAAACTTGTTGGAACAAGTAATACCAGCAGCCCAGTGTCTTAGGTTGCAATGCAAGATGTAACCAAAAGTATGTATTCTATTACCATCTGTTAAAACCAGGTGGGGCAGTGTTCTTTATCTCTTCCACCACCCATCCTCCCTCCAGAGGAATATCCTCTGTTAATGGGCCACTGAGTCTCACTGCATGACTGATAAAATGACATCATCCCATTGGGAGATGCTCCACCCAGGGGGAGGAGCCAAGCATTCCTACCTGGATATAATCTGGGGTTTGGAACACCACAGTCAGGCATTCTCCACTGGATTCCCAGAGGAAGGCCAGATCCATCTACAATACCACTGTACCTTTGGAGGAAAACTACACCCTTCTACAGGATTACTGCTTCAACAGAACAACATCTGGCACTCCAAGAGGACTGCAACCACCACTTAATCAGTCTGCTACCAACACCCTGACAAACAGGGTGTCAGGTGGTATTCTAACTCTGTCACTGTTTTTTTTGTATTACTGCATTTTACTTTAATTTTCCTATTAAGTTGCAGGTTTTTCTTTTTGTGTTTTTTTTTTGTTTATACATACTAAAAAAGAACTGTTACTCCTACTTCTGTATTTTTGCCTGAGAGCCCCTTAATTTCAGAATTATAGTAATTCGGAGGGAGAGGGGTTTACATTTTCCATTTCAAGAGAGGCTCCTGCCTTCCTTAGCAGACACCTGTCTTTGCAAGCCAAGATACCCAGGAACAGCTTTCTCTGAGGACTGCATGGAAAACTGAGCTGTGCTGCAGGGAATAACCATTCAGGAAAGCAGTTTTCCAAAAAAACTGGCAAGGAGCAGGAAAGAATAGCAGCAAAATCTTCAAGTAATTTGACTGGCATTGTATGAAGTAGATGAATTTTCACTAAAAGACAAGCTTTTCCCAGCTTTTAAGGGAAACAACCACACTCAACAAGGCTTCAAGTAAAAAAAATAAATCTCGTATTTCATAGTTCTTTAGGGCATTACAACAAGGGCCTATTAGTGTCAATTTAAGGATGGCCAAGTGTATGTTACTACACTGTGATGGTTTGCCCTCCTCACAGCTGAGTACTCATGAGTTTTCTTCTACCTAGAATACAGGACACCTGGTGACCCCACATTTGCACTACTATCCTGCTTCTATGCACTTCAGCCACATTTTCCACACCCAGCACTCTGCCATCCATAACACCCTGCCATGCCCAGCTGCCTTCCTCCCACCTTACCTACACCAGACTCTACACACTGTGGCCAGACCATTTAAAGACTAATGGGATTAAAAGGTAATGTTTTTTTTCTCTGTTAAGCGAAAGATGATGGACAACATCCACCTGTGTTCACCAGGTTTTCATGCTGAACTCCTCAGTATGGCATCTGAACAACCCTCATTTAGCTTCTGTTATTTATTTTCCCCCTGCTTTAAGGAAACTCAGGCTGTCAGCAGCTGGGACAGGGAACATCTCCCTGCAGCCAGGACTAAGCACATCACTAATACCACATGAATGCGCTTGGGCCACATGAGGTAATGACAAGAATCCAGCAGTTTCTACCCACCCTCAGCTACACAGGATTCAAACAGCCAGACCCTCCTTCCCCTTTGTAAGGCAGCAACTTCCAAGAAACCAAAATAAATCAAAACTAAAAGAGAGCAGCACCTACAACACCATTAAAAAGTAGGTGGACTTAAATGAAGTAGCAGCGATGACAGCAATGACATCGCTATTCCAATTCAGTTTAGAACATATACTTCTTCATTTTTAGTATCAGAAGACTTAATGGGGAATCATATCCTTTCAGGCACATGAACATATGAATAAACACTACAGGCTTTCTCAATAGTCACAGAAAGCAGCCTTTCTTCACAGACTGAGGTCAGTGGTGTAGCAGAAATGCCCCCAGACTCCACACTGTGCCTCACCTCTGCACAAACCTGCACCAGACTGAAGGTTGGGCAGAATTACACTTTGCTCAGAGCCAAGATGCTGAGCTGAAGTTTTGTGTTTCCTTTTGGTTTATGGCATCCATTCAGTTTTGTCTCAGTGGGGAAAGACAGGAAAATATTCTGAATGTCTTCTCGAACCATTGCAGCCTTTCAGTACCTAAAGAGGGCCTACAAGGAATCAGGAGAGGAAATGCTTACAAGGGCATAGAGTGATAGGACAAGGAGGAATGGCTTCAAACTGAGTGTAGGTTGAGATTGGATATTAAGAAATTCTTCCCTGTGAGGGTGGGGAGGCCCTGGCACAGGCTGCCCAGGGAAGCCATGCCTGCCCCATCCCTGGAAGTGTTCAAGGCCAGGCTGGATGTGCCTTGAAGCAAACCTGGTCTATTAGAAAGCATCCCTGCCCACAGTAATAATGTAGAATGAGATGATCTTTAAGGTCTCTTCCAACCCAAAACATTCTGTAATCCTGTATCTTGAAATTATAATTACCAAAACTCAAAGTAAACCCAGCACTGCCACAAGATGTTCCCACCTGGGTAAAGGGCTTCTTAGTGAAATTAAAGAAAGTTCTCCTGATAATGATTTGGCCCCTTACAGTTTCAAGCTAAGAACCTAAGGTTTTGACAAATCTGAGCATGAAAAAAAAATTAAAAATCTTACGGTATAAAGGGACACAACAGCAGCTATAAAGAAACAGTGAATGTACCTATTTTAGGAACTTATCATTCCTTATTTGCAAATCTGACTACAGAAAAAAACAAAGTTATCTGACTGATTAGACAGCACACCAACAAACAATAAACTTTTCAACTTTACCAAAACTAGTGTTCATGTGATTTTGTATCTACTGAACTGGAATTTATTAAATAAAGATAGCCTGGCAGAATCTGCCAGCCGCAGCACAGCAGAAATAGTCCAGAAGATGGACTGGCTTGCTTTTGTCTGCTGGCCTATTCTCTTTCATGGAGGAGTTTCAGAGGGCCACAGGACAAGCAGTTGCTCCAACCTGAGGGAGCTCTGCACATGCTCTGCCAGGAGATCAGATATCCACAGCTCTGGGAGAGGCTGGGGACCATCAGATCTAGCACCGAAGCACTGAAAGCCAGTGAAGTGACTGTGCCTGAGGCCTCAGTCAGGTCTCCTGATCCATCTGGTCAACATTTAATATCAGCTACATGCAAAATAGCACAAACACAAGGCTGGGATGGAAGGCTTTTCAGGAAAATGCTGCCCACTCTAACAAAGATTAAGACCAAGACATCTGTTTTAGATAAACAGAACACTTGGTAATTTATAATTAGTAATATAGCTCATTGAGCTGTTGCATATATATATATATATATATACATATATATGTGTATGAAGGTACATATGTTGTGTATATCCATGCACACATTTGAAATAAATAGGGAGTACAAGGATGCAGAAGTGTGACATCAGCTTCCCATAATTACTGTAATAGCGCAGAATTATTTGTTCTTTATGCTGCATACATAGAAGACATCTGATTTTTGTTTCAGTGACATAGTTTTGGAAGGTGAAAAGGACAACTTAAAAGTTTATTCTGCTTCTACAAAGAAAAAGACAAGAGCCTGGGGAGAATACACAATTTGTTCCACCAAGAAAGACGAGTCCTTCATATTGTTCCTCACTGTACCAAATCTGCTCATACTCATGGATGTAACAACCAGTGCAAAATGCTTCTGCAGGGTTTATACACTTTACTCAAAACCCTCAACACCTTCCTCTTGCAAGTAATCTCAAAACCAAAAGGAATTATTGTTTTATCCATAGATATCCAGACTATCCTGCAGAGCACCCAGAGGATTATGAAGAAACCCCTATGAACACACTCTGCAAGGACACTTCTGCTTTGGCTGGTTAATTCTTAACTTCAGTTGAATTCTTCCAGGGAAAGGACAGACTGCACACACAGAAAATCTGTCCTTTACAAGGTGCTTGAAGCACTTCAAGAGCAGCCAACACCATCTTCCTCGAAAACACAGATTCTTCCGGAATTCATGGAGGTTACACCCTGGCAGTCTGTAACAGCTGCACTTCCCCCAATTGTATATTGGGGTAGAACAGCTCTAAATTAATTATGAAACAACAATGGTTTTATGTGGTTTATATTAACTAAAGTAGATTAAGAGTTTTTAAAGACACGTTGCTTTTAATTACTTATTCAAAATTCTCTATTAAACTGCACTACATACAAATAAAATGTAGTATCAGTTTGGCTCCATCCAAACAAGACAGAAATACCAAAACTCTAGAGCTGTACCACCATCTTAACAGACATCAAAATGCTACAACTACCTTTAACATCTTCCCATTTATTTCCTTTATGCAAAATCACTCACCTAGAAATTGAGAAATCACTAAAGCTAAGACAACTCAAGAAGATTTTCTTTTACTTTACAGATTAAAAAACCCACAAAACATGCAAGCTTCACAGCTCTAAAAATAACAAGGAAGACTAAAACAACAAAAAAAAACCCCAACCAGACAGGTTCATTCCTCACGTGAAGACACATCTTTCGTTTATCCAGTTTGTCTTATAGATGCACCTATTAATTTTACTGTAAATCCACAAAAGTCAAATTGAACTGACTTGACTGACTCCTCATCTGTAAAACTGTAAATGTCTGATGTCCCTTCACTTAATACATCTGAATGCAAACAGACTAAGGTCAGTAAAACAAACAAAACCTCTTGCAAATCTATGTAACTGTATGTTAACAGAAAGAAAGACTAGAAATAAGTTCCATGGTCACACATCCTGCCAAGCTCTGCCAACAGGATTTTTTGAGTGAGCAGGAAAGAAAATGCATTGTATTTTTATCATGGTTTTCTGTTTGCTGGTTAAAGTCAAGAGCTTCAAACTGCCCTAATCATAAGACAAGCTGATTCCCATCACAGTTGTTGTTGTTCTGCCTGCCCTCATCTTTCTTGGCAAGAAGTTTCTTTTTCTTCTCCTTCTAAAGCAAGAATTAGTCTGTTCCCAGGCTGAAAAAACACACTAAAAAATGAATCACAGAAAAGCTATGACAGCATCTGAGTGGGAATCTCACTCTCATGTATGCACAAATTCTCAGAGTGAACTTCTGGAATTTAAATCTACCTACTCAGAAATGAGACATTATTAAAAGACAGAGCAAAACCTAAGACTAACGGTCCCATTACATGTGAATGGATACAACAAAAGAACAGCCATACTGACTCAGGCCAGAAGTGTACTTATTCCAGCATCCAGTCCAGCAGGACATTTCACTATACTCCACCACAGTATCTGGGAAGCATTTCAGAAGCCCCACTGAACTTTAATCTCATGCCTTACTGCCAAACAGATACTCAGACATATTCCTGACAAGAAAATGCACCAGTTTTGTTAAATGAGCATGACTGCATGCAGGAGCAGCAGGACCAGGAAAGTAGCCCTAGCCTGAGGAAACAAGAACTATCTTCCAGTAAGAACACCAGTCCAAACACTGTCCCAAATCAGAACTTAGTATGCAGGATTCAACCTACACATAGAAATAACAGAAAATGATCCATATTAGTTAAACTAGGTGCACTCTCCAGGAGCTGTCAGTGAGTGAAAAATGGGAAAGGTGTAAAGTTTTGTACTGACGTGTGCCAGCCCAAGCTGCGACAGCTGCATCCCTCTCACCATGTTTCTACCCTCTCGAGCAAATATTTGCACTCACACCACCACGTGGTGTGCCACTTCAGAGAGCTGAGCCAGCTGAAAGCCAACCTACCAGAAACAGACGTTTATTTATTTATTTATTGTCTGAAATTAACTCTCTGTCCTCACCTACTGCTCAGTCAGACAAACACAGAAACACGTGGCTGGAGTCAGGGAAGCCCAAAGCTCCAAACCGTGCCAGCTGAACCTCCTGCAGAAATGCAGAATGGATGAACTGCTAATAAATACTGCAAACAAGAGTGTAATTCCAGTCTGTAGTGAGAGCAACAGATCACACTCTTTAGAGTCCAGTCTCCATGGCATCCACTCTGATACACCAGGACAGGCTGAGGGGCTATTTTGCAAGCCAGCTCTCACATTTCCCTTTCTCTTTGCTGGAGTTCTTTAGACTAAAGATAAGGGACCATGAGGTCACCACAGGCAGAGGACTGAAACAGTCTAGAGCTCTTTTAACACAGCTCTGCACATGCCTATTTCCAGAACGAGAGAAGACACTGCTGAACCTTTAGAGCAAAATATTGCTTTCCCTCATCCAAACTCCAGCAAAGGCTCCCATCACGGTCCTGGAAACAGGACCCTTTCTCAAGGGACCTTCTTGAAAGCCAAGCACGCCTGCCATGACAGTTATTTATATTGAGCTTTAGCACAGTCACGTGATAAAGAACTGCAGCCTTGTGACTAAAAACACTTCAACCGAGGCTTTACCCTGCAGAGAAACTTGGACACAGCCTTTTAAATTACTCTCCCTTCTCTCCTGGAAAAGTTTCTAAATCCAAACAGCGCGAGGAATAGCCTCGCAGGGCCATGCCATAACCACTCCCAGCAGCTGCTCCAGCTGCACAGAGCCGACGCTTGGGCTGGATCTGAGAAACGCCCGGAGCTTTCAGCAGAGCTAAAGCCCAGGCTTCGCAGCGTGGGCACCACTCACTGGCACCGACGCCGTGACTGCAGACGAGCAGCAGCAACAGGTGAGCATGGAGGGGCCGGCGGGGCGGGCCGGGGCCCCGGGGAGGCGCCTCCGCAGCCGCTCCTCGCCCGGCCCGGCCCCAGCACACAAGGCCTATCCCTCCGGCCCCGGCCCGTCACGCACCTTCCAGCCAGCGGAGCTATTGCTGTCACCCTTGTCCTTGAAGTAGGGGACGGAGCGCACCATCCACTCGTAGATCTGCGCCAGCGTGAGCCGCTTCTCGGGGGCGCTCTCGATAGCCTGGCTGATGAGCTCGGCGTAGGACTGGTTGCCCCAGGCATTGCGCCGGGAGCCGCCCTTCCGTGCTGCCGCGCCGCCCGCCCGCGCCCCCTCGGCCCGGCCGGGCCCCGCCGCCGCGCCGCCTGCGCCCTCCTCCGCCGCGCCAGCCGCGCCGCCCGTCTCCGCTTCGGGCCGCGGCAACGGCCAAGTGCAGGAGCGAGGGCGGCTCTGCGGCTCAAAATCAGGGTCGATGTCCGGCGACGCCGCAGCCCCAGCTGGCTCCGCCATGGGCGCCGCCTCAGCCCCACTAGGAGTGCCGGGCCCGCCACCCCTTTGTGCGCCCCGGGCCCGCCGCCGCCGCGCCGCTCTGTTTACCAGGGAGCAGCGCCGCTCCCCGCGCCTGCGCACGCAGAGCACGCCGGGAGCGGTAGTTCCGCCGGGGCGTTAGCGGGCAGCCCGACACAGCAGGCGGACTACAGTACCCAGCGTCCCCTGCGGCGGAAGGCGGGGCGTTCCCCCGACGGGTGAGCGTGGCAGGCGGTGCGTTGATGTGACTACATCTCCCAGTGGGCACAGCGGCGGCTGCGCTTACATAACCCGCCAGGCCCGGTGCGGCTCTAGTCTCCCCTCGATGTCAGAGCGGTGATGGCGGCGTAGTGGTGGCAGCCCCGAGGCTGTCGCAGCTCCTCCGCCCACTTCAGACCGTGCCGCGGCACTCCGGGTCGGGCCGGGAGCGCCGCTCCCTCCGCCATCCCGTCACGGATAGGAGCCTATTTCCGGGACACGCCCTGGCGTAAGGCGTGATGGGTCTGCGTCCCGATCTGCCCGTCAGAGCCGCGGCAACCATGTTCCGGGGCCTCGCTCTCCCTGCGCTGTACAGCTCCCGGGGCTGGCTAAGCCCCAGACGCTGTATGGTGCAATCCCTATGTATGGGTTTTGGCCCCGCGCCCCGCTTTCCTGCTGGGCGCCCAGCGCAGCCGCCTCAGCTTCGGGCTCTGCCCTGTCCCGCGGGGGCCCGGCCGGGACAGCTCAGGCGACGCAGAGCAACGCTGGCAGTAAGCCTGCCATGCAGGTTGCGGGGTGGGCCGAAGGAGCCCCGTGTGCTGAATACCCGCTGCGTTTATGCAGGGGGCGACCGCGCGGCGGCGCTGTGCGGGCCGTGGCTGAGCGGCCCCGAACCCTGGATAACTACCGCTTTATCCTGGCACTATGCGGGCGCCGTGCTGCTATGCGCGGGTGGGGTGGCGGCTGAGGGGCCCCGAGCCCTGGATAGATGTCGATTTATGTAGGCGGCGGGCGGGCCCTGTGCAGTTATGCGCGGGCGGGGAAGGCTGCGGTAGCGGGAAGGGTGGGCCGGGCCGGGCGGGGCGGCGGCGGCGGCGGCACCACCATGTCGGAGGCGGCGGTGGCGGACACCCGGCGCCTCAACGCGAAGCCGCAGGACCTCACGGACGCGTACGGGCCCCCCAGCAACTTCCTCGAGATCGACATCTTCAACCCACAGACCGTGGGCATGGGCCGCGCTAGATACACCAGCTACGAGCTCCGCATGCGGGTGCGGCCCTCATCGGGCCTGCGGGGCTGGGCTACCCAGTGTGCGGGTGTGCGGCCCGGGGAGGGGCGGCAGCGCTCGGGATGCGGTGGCCGAGGGACGGCGGCCGGGTAGGGCCGGGGTGGTGCCGCTGTGAGGAGTGGGGGGCGGAGGAGGCGAAGCCCCGGGCAGCGCCGGGGTGGGGCGAGCAGCGCGCCTGCGGGGCTCAAGGTCAGAGCTGATGAGTTTGCCGGGGCTGCTTAGCATCCAGCGGGGGCCGGTGCGCGCAGGGACAGGGAGGTGCTGCCTCAGCAGGCTCCTGCGCCCGTCCCCTCTGTAGAGCCCCGCTGGGTGGTTGCTGAGCAGGGCATGGCTGCACGTAGCTGCTTATCTCCAGCGAGGGAGAAGAGTTGGGTGGCAGTATCTTGGGACCTGCTCACACTGCAGGCTGGCTGCTTTACCAAGAGCCCATGACTCAGGAGTGTGCATAAGAGGCTGAGGGTTCTCTTCATCGGCCTTTAAACGAGCTGAACTGGGGACCCCTTCACAGCTCTGCGTCTGATAGATGGGGAAAGTAAAACCGAGTTTCCCCTAAAACAAGCTCCCTTTAGCATGTGTTGTGGTACTGGTTTGGCTTTTGCTTATAGCCTAATTTAACTGCTCAGTCTGCACTATCTTTCAGAAGAATTGGTGTTTGCTTTTTGCTGCTCCGGTGCTTGGCTCCCATCAGCCTGCAGGTGGCAATGGGAACCTCTTAGTCCCACTGAAACCAGCGGAGATGCTCTGAAAGCAGCTGGGTTTATTTTACAGATCTCATAAGAACACAGTTAATTGTGCTGTAGTAATATCTGAGTGTTGCCCATCACTTAGGTTTTCCTACCTAAGTTCCTGGAATGATTCAGTCTGTGTTCATGGGGTAAAGTTAATGCAGCTGTCATTTGCTGTACTCCAGTGTCAGAGGAGAAAGATGAGGAATTGCTGCACATTTCTCCAGTTCATAAGATGGGCGTGAAAAGCCTGTAAGGGTAGGTGCTATGTTTTGGAAGAAGACTGTAGATGAGGTCTGGCCTTGAACAGTTGCTGGGGCAAGATTGTCTCGATTAGTTCTTCCATGAAGATGCCAGTGTCAGGTCAGATGTTCTTTTGCTCTGCAGGCTGCTGCAAAGCTCTCTTGTAGATCAAAATGGAGTAAACTTGAGGGGAAAAAAAACATTCTCCTGACAATCACATTGTCAGCACAGGTTCCAGTGTGTGTCCCTGGGAAGGAGACGTGTTCCAGAAATAGTCACTCAAGGGAGAGGGAATGGCTGGCACTGAGTGGACTGGCTTGCTTGGATCTGAAGGATTTTGGTGTTTGTGCTGTCCTGAATATGGAATTTGAGTGTTCCCATCATGTGTCCTTCTCAGGAGGTTTGATTTTCTCATTGCACCTTCAGGTTTCAGTTACATGTTGAAATACTGTATGGCTTCCAAAGCAACCTGCAAATTAACTGCTTTGCTTCATTACAGACAAACCTCCCCATCTTCAAATTGAAGGAGTCATGTGTGAGGAGACGATACAGCGACTTTGAGTGGCTGAAGAATGAGCTGGAGCGAGACAGTAAGGTGAGGCCTGGCTCAGACCTCCCTATTCCTTAAGCCAGGATGTGGGAACAGCTGAGCAATAATCTTGAGATTCCCAAAAGTGAGACTATGGTGGTGGATGTTGCACCCCAGACATTTAAATCTAGGCGTTAAACTGAGGTTCCTTTATTCTAGTTTGGTGCAAGGAGAAATCCCAACCAGGTATTCTCAAAAGGTCACAAATTCACAAAAGTTTACTGGCAAAAATACAGAAAATTAAGGAATTTTGGCAAAGGAGTAAATACACTTATAAAACATTTATTATAACATAACTGAGAATTAATTTACTATTAACTTAGCATAAACTTATCCCATTTAGAAACCTGTAAAACCTTAAGTTGCTATGTTACCCAAAATGTTCCATGAAAAAAGGATTAGAAGAAGAAAAAGACAGAAAAGGTACAGAAAAACACACATAGCTACCAACCTCTAGGGTTCCAGCGTGGGTGAGATGGAAACTCCAGGAGAAGATAGGGCCCAGACAAGCAGGTCCCTCATGGGGGCTTTTAAACCCCAGGGCCTTCGTGGCCCCCTCCCAGGGTGGAGCTTCTGGTCACTCGGCCACTCAGGGTCTGGGATGCTGGCTCTGGGCAGGAGGGGTAGAGTGTTTCACTGTCTCGCCTTCACAAGACCTGATCTGCCCCTCCCACCAAACACACGGGCATTTGCCAAGCATCACAAAGTGTTTTGAGACATGAAACTTAAGCAGTCTCTGACAGTGAGCACCTTCTGTGTTCTATCCATGTGATGGCACTGGAGGTGGGCATCCAACAGCAAAGGATATCTACTTGCAAGTGGCTGTTCTGCTCATGGGGTGATTGTGTTCTTTCAGATTGTAGTGCCACCGCTGCCTGGAAAAGCTTTGAAACGACAGCTTCCCTTCCGAGGAGATGAAGGCATCTTTGAGGAGTCTTTCATCGAGGAGCGGAGACAGGGCCTAGAACAGTTTATTAACAAGTAAGCTTAATGTCCTGGCTTTGCTGTGTGCTGCCTCTTTAAGCTGTTGCTGGGCTGTGGGTTGACTGTGAGAGAGACTTGACCTGCTACTGGCAGGTGCCAGTGTTGGAGGGTGGTGCCTACAGCCACGTAATGAAACTGGAACTGGAGCAAGTCCTGCCCTGAGTGGGGGTTGTGCTTTGTGCTCTCTCCTGAGAACATAGTGAGTATTAGCAGAACAGCTGTGCTACAAGGACCCACCAACGTGGCTCAGGGCACGGCGTGGAAGGGAACAGCCTGTGCTCAAGCACCTCTTACTTGTCCTGTTGCAGAGCGATGCGTGACCTTGGGTTGAGCGCGGTGCAGGTGTGCTGAGCTGGCTGCCTGACTCCCTCCTCAGACATCAGAGGCGTGGGGGTCTTGGAGGCAGCTGTGCTAACCTCCACATCTGATTTTCTTCCAGAATTGCTGGACACCCACTGGCACAGAATGAGCGCTGCTTACATATGTTCCTGCAAGAGGAGACTATTGATAGGAATTACGTCCCAGGGAAAGTGCGCCAGTAGGAGCACCTGGCACTGTCTTCCTCCATTCCACCCTCCCTCCTGCAAAAATGACATTTATTTTTACACTAAATCTGTCTTCTCTGAACCAGCTTTTCCTCTCTTGAACCTCCCAGTTTGTTCAGTATTTTCCTCTTTTGTAACTGGCAGCAGTTTGTTCTACTGGGCTGTGGTCTAAAGATGTGAAGATTGATGCAAGTGGGCGCGTTGTCCCACATCTAGGGGCAGATGTGGATAGGTGTGGAGCAGGAAATTGCTAATGGCATTACGGTGTAGGAGCTGCCTCTCTCCCTGTACAGGAAGGTATGAGATGACCTTCACTCCCTTGTCTGTGCAGCCCCAAGCACCTCTGCAGGAGACTTTGAAGAATAGCAGTTGTCATGTTGGTCAGTGATTATATCAGGTATTAGAGTTTTAGTAAGGTTTATCCAAACCAGTGAGTAGGTGCCTGGGTGTGTCAGTCTGTCATCCACCCCATTCACCCTGCATGAAACCCCCATTCTTCACTGTCTGGAAGTGCTGAGACCAAACACCTACTCAAACCCCGCTATCAGCCTCCTGCATTACAGACCTGTTTGGTGTATTTGTGGCCCCTCCTTTCTAAGGTGCTGCTGGCAGCTCAAACTGTTTCCATCTTGTGTGCTCTCATGAAGCTCTGTGTGGGCCATTTGGCACGTGGAAGATGGGACAGTCTGGGCTGTAGCCACGTGTTCTGTGATGCATTGGCCCAGAGTTTAACAGCCTGTCATACTATGGGCTGCTGGGCTGGTGTTGCCTGCAGCACCCTGCTCAGCTGAGCCTAGTGACCTTATCTTGGGCCCCAGTGGCTGGGAGGAGCATAGGGTCTGGCTAAGGAGGAGCAAGAGAAAGCTGGTGGGAACAGCTGTAGGATGTATCCATGATGGCTGCTGCAGGAGGAGCCCAGCAGTGGGGCCCAGAGTGAGGCCACCTCTCCAGAAAAGGACAGCAGAAAATGGTCAGTCAGTCCTAGATTAGACATTTGCTTACAAAGCAGGGGAAGTAGCAGTGCTCTTTGTGTGTTCTCCCCTGTTCTGCAGTGAGCTAGGCAGTCACTTATGTGGAAGTGGAAACATATGACTGGTCAGAGAAGTGTTCACAGCTTGAGGGGACAATGAGGCTGTGACTTGCTGTAGCAGAAGTGTCTTTTGGAGGCTCCCCCAGCTGCCACAGCTGTGATTAGTGAGGTTGGGCCTCAGTTCAGGGGCTCCTCAGGTCAAGGCTGGCTGGTTTATAAGCGCTTGATCACTTTGTTGTGGCACAGTTGAGCCTTTCTTGGAACACAGGCCTACAGTGGATGCCCTCCTGTTTCCTGCTAGGCACGTTCCCCGAGGTCTTCCCAACGTCTCCTCTGTTTTCTGGTGAGGAACTGGCACTGCTGGGTGAGAGGTGGCTCTTGGGGAGAAGTCGCTGAAAGCGCGAGGGAGCTGCTCCGGGGACTGGCTCGGCCCGGAAAGGGCCGTGGGGCAGCGTGGAGCCTGGTGCCGGTGGAGGCGGCCGTGGCCTCGGGGGGGCTCGGCCCCGCCTCCTGCTGCCGCCGGTCACGCTCGGGACGGCTCCTTCCCCTGCCCTGCGCGGGGCTGCCATCCATCCAGCTGTCTGCACCCTGTCCAGTGTAACGTCCCGGTGCCGTTCGCATTAAACCACTGTGAAGCCAATTGTCTGCCTGGTCCTAGGGGCTACCGGGACGGGGGAACAGCCGGGAGAGAGCGGGCAGCGGCGAGGGGGCGGGAGAGCTGCCGGGACAGAGCGGGTACTGGCGGGGCGGGGGAACCGCGGGGAGAGGACGGACACGGGTGGGGCGAGACACGGCCGGAACAGAGCGGGCGCAGCGCGGAGGCGGGCTGGGCTCCCTGGCGGTGACGAGGTGCGATGTGGCCGCCGGAGCTGCGGGCTGGCTCCGGCTCGCCGGACCGTCCTGACCTGCTGCAGCACGTCCAGGCGCAGTGCACGCCGGCCACCCCGCTTTACCTCAGCTTCTTCGAGGAGGAGTGTCGCGCCATCGCCGCCAGCCTGCGCCTCGGCGCGGCCGCGGAGTCTTCGCCGGGCCTGGGGGAGCTCAGCGTGCTGCAGCCCGAGCCCGTCGGACCCGCTACTTCCACGCCGCTGCCCGTCCCGAGCCACGGGCGGGGCCGGGCCTCGAGCGAAGGTGATTGCGAGGCCGCTGCTGCCCCGGCCCCGGCCCCAAGGAAGCCCGGGTGCCTCCCGCAGCCCGCGGCCGGCAGTGGCCTCGGCGCCCGCTCACCTCGCCCGCCCCCCCAGTCCCGGCGGGCGCGGCGCGGTCCCGAACAGCCCTCCGGCGGCGGCCCCGGCACCCCTGCCCGTTCCCTGGGCCGAGGCCGCACCAGGCTCGCTCTCCCCCGCACACGGGCCTCGCTGGGGCTGCAGCTCCCCGCAGCCGGCACAGGGCGCGGTGCCTGGGAAACGCGGCTCCTCCGGCCCCCAGGTAAGCGGAGCCGCGGCGGGGAGCCCCGGCTCGGCCACCGCCCGCTCGGCGCCGCAGGTCTCTCTCTCTCCCCCAGCGACCAGGCCGAAGCTGACGTCGCCTGCCAGGTCCAGGCTTCAGTATGCCAGCGGGGCGTCGCAGCAGGCACAGCCTTCCAGCCTTCCCAAACCTGCCCCCCGGGACAGAGAGATGAAAAGTAATTCCGCTCCTGCCAGTTGCCTTACGCGAAGCACGGAAGCGCGTGAGTGTTAGGGTGCTGCATCTAGAAGGGAGAAGGGGAAGGGCTTGGGCTGCAGCCTGGCTGAGGACAGTTAATGGGGAGCGGGGAGTCTATGGGAGCGGCACAGGTAGGAGCCTAGGAAATATTCTCATACCCCGAGGGATGTGTTAAAACACTGTCTGGCTTCCGCCAGTATGGATTGGCAGCCTGTTGGCTTTGGAGCCTCTATCCCGTGGTGTTGTGGGGTCATGGGGTAGTGGTGCCTGTGCACCTGGGTCAGGCAGCCTGGCTGAGCCCCGGGCTGCCTGAAGAGGGTGCGATGGAGCTGCTTGGGAATGGCGGCCTCTCTGCTTACTGTCCACTACAGCTGCTGTCAAGGTTGGGAGTCGTAAACAGCCCTCCTCAAGGCTCTCTACAGCAATTCCTGTGGCTTCCCGCTCCTCACTGCGGCTTCCGGGAAAAGTGGTTTCGTCCAAGCGTTTTTGCCTTAATAAAGGTGAGTCTTGGCAGAAGCCTCAGAGGATGCAGAGTCATGGGAGAGGAGTGCTGCTGCCATGGGAAGAACATTCAGGTCTTGGCTGCAGGGTCAAAGCTGATCCTGGGGAAAGGACTGAAGGGAACTGCATGTGCTTGGGCTCTGAGGAGGGGAGGTGAAGTGCAGAGCAAGCAAGGCTAGGTGAAGTCCTTTCCCTCTTTTGCTGGAGAGGTATCCAGCAAAGAGCCTGAATAAATCTGGTGCTTGAGGCTCATTTATAGAAGAGGGAGTTGTCATGGTCAGGTCAGGGCACTCTCTTAGCAAGGGTTGATGCTCTTTATTTTCCTTTCCTGGGTCTCACTTCAGGATCAACTACACAGGAGCTGGTGTGCAATAGGACCCAAGAGCTGAAGGAAAATGGTGAGAGCAAAGAAAAGCAGGTTGCAGCAAGGATTGTCTTGGGTGCAGGTGAGCAATATGGAGTTGTAGATTCTTGCCTTGTGTTGGGAAACGTGGGAAGCTGCATGTTGGGCAACGCTGCTCCCCTGATGGGCTCTGGCTGACCAGGTGTGCTGAGGATGCTCCATCCTGTGCTGCAGGCAGGGGGTGCTGCCTTCACAGGAACTGCAGCTGGGCAGCCTGCGGTCCTGAGCCCTGCACAGAGGGAGGGGAAGTGAAGAGGCTCTCCTCACTCTACTGGGACAGCCCTGTTCCACCCTGCCCGGGCAGCTGCCTGCCCTCACTGGGAGAGTAGATTCCTAGCAGGAGCCCAGAGCTGCTGGGAGCAAGGCCACGCCAGGGGCACTTTCTCCCAGCAGCACCCATACAGGCCAAGCCAGCAGCAGCTGTTGGGCTGGAAGTGCTGGGAAACTTCTGACTCTCTTGGACAGGTTCTGTCCTTCCCTGATCTGGAGCAGCCCTGTGCCCAGGTTGAAGAGTGGCCAAGGATGGCAGGTTTCTAGTGCTGACACCTCTCTTCACAGGTAAACCTGACCAGACATGGTTGTGTGTGGAGTCCTCTTTGTCCAGAGAGTTGGCCCCTGGCCTGACTTCATGGCATGAAGATGCAGGCCCTGCTGAGCGGGTAAGAGCCAGCTGTATCCTGTCACCATGGAGCACTGTTCAGTCTCTGGCTTGGGCCAGCTATGCCAGAGGTGGGAGATGATGAGACCTGGACCTGCCAATTTCTGGCTGGCACTTGAGCTGTTTCAGCCTTTCCCTGGGGTTTGCACAAGACCATGGGCATTTTTTGCATGTCTTTACCACCTCTCCGTGCTCAGGGGACTGCAGGCTTCTGTCCAGTTAGATTTTCTAAGGGTCTTCTGAAACATGCAAGCTTCCTGTGGCTTGTGTTGTCACTTTTATGTGTCCTGACATGTAGGACATGGCCCTGGGATGGGGTGTGCATAGCCTGCAAGATGAATCTCCAAGTTAGGAAATCTCCTACCTGCAAAATAAGTTTGTGCATTTTCCAGCATATTTAGAGCTCTTCACTCTGTGGCTGCAGCTAGCCAAAGGCATTCTTGTTTCTCATGGGTGCTGGCAGATGCTCGATACAGCGGCTCCTTCTCCAGGCACCACTCCATCACAGGATGGATGTGCCCTGGCAGTGGTCCCCAGAGTGCTGGGTTGGGAGTGTTGGATGGGCTGCAATGCTCCTCCAGAGGGTGGGCTGTGCTGTGGCAGTGTTGTAATGGGGGTGACAATTCCCTGCATCACACTTGCACCCTTCTCTTGCCAGTCTGCAGGTGATCAGCTGTCCCAGGAACTGGAGCATGTGAAGACAGAGCTGGAGCGAGTGAAGGACGAACTTGGTATGTGGAGCTTGCTATTCTGAGGACTGCAGGACACCTGCAATCCAGGTGACATCCCCTGTGCTTGTACCTAGAGCCCAGGGCCTGCAGCTTCATGGGAGTGGGGCTGGCTTCATGTTTAAGGGGTAGAGCAGGATCTCAGCTGCTGCCCTAGAAAGTCTGGGCATGAGGTATTTAGGATGGGCTGAGCACACATCTTCTTGCCTCCTCTCTGCAGCTGACAAGACTGCCCAGTGTGAAGCCTATCAGCAGACAATCTTCTCCTTGCAGGCTCAGCTCAGAGCAGCAGGTATGTGCCCTCACTGTGGTGAGCCCTCACTTCTGTGCAGGCTGCAGGGATGCTCCAGTGATCCCTTGCTGGTATAACTGAGGGCTGCATGGTGGGAGGGGTACAACTCATGGCCTTTCCCAGGGGTCAGGTGCTGAGTGCCAGAAGTGTTACTGCTTTGATGTTGCTGTTGCTTCCCAGGAATCTGTGTAAAAGATGCAGCAGTGTTTGACAGAGGTGACCTGGGGAAAGACTGACAGCTGGGACATGGGGACAGACAACAGCTGTGTGAGCCTCTGGGGCAGTGATATATGTGGAGCTGTTGAATGAATTAATTTCCTAACTCCTTATATGTAAAATAAAGATGTCTTTTGCAGTAGTGCTTGCTGTCTGCTTGGGTAGAGGCAGTGCCCAGTGCTGCCCACTGATCCCCAAAGTACTGGGTGAGCAGGGCATGTCAGTGTTTGGCTACAGCTGGTTTTGCTCAGCCAGAGATTTGAGGTCTGTTACAAGGAGGAGCTAGGTGCTGGTGGATGGAGGTACAGTATAGCTCTGGGGAAGCATTTCTGGACAAAACTGATGCTCCCAGGTGGGATGCTTGGATGTGGTGGTTGTGGGCAGCTGTGTGGGCAGGTTTCTTCCTTAGACCACCTTCACATTGGATGTGGGAAAAGCCAATGCTGGCTGATGGCACATTTGGCTTCTGCAGCCTTTGGTTATTTATTAATGTTTTATTATCCCTCCCTGTTCCTGCATGCTGGCACTGGGAGACCTGCTTTGCTGCCTTCTCTCTGTGTTTGGTTGATGCAGTCACCTTGTTGTTCTGCCTTGTGTCTGGGTGAGGCACTGGAGAGTCCTGCTGTCTGGTGCTGGCAGTGCCCTGAGGTTGGGCTGGTAAGGCTGGCCTGTTCCTGCTCCTCTGATATTTCTGGTTGGTGTTCTGGTTGCCTTGGAATGCACATTCACAGGCAGCCCACAGCCCTTCCTGGGGCACTGCTTCCTGGGAAGCTGTCAGCTGTCTCCTACCCCTGCTTGGCACTTGGTTGCTGGGGCAGCTTCAGTGCTGGCACAATCTACAGCACAGAGCCCTAACAAGCTGTTGTGTTCCCTGTACATGCCTGGTGAAGATAACTCCTTGGTGCAGGTACTAAGGGAGTTGACGAGAAAAAGTGCCCTGCTAGATTTATTATTTGTAAATAGAGAGGCACTTGTGGGTGAAGCTGGACTTAATGGTCCTTATAGGTCCCTTCCAGTCTGAAATATTCTAATGCTTCAGTTGTGGAAGGTGGCAAGGGCATCCAAGGACTGATGTGGATCTATTTCTGCAGGGCTTCTGGCCCTCTTTATGAGCTGGAGCCATCTCCTACTCTCCTTTGATGCTGGCTGCAATGTGCCTTCCTGTTTGCCTTCCTGCTGTTCCTGTTGAGACATGCACTTGGCTTGTTCCATGCCTCTGCCTGCTCCCAGCCCTTGGCCTGTGCTGCTGGATCAGGGCCCTGAATGATGGGAATGGAGAGCAGTAAGACTGGGAGGTGAGGATGGGACACTGGGAAGACATGTGGATGCTGGAGGCATGTTCTGGTGTCCTGATGCTGCCGCTTTCTGGAAACTGCCTCCCAGCACCTGATGTTGCAAGGTTTCTGGCAACAGGCAAATCACGTAGTCTGCCCCCTCACTGTTCTAGGTACCCTGTATCTGCTTGTCTGAGACAGGGTTACCCTGCTCGGAGTCCTGCTGTGCCCGTGATGCTGCCTACCCTGCCCGAGAACATTCTCGGCGATGGTGCTGCCCGGCTGAGTCCTTGCCTACAGCTGGTAGGCCTGGAAGGAGTAGAAAGCGTCTGAGTAGTAACAGCCATGATGGAACCTCATGCTGCCTGGAAGTTCCTTCATCGTGAGGTAAGGGAGGAGAGGGGCGTGGCTGAACCGCAGCCCTAAATTCTGAGTAAGCGGGGGCAGAGCCTGCGTCACTTCCAGTTCAGAAGCATGAGCTGGTGTTTCCATCACCGCATCCTCCCGGCGTTTGACCCCCGGAGGGTGCGGGGGAGGCAGCTGCCTGGCGCTCCTGCCTGCTCTGCTCTCCTCCGCTCCGCAAGCGACTGAAAAGCCTTTTGCCTCGATAGCGGCGCCGGAGCAGGGTATTGCCAGTGATGCCGGCGAGGGGCTGGCTTACCTCTCTGTGAGCTGCCACTTTGAATGGGCGCTCACGACACGCAAACACTGGATTGCATCAGGCGCGGTCTGCTGAGGGGCGGGTCCCAGCCTGAGTGCTGGAGAGGATGGTGCTGGCCCCTGCGTCTCTCCTGGCTGCCGAGCCGTTCTCCTAAGACTGGCGTTTCCCATCACTTAGGGCTGCGTGTTGCTCCCAGAGCTGAGGGGGCTTTAGCGGAGCATACGGAGGCCGGGCTAGAGTCACCCCACAAGGCGCGGGCTGAGCTCCGCTCGCAGCCCCTGCAGCAGGGCTGGCCTCGCCGCCTCGCCTCGTTCCCAGCCGCGGCGGGGCACGGCCGGGCCAGGCTCTGTTCTCATGGCACATCTGGGCTCGGGACACCCGCAGCCGCCCTCTCCGTGGCCTTTCCCGAGGGAGCAAGGTGCCTTGCCCTGGTCTCGGAGATGCCGCCCGCAGCAGCCTCACTCCCGCTGGCCGAGCCGTTCCTCGCCCCGGTGCCACTTGTTACTGGAATTTAAGTATTCTAAAATGTGCGCGGGAACGCGAGTGGGGCTGGGAGGAGCCGGGTTCCTGTTCCCGCTCGCCTCTGCCTGCCCTCCTCTTAGCTGGGGCTTTGGGCGGGAGCTGCTGAACGCCTCCCATTTGTACAAATCCATCGCGAGTGAAACTCTTCCCCCTCTCTGCTGCCGGCCGCAGAAGTGAACGGAACGGAATTGAGTTCGCCTGAAGGGGATCGCACCTCGGACGAGCCGCGCCGCTGGTGAGTGGTGGTTTGCGCTGCCGCCAGACCGGCAGGGGCTTGGCGCAACCGGTGCCGCTGTTGCATCAGCTGCCGCCGGGCCCCCCCGCTCGGATTTTGCCATACCCGGGGAGTCGCCGGACTCCGCGGCGGCACGGAGCCTTACTGGCAGTCCTTGGGACCGAAAATGCCCCCGCGGGGGCTGAGGCGGAGGTCCGAGCTAACAGCTTCCCACACCTACACCAAGTCCCGGCGGGATGCGACGGCTACCGGATTGCCGTAGGCACCGGCATGCAGCGGGTGGCTCCTGCTGCCGCCCGACATGTTGCTTCTCTACCCATGCGGATCTCGAGTCGGGTACTGGAAATACTTGGAGCAACTGAGCAGCGCTGGGGAAGGCAGCTGGACTTGTCCAGGTAGTGGTTGAGGAGGGTGCTAGTCCTGGGGCACTTGTTGCACTTGGGGTCAAGGCTGAATGTGACACGTGCTCGGGAGGAAGTTTATCAAGAAGCAGGATGGTTTGCTGGTTATGGGGATACAGCCGAGTTGGTGGTTGCCGCTGTAATCCTGATAACCTTCTTTGTGGAAAAGGGCACAAAATTATCCTTGTGTACTTTAGGCTGATATATGTAGTATGGCATGTAGTCCTGGGCATCTGTATGGAGTGTTCTCCCTTTCCCAATGAAGGGAGGAGAAGCCAGCAGGGGGAAGACACTGGTGGGTGGGAGGTTCAGTGGTGGGCAGAGATGCCAGCCATGGTCATGGGCATTGGGAAACACTTTCTTTACAGCTTCTCTCTGCTGGATGCCTGCTTCACAGGTTGCTCATCTTTAGAGCTTTTTGGGGATAGGTGGCTGCTGTGAGCAAGCAGAGTGGGGATGTCACAGATTCAGGGTGATTACAGCCTGCAGAACTTGCAGAATGCTCAGCAAGCACTGTTAGCAGGCAAGGGGTTTGCACCAGGGACCCGTGCCATGTGTCTGTCTGGTTATGCGTCCTTGTAAAGAATGTTGTGCAAATGCTGAAAGCAAAAAAAGAATGGATGCCTCCAGTGAGCCAGCCAGCCTGCTAAAGCCTGTGCTGGAGGAGTTTGTATCCACATCGTTTGCTGCTGTGCTCACCCATGTGTCAGGCTGGAGTAATGTGCCAGCAGTCAAGTTTGGGATGAAGGATCTCCAGACTGCCAAGCCTGGGAAATGGGGCAAGCTCTGGGACATGCCTATGAGCTCTATGGTCAAGACCACACAGGGCTTGAATAATGAGCATTTCCCACCATGGGCTGACTGGGTTCATCCCTGGTTCACTGTCCTGGTGCAAGGGCTGTGCAGGCAGGGTGTGTGCAGCCCCACAGTGTCTTAGAGGGTGCCACCACCATGGTCTCTGGCCAGCCAGTGTGGCAGGGGCATGGTGCCAATGGGTAAGCTGGGAGCAGGCTCCTGTGGACATCATCGCTTACCTTGTGCCTTGCAGTGTGAGTCCTGCTGCCTGAAGGGCACTGAGCTTCACATTTCTCTTCTCTTGCAGGGCTTTTGACCAGGTGAGCTTCACTGAGAAGACAAGATGTTGGGGGAAAAAATGGCCAGTTTTGGGAAGAAGCTGATCCGCCGGCGCATGGTGGACCTGACCTCCGATGACACACATTTTGCTCGCTGCCTCTCCACACTGGACCTTGTATCCCTGGGTGTGGGCAGCACGCTAGGGGCTGGCGTGTATGTGCTGGCCGGGGAGGTGGCCAAGGAGATGGCTGGTCCTTCCATCGTCCTCTGCTTCCTGGTGGCTGCTTTCTCATCTGTACTGGCAGGACTCTGCTATGCAGAGTTTGGGGCCCGTGTCCCCAAGGCTGGCTCTGCATACCTCTACACCTACATTACCGTTGGAGAGATCTGGGCTTTTATAACCGGGTGGAACCTCATTCTCTCCTATGTGATAGGTATGAGGCCAGGCAGCTTGTGTGGGGCTCCTTCCAGCACTGTGCTGGCAGCATGGGAGGCTCCTGGGGGGCAGCGTGTGGTGCTGTGAGGGCAGGGTGTGGGGTGGGATCAGCAGGGAGGTGGGTGTTCAGGTGCAGGTGGCTGGTGCCAGTCTGCCCTGGGCTCGGACTAATGCACAGATTTGCCATCAACCAGGTACAGCCAGTGTGGCTCGAGCCTGGAGTGCAGCATTTGACAACATCATCGGCAACCACATCTCCACCTTCTTCGCCAACAAGATCCCAATGCCCATGCCCGGAGTGCTGGCCAAGCATCCAGACTTCTTTGCTTTAATCCTGATTTTGCTGCTTACTGGTGGGTATGCAGGAGAGCGGATCCATGGTACCATGGGTGATGGCATGGGAGCCTGATGGGTCTCACTCACTTCTTCTGTCCCCACAGTACTGCTGGCTTTTGGTGTCAGCGAATCTGCCCTCGTTAACAAAATCTTCACAGCCGTGAACTTATTGGTGCTGAGCTTTGTCATCATTGCTGGCTTCATCAAGGGAGACATCAAGAACTGGCAGCTTTCAGAGAAGGACTGTGTCAACTTCTCGCTGTCAGACTCACCAGATGACATGTAAGTAGAGCAACTGTGCCAGGCCAGGATCTGGCATAGGGCAGGCATAGGCCCTGCTGCCCTTGTACCTCACGGCAGCTGCTCTCCTGCATTTTTTCCAGGAAAAAGGCTTTTGGCTATGGTGGGTTTTTCCCCTTTGGACTGGAAGGTGTCCTGACAGGCGCTGCCACCTGTTTCTACGCCTTTGTGGGCTTTGACTGCATTGCCACCACAGGTATTTCCTTGGGTGGGGGTGGCGTGGGCATTTCCACTGCACAGCCAGCAGCTGGCTGGGAGCTGATGGGGAGGATGCTATATGGTGTGGGAAAACAGCTGGTCTCACCGCTCCTCAGAGGTTTCCCTGTGGAGACTGTGTCTTCAGCTGGGCCAGACAAAAGGGCTCAGAGCCTGCCCTGCCCCAGGAAAAGTGGCTCATTACACCCCATGGTGGGAGCAAGGCTGCACCCTGCCTGCGCAGGCAGCTCCCAGAGCAGCGGGGAGGCTTTTGACTGCTGAGCTGAGCCTGCGACAGTGCTGGGAATTGCTGGTGCCTCCTAGTTATTTCCCAGCTTCAAGCAGCCTTTTTCCAAATGACTGGGTTCATGCAAAACTGCTGCTTCCTGGAGCACAGGCAGCTCTCTTAATTTCCTCTCATTACCCCAGAAATCTACTTAGTGGGTGGCTGGTACAGGCTGTTCTGCCTGACCTTCCTGGCTGTGCCACCCTGCCTCCAGGGGCTGCCCAGCAGCCTCCTCCTTTCCTGCTGCCAAGCCCCTTGCTGGGAGTGTGGTGCAGCACACCTTTGCAAAGCTGAGGCACACATTCAGGGAGGACCTGCATTCAACAAGCTCTGTAGGGAGACAGCTGCTGGTGAGGGGAAGGGGCTGGCATGACCAGCAGGGCTGCAAGCCCAGGCTGCTGGACAGCTCCATCCCTTCTGCCAGTGCAGTAGCATGGCCAGGGACCCCTCCTCTCCAACAGCCCCTGCTTGCTGCTCCCCAGTCCTGTACTGCCATGAAAAGTCCCTACTCTGGCTCATCTGCTGAGGGTACTTTCCCCATGCTGTGTGGTTGAGTGGGGCACGTGTGGCCTCTTGTGTCTGAACAGGGGAGGAAGCCAAGAACCCACAGCGCTCGATTCCCATTGGCATCATTGTGTCCCTCCTCATCTGCTTTGTGGCTTATTTCGGGGTCTCTGCATCCCTGACTCTCATGGTACCCTACTTCCTCCTGAACAAGAGCAGCCCTCTGCCTGAGGCTTTCAAGGCAGTTGGTTGGGAGCCCGCCCGCTACGCCGTTGCTGTTGGCTCACTCTGTGCCCTCTCCACCAGGTAGGACTGGCTCTATTACTGGCCCTGTTTGGCACAGCACGGGGACTGGCAGCATTCATCCTGGCTGGGCTGGGGATTTGCTCTGTCCAGCTGCTGTCCTGCTCCTGGCACAGAGCTAGTCCCTTCCCCTTCTGGGTGGTAGATGTGGGCAGCTTGCCTAATCTCTCTCCACAACAGCTTGCTGGGCTCCATGTTTCCCATGCCCCGAGTGATCCATGCCATGGCAGAGGACGGGCTGCTCTTCAAGTTCCTCTCGCAGATCCACAGTGGCAGAAAGACCCCTCTGATTGCCACCTTTGTCTCGGGGTGCTTTGCAGGTAAGGTTCCTAGCCACCTCCTCGCACCCGGCCCTGAGGTGGTCTGCAGCTGTGCTCATGCTGCGTGTCCTCATTGCAGCGGTGTTTGCCCTCCTGCTTGACCTGAAGGACCTGGTGGACCTCATGTCGATCGGCACACTGCTGGCCTACTCCCTGGTGGCGGTGTGCGTGCTCATCCTCCGGTGGGTGACTCCTCGTGTTTGGCGGTGCCCAGGGTCGATGTTCCTTACATTGTCCTGGGACTTGTAGCCACAGCTTTTTTCCAGGGGCATGCAGCCTGGGGAAATGTCAAGCCCCCAAGATGGAGGCTGCTGACCAGAGTGTGTGTGTGTCTCTGGGCATGTCTCTTGGAGTGGCTGTCATGGGCTGCCAGAGCAGCAGGGATATGAAGGTGCTGCCGACTGTTCCCTTGGGCTAGGAAGTTCCTTGGGCTCTGCTGCAAGCTTGTCTTACCTGCTCAGGTACCAGCCCACTCAGCCAAACTCCCCGAAGGCCATGGAAATGCTGGAGCTGAATGGGAATGAGGAGGAGAGAGTGATCATGAACCCGACCATCGCTGCTGCCAGTGCCCAGCACAAAGAGACGTTGTCCCTGGAAATGCTCTTCAACCCACCTGGGGACACCCCCACTGTGCTCTCGGGGCGCATTGTCTATGTCTGTGTCGTGGTCATTGGTGAGTGAATGCGAACTGGTGGCTGGTGTCCCCTCCTGCCAGGGGCTGGAGTCTTCTGGCGTGTCTCTGCAGAGCTGGGAAAGGATGGAGAGCATGCCAGGCAGAGGAGAGGGGCCAGGTTGCCAGTTGCTGTTGACAGTGCCAGCAGGTGCTGAACCCTAAGCAGGGTGCCAAGTGCAGGGTACAGCTGTGGTTTGGGGTGCACAGGCATTGTTGGAGGACATGGGTGCTAACCCGGGGATGTGGAGGTGGTCATGAGAGATCCCTGTGATGAGCCTGACCCATGTTGGCCACCAGCAAGGGCAGTCCCCAGGCCCTTGAGCGTGCCTGGGCTCAGCCAATGAGGTTTGATCTGTCTGTCAATGGCTCCATTGTACAGCCAGAATGGGGTGACTCAGCCAGGGCTGGGTAAATGTCAGAGCTTGGTCCAACCCCAGCCAAGTGCAGGTTCCCTGCAGCTTGCTGGTCTGGGATGTGCCTCCAACAAAGTGCTTTCCTAAGGCTTTGGGGTGGGTGTTAGAGACAGTGGGTGCTGGACCTGACCAAGAGGAGTGGGTCCCTCAGCCCAGCTGTTGTGAGGCTCAGGGACCCAGGGAGGCCATGTGCCATGCAGTCCCCCAACTACCCTCTCTCTTGCAGCCACACTGATCACAGTCATCTGCCTGGTCCTGACCCTCAATGTGGCTGCACTGAAGGTTGCCAATGTGGGCTGTGTTGTGGCTCTGGTGCTGCTCCTCGCGGCTCTGCTCGTTCTCACCATCATCATTTGGAGGCAGCCACAGAACAATGCACGGTTAAACTTCAAAGTGAGTGCAGCCCCCTGCATCTTGATGTCTGCACCCCCCTGGACTCTGTCAGGATCTGGGCACTGCAGGGACTGCTAGGGCTTGCTAACCAGGCAGTGGGCTCTGGAATGCATCTTTCTGAGGTGCAATCTGAGTGTGGAAGTGCCTGGGTGCACTGGCCTGTGACAGGGAGGGGGTCCTTCCACTGGCCAGTAGCATCCTCAAGCCCAGCCTGGTCCCTCAAGGCACAGCTGACACAGCACTTCTTGTCCCTTGCAGGTACCTTTCCTCCCACTCCTGCCAATCTTCAGCACCTTCGTTAACATCCTGCTGATGGTACAGCTGAGTGCAGACACCTGGGTGCGGTTTGCTGTCTGCATGGTTTTGGGTAGGTGTTCTGATGGTTTTGGGTAGGTGTTCTGCAGTGGGGAGTGCAGTGCCCACAGGTCTCTCCTGGAGATCTGTTAGTGCTGACAACCCACCATTGCACATTTCATTATGGAAACTGTCCTGCAGGTTTTATTATTTACTTCACCTATGGGATTCGTAACAGCGTGGAAGGGAAAAATGCAGAAAAAGCCTGTGCCACAGTAGAAAAGCCTCTGCACCATCCTGGACTGGACCTCAGCCCTGGGGCTGCTGCAATCTGAGGGCCTGGGGACCAGTGCTTCATGGACCTCTTTGCCACTTTGGGACAAGATCATGATCTAGAGCATACATCCATCCCCTTTCCTGCAGAGAGTGAGTTCAAGTGAAGTAGTAAGGCCTGAACAACAGGCCCTGGGCTGACCTAGGATGAACATTCCAACCAAATGTATGTTTCAACTCATTAAGGAAGTATTGTATTATGTGTTTATTTATTGGCAAAACATGTTCACCTTTATGTGTCTAGAAACAGGATAAGGCCACATCCGGCCTAATTAAGGGGTGTAGGATCAAAGACAATTCCCTTGGATCCTTCTTGAGCCCTGGCCGGGCTTTAGGAGAAAGCTGGCAGGAAAATTATATTAGAAATCATATCAGCTGGTTTGTTTAGCATTGTAAAAGCTGGACCACTGTCAGAGCAAAGTGGAGGAGCCTCGTGGCCTGCAAAGGTGGAGGCACTGCAGGAGTTGCCAGTTACTGGAGTGGTTCTCCAGCCCTTGCCTGTGACAGCTTCCCCCCACAGCTGATGTCTCTTGGACTTGGGTGATGTATCTTCACTGGTGATGTATTTTTCTTTATCACTGTAGGCATTCTTTCGTAGCAGTGATTAGCATTGCTCAGCTTATCCCTTTGGAAATCTTTGCTCATGGTTAGGTGCCTTGCTTAGCTTATCCTTTTGTGATTCTTTGCAGTTTTACTTCATAGTAAATGCCACTGTTCCTTAAGCTGGTGTCTGTCTCTGACCCTACCCACAAGCAAAACAAAGTGTAGTCAGCAGGGTCAGAACAAACTGTTGCTTTTAAAATCTAAGTGAAAGGAATCAGTCCTGCCCAAAATTCCCAGATGGGAAGACCTTCCGTATAGTTCACTGGCCCTAAAGTGGGCTAAGGTTGGAGGACCATGTGAGCAATGGGAAGTCAGTTAAAAGAAGCTGAACTGCTGGATGTATTGAAACACATCCAAAAATCATGTACTAAAAAAGGAAAAGAACTTGTGGGTTTGGGAAAGCAAGGATGGATTTTGTTAACAGTATATCAAACAAAACACCAACAAAAGGAACAGTTGTTGAAATGCTGTAACATGGAGTGCCAGATGTGGGTTGCAGGATCAAATTGTAATGCTAAAGTGCCAAAATAAGCTGCTTGCTGATAAGTTGGATTTACCAGGCTTGCCAAGAAGGCTGCACTTAAGAGTAGCTCAGTATCATGAAAAGAGGGGCAGGTGAATCACAAGAAAATGCATACAGTGATTGCAGAGGTGGGTGTGCAGTGGGATTCTGATAAATGGAATGGAGATATTTGGGAGTCTGTGGATTCTGATGAGGTTGGTTCCCCAGATAAATTTGTAGATGTGAGACCAGCATGGAGATGAAAGGTAGAATTAGATGCTAATGGTCAGGAGGGATACTTATAGAGGATTATACTCAGCATGAAGTAAATTAAATATTTGAACAGTTTAAGTAAAGACCAGGGGAACCTTTTTTCTCTTGGATGGTGTGTTTGCATAAACAGGGAGCATCAGAGATAACCCTAGACTCAGAGGACTCTAAGAGTTTTTCGTTTTGAGCTTGGATTCTTTTGTGCAGGATGCATTTTGGATTAACATTCACAATGCTAATTAATTAGCTTTGGATGTAATACTAAATATCCTACAGAAAATGATTGGGCAGGATCTGAAAGTCAGAGGTATACTTTGTGAGATTGTATATAACAAGATGAATGAGAACCTCTTGTGATTTTGTATTTGTAGATAATGTTACTGAAGATACAAGTAGTCACTCCAGTATTTGTGCCTGTAGCTTTATTGCAATGACAGGATCTTAGTTATTTATTTTTTGTTTATATTTTAATTTTTTTTTACCTCCTGTTATATCCTGACAATTTTTGGAATCTAACTATACCCAAATCAAGACTTGCAGCCTACTCCCATTGGTATGAACTGGTAAAGGAACTGTTACAACACACAGACCTGAGGCTTGCTGAAACAGCCCCAGGAGAATGGACAAAAGACTTTGATTGCTGTCCATCATGGCGTGGCAGAAATACATCATGTGATGGAGAGGGTGAAGAAAGTTGGAGAACACAGATGGTGGAACACTCTTTTTGTATGGGTGCCTACAGCTACCAGAATTCTCAACTGAGTGCTTTACTCTGGTGTTGTTTTACTGATGCTAATCCTTTTGCTTTTTGTTCTGATAATTGCATTGTATGTTAATGTTAAGGTTTGGATGATTATGAAACAATTAGCTTACCAACTACCTCCACTGATAGTAGACAATCCATGTGGTACCAAAGCCTGAAACGTTCTCAAGCTCTATTTGGATATTGTGAAGCTTGAGTGACTGTAATCACAGGGTGTATTATGTAGGAAAATGACTAGGAACTCTGTGGACAGGTAACTGGGGGTACGATTAGAGGAAACTGAGGACTTAGAATGGAAATTATAGGGTGGGTGTTACACTGTTCCTTAATTTGGTGTCTCTGTGTCTGACCCTACCCACTGGCAAAACACAGTCAGGACTGCAGAGCTGGGTCTTGTGCTGCCTCTTCTGCTCACAGGGAAGTCCAGTGACTGGATGGGAGTGCTGGTGCCTCAGGGCTGGTCTCTGCCCTCCTCCAGTCCCACAGAGGGACAGTGACACCAGCACAGCCCTCTTGCCATGATAGTTGCTTTCACTGTGCACAGGAGGCCCTACATGATAGTGCAGCTGTACTCATTCCATCTGTAAGGTGGCTGTGTTCACCACCTCTGCCTGCTTTCCAAGTGTCACCCTTGTACTTGGCAGCCACGGCTGGAACTCTGCAGGAAGACTTACTGCAACTTGTTCTGGTACTCATGGCACTGCCAGCAAACTGGTACTGCCCTGACCATACTGTTTGGTGTAAATATCTTGCTCGAGTGTCTGTGAGATGTCCTCAGTGTAGCTGTACTTGTGTCCAGCCTCATCTGCCTTTCTATAATTTTACAGCAATTTTTAAAATATATTAAATTAAATGTTTTTAAGTACTTTTTTCTGTTGGTCTTTCTGCATCTCCTGTTAATGGCCTGTGGTCATGGGCCCTTCAATAGAACCCTACAAGCCACTGGGCTAGGTATACAACAGTGCTGGGTCCCAGCCAGCTGTGCTGGGTGACATCCCTGTCCAAAACCTGCCAGTTGGAGCCACTAGTCCTCATACTGTCCCTGGGGACAGTGAGCCTAAGCCAAGAGCTGTGAAGCAGTGCTTCAAATCAGCTCCAGCCAGTGCTGCTGGTACCTGGGTGCGCAGGACAGCAGCCTGTCATGGTCCTGCTTTCAGGCCCTGTGCAGGGAGGGATTGTGTCACCAAGTTACAGAGCAGTGGAAACAGTAAAGGTCTGGGAAATGATACCTCCTGGAGGTGCCAGCAATAGCCTGCAGAGGAAGCTTGACCAGAAGCTAGGCTGCATCCATGAGAGAAGATTTTCCAGATTTTGGTCTGGTCTAAATCAGACCTGACATAAGTATCCAAAAAAACCTAATTTAAGGCAGATGGACTGTGCTTGGTTTTGGCATCTCTTGCTGTTTATTAGCAGTGGTACCAGGTCCACTGCAGGGTCATCAGCTCTGCTTGGCCTGTGGGCTGGAGCTTTGAGCCCTGGCCCAGGGCTGTCCCTGCAGTCAAAGGGGCTGTGGTTCCTGTTTGGGCATCAGGACAGGCACTCACTGCCCCAGTGTCACAGGCTGGGGTGCCCTGCCAGGGCCTCGGGCTCCAGCCCCCAGCTGCAGGTGATTCTTTGGGTGCTGCCAGCTCTCCTAGTCAGGCTGGTGCCTCAGTATGCCATGCTGGTTTCACCACCCCACCTTGTGGGTATCTTCTGGCCAGGGGCAGCACATGGGTCCCTGCTGAGTCCCTGTGCACCCAGTTTCAGGTGCTGTTATAACCCCAAGGCTAGAGAGCAATGGGCCTCTGATACAGCTATAGCTGTCACCCCCTGTCTTGGCACTGCTACAGCCCCCCGTGCCTTTGTTTGTGTCTGTGTCCCCCATACAAGTGTGCACAGCCAGCGCCACGTCCATTTGTGGGTCTGTTTGTGCCCATGGGCACATCCCTGCCTGGTTACAGGCTGTCCCACTGAGCTCTGCTGTCCCATCCCAGGCATCCATGGGGACTGGCAGAGCTCGGAGCCTGGAGTGGTTCTGGAAGCTCTGGACAACTCCCACTATGTCAGCTCATCAGGGAAAGCAGCTGTCTGGTAGCCACCAGTCCATGGTGGGTTGGGGAGTCAGTGCCACTCAGCCATGGGTACAGCAGCCCTGTTCACCCCCAGGCTCTGGGCCAGGCATTCTGTCCTTGGCTGTCAGCCTGCGGAGGCTGCCCCAGCTCTGCACACCCACTCTGGGGAGTCACTGCCTCCCTCTCCATGCAGGCTAGCAGGGCTGCTAGGCATGGCACCACATCCTCTGCTGGGCAGCACCTCTGCCTTTCCCAGGCTGTGCTGGTGTTGGTGCACATCTCAGCACATCAGTTGGTGGGTGAACAACACCCAGCCAGAGCCTCAGTGTGTGTTGTCTACACAAACCATCTGTTCCCACTGCTGTACCCGGTGCCCCAGCAGCCTGCTCTGATAGCAGCCCAGGCTCCATCCTGCAGACAGACTGGGAGAGAAGTGTGTTCCTGGTGAAGCCTGTCAGGTGCTGAGGGCTGTAGGGTGGGTTTCCCCTCCTGTACTGGTCTGGAAGGGGCCATTTTGTTGTTTGAGAAAATCAGCAAAAAGCAGTCTGGCTTTGCTGTTGAGAAGCTTGTGATAACGCACCATTATGGGGAAGGAAGCAACCAGCCCCAACGCAGCTGCATGCGGTTTGCCCTGACAGTTGGGGCATTTCCTCCCCAGGCTTGATTTGTGATTTCCTTGTTGCCATTCCCCCCTGGATTGAAAGGGGAGCTGGAGGGCTGTTGAGTCCTGCTGTGTTTGGCCCAAGCCATGCTGAGCAGGTGTGTGGTGAGGGTGGCATTGCAGTAGAGGCCTGGCTGTGGCCACTGGCTGGTGACAGTGTGCTCTGGGGTCATGCCAGGGATGTACTGCTGGTGGGTTGGGGTGTTGGGAGTGCAGACAGTGAGTGACTCTAAGCCTCCCTCCCCATCTGAATCCACCACATCCCATGGCATTCATAACTTCATATCCAACTGGTTTTGGGGGACATGGGGCTTTCCTGGCAGACCCTTTGGAGCAGCTCTCTGAACATCAGGTGCTTGCCACCTCCAGGGGGGCTGCTGAGAGGCCATGAGTGTGGCCATGCAGGCTGGGAGCAGGATGGAGATGGGGGGCTGTGCTGCTGAGCCTCTGGAGGGAGAGCTGCAGCTGCAGAGCCTGCCCCTGCACCGCTCCCTGACCAGAACAGGCCCTGGCAGGCAGAGATGTAGCAGCAGATTAAATTTTGATCCGCTTGGGAATTAAAATAGGCTGGCAAGTCTGCTCTGCTCTGTGACACCAAATGCTTCAATATGAGGAGTTAATGTGCTATCTTCTTCCCTTTAAATCTGAGCACTGTCAGATCCCCTTCCCTGCTGATGGAGCAGAGCTGCAGTGGCTGCTGAGAGGGACAAATCCATCAGCAGGGCCTGAGTTCTGGAATCTAGAGAGTTGACTCCAGGCAGATGGGGTCACTGGTGTAAGAGCAAACTGATACCAACTCCTGATATTTCTGCAGCAGCTCTGGGTTGTGCTGTAAGCCCTCACAGTCCAGAAGGGCTCCAGGAAATCAAAGCCGGTGATGGCTGAGATTCTTATCACTCCTTACTCACCTGGCTCCAGGCAGGCCCCAACCCTTCTGTTCTCTGTGGTGAGCTTAAGCACACATGACCCAGTAGCTGTGAGGAGCCTGTGTGCATCCAATAATCCTCTTGGCCCTGAGCTGTGGCAGGTGGCCAACTCTCTAATCACACAGGCTTAATGCTCACCTCGCTTTGCCTTTGCAGGTCTGGCGTGATGACTTGCTGCCAGGTGGTTGCTTTTCTCTTGCTCTCCTTTCTTCCCAGTGCTGCAGCTAGTGCCGTGGTTCCTGCTCTTGTCCCCCAGTCCACACTGCAACTAGCCAAAGGGTGGCTCCCCTGAGTCTGTCCTGGAGCTGACAACATGCTGTGATGATGCCTGCACCCAGTAGAATGTCACCCTGGTGCCTTAGAGGAGCACCTCTCTTATGAGACAGTTGTATCCCAATGGCACCCACACCTCACTATGGCTGGAAGCGAGCCTGTGAGAACTGCAGAGAGGAGATGGCAGAGGCAGCACAGGCAGTGCAAGTGGCACATTTATGGTGCAGATGGGTCATTTTCCATCATTCCTGATGAACTACCCCTTCTCTGCACCATCAGGATTGCCAAAGGCTGCACAGGTGTGCTGGTTTCCAGACCTCATACACAAGAGATTTCTTTGCTAATCGTAGTTTTAAGGCAGTTATATCCCCCTGTCCTCCTTAAGCTTTCCCATTTTCCTGCTGTGTTTACCCAAGCAATTATTCCATCTCTAATTCACATTCTCCACACAGGATCTCACACTGATGGTGCTTTGCAAGCCTGGACAGATGACTGCTTATATTTTTCCATTTTTAAGTCAATGTCCTGTTCCATTTCACTGCATCTCAGGGACAACCTACATCACAGGCTGGTCAATGCTGTCATTGTTTAAACCCGCTGAAGAATAAACAAGACCTGTGACAGTTGTACAGGCACAGCAACCTGACTTGCAAATCAGAGAGGTAGGAGACATTTTGACAAACTTAATGTAACACCCCTCCTAGCTCACTTATCAAGACTTGGGGGTAATGTGAGTGTTAAACTAATTTAACTGCCTGGTCTGCACATAGGTGTTCAACAGTTTCTACTATCCTTGACAAGATAATGCATGAAAAATCATGACACATTACTAGGCAGGGAGCAGCTGCTATTGTTTACATAATACAAACCAAATTTACAGACAGAATTTAACTTGTTCAATGGAATTTACTTGCCCTCGCTGAGAGGTTCTTGGGTCAGATCAAAAAGGCTTTACATCTCATCTTTTGTTTGGACCTAAGAACAGGCTAGAGAGTGCTGGCCACACTCTTATTAAAATAGGGAGAAACACAAGGAAGGGTAGGTTCCATCCTCTCTGAAGTGGCCACTGAGCATTTGTTACATTTTATAGGCTATTTCAACTGTGGGACAGGTGACAGGACAGGGAAAATTCTCCTAGAACTGCTGATGTGAAACATACGGCCTGGTCTGATTCAGAGCATAAGGAACTTGTTTCTGACATCAGCCATGAGCTACAGCACAGCAGAAGAGGAAAAGCCAGCAAGACAGAAGTGCAGAGAACCATGGTGAGTCTCATGCACCCTCCTAGTGTCCATCTCCATGTTTGCAAGTGACAGCAGCTTCAAGATGCCAACAGGTGACACCCCCCAGTTTCTGTCACAGAGAAAGTGGTTCTGACACACAAACTGCAACTGGTGTGGGACTCACTGTTGGAGTGGGTTGATGTTGGCTGGATACCAGGTGCCCACCAAGTCACTCATGTCACTTTCCTCCTCAGGGGTGTCCCTACCCATGGCAAGGTGCTTGGAACTAGCTGGTCTTTAAGGTCCCTTCCAACCCAACCCACTCTGTGATTGTGTGTTATGTCCACATTACTTGATGCAGAGGGTTCACAAGCTAACATTAACCTGGAACATGCACTTTCCCCAAAGAGCAAAGGAAAGCTCGTGTCTCCTTCTTGTTAGCTGATGGAGACATAGTTGGTATCTTGATTAAATCCACAGGCACATGGTGACATCCCTTATTTTGTTCTGAAGAGCTGAGTAGCTGTTGGGTTTCCCTATCTTCCTGCTGATGTTGGACCCCATTATGGCAGCATTGGAGCAGCCAGTCAGGATTCCACATACCTGGTGGCTGTAATCTTTCCATATGTCTCGAAGTTCTGATGATGTTAGACTACTTGTCTGAATTCCTTCACACCTTCCTGCATTTTCTTTTCTTAAGGACCAGCTTCTTGATGGAACCCTTCTCTCTCCTCCCCTAATAACTGATGGTATAGACCCACTGACTTCCACTGGGGTTTTTCCACAGCTGCAGCAACTTCAGTTGTTCTTGTTCGGGCCCCCATCTCTACTATCACCACAGATGGAATTTGTCCCCAATCTCAATCAAGTTACTCTCAGAGGTGGCTTGGGTCCCTGAGTTAATCACAGCCCTCTGACAGCCCTGAACTGTGGCTTTGCAGGCACATGCCCCAGTACAGTGCCAGAAGCTGCTGGTTTTCACTGGGGTAGGCACCTTCTGTCAGTTGGCATGTCAGTTTGCCAAGGTTACTTGCCTGTTCAGGTGTAGTCCCAGGCTATGGGAGGTGATAACCAGCCTAGGCACTTGCCCAAATCCTTCCACACACTCTGCCACCCACGGACCAGCCACCTCAGGGCAGATTTCAGTATTGACTCACCCCAAAATTGTCTTCTCTTACACCAGGATGACACCAGATTACACAGACCCCATGATATGCCAACCATGTTAATTAGTAGTATTAAACATCTCTCATAAGGGTGAGCAGGAACAATAAAGCCACCCACACCAGATGGGAGTGGGAAATGGGATCCTCTCCACAAGAAAACTCCCCCAGCAGAGCAAGGCCATCAGTGCCAGGGCAAAGCACAGAGCCATGGCTTGTACTAACATGTTCCCAAAGCCCAGCAAAGAGATAAGACATGCAGCCAACAAACACTGTGACCCAACAGGAGCTGCCTACTTACTAAGTGCTGTGACTAAAGCACACTTGGCACAGAACTGCCCCTAGGCCCCTTGCTGGGCACCAAACTATGGTGGGCTGACCCTGTCTGGACACCAGGTACCAACCAAACTGCTCTCTCACCCCCCTTCTCAGTGGGAGGGGGCAGGGAGAAAGGAAGATGGGAATGGAATTTGTGGGCCAAGATAAAGGCAGTTTAATAAAGCAAAAGCAAAGCTGCATGCAGGAGCAAAGGAAAACTAAATATTTATTCTCTACTTCTGACCAGCAGGAGATGTCCGGCCACTTCCTGGGAAGCACAGCTTCAGTACACAGAGCAGCTGCTCCAGAAGACAGATGTTTTAATAAGGAATGTTCCCCATCTCCTTTCTTTTGGTTATCACTGCTGAGCAGATGCCATATGGTCTGGAATATCCCAAGATCTTGACCCCATCCCAGACTTCTGGTAAGGTGGGAATGTTAGAGACAGCCTTGACACTGTTGGGAACATTGTTGAACAGTAGCCAAAACACGGGTGTGTTATCAGCACCCTCCTAGTTATCAATACAAAACACAGCTCAATGGGGCTGCTAGGGGTAAAATTACCTTCATCTCAGTCAGACCCAACACAACTGTTTATTTAAAAAATTAACAGAAGCTTTTAACAAAATCACACCGAACAGTGAGGATCTGAAAAGCCAGGCAGTACTGGGGGCATCAAAAAGAGAAACGCTCTGCAGGCCCTGACCAACCCAAGGGCTAGATGTGCCGATAAGCAAGTCGATGATAAGACTTGCTAAGTTTTAAGTGGATGATAAGACTTGCTAAGTCGTTATCACTTGCTAAGTGGACTTGCTAAGTCGATGACAAGTGGATGATAAGACTTTGTCCACTTCTCTCATTTAAACAGTGATACTGTTTATTAAGCAGGTGAGGTTGTAAATTAGAAACCTGACTCTGTCCTGCACCCTCACTAGGTGCCCAGGCACCTGGAGGGCTCCAATGGTGGTAAGCCTTTAAAGAAGTTCCATTTGAAAGCAACCATGGCTACAGATGCAGCTTGGAGGAAGCCACCTGCTTAACTGCAACACGAAGAGTATGTCATAGCATAAGGTGTGTGTGACATGCTGCATTTCTTCTTGCACAGAATCCTACAGAGCTGTCCATTTTTTTCCCTTGTTGCCCTGTATCAGCACAGAACATCCTCTCTAGTTCAGAAAGAAGGGAGAATGAACACATGTATATCCACAGTCTAAGAAGAGTCACCTTTTGCTGGAACTTGGATCTCACTCCATACCCCAATCTCAAATGTGAGAACAGGCTAGCTCTGGAAGGACAGAGCCCTCTATGAGGTAGGAGCTACGAGGCAATTAATAGATTGCAGGCTGGTGATTTGCCTTCTGCATCTGAATGATCTTGCCAAAGCCACCTCTTCCCACATCGTAGTCTGTCCGGTATTCATCTCGAACCTGAGGACAGCAACAACACACGTTAATAGCCAGCACTGCTTGTCTCCTACTAGACTTCAGAATCATCATCCCCTCCTTGTTCAGCTGGTGGGAAGCTGAAGTTCAGATTAGAAGCAGTTCAACTTGTCTGAGATCTCTTCAACTAATCCACCAAAAAGGTGGTAGTGGTGGTGAAAATGACAAAAAAGGATGTATTTGATGGTTAAGATTTTTTCAGGTAAGAAGCAAAGAAGACCCCAAAATATTTTCATTCAGCTTTTCAGCACACCTTTCTGAATTGCCAGGCTTGGCCTTCAGAACACTTTATCTCATCTAAACCTCATCCTTGCCCTTGGGAAAACTGCTGTGTAAAGAGATTGGCCTGGCAGCCACACTGTTTCCCTCTACTCAAATTCTGGATCATTTCAAGGGTACTAGCTTGGATTAGAGAACATTCTGCTTGCATTGCAGAAGTTTGGAGTCCTAGACAGAAATGGCCTTAAGTTTTCTATTTCCAGCCTTTAACACCAGGTGTCAATTACGGAAACAACCTGGGAGTGAGTAAACTTCATCATCAGGTCTTTACAGTCTGCACATTGTTCTCCATGAGACAAAACCAGCAAACAAGTACAGATTCTTACAGGATCAAATTCAGGGATGAACTGGCATTGCCTTTACCTGTCCTCCAGTCTTTCCTCTCCCATACTGTCGCCCCTCCTTAAACCCTGCATCCCAGTCCGTGCGGATGATGCGGTCGTCCAGCCGTGTGCCGTTGATAAAACGCATGGCATGCTCGGCATCTGCTCTCGTGTAGTACCTGAGACACTCCGTAAGGACAACTACACGTGCTGTTTTGTTGGTAGAGGGAAAAAAAAAACCAAGGTAGTATTGTATTTGAGAAGCAGAACTCCCCTCACTGCCTTCCAGCCTTTTCTACTCTTCCTGCTCTTCTTTATGGGATCACAAACTGCACTCATGTAAATCCAAGCTAATGCTCAGAAAGGATTCTATACTTTAGTGTTAGTACCTGCACAGACAAGACAATGGAACAGAGCCATTCTTGCCAAGGGCAAGAAATCAGTAGTATGCCTTTTTGTACTATGTAAAACTTGACTGAAATAGAAAAGGAGCAGGCTTCACAGGAGAGCTTTGCAGAGACAGCTCCTGGCACAACCTGTATGAGCATGCATTCCTCTGCTTGAAAATGCCCCCATGGCTTATTCTTCAGGTGTGCAGTTGAGATGAGAAAGTAAACACGTGCTCTGGATGTGGAAGATGAAAGGGCTGATGACTGTAACAGTTCTCATTTTGGCCCTAAAATCATTAAAGGAATCAATGAATTAAGAGGGCTCTCTGCCACGTCCATAAAGTACAGCTCTGGTGGCACTCATCATGTATGGCACCACTATACAATCAGTCTCACGGTGTGGAGAGCAAGGTGCAAGGATGGATGGGATGTGCCTGGTAGGAAGCACTTGGCTATCACCCTTCCAGCAGCGGTACACATACACTTGCTGGGTAGAGGAACTACAGGTGCCATCCATACACGTGCTGACAGAAGGGAACCAGAAAGGATACTCTACAAAGCAAAAGCCACAGGGGGTTTTCTTGATCTTGTCCAGACCCATGACAATCCTCTTGACATCTCCGCACTTGGAGAAGAGCTCCTGGATCTGCTCCTCGGTGGTGTAGAAGGACAGGTTACCGACATACAGCGTGGAGGAAATCTTCAGGGATTTCTCCTGTAGCTGCCTGCTACCCTGCGGGCACAGAGGCGCACGCCGCGGGCTCAGCGCGCTCGCCACCCTCTCCCACCGCACCGTGCCCTCCCGCGCCCGGCTCCTCGCACGGCCCTGCGCCGGCCTCAGCCCTCCCCGCCCCCGCCGGGCCCCGCCACACGCCGCGCCGGGCGCACCCGGAAGTGCTGGTCCCGGTACTGGCTGATCTCGCAGTACGAGTCGCTGTTGAGCCCGCTGAGCGTGGTGTGCAGCAGCCCCGACATCGCGCCCGCCCGGGCCCCGCCGCCGGGCCCCGCTGCCGGGATCCTTCCAGAACCGCCGCGCACCGGACGCGGCGAGCGGCGCACGACAGACGCCGCTCTGCCACGCCGCGCGATTGGTCCCGCCAGCTGTCAGTCAGCGCGCAGGGCGGAGCGGGACCGCGGAGCAGCCAATCGGCGGCGCGGGAGTACGGCGGGAGCGCTGGGTCGGGGCGCGCGCAGGGTGCGCGGCGCGCACGCGCAGTGTGGGGGCGCCGCTCCCGCGGTTCCGCGCCCCTCGCGGAGCTCTCCCCTGAGGGGCCATGGCGGGGCCTCGAGTGGTGGCCGTGGAAGGTGCCGCGGGTCGCGGGCTCTCCCTTCCCCATACGCGCCGCCAGTGGCGGCTGATGTTGGGCTGTGTGTCACGCTCCGCTCTCCTCCTCTCCTGCAGCGCTGGTGCGGGAGCTGCTGAGGGGAGAGACGCCGTCCCGCATTGCCGCCCTCACCGAGGAGCTGTTCGAGGCGGCGGAGAGCATCTCTCAAGAGGATGGGAAGGTGGCGGAGGGAGAGCCCCCCGCTCCCAGCCTGTCTGAAGAAACGGGGGGTGCATGTGCTTCACACCCCACAGCCCTGGCCCAGGTTGGTGCTGCAGCTCCGTAAACACCAGCTGCTGCTGCTTCTCACCCTTTACGGTGAAGCTAAACGTGTATCACTACTGAAATGTAAAGAAAAGAGTTAATTTCTTTGTCGTTTGCCCCAGTAGCGTGAAAGTCCAAAATAAACTGGGAAATGTTATTTTTCAAAGTCAGTGCGAAATGATGATCCTGAATGTAAAAGTGTGTGTATCATTGACTCTCCTCTCATGAGGCCCCACCTGGATACTGAGTCCAGGTCTGGGGCCACCAGCATCAGAAGGGTGTGGACCTGCTGGAAGAAGCCACGAAGGTGATTGAAGGGCTGGAACACCTTTCCGGGGAAACAGTTCAGCCAGAAGAGAAGAAAGGCTCTGGGGAGACCTAAGAGCACCTTTGGTGTCTCAAGGGGCTCCAAGAGAGCTGGAGAAGGAACTTGAAGTGCTAGGAAAAGGGGAAATGGCTTTACATTTAAAGAAAGCTGATTTAGATTAAATATTAATAAGACACTGTAAGGGTGGGGAGGCCCTGGCACAAGTTGTTTAGAGATGCTGTAGCTGCCCTATCCCTGGAAGTGTTCATGGCCAGATTGGACAGTGCTTGGAGCAACTTGGCATGGAAGGTGTCCCTGCCTGTGGCAGGAGGTTGGAACTTTAAGGTCACTTCCAACCCAAACCATTCTATGATAGTAATGGAAAAAGTTGCTGGTTACTGATAATGTTATTTATTATTTCAAATTAATAGTAGTATCCAGTTGTAATTTCAAGTAAAAATGCAAGCAGAGACCACTGATGCATTAAGAGTTTGGTACTGGATCAGAGGAGAGGTCCTCACCCTCTCTGTGGATTCCTATAGTGACAGCAGATAACCCAAGGAAGAAGAAAACAAGCAAGCATGTAATTTTAACTGCCTGGTAAACAATATTCCAATACACAGTGTTATATTGGAGGTACTCCTTTTCAGTCCTTGTAAAAGTTTACCAGATTGTTGTTTATAGTGTTTGTTTTTTCCTTTTGGTTGTTTCTCCTAGAGGAATACTTAGAAAATAATAAACATCTGCCTTAAAAGTCCTTTTTCAAAGAGAAATACATGAATCTGAAATAAGGAAAAAGACCAGTTGAGATACTGCTGAGATACTACTACTGACATCCAACTTCTTCCTTCGAAAATAATATTTTCAAGAGACATTTAATAAGTAGCAATTATCAGCTAAGGAACACTGATTTGGGAAGTCCTAAATTTGCAACAAGGAACAAGATAGGTTAGTAAGTGTTGTAACAGAAAGTGTCATTAGTACAGTGTGTAAAGAAATACAAGAGCATAAAAGTGGTATCCTTCAGTTCTTCCTGAATCAGGTTAAATTATTTTTGAAGAAAGGAGAAATTGTTAATTTGTAATCTGGCCATTTCAAGAAGAGAGGCTATGAACTCTCTCCTAGATAGGCAAGAGTGTATTTGTAGGCAAGATCTGTCATGAAAAGTAGAATAAAGTGATGGAAAATGCAGCCCCTCAGGGTGGGTTGCTAAAGCAGCCGATTGCCTTTATGTAGTGCTGTATCTTTTTAACAAGAGTATATAGTCAGTAGCCTTTGTTCTTTGTTTGCTAATATCAGAAGTTCCCCAGTGTAGGTATTTAAGGTAATTAAGCTACTTAGTGTTCTTTTTGATGTGCAAAAGAGGTGAAGCCTTACTATGGACAATTCTCAAATCTGATAAGATTCTTAGAGTTCTTTTCCAACCCCTTCAGGTTTTAGGTGAAGAAATGCTACATGATCCGTTTAGCATGCCTGTTTTCAGGTCACTGTCCAACATGTCCCTGTGGGATCCTGTGACAGTTTGATGGAAAACTCTCACCTTTGACTGTGGTGTAAAAGGGAGTTGCTTAAACATGTGGAGAGGCCATTCCTGTAAAACACATGAAAGATGCTTCTTTTCCAGTAGAAAATTTCAATGGGATTCATATCCAGGAAAAAATTAAATTGAGTGGAATTCTCCTCTTCAGGTTGAAGAGAGTGCAATCAGCTTGTGGAACTGGACTGTGACCAAACACACGGGTGCTGTTATCAGTGATGAGCAAAGAGCCAAGTGTACGTATATGCTGTACCTTCCTAAATGTGTTCTGTGTGCTGTAGCATGGAAATGAAGCACTCTGCTGACAGACACATAAGTAGTGCTGTAGATTTGTTTGGGTCTTCGCAGATGTGGGCTAGGAAGAGCAAAATGTATCAGTGGGCCTGTATAAACAGTTCAAGAAGAAGCATCCTCATGTAATATTTATCTTCTTGTGACACAGAATCAGTGTCGGCATTCTTATCACTCCTCTTTCCAGAGTACAGGTGAATAGGTGACGTGACCAAAGGAAGCTGTAATTTCCCTTTTGGTACTGCGGTTCAAGTCTAAAAATATATGGAAATAACATAGATGTACATTTTAGACAATTTTAGACTGTTGGTCAGTTTATATCAAGTGAGATTGTTTTTTTAATGTAACTATCTTATCCATGTTTACATACAGAAACATTCTAAGCCCTCTTTTCACTGACCTGCTTTAGCCAGGTACACAGCTGGTGGGTTCTCTTGGGCCAGGACCAGGGCTGGGGGAAAGCAGAAATGGTCTTTTCCCTCAGTATGTTCTTTCTGTGATTCTGTGGGCTTGCAGTGTCAGGCCAAAATTCTTGTCTTGAGGGATTATAGTCAAAATCATGTATAATCTTCATCATAAAATTATACCAGGTAAAGGGAAAAGGGTAAGTTGATACAAAGTAGGGTGTGATGTTTTCAGATCACGGGTGAAGGGCCAGGGTAGGCTGTTTTAAATACATTAAGTAGTGTCTTTTTCATGCCTTATGTCTAAGGAAGGCCTGAAAATATTTCTGCTTTTTACTTTGAAACTGTAAAGATTATTAAACTTCATTTCCTTATTTTGCTGAAGGCTATTTTGAGGCTTTCAGGACATGTTACTGTAAGCAGCTGCAATGTAATTAAGTCTTTGAATATCATGTATTTAACTTAAATTCTCTCTAAATTGTTTAATAGGTATTTTAATGAGAATATTTTTTTTCTCACTGTCTGAAAAACAATTTTAAATATCTTGGCTAAAATTCAGATTGCCTTGACTCCTGAAGCATTCAGATTTTTCTGTCTTGTGATTTAAAATGCCAAGCAGTTTTTCAGATATGGCAGGGTCTGATTTTCTCTTAAAAAAAAAAAAAAAGAAGTAGCGAAGAGGAGACTTTTGAATGCCTGCACTGTTTTCTTGTAGTGCGGTTTGTTGCTTGCAGACTGATTTGCCTTTGTGAAGGCAGCGATCCTCCAGAGGGAACTATTCGAAGACAGATTTTGGTAAGGCTATTTGTGGGTGAGTAATGAAATACAGTTGATCCCCCAGGGAATTCTTCAAATCTTATTACATTTGCTTTGGAAAGGGAGTGAAATATATGTCTAGTTTTGGAAGGATAGCTGGTGTTTTGGCAGAGGTATTGCTGACTGTCTCTTCTCATCACTTAAGGAAAGATAAGATTGATGATCCCATTTTTTCCCTTCTAAGAAAACAAAGTACGTGCTGAAGAGGGACCTGTATCTTAGAGGGATACCTTGCTGAGCCATTGGAGCTAGGAATGTGTGGACAGTGTGGTTACCACCACATCCTCTCATAGGGTAAAATATGTTATGAGCAGGAGATTAATTTATTTCAGTGTCTTATAATATTGTCTAGTAGGCCACCATAAGTCTTATGATGTGTCTGAGTATTCATTCAGAAGTGAGAGTTGCTGGTCAGAAATTGCAGAGTTTAAATACCCTTGTCCTGTGTTAGATATGTGCAACAATGACATGAGATCTTACTGTTCTTGCTGTTCTTGAAAGTGACTGCATTTTCACAAAAGACCATTTCCTCCTTCAGATGTCTATGAAAACTGGGAAAGGATGGATAGATATTGGAAAAGCTGGTCTTGCAGATGGATTTCTAGAGAATGCCATGAGTGTAAGTTCTTTCCCAGTTTTGGTTTCTTGCATACACACTTTTTTGTAAGTTCTGTGGGTGATGCCTGCACTTTGTTTTCCAGAGTATAGAAAAGCTGTATGCGAAGTTACGGAAGGGGAGTGAGAGTGAAGCAGATATTCAAGTACACAGAGCTGATGTGGAGAAGAGCCTTTTCAAAGTACTCTCTTACCAAGCTGAATCAGTATGTGTTCTCAGTTTTCTTTGTAAGTCACTAGAGGTATAGAGGGAAATTCTAACCCAGTTATTAGATACCTGAATGCTTGGCATTGAGGACTTGCTGAGGGATAGATTTCCTTCACTTCGGTGTAAGATAGCAGATCTCATATTTTCATTAAGTGTTGCAATCATTTAATGATTTTTAATTTCCCTCATTTATTGCAGTCATTCTTTCAGTGGTGTTTATATCTTCTAGTTCAGATTTGTTGCTTTATGATTTGGCTATCATGGTTGTTTATAAAATAAACAGCTACATGTATGAATCATAAATGGGTGGATTCCAACAGTGTCCTGTGCTTGACTGGAGAACAAGACAAATAATTATAATTTAAGGTATGTAATTTAGAAATTCTAGGTTTTGACAGGAAATGTTTTGCCTGACTGAAGCGTCTGAGAACTCTATCAGTCCTACAGAGTATTACAGACATAGGAGTGCAAGTACAAAGAATGTAGTTTCTTGTGTTTGTTGATCACACTGACCTCAGTATCTAGAAGGGAAGTGCTGTCTCCAAAATTCTCAGGAGCTGCCCTAAACAGGACAAAGCAATGGCCCATATTTTTAATTTCATCATGGAGACAAAAGGAGAGGTGATATAAATTTTGCTGATCTGTTGAGTCATCTTAATGTGTGAATGATCTTGTCCTATGTCTCTGGCCTTTGCACACTACCTAAGGACTGCAGTGATTTTCTGGATCTCTATATTATCTGGCAGTATGGAGAAATAGACAGAATTATTATAGCACTGTAAGGTCAGATACCTAATCCCAAACCTAGCTTTACTGCATGTGAAAAACCCAAGTTCTATTTTAAAGAATGAGGTTTCTGGTGAATTTTAAAGACCACTTGCACACTAACAGTTTGTTGGCATGCTCTGCTGCTTTCTCAGGCAGTTGCTCAAGGGGATTTTCAGAAAGCAGTGACGTGCGTGCAGCGCTGCAAAGATATGTTGATGAAATTGCCAAAAGAAGTAAGTGAAATCTTCCCTTCTTTATCATTCCAAACTTTGAGAACCTACTTTCCTCTCTATATGTTAAGAAATGACATGTGCCATATAAAATTTTGAAAAGTACTCTGAGCTGAAGATCTCTTCCGTGGCTGGTTGCCTCTTTGAGATTTTGCAAAAAATTTTGCATGGAAACAGCAGAGTTTTTTTTCCAAGTGCGTTTTTTTATTGCTTCTCTTAGATTAGAACTTGAAATAGAATGATAAACTCTTCCTGAACAATGAGAAGATAAATCAGCAAGCAAGGCAAAAAGATTTCTAAATTGAAATTTAGAATTTGAGTATACCACCTACTCGCTACAGAAACAGCTGCATTTTACATCTTGATCTTGTGTATTGCATCTTGGACCCATGTGAACATTTGTCTGGGGACAGATGGGACAAGAGAAGAGCTGAGTTACAAAGTTTTTCATATGCAAGTCTGTTACTACCATCAGTATTAATCTTCATCTTCATGAAACTGTAGAGCTATGAATGGAGGGTTCCCATTGCACTAAATTGTGGTTTTTGTAGTTCTTGTCTCACAGAGAAAACAAACTATCATATGCAGATTATTTTTTTGTTTGCAAAGATAAAAGTTTATTATATTTATATCAGAATAAACTTCCTGATGTTTATTTTCATTTGCTTACATGTTTTCACAATATTTAGGAAACATTTTGTTCCTGTCTCTCTGGTACAGGTAATAAAATTCAAAGAGGAAGATGCAAATTCTCAAAGAAAAATATGGGAAACATGGTTGGAGTTTGTGTTGTTAACCAGTTAAACTCCAACTGATTTTACATTGCTTTTTGTCTTCTGCAGGCCTTGTTCAAGTGCATTTGGGTGACTAAGTTGCAGGGGTCTAGCTTTGATTTGAATCATAACAGCAGAACTTCTTACTGTTGAAAATGTTCACTGGGATCTTTGCATTCCTGTTCCTCATTTAATTCTAAATTAATTTAATTCTTTCTGCTTGAACTCCTTCATTAAATAATATTAAACCTGTGATAAAAGCTCTTCACAAACCAGGAGCACTGATGCAGACAAGGTAAATTTTTCTGGTCATGAGAGAGATGAAATTTACTTCTGATTTAAAGAGTGGTATTTAAAAAAGGAGGAAAATGGAAAGAGCTAGTGATTGCTGCGTGAATCCAAAACTTTTGCACTGCTGGGTAGCTCTCAATCCTAAACTCTTCCAGGCTCCCTTTGTACCAGAGAGTCCCTGGAGAGTATCACAGGAAGATTGTTGTGTTGTGTGATACCAGAGATCAGCTGGAGATGATTGTGCTCATCGGTAGTCTATGAACCAAAGCTCAAGGAAACTTTCTCTCCTGGAAAGAAAACATTCACAAATGAACCTGCAAAAAATAAGGTTTCACATCTGAGAGTGACCTCTTTTGTGTTTGTGCAGATACCTAGTCAGTGCTTTTGCCTCTGGATTGCAAAAAAAAATAAATTTGAAGCAAGATATTGTGCTATGCTTCTCGTTTTTGTCTGAGAATTTGAAATCTGCAGCCCCTTGCAAAAAGCGTCATTTATATTTGGGAAAAAAAAATACTGCAGAGGCAAAATGGATGTAAATATTGGCAGCCTGCTAGCATATAAAATGACTTTTTTGTCTCTTCTTTGGATGACATACGACAGCTGCAAATCATTTCAAAGGAAAGGCAAGTTGTTATGAACTGATGTTGTCAGGGCTGACTGATAAAGCACTGAATAACCAAGCATTCAAAAGCAATTTTCTTCTAAAACTTGTAATCCTTTTTTAACCTCAGAGAGAAACACTGCAAAGAAGCCTGCCATGAAATGGGTAGAGTCCTCTTCACTTAATTATGTAAAACTTTCTGTTATTTAAAAAAAAAGGTTATAGTATTACAGTCTTTCCTCTCAAATTTTATTTTTTATTGTTTAATTTACACAGTTCTAGTGCTTTCAATATGATTTATTGAGGAACTCTGTGTTCCTCATGTGTTTCAAAAATCCTGCTGTTTTGAGTGTCCTGGACTGCTTAATGATACTTCACTTTCCCACCCAATTAATGATTCCATTTTAGTCATCTTCAGTATCCTCTTGCAAAAGGCCAGATGTGATAACAGTGGATATATCTTGAAAGTAAAACGCATTTTAAAGAACCTGAGACTGGAGTGCTATAGATCTAATGGTGTTTTACAAGAACATTTTAGAAGCAGGGGTCTTTTATTGCAGACCTGTTACCTGTCAATCCTCTGTTACAATTTTGGAGTGGAAACCTATGAATGGAAGAGGTATGAACAGAGCTCCTTCTGGCTCAGGTAATGTGCAAAAATCAATAAACAAATCCCTGCTTTTGAGATGTAAAAACATGTGTGAAGGAGAGGGGGAGCATGAGAAAGTAGAGGCCTCATTAAAAATGTGAGGATACAAGATTTTAGCTGAACCAAATTATCTGAGCAAATACTTTGTCATGGTTGTACACTATTGCCTAAAATCTATATATGTTTTTCCACATGGATTTCATGCCACTAAAATGAAAGTCATCTTCCAGTGGTTCTTGCCAATTCTCTCCCTAGCACTTCCTCCAAAGAGATTAGTTTTCTGAAGAGTCCTTGACTGATGAAAGGCACAAACATCAAGGTGAAAAAGGAATGGGTAGAGATGATTTGGGTAGGATCCAAATAACTGTTGTTATTTGGATCCTCACTAAGGGCGAGGAAATGTAGGCTATCAGGAAGAATATCCTCATGCCTTTCTACACAGCCTCAACACAGAAAATTTGTGTTTATGTCTTCTTGTTCTTTTAAATAGTTAGAAGAAAACTAAGGGCAACAGATCAAATTCAAAATCATTATGGTCATGTATGTTGTCAAAGAGGATTTGTAGAAATGCTCAGAATTAGTTACAGCTGGTGCTTTGGAGATTATTTTCTATTTTATTCTTGTGGAAAATTAAATACTGACTCCTGATGACAAAATTTGAGGAGGAAATAAAGCTTTGCAAAGTGCAGATAATAATCTGGAGAAAGAGTGTGGCTCCATCTAGTGGGTTAAGATTTCCCTGGTCTGAGAATATATTAGCTTAGAAAACAAGAGCCCAGTTACTGTTTTTCTTTCTAACAGTTCTTCATTCACAGCATTTGTAATCAAATATGTTTTTTTGGAATTACCACTGTGTTTTCTCCTGGGTGGTTCTTTGTTCTGCCATTTAACTTTTAGAAGAAGAATGGGGAATCATGAGTTACAGGTTCTGTCTTTGCTATTCATGTGCTGTGGTCTGGAGACCAGTCATGTATAGATTTTGTGTATTACCATATTATGTGTTAGGTGAGAATGGAAACAGTTGTTTCTTCAAAATCTCTGATTGATAATTGATAAATTAATTGATAAAACCTACTGAAATTTGAATAGAAGAGGTTACAGAATGTGCTGCAACAGGTTGAAGAAAGTGATTGAGTACAATTTTTAATATAAAGGTAGAAAGAACCCAAAGTTTTCTGTTCTCTAGTAAAAGTGACTACTGAGATTAGTTTGTGTGATTTATGTGGTTTTTAACTGCTTAGGAAGTGGGAAAGGATCAGGATCTGAAGACTGACTGAATTTATCTCTGTCATCCTGTTTAACTTTCATTTATCATTGATAGCCAGAGTTATGACATTGGGAAGATGGACATGAAATATTCTGTTGGCAAAGAAATGCAGGTAAGAAATAGAGAAATTTCTATTTACAAATAGGAGGATTTTTTTGAACTGACTCCACTGTATTATCTGCCTTTTTTGTGTAAACCTGCCCAGTGATGTCTTGGTCTCCTTTTTAGTAGTCTGCTATGAAGTTTGGCAGAGTTTCAAGTTCAGTTGTTATGAGCATCAGTCACTGATGAGCACCTTTGAATCACATTTGATTCTACTATTTCACAGAAATCAAAGTGTAGAAAGTAAGGCTGAAGTGGGTCCTGAAAAGCTATCTCTTCTTCCATTCCTATTCTCTTTCAATACATCATCAGTTGAGCTGTGTCATTTGTGATGGATGTTTCTCTGTCTCATTCTGAAGTCAATTTATTGTTCTTCTTCTGACTGCGGATATGAAGATTTTAATCTCATCCTCTTTATGTAAATAATTTATATATTTGAAGTCCATCATCATGTGGGTCTTTGTCCTGCTTTTTTGCTTGTTTGTTTTCTTCTGTGAAGTGTGTACCTCCTGTTATTTCAATTTCTTCCTCCTTTTTTTTTTTTTCTAGTTATTTGATTTTTCTTTCAACCCTTCTGTTTTTCTCTGAATTCTAGTTGATTGGTGTCCTGTGTGTGCTGCATTGCTTCCAGACTGGATATATTTCAGAAATGAGAAATCACTTTATGTCTGATACCAGGCAGGAATTTTTTGGACTCAAAGAACTTTTGTTTTTCATGACCTTAGAATTTAAGTCTTTTGTGTTCATATGTATGTTTATGTGTGGCTATTTTTTGTTCCCAGGCTAAAGTGCTGCGATTGTTAGCTACGACCTATTTTGAGTGGGATTGCAGTCTGTACCTAGACAAAGCATTGAAAGCCATAAGCTTGGCAAATCAGGTAGTAATTTTTGCTCTATTTAAATATTGCAATAGGTGAAACTCAAGCATTTGTTGACACGATAATATGGACCACATTAATCACTGGTGTGTTATCTGGGACAACAAATTGAGGTGTGTTTGCTTTATGTTTCCATGCTCCTATGGATGTTTCGGTGTTCCCAGCTATTTTTATTTTTTGTAGTGAAATACTTTTTCGCATGTAGAAGTAGAACTGTCCTCCTGCCTCCTATGTGTTAATAGTAAGGTCCTTTGATGACAGTGTGACTACAATTTCTCAGATGTGGGAGTTGACGCAGGCAGCTGGGACAACCACAAAGCCATAGCTAAAGCAAAAAGAATAAAATCATTTCTGTTACCTCATTATCTGGGGGATCCCCAAAGGAACACCCAGGCAGAGGCACGCAATCAGACCTTAAAAATTAGGTGTTTAAACATACCAGCTACCCTGAAGGAAATTCATATATCTCTGAGCAGCCATTACAGTGAGGTCTCTTGATCCTTTACAAATTCTTTTTCCCATGGAGACTTGAATTAATTTTGTGCTTCTATCTATTCAGGTCAGTGTGGAGTAAATGAAATCTGAAAAATTCCTATTTGCCTTTGGTTGATCATTAAAAAAAATTAATTTTCTGTTTTGTACAAAGCAAGTTTTAAGTATGAAATTTTGTTTAAATGGAAGCTGAAATTCAGTTTCTGCATGCTGCCTGAATATACAGACAGATCATAATGCGCATGCTCATGAGATCAGGATAAAAGGCAGTGTGTTTTAGTCATGCAAATAATGTGCTACTAGAGTATCTAAGCCTTTTGTCCTCTTTTATTGTTTACTTTTGCAAAGCTTTTTGAGGCAGAAAGTGTTTTTATTATAATTTTTGATAATGTAGTTTTGATATTGTGTGAGGGTATTGAAAACCAGAAGAAAATGTTGATTCTAGAACCTGAAATATGCACTGTTTTAGTGAGAGCTTTAGTATACAGTCCTCAATGTTTCCAACTGCTCCTACTGTTGTTGCCCCCTGAATTTCTTCTTTTTATTAACTACTTTGAATCTGCTCATATTAATTCTAGATTAATCCAGCTGATTCACACATAGAAAAGGAGGAAATGTTTCTGTCATTCAGTAATGTTCAGCTTCTATTTAAAAGCATCAAAAATGGGCCACGACAAAATGAGAATTTTACATCTTTTGCTTTCCTTATCCTTGTGGTCTTTTGGCAGTGTAAGAAAAAAAAGGATGCACATTGCATTTAGGAAGAAATTATTGCATTAGTTGCCTACCACTTGCTTCAGTCATTAAAATGGAGCTGAAGATTACAGTGGGGAGTATATGATTCCTTAATATTTGTCTGTATTATGAATGTGCTGTAGTCTCACAGGATCTGTGTTCTACAAAGAGCTGTCCAAATAATGTATTGCTTTATATTGTGCAGGAGAATTTGCATCCAGCGGGGTTTTTTTTGAAAGTTAAAATTCTTCTTAAGAGTGGAGCATCAGATGAAGATATCAACTCAGGTATCACAGCTCTCCCTAGGTTTCATAGTGAGGTCATATTGCACAAGGAGACTGCTTGTGTCATACATAGGTAAAAAATATTGTGTTATTGGCAGAATCTGCATTAGCTATTAGCTATTTCTCCTTTTTCCTCACATTTATCACTTGAACAGAACTGATTCTGCTATGAAATGAAAGGATAATAAAGTTTTTGGGGAGACTTAAATATAGGAAGGATAATTAATATGTCAGAGAAATTTATTTTCATAAATAAAAAAATTGTAAGGAAGAGAGGCTTTGTACTTTTCATGGTTGGAAAGCATCAGATGTGTAATGAATAATCTGAGAAATGTAGGATGTGAAAAGGAGTTTCTTTCAGAGAGCTGAGGGGTTTGAATGCTGCCAGACTAACAGAAATGGTAACTCTACATTGCCTCTGCAGACTTTCAGCCAGATTTCAAGCAGCCAGTTATTTAAAACTTACAGTCTTAAATAAACATACAGTAGCTGACTTGTGTTCTGCAGTTTGAATTGTGAAACCATAGAGTTGCCTATCAAAACACACTTGGCTATTGTTTAGTAACACTAAGCCTCCAATCAGTTTTTCAAGCAAGTTTATTAATGAGTGGATGTCTCTTTTCTTGTATGGCTGGCAGAGAAGTGTTGTGTCCATGTACTGCAACTTCTTTGTCTTTTGAGTGAAGATTCCTGCTAAATTTTAGGTATTTTACAAAAATCTTGTTGTGCACTTGTATCAGCTGCCTTAGAAATGTTTCTCTTAACAGCTGTTACAGTCATGTCCCTGTGTATTCCTTCTCTAATCTCATCCAAGCTACAAGTGTATCTATTTTGTTATAGACCGTTCAGCACAGAATAACAATTTTAAAACTTTATCTGAGTGGTGTAAAACTGATACCTGCTTATCAGCAGCAGTCAATCTGATAGCTGATGCTAAGGGCATTATGCTGAAGTAGTTCCCGTTGCAATGTGATACCACACAGCCTGAGCACTAACCTCAGTGGTAGGTTGTTCCTGCTGGATAAGGATGAGATATTTTGATAGAAGGCAGCTTGAGGCAAAAAAATTGTTCTACTAAAGCCTATGCTGTTCCTGTTTAAAGAGAGAGAGGACTGGAACTCCAGAACTATCAGTCTGTCACCTTTCTGTAGTACTGCATTAACTGTACAGTCAAAGGAAAGTCAAAGCAAAATAGATATTATTCTTCCATTTGTTGTAGATCTGTTATAGAATTGCTGTTTTTTTTTTTTTTTTTTTCAGTTTTGTTTCTGGCTTTCAAATAAGCTTTAAGAGATAAGTGGTAAATTGAGCAATTAAGTGTCTAAGTTGATTATATAATCTCAAGTGCTTTGTGTTCTGTCTAGCTCTTGCAGAATTCATGCACCTTGAGATGTCTTTAGACTTCTGTTTGAATACTGCCAAACTGCTGCTGGAGCATGGAAGGTATGAAAGCATCTCTAAGTGGGGTAAACACAATGTTTGGAGTTGTTTTTCTATAAGCAAAGAACATCTATTATGCAATGAAGCTTTATTTCAAATAAAAGCTCATGGAGGTGAGGTGAAAGGTTTTGAGAGGGAGCCTGTTCTTTTTATCAAGGAGATCCTGATTATGGCAGCAACAGAACAGGGTGTGAAATAAGTGTAGTGGCAATTTGCAGTGCTGTAGACCTGCTTTGGAATGATTAAGATTCCTTATGTAGTTTTAATATATGTCTGGAATCATCAGACTGACATCTTTCTTCTAACCAACCATCAGAATGACTTTGGAGCCCTAGAATCATTATTGGGAAAAACAGTAGAAGGATAACAAGTTACGGCAAAATAAATTGAGGCATGAAATTTTACCCTCTTAAGTCCTCCATCATGATTATGTATGTATATGCTTGTATCTTGATGCAAATGTGAAGAATAAACTCTTTTGAATACAGTGGAAGAAGCATGTGGTAAGAGGAAGCTGCCATTGAATAGATGAACTGTAACAAATTCATACCTTGATTCATTCTGTCGGTGTGATTGAATGACAAACATGCTGTATAGTGTGAATATGTTAATCTCTAGAATGGAAAATTAACAGCTCTTCTGGTGCAGCCTCTTAAAAATGCATCTCTATGAATAGGGAATCAGTTGGTTTTGATTTTCTGAAATCTGTTCCTGAACGATTTGAATCTTCACCTGACCTTGGAAAAATTACCCTGCTCCACATCGAGTTCCTGTTGCAGAATAAGAGGGAGCTGCTCGCTAAGCAAAAGATTGAAGAAGTTATTATAGGTCTGTATCCATCTTTTACTGCTATTTACTGAAAGCTGGATGTAGTTGGCTAAGGTCTTGCATTCTAATTTTCACTTTTTTTGCTTATTCTCATTTTTCTTTCTCTGTGTCTGTTTTCCATTATGTTTCTTCTACTTGGCAACTCTCAACTTCCATATTGAACAACACTCAGGATCAAGCTCAGGGTTAAATTAGTTTGCTATACCAATTCCTCCTTCTTAGTGTAGTCTGTGTTTGACTGATACATGTGGGATTAGAAACATTAACCAGGAGTTCTGTGTAATGTTAATACTTTGTCTATCCAGCCCAATTTATTTTTGTTTTTCAGTATAAGATAGGTTCCATATCCTTGTTTGAGCAGCTGGATAACAGTTTGTTTTTCAGGTCTGTTGCACCTGTAGCACTGTAGTACTTTTTGACTGCCAGATCTGCAGTAAAACAAATCCTTTTTCATGTTGCATCAGGCTATGAGCAAGAGCTACATTTACATTGTTCAAGCACGAAAATATTTTTCTCTTACCCACTGGGTTTTTTTGGGTTTTGCTTGGTTGATTGGTAGGTTTGGGGGTTTTTTTCCTAAACAGGATAGGAAACACTGGCTCCTAGCTGAAACTATTGCTGTGTCCCTGTTTCTTTGTTGCAGGCTGTAGAATAGATGCTTCTCAGTGCGTTTCCTAAAGTTCTTGTAAAGTGATGATTTGTGGTATCTTTTCAGGTCATTATACTGGGAAACAGCTGTTGCCTGAAGCCTTGAATCAGCTGCACATCATCTTGTGGGACAGAGCTGCCAAACATTATGAGGTTTGGGAGCAAATAGTAGTGTTCTTATTTATATCAGTGAAAATGAAAATCTTTTTCTGACCTCTTTGATATGTCTATTTTTGGTTAGAGTGCAAACTGTTACTAAGATCCTTGTTCCAGCTGGCACTAGTTCTATTTTCGTCCATCTGGGTGCTGCTTTCAATTACAAAATCAAGTTTCAGGTAGCCTTATCTTAAGGTTTGTGCATGGGAACAGTTAACACAAGAATTCCTGCTCCAGCTGGTTCCTGTATGGCTATGGGGCCTGAAGGGATTCGTCCAAGAGTAGTCAAAGAACTGTCCAGTGTCATTGTGAGGCTTCTTAATGATTTTTGAATGGTCTTGGGAATCTGGAGATGTCCCAGTTGGCTGCAAGCTGGCAAAAGTTATCCCAGTTTTCAAGAAGGGCAAGAAGGACAACCCTGGAAACTACAGGCTTGTCAGTCTCACTTCAGTGCCTGGTAAAACTATGGAGATTATTCCGGGAGTTATTGAAAAACACCTGAAGGACAATGCAGTCATTGGTCACAGCCAGCACTAGTCCATGAGGGGGAAGTCCTGCTTGTCAAACTTGATTTCCATTTTAGGACAAGGTCATTCACCTTGTTGATCAGCTGAAGCCAGTTGATGTCATCTCTTTGGATTTCAGTAAAGCTTTGCATACTGTCCCTCACAGTGTCTAGATAAATTAGAGGGCTGGACACTCACCAGCTGTATGAAATCTAACAAAGGAAAGGGTTGGATTCTGTACCTGGAACAACCTGAAGGTCAAGAATATACTTGACTATCTAAATCTTTCATTTGCTATGACCTTTTTAAAAAAAAATGAAAATTGGAAAGACGTAAGCAGTTTAATTACCGAAATATAGTCATATTTGTTTGAGTCTTATTTTATTTTTTTATTTTCTAGGAGAAAAGCTATTCTGAAGCCCTTCACTGGTACAATTATTCTGTCAGCTTCTATACACCTGGGCAGATAGATCAGAACTTGGCTAAGCTGCAGAGGAACATGGCTTCTTGCTATCTTCATCTGAAACAAGTTGACAAGGTATATTTAGTACATATGTAGACATAGTTATGTCTTTATTTGCACTGCTTTTGTTTTCGAGGAATTGGCTCTTTCATTTCTGGTCAGCCTTTGCTGCTGTCTTCTGGTCTCATCACTTTTGTTTCAAGGGCAGATGTTGCCCTGTCAAACATCTTGAGTTATTCTATAAATATCAACAACATAACCATTAACATTTTGCATATCTTTTTATTTCTTTTCTATTGCAAATTATATACTAATTTCAAGGCGATGTTGTACTGATTTCCTTTAATCTCTTCTGTGAATAGGCTAAAGAGGCAGTTAAACAAGCAGAGAGGTGTGATCCAAACAGCATCTTTACTAAATTCAGTGTCTATAAGATTGCAGTGATGGAGAACAATACTGATAAAGGTACAGCTTGAAAGCTAAAGGGTCCACTACAAGAAGTGCCACTAAGCTTTGGACTGTTAATCTTGAGAAAGACACAATGGAGGGTAGCTAGAAGAAGGGTCCCTAAAGTCATTGAAAATTACTGAAATGACTGAAATGAAAGTGATTTAAGTTGTAAAAGGGTGATTTTTAATTTTTATTTTTTATTTTTTATTTTTTTTCACACAGTATGTAAGAGGCAGAGTGCATTGCTGTATTTGATTTTATTTGGATGGAGCTTCTGGCTAGGGAGGATAATTCTCCCATGGGCAGAAGCTATTTTAGCGTCCCAGGGTGAGAAGCATTCTATAGTTTTTAGTATGCATATACAATATGAACCTTAAGGGGACCATTATTGCTACCCTTAATTTCTCTGGACAGATGGAGCCTGAAGTTACCAAAAAATACATAAATTATTGAGATGATGTACAGAATGTTGTATCTCTGTAGTCTCTTTCTGCTTTATAATAACCTACCATTTCATATTTTAATGAGGATCTTAGCTCAAGTAATGAAAATTGAGAAATACAATCTATAGTTACTTAGAATACAGAGTAATGTGCAGAGCTTATTTTCCAATGAGTTCTCTGCCATTTAATTATTCTCTATACAACTTCTATTGACAGCATAATTTGTTCACATAATATAGAGTGGGAAACACAGCACAGTGTGAACATAAAAGCAGTGGCACCCTTAGCATAAGCCAAGATGTGGGAGCTTGGAATGATGCCCAGACAAAGTATTAGAGAAAGTCTTCTGTCTTTGGTAACAAACAGTTACTTAGCAGCACAAAATTAAGGATGTGAGATGAGTATCATTTGTATGGCATCTTTGTTTCCTTAGATAAGTAGCTTGGAAGGCTTTCTGGCGCCTCCCTAGGAAGAAATGTATATTTGTGGAGAAGTGCTGGTATGGTCAGGTTTTCTTGTCTTGGCTTCTCATTAAAAATAAAAAATAAATTATAGCCTTTCATAAATCATTAAAACAGTAGAACTTTCCACCTTCCAATTGCTTCTATAAAAATGTTGTTTTTTCCCTCTATCTCTTTCAGCAATGGAAGCAGTTATTGAAATGGGGAAGCTAGCAGAAAAGCCATCAGAACATGAAGACAAGCTGAGAGTGGATAAAAATACAGTCAGCAACCTCTTCAGTTTAGCTGCCCAAATTGCTTTAGAGGTAGAGCAGATAATGCTGTAAAACATTACAATTTATAAATTGTAAATGTCTTTACTTTGCTTTATTAATATTAATATAAGTAGGACAGCTTTAACCTCTTTAACCTGGCCTAGTTTTAATATTTCTCTGTATTTCACGGATTTCTTAGGATTTCATAGACCACAACAAAGGTCTCACTCAAATGTGTTGTGTAATGCAAAGTAGAAATTATTTTCACGTAGAAAGAAGTGATATCTTTAAAGATTTCGACAGAAAAATAAAGAATTCTGAGTTACAGCATCTGGATATTACATTGTGTATTTCTGTAAAATTCTCCTTAGCAAAAAGTCACATTCTTCTTCTGCCTCTGGGAATTGATCTTTGATGTGAGAGGGGGAAGCTGTGTATAAAATACACATAAATTCAGGATGAAAGTCCTTTGTCCCTCCTGTTTGCCTCTTGGTTGGTGGCCTGAGCGTTGTCTGAACTGGCTGATTGCATTTCAGCTATCAGGGCTTTGTTTCCAGCCCTGTGAGGCATGAAAGCCTTACCAACCTGTACTAGTCCTGCTCTTGCCACAGGCTCTTTGTGCAGGGAATCATATGATCTCTCCTTAGAGCTTTCTCTGCACTCCCAGGCAATTCTGTGCATAGTCCTTTGTTCATTTTCCTGCTACTGGACTGCACAGACTTGAAGTATGTGGTTGCTTTGGGGTTTGTTTTTGTTTGGGTTTTTGTTGTTTTGGTTTGGATATTTTTGTGGTAACTGAGGTAGTGCAGTATATACAAAACATGTTTTAATTCTTTTCAGAATGACCAGCAAATTGTGGCTATCAAAGCTTTGGAGTATTTGTCTGAACATTTACAAGACTGCCGACAATTATTTTCAGCCTTAAAGTAAGAATTCAATATACTTACAAGGAGAAGCATAAGGAAGAAAAGTGGGATCCTTTCAGGAAAATTAGGGCAAAGTACACCAGTGGAAAAAAATCTTGTTTCTTCATTGCTTGTTTTTCTCATGTTTAGATGTTTGGTCCGTCTGATGTTATCAAAAGTCTTGGCAGAAAATGCAGAGAAAAGGTGGGTCTATTTCGAAAACCATTTTCTTATGGTGGATATGTTGTTCAAATGGTGTAATGTTTTCTTTCTGGGCTTTTTTTCTTGTAGAGTAATCAAGAGATTATTTTCTATGCTGGTAAAAGTTTACCCAGATGACTTCCTAGCTTGGCCTAATGACATCACATAGGAATATATTTTCAACTTGTATAAACTTTTCTTTAAATATTTGCTCTTTGCCACCTTCTTTTATTAATGCATATGCCTGTTAGGTATTTTTGAATGGAGGTTGTGAGTTAATCTCTGTAACTTTGACACTAGTGGGATATCTTTCCAAAGTTATGAGTGAGAAGAGTGCATCTATCCATAACAGGGAAAATATATTCCAACATAAATAATGTGTTCTGTTGAAAAAAATTAATCCATTTTCTAAAACTAAATTTTTTATCCATTCTAGAGATGAAGATATCAACTCAATGCTGACTTACTTGAACTTAGGTATGTTTTTGTTTTATTTGCATTTTATGGAGTTCTTCCATATGTAAACATTTTATGATTAGATTCATACCAATGAAATATTTAGACTCCTTATTTCAGTTCAGTCTCTCAACTTCCCAGTGAAATCAATGAAACCTAAAGCTGGAGATTCAATAGTATTGTGAAGTTGGCTCTCTGTGCCACAGGTTTTTGCTATCAAAACCTTGCAGTCCTGCTGCAAGTAGAAGAGATTTAAGAGAAAATAAAATCAATAAAAGGTTCCTAGAAGAAAGGCCTCAAACTTGTAATTAAATTTAAACCCCCTTCTTCTGAAATCAACTAACACTCCTCTGCATCAGGCTTCAATGTCAGTAAACTTAGAAGAGCAGTACTTGTTGGCATCTTCTCTAAAATGCTGTTTGAGGCACCTTTTGCTGTTTTTTACAGGGCTTTCTGAAGAATATTAGATTTAAGTTATGAGAATAGGTCTTCATCAGGAGTTACATGGGTGTTTTGGAAACCTCTGTTTTGTAGTGTAGGGGTTTGGCTTGAAAATGTTTTTATTCTGCTCCAAAAGTGGTACTTCAGTATTGAATTATATGTTTTCTGCAGCTCACAAGAAACTTGCTGAGTCTTTTACCGAAGAGAAATTTACAGGGGACATGAAGATCCTTGAAGCTCACTGGTTTAGAAAAGTTGGTAGGTTGCTCTCTCAAAATCTAAACTGTATCTCCTCTGTCTTTATTGGTCCTTTAAATCAGCAGCCCTGGAGTTTGCCTTGAACTACGGACTGTGTGATTTGAACAGCAAATACCGTCACAGATAAAGTGGTTTCTAGTGGGAAATGCAGCTCCCATGGGGCTGCCCTAAGATTTATGCATAGTATTGTCTCTGAATCCTCATTTTGTAGTCTTTGTTACACTGTTTTGGTAAAGGATTAGTGAGTGCATTGGCTCTCTATAAATAAAACTATAAGCATAGGGTAACAAGTTGAACCAATTTTTCAGATTCTTGCTTCTGTCAGAGCATACAGGAGAGAAAACAATTACAATCAGTATCAGAAGATATCTGCTTTTGCACACATGCTCACAGTGTAACTGTGCTCCAAGAAAGAGTAGCAAGGGAAGGGGAGTGACGTGAGCATGAATGGAATCATGACCTTTCAAAGGCAGCATTCTCACTCAGGATAAACAATTCAGAGACTGCGAAAACGTGTCCTATAGAATAAATTAATGTGAAAGTTGCTGTAGAATCTAAACATTTAATTGGGTCAAGCTCTCATGCATAAATAATTTGATTGCCTTTAGATGCTTATCCATTTATTACTCAGAATTGTGTGCTGAATTGCCACGTAGTTGACCTTGCTGGGGTAAAATGAGGAATGGTTCAAGGTGTTGTGGGATTTTTTTCCTTTTCCTTTTTTGTTTGTCTTAGGAATACTGTTCAACACTTGCACTCATGTGCTAGCTTTGCTAAGTAATGTAAGAAAATGTTTTTCCCAGTTCATGCTTTTGTTGACAGGGTCTGTGCTAGAATGGGCTCTTGGTTGTGGTGAAATTATCAAGGCAAAATTTGAAAGCATGAATTGGCTATCTTAACAAATCACTAGTAACAGTATTTCTTGCTGTTGTTAAATAAGCTGTTGATGACATATTGGTTCAGAAATAGAATTGTAGGATGTGAACTACTTATTGCTAGAGATTAGATGGGCACACGTGTAGCAGTGCAGATTTTTATTCTAGTCTTTATTTTTATGTCTTTGTTAGCTTGGAACTTAGCTGTACAGTTCAAGGACAGCCCTGAAAAGATGAGGGATTTTTTTGTACTGTCTTTCAAGGTATTTACTGTTGCTAATAGTGTTTCTAATTGAGGAATATTTTCATCTGTCTAGTTCTTCTAGAAGTCACATCCATGGTTTGGGTATCTCCATGGAGACAGGCTTGTATGCTCTGAAGATGGAGCATTTTTGTCACAAGGAGATTGACTTGTAATATAAAATGCATGCATTATTGTCATACTTCACATTCTGTTTCTTAAGAATGTAATAAACTTAAGACTTCAATGTGAAATTTCTAAAATAAATGGATTCAGATGTTTGTAAACTGTATCAGTAATACAAACATTAAGTCCTTGAGTCCTAATCTTTATGCAGGACTTCTACCAACACTGTCAGTTTTGTATGTGCTTGTAGAGAGGGGGCTCCAACTCTGCTTTACACTTTATATTTAAATAATTCTTTTGTGTAATTGTACAAGTAAAATTACAATATGAATATATACTACTCATGACTGATTCCTGCAAGTGTCATAGAGGAGGGTCAGCAGTCATCTGTTCACAAGCAAATTGCTTTATATGGGTAAAATTCTCATTACCTTTTCCTATTTTTGGTGTCAGTTGTCCCAGTTTTGTCCCTCTGACAAATCTGTTCTAATTGCTCAGAAGACATGCCTGTTAATGGCAGCTGCAGTTGATCTGGAAATGGGAAGACAGCAAGTAACACCTTCAGAACAGGTAGGGCAAAGCCTGGTAACTATTTCTGGATATACCAGTGTAGCACTGGTTTTTCCTTTTGATTTTGAAGTCCTAGTTTTTTCAGTCAGAATGGGATATTGAGAATGTAAGCAAGGGAATGTTTCATATTTACTTAGAATTATTGCACGTTTCCAGACAATTGTAAATGTTGGATCTCTGCATATTAGTTCAGTATGTTTGAATGGGTTTGTATCAATAAAGAGTCATGGCAGTATCTTCTGAGAGGAATTTCAATCTACAAGATATATATTGTAAGGAGTCTGCTGCTAAATGTGGTTTAGTCAGAAAGACAATTACTGCTGTTGCTGAAAGCAGTTACCACTGTGGTTGTGATAAAACTCACTATTTTTTGTTTGTTTTTATGCATGCATCTGTTTATGGGGGGGAGGAAGAGGACTTTGTGCTTACTGTGGTAAGATTAAGGAAAACACAGAGGTTGTGAAGGAAGTACAGAAGTCTGGTATAGAGTGATTGTAGAAAATTCTGTGGAAGGCAATGCACAGCAACTTGTGTTGTGGCATTTAGTGGTTTGTCAGTCTCAATAGCACTATTTTATTCTTGGGAGCTGAAACAGTTGTGTCCCATAGGAGCATGGATGGTTCTTTCAGTGTGAAGTGGCTTTGTCTGAGATGAGGAGGTCTTTGAAAAACAGAAAAAAAATCCCCAAACCCCAGTAACTGATATAGGTGATTTATTAAATAGGCTGATTCTTAATTTATTTTATAGTTAGTCCTGACATAATTTTTCCTTTTGCTTTTAAAACTATGACAAAAATAACTTACTTAATTTTGTAAAATAGACGGAGTTTTTTAGTCAGGCCCTTCAACATCTTCAGACATGCAAGGAGATATGGAAGGTGCTGAAATTAACAGGTAAGCTACAAAGTGTTTGTTTTCAGCACTTGTAACTCTTAGTCACAATATTGATGAAAAATACAGAGCATGTGGAATTCCTGTCTCAGATGGAGGTTGTTGGAGTAGGTAGATGACAATATGATAAAAGCTGAGGTGTTAAGTGACTGTTAGCCTAGCAGATGCATGGTTCACTTTTCTTGGTAGGATATTGGTAGAAAAATTCCATTAGATATTCCTTGAATGGCAAATTACACTTGCTCTACTTAACAGTAAGTTGAGTACTTAAGTCTGAGTACCTTGATGGTTTTCCTGCCTGTTGGAAGCAAAAATACCTTATAGTACACCCTATATATGGCTTTGAGAAAATTCATCATTACATACAGGCAATCCTGTCTCTTCTGCAGGAGATTTTGCTAAAGACCCAACAGACACGTTGTTGCTGCTTTATGAATTTGAAGCAAGATCCAAACTGAATGACCCAACACTTCACAATCTTATGGAGTCAGTTTGGGAGCAACCACAAATAGAGATCAAGACACTTGAAATCATTGCATGTAAGGATTTTTATAGATCTTCAAGTCACAAAAAAAAAAGGTTTCATTTCTCTTTCCTGTTCTTTTGAGGTGGCCAGGATTATAGAAAATGGGTCTAACCATATATATTTTGTCCTGAAGCAAAGATGCTTAGGATCTCAGCAATGTTAGGAGAGCTGTGTTTTGAAATGACAGATGACATGGATGATGAAACAGAAAGTTGTGATATCTTTCCATTTCTAGACCCTGAGAAACTCATATAGCTTGTGAGCCTGGAAAGGGTTTTTCAGATAAACTTTACATGCTCCAAACTGGCAATGGCCAGAGAGTGACCCTCACTGATTCATGCCCCAGTACAGAAGTTTTGGGTTATGGACTTTGGATAGATGCTTTGTATTTATGCTACCAAGATAAAGTTTCAACCTGAAGTTTTTATAGACAATTTGTAAATAGCACTTCTCTACACTGTGCCATACTTTCATCACAAAGTCCTTGTCATGAAAACATGCTTGAGAATCTAGAGCAGGATCCAAGAAAGATGAGGAACATTTAGAACTACCATGGCAAGTCTTTGGCGAGTGTCCTGTAGGATTGCATGAACACCTTCTGTTCTCTGTGCCCTGAGGGAGTACACTCCAGCACCTGGAAACACTGTTCTGAAATCCTGCTCCTGCATAAGGTTTCCATCTGGATTTTTCTGTTCAAGGAGACTAACAAAACTCTTTAGACAGTGCCCCCCACCAGAGTGTTTTTCTATTACTGCACTGGAGGTAAACAGCAGTGAATTATGAAATTTGCTGTGCTTCTGCCTTGTCCTCACTGATGGGTGTTCTTAGTAAGAAAGAGGGAGAGAAACACCAGCTTGTTTCTGGTGAGCAGACCATTAAGCAGATCTTTTTTAGTTGTTTTTCACAAGGAATATGGCAACATGCTGCAGTAAATTTTAGTGGCCTATGAGATTGAAGTCCAACTTCAGTAATTTATCTTTTATTCTTTATTTTCTTTTACTTTGAAGCATTAGCAATGGAGTCTCCAGCTCGGTATCCTGTACTGTGTAAGAAAGCTCTCAAGAGTGCACTAAACCTTCACAGAAAGCAGGCTGTCATTGATGCTGTGAAATTTAGGTTAGTGTTATCACATAGCTTTGCCATGAGCCTGTGACTGGAAATGCTGACAGGGAATAAAGCCTACAATTTTAAAAAAAGTGGGTTGTACTTTATATGCAGGGTTCCACTTCTTGCTGGCCAACCAATGTACCTCTGAAGGATGACTGCCTAACAGATGTTTTAACTGCAGTTTGTTTACTTGGCTTATTTTCTGGTACGGTCCTGTTTCCAATAAATTAATCTATTGAGGAAGGAAAATAATAATTGGATCCAGAAGAGGTCTCTGGTTTTTTCTTGTGAGGAAGGTGTTTATTTCAAATGTTAGTCTATGGTAGTGATCTGGGTATTTCAAAGACAATGAAGAGAAATTAAGGGTTGAGAAGAAAGTTATGGGTTGTAAGGTAGTGATGCCACATAGTACATATGTGATTTATTTAGCATATTTATGTGTTACTTATCCTTTCCAAGTTCCTTGAAGTAAGCACTTGGCAAAGGCAACTGTTGGTATTTTCTTTCCCACTTCACACTGAGAATGACAGAGCTGTTTTTGAGCCCTGTATTTGTTACTGATTTTCTGAGGATGCTGTCTATGTAGCTCTTGTTGGTGAAGTTAGAAAAAGTACTTTTTTCTTGCTGTCATATGTAGCACCCTAGAAAATACTGTGATTTTCCTTCTGTGTTACTATAGAGACCAGCAATGAAAATAATTAAGTACTAATTGATTTTGACTCTGGTTTTTCATAGTTTGTATGAATAAGATCTGAGTATGAAAATGCATGTTTCTGCTACAGGAATATGAGTGTAGCAGACACCAAGGTAGACATGTCTGACAATCATAGAGACATAACTCAGTGTGCTCCTGATACTAAAAACTGTTTGTGCACATGGTATTTAATGTTTCCTCTTTTGCTCTCTTTCAATCCTCAGCAAGTGCTTACACAGTTTGATTAACATTTCTTTGCCGACTGGATTGACAGACTTGGATACCTGTGTTCTGCAGGAGGTGTGGGACTACTTTGAAGATGCTCTGAGTGTAGTCAGCAGCACAGTAAGTTGAACAGGAAACCAAGAGATTGGGAGATGATCCTGAGCACGTTTGAAAAAAATTCTCGGCCTGAGAATGATTAGTAAAATTAGCATTACATAGTATTATATGTGGAGCTGCTAAGGTTTCTTCAGTAAAAGATACACTGAAATTACCTCAAAAGAAATGTCTTGGCTATTTAGGACTGCATTTAAAAAAATAAAAATCCATTTCCTTGGTTTTTGCGAGGGCTTTTTCTCCCTTTGCTTAGGCGGAAAAAACCCAACTGTTTTCTTACTCTAAAATTAAGCTCCTTGACTTGTCAGTTTTGAGGTGAAGATTGTTTTCTGATGAGGTGCTGCTGCTTATTTGCTACCTCAGGATGCTTACCCAGAGATGGAGATCCTTTGGTTGATGACAAGAGCCTGGAATACAGGAATATTTCAGTATACTGTTGGTAAATACAAGGAAGCTGAGCAGTGGTGTGGATTGGGAATGCGTTTCCTCAATCACTTAGGATCTCTGAAGAAAAGCTATGAAGGCCATGTAAGTGTACACAGCGGGATTTGAGGATGTGAGATTGGATGTCTGGCCTGAATTTGAGATGTGGGTCTGGGTGAAGAAACCACTGCTGATGATCTTTAGAGTTTCAGGAGAATCATGGTATCTAAATATTTTGGGGGAGCCTGGTGCTAAAAGATTTTCTCAAAGTGAGGCCAGAAAAGTTTTGATAAACAACAGAGAGAATAACGTAGCACTCTTTTACTGGAGGGGTGATGTAAATGGGTGACTGGAAACAAACTTCTGACTGTTTGTGGCCATGGGAGAGCCTTGTACCTTTGCCTGCTTTAACTAAAGTCAAGGTACTGTGCCAGTTTACTTAAATCAGCTGTTATGTGAATACTTTCAAGCTTGGTTTCTAGCATCATCTAATGTCTTTATTTATAAGGTTTAAGACGGTGTGAAGAGAATCAGTAAAGCTCACCTTCTCAGGTATAGCTTAGCCACTTCCTATGAGGAGAAATTTCCAGGCTAGCACCTTTGTAGGTGATACTTTGCAATGACACTTCTTCTTACTCTGTCAGAAGTAAACTTTTTCTTTCAGCTTTTGGCTGCTGCTCCTGTCTAGATTGCAACCCAGTTCAGCCTGGCTGTTGTCACCACTCATTCTCTTGTGTACAAGCTGAGCAATCAAGGGGTTGGCTGTAACTCCTACACCGTTTTAAATGCATCAGTTAAGACAATAAGAGCTGAAAGTAAGAAGTCTTTCCCACACTCAACATCAATTCCCAATGTCTGTGATTTGGTGAATAGGTTTATGTACTGATACAAGATTCAGATATAAACTATGCTTTATGACTGTAAATAAAACCACTTTTGTTAGGTTGCACTGATCTTTTTTTTCTAAACCATTGTATTTAAACCTGTGCCAAAAATCTTTACATCAGTTTGAAATTTAAGGTTTGGAAGCTGGTGGTAGTCTCCCACCTATTCCCTTGGTTTTGTTCTCTGTCACTTAGTTGAATTGATGCATTTTTATCCATCCTTGTTGACAATTGTGGTGCTCATATTCTCCAGATGGTTGGCCTTTATAGTGAGGTTCTGGACAAGCTGGACAGAGCAAAAGGATTTATTCCAAATGAAGAATAATGACAGCCACAACTACAAAAAAGAAAAGCAGTCTCTCTTGGAAACGTTCTGCTGAATGAGAGGCCGTTAGCTCTGTGAAGGCACAGGGCCATGGGAGCAGTGGAAAAGAAACCAGGATCTCCTTCTTGTTGGCAAAGAAGTTATGTGCTTTTTAGGAAGTGTTTATTCAATAAATGTAATTGTTTTCCTCTAGGGAATAATTTTCATTCTCTGGAGCTATTTAACTGTTAGAAATAAATATTTAACTTTTACATGAGATGCCTCTGCTGTTGTGTAAAAGGTTCGTTTAAATATCTGCTTTTAGTAGCAAATAGCAATAAGCACGATAAAAGTCTTTAAAAAGTATTCCATCTCCTCTGGTTGTCATAGCTGCCTTGCTGCATAAATATTTATCAGATTGTTTAGTTTCCAGTCCATTTCAGTGGGGACAAGAATTCAGAGCTGTTAGCTGGTTTCACAGTCCCTCAGAATAGAAAAACCAGCACTGCTGAGCTCAGGGAAGAAGCTGCAGCTGTCACTGGTGGGGCTGTGAGGGCTGCACTCCTCCCTTCCAGCTCTCTGAACCCTGAGCCAGGCAGGTGCTCAGCAAGTCTGAGCACATCTGGGACTTGGCTGTGGGAAACCTGGGCTGGAGCCAGTGAGGAATCCTGTGTGAGTGTGGGGTGTGCAGGGACCAAACGAGGACCACTGGGTCACTACTGGAGCTGCCTCTGCAGAGGGACTCCGGTCCCAGCAGGGACAGTCTGGGGTGGTGCCACTGGGCCCCCAGCAGGGACATCTGAAAGGTCACACAGGAGAGTTCCTTAACAGGAGGATGGATCTGTTTAGTGTAAATTCTCCATTTAATGGTGAACTCAATTCACCAGACCTAGTTTGGGTCTCTGAGACACTGCTTTCAGATATCTAATGCACAATGTGCTGCCTGTTTAACTAAGAAATACCTTTGAATCCGTAAAAATCCAGGTCTCAAATGCCACAGAAAATTCTTCTGGAGTCGGTTTTGGAGATCTATGCTGCATCACAGCAGTGGGGGACTCTAAATGATGCCACAAACTCAAAGGTATCCATCCTGCCTGCAGTATCTCCTTGGAGCCTGCTGGGCTGCCTTTAATAATTGCTCAGTTCTGACTTGCACACACACATAAACAGGTAAAGGTGTCACACTGTACCTGCTGAGAATGGTCATGTTTGCTCAGCAAGTGAAGGAGGTAATTACATGCAGCCATAGAAGGCAGCAAGCACTAAATGTGGGTTTGCCTACAGCCAGAATGGTTTGAATTTTTTACTTGGAGATGCTCAGTTTGATTTCTTTTATGCTACAGCCAGCACAGAAGAGCCTGGATCAGGTAAGTTTCAGACCCTGCTGATAGTACTCATCTCTTCCTGCATATCTTTACACAGTACATTTTATTCCAGGCTTAGTATTTACCAAAGGGTTTAAGTGGGGCAAGAATTCCTCTCCTAGTTGAATCAGACTGTAATTAGCTGCATTTCCAGTGGCTGTTGACAGTATGTAGTTTATGTGCAATCACACCTTTGCAGGTGTTTGCTGGTGCAGAGGCAGGCCGGTCCATGTTGTTTTTGCTACTAAATGCTGCTTCACAGTTCAGTAGCCCATCAGGGGTGACTGTGGTTTATAAATATTTTTAAACCACCAGCAGCTGACCTGTAAAAAAAATGAAAAAATAGAGCTGTTCATTCCGCCCCCATTCTTATCTTTTCATTGATTCCTGTTTTCTTTCAGCTCAGAGAGCCTGTGTGCTCATCCCTTGATGTGCACAGATGGTTCCAGAGGGTGGCATTGCAGCAGTGGTTTCCCATTTACACACTGTGGAAGCTCCAGGGTGTGCTGGACACTGGTTCTGTGCTGCAGAGAACTCCCTGCTTCTGAGAACACAAATGGATTCTCCAGGGCAAGAGGTCACAAATTTCCCCCTTTTCCCCAGCCAGTATTTATTTTATGCTCTTTTTTTTTTCCCTAATCTGATAACTTCTTAACCATTTGGGGAGGAGCAGCAGTGCAGAGGCACAAGGGAGTTGCAGTGTGAGTTGGAGAATGGGTCCAGGGGGAGGGTGATTCTAAATCGACCACCTGGGATTGATGGGATTGTGGCTGCAGGGAGCCTGCCTTGGGAAAAACGTCCTTGCTGAGAAGAGTCTGTGAGTGGGGCAGGGCACAGAAGACACCAGCTCAGCTGCTGAGCCCCAGAGCCCCTTCTACCACCTCTCACCCAGAGGCACCTGCAGCAGGAGCAGGGCTTCTCCAGCAGCTCTCCACTGAGGCTGCACCTCCCTTTGCTCCCACTGTTGTGGCTGCATTGAGCATTTGGGAGAGGCAGGAAAAGAAGAGGGGCTGGCCTGGCCACTAACACTCAGAAGTGGTCACAGTAATCAGATACGAAGGTAATTGGAAGAGGGGTGAAGCTCATTATAGGATTGGGAAGAAGCTTTTGTCAAGTAGTGCACTGGAACTAGAGGAGGAAATTCCACAGTCCCCCCTGTGCTGAGTCAAGTGTGGCCCCAACCAGGTACTGCAAGTCCCATAAGTGCTCCCACGTACTTGTAGCATTCAGAGATGCTGCACTGATTGACTCTAATAATGTGTAATGTGTTTCCTTAGGGTTAAAACCCCTAAAGGTAAACAAATGCCTCTCATTTTGGAGGCAAGGGATATAAATAAACACTGAAGGTCAAGGTGTACCCAAGGATTCTCAAAGGGAAGAGACACCTTTGACATGATGATAACTTTACCTGCTTCACAGCAGATGCTTCAATGCCATGAATCCTGCTGTGACAGCCTGAGGAAAGCAGAGAACAGCAGTTCTTGAAGACTGTGCTGCCAAGCATCATTAGCAACAATGGCTGGATCTAAGACAGCTCCATCAATGGGGAAAACAATTCTGAGAAAATTATTCCTTTAAAGCCCCTCTTCCAGCAGCCTCACAGCACAAGGTGTGCTCTTCTGCTTAGCTAAGACAGCTAATTACCCAGAGCTGCAGACAGAAGCACAGACGTTTCTCTATAGCACAAGCAGCTTACAGCTTATAATTTTCTAGAAGTGTCAGGGCAGATTAGTTTCATGCCTGTTGCAGGCAGCGGTGCCAGGACATCTTGGGAGAGAAAAGAACCAGCTCCTACATTTCACAACTAGACAGGACCATTATCAGGACAATGCTCTGCTATTTTCTGGGCCAGGACTTTGCAAACGTCTTGGCAGAGCAACTTGTCCTTAGCCAGGAAAACGGGTGGTTACAGCTTTAACAGAGCAGGTTCCTTCTCCATGCCACCCTCTTTCTCTTCCAGAGGTTCTGCCTTACAGGAGTGACAGGGTTTATTTGAGAACATAACCCTGTGGATTTGAGAACATTCCCCCCTGGAAGCTGAACATTTCCCTGTCACAGCAGATCAAGGTGACACACGAGCTCAGGACACAGCGTGGTTTGCCACGAGAAGGGAGTCTGCAGCTCAGGTACTGGAGCTAACCACGGGCTGGGCAGGGCACTGGGGCAGCCAGTAGCAGACAGTGCTTCTGTGCTGTTTCATCCAGGACTTCAAATCCATTATGCAATCAAACACTTTGATTTTTGAGAGTGGTAATTCTAGCATCAGATCTGCTTAATTTTCCAGTGTTTTGTGGACAACCACCACCAGGTGTTGATCAGTTAAAGGAGTTTCTAAGTGGTTTTTAATTTGTGCAGTGAGCTTCACAAACTGAACAGTCAGCAAACTACATGCCCGTGCTCAGTTGGTACAACATTCTTGTTCCCCTGAAATCTCAATTTGCTTCTCTTCTGTGCAGTTTGAAAGTAAAACAAAAATTTAGTATTTAAAGAATAAATCCCTCCCCCCTTCCTTCAGTTCAGCTAAATAACAAAGCAATTCAGGCACAAAAGTACTGTGACACTCCTTTAACCACATTTGATTTCCAGTGAACGCTCCTTTCCTTTGCATTTTAAGATATTAAAAATTATACTAGTGTCTTTACAACTTTTCTTCTCTCTGATATTAAACAGCATGTTAAAACCGTAAAAAGAAGCTCTGTATTAGCTGGACTACGTATTTACTTTGTTGTCTTTATATCCAAGACAAGAACAATTATGTAGCAGCACATAAACACTATTATTTGTAAAGCAACCTCCCAACAATTCAAGCCATAACCCAAAATACATTTATGGTGTTGTGTCATCAGGCCAGACTTGGGTTAAACAACCCAACCAAAAACACATTTCAGTGGCTGAGTTACAGCTCTAAATAAGCCCACTTCCTTTCTTTTATTTTCTATTTTCATTTTTCCACTAGGCAAGTTCTCAGGCACCAGCTTTTATACTAAAAAAGGCTTTTTTTTCCCCCCCTTAAACCACTGTCAACAGTTCAGTTTGCCATAGAGACCATATCAAAAGTTGCTAACATTAGCACCAAAAAACCCAGATCTGGTACACAATGAAGGACTCTACAAGAAGGTCTCAAAGACAAGAGTTCTTTGCAACTCTCTGTTTATTAAAAATATATGTCTCCTTGGAAGAAACACTGTTAACCAACTACTGTTGTCATGATCGATTTGATACTGTCAGCTATGCCATGGAGTACATCATCTTTTTCTCCACGTGACTTGATAGAGGGAGACAGGCTATTAGGAAAAAACAGAAAAAAGAAAAAAAAAAGACAAAAAAAGATAGGAATGTGTGACTAGCACCTTAAGGACTTTTGTTTCCCTTACTCCACTTCTTCAGGGACCGACATTTATAGCAGCTGGAGCAGGACCAGCGGGGCAGGGGGCTGGATGCCCAACAGGAATCCATTGCCAAAGTTCTGTGTGCTCCTTTAGGGTCGGTCCCACCGACAGCAGAATCCTTCTGTCCTCCTCCGTGCTCATAGCTGCCTCTACGTGTCCTGACCCCAGAGGCTGCTCGGTCCCTGCAGGGCTCCTTGGCATTCAGGATGGGCAAAGGAAGCCTCTCCTCAGGCAGCACATGGAGTCTTACAGCAGCTCGGGCTGACGCTGGCAGCTGTGGCCTGTGTGCCAGGCACTGACACACAGAACTGTCACCTTGGGGAGAGGGGACCACAGCTTGTCCCTGGCAAACAGGGGGAGGAGGAGACTTACCTGGTCGTGCTTGGACAGTGACCTGTGCTGTGGGGTGTGGCACTGTGTGAGGAACAGCGTTCACCAGCTCTTTGTAAGGCGGGAACACTCGGACCTGAATCGAGTACCCAGCACACACCCCTCAAAGGCCACATGAGGGCTTGTTCCCACACTGGAGCCCCACTCGAGCACAGGAGCCAAAGTGTTCTCAAAGACAGCCATGTCCTAGCTTAGGGCCAAGGGTCTCGGTGCCAGCAGCCGCCTCTCTTGAAAAATGCCAGTGCCCAGCGGATGGGGCAGCTCTGCACCCCCTGTGCCTCAGCCTGCGAGCTGGGGCACCACGTCAGGGCTTCGGGGTGGCTTGGGGGAGGCAGCAGAACCCAGCTTCAGCCACAGAATTCACACAGAGGTGTCAGAGACAGAGCCAGGCAAGGTGGCCACGCAGTCACCTTTGCTGGAAGGATGGCCCTTCCCCTGGGAGAGCCACCCCGGCACCTGGACACAGCAGGGCTGGGAACTTGGCATGGAGCAGGGAGGAGAGGAAGTTTTTCAATTCTGTTACTGATCTGGAAAATGTGAGTGTCCATCCAAGGCACAGCTGGGGGCTTTTCCTGCCAGTGGCTAATGCAGAAGGGAATGCCAGTGTGCTGCCACAAGCCAGAATGGGTCATTCCACCTGCACCCACAGGTACAGGGCCAGTCCAACATCCCAGGTTTTTCACAGCAACACAGGACAGTGAGTACATTTGTTCCATGTGGCCAGTAAAATATTTCTTAACTAAACACCACAGATCTAGATTCTATTTACAATAGAGCCAGTTTAAAAAATAAGTTAAAAAACTGGATTTTATACCCATTCAGTTCATCATTAACAAGAGAAAATGGAATAATAATAATAATAATAATAATAATAATAATAATAATTAAAAAAGCCAACACAACAACACAATATGGTTTTGGTTTAAAATCAGCTTAAAAAAATAGAACCAAAAGGAAACCTCTCATGCAAACACATAAGATGGTGTGTAAAACAATGTGCAATTTAATATGTAGTATCATCCATTCTCTTGCTCCACAGCCTCCTGCTCAGTCTCTGTCTCCCAGCCTCTCTCAGGCCAGCTGCTGCTCCTTGCTCTGGTCCCTCCTGCACAGGCAGTACCAGTCTCTGCCCTGTCTCAGACCCAGGGTGGCTGCAGGGAACTGGCCTGGACAGGAGAAGTTTCCAAAGCACCTGGTACCGTTTTGAGCTCTTCCTGCCCAAGTGGACTTCCTACGGCGAGTGGTTGGGACAGAGGAACTGAAAGAACCTTGCAATAATACAATACCTTTTCAGAGAGGTCCCTCAGAATTCCTAGTCCACATACATATATATATATATATAATATATATATAATATCTCTCCTCTATATTATATATAAATTACATATACAGATAAATAAAATGCTTTCTGCTGCTCATCTGTCGCACTGTTCAGAGCTGCTAGACGGTCACACTTGGAAAAATGCCCCTGGAGCTCTGATACCAGCTCATGTGTTTGGAGTCCATCGTTTCACTTGTTTTCTTACATTAGTCCTTAGCCGCCTCCTCCCATCTTGATTCTTTGTTTAGTTAATAATAATAATAATAATAATAATAATAATAATATAATAAGAATAATAATAAAAAAACGACCTTGAATGGGTTCTCATCTGTCTCTAATGGAGCAGTGGGAAGGTCCATGCAGGAATGGTGGGAACAGTCACGTGATGAATGATATGAGTTCATCCCAACAAAAGAAACAGGACTAGAAAACTCAATTTTGCGACGATCTAAAAAAGGGAGCAGGAATAGTTTTCATATCCCTCCCCCTCTGGGGCAGAGGGCTTGGATGGGTGGGACTTCGGAGATCTGCTCACAGCGAAGCAGGTCGGAGACATCTTCAGAGTTTCTCTGGGGACGGGACCCAGATGTAGTGCCCGGACTGGTCCTCAATGATCTGTTTGATTTTGCTGTAGATTTCTTCAAGAGAGTCTCCTTGTACAATGGCTGGAAGAGGAGAGAACAAGCAAGACCTTGAGCACCAGGCAGCACTGCCATGAGTTATGGGAGAGCCTTTCCCCTGCCCCAAAGGGCCGGAGGGTGCAGCCAGCAGGGGCAGGACCAGGTGGTGTCACAGCAGCTGCCATGGGCCCAGTGACACAGAGGGTTAAAGCAGCACCTCGGTGGGGATTAGCCAGCGCTGATCCCAGCTGGCAGAGCTCCTGACTGTGTGCAGGGCTGGCTGGGCTCTCCACACCAGGCTGCTAATCAGCTTTGCAAACTGTGTCAGGCACCGTGCTGAGGCTGCGGCCGGGCCTGGCACCGCCACGGCTGCGCTGACCAGAGCGAGGGAAGGCAGGGCTGGAGCAGCACCAAGCACCTGCCCCGAGGTGCCAGCTTTGTCCCTTCCCTCTGGTTCTCCTGGCCAGCTGCTGATGGCTCCTCATGTTTGCTGCTTCCTCTGCTGCGGGGTGGGAACACAGAGCTCTCAGGCTGGGACAGGCCAGCGTGGCTTCCTCCCAGCAGCAACCCCTGCCCAGTGCTGCTGCTTAGCACAGACACAGCACGAGGCACTGAGCTGCTTACATCACAGGAAGATGCACATGAAGGGTCAAAGCTTTCTGGTAATCCGGCCTGCCTCTGTAACCCAGCCAAGACTATCCTCCAGCATCTCCGCTCCCCCATAGTTGCTGGCACAGGACCTGTAACAGTGACCATCTATCTCTCTGCCCATTACCTGGTTCTTTCAACACATTTCAGCCAACAGCATTCCTTTTTTTACAGGTCAACATCAACTTGCCCTCCAAGTGCACAGTGGCATGTTGAGGGCCTGCAAAACTGTGACATGAAGAAGAAAAAACTGTGACATGACTGGAAGAACAGCCAGCAACTCTGGAGCCCAGGACAGGAGGTCTGGGGAAAGTTCACTGTGTTTGTACCCAAATATTTGTCCAGCTGAAATCAGTTTTTGTAAAACATCCTGCTTGGGGTTTTTCCCAGTAGCTGTTAGGTGGGTAATACACAGTTTGGCAACATTATCATTCCTCAACTTAAGAAGAAGCAGCTATTGTACTGGAGAAAAGATGGAAGACCAGTTTCTCTGCCTCCTCACCTGCCTGTGGTTGTCCAGAATTAATCATGTTACAAACATTAGTTCCTTAATGCACAAGGATGCCTGTGTCATGAGCAGCTCATCTCAGTAGGCACAAAGTGTCAGCAACCCCTGGCTCTTGAGCAAAGACTACTTAGGAAGCAAGCCAAACTTCCAGTCCTTTTTGGTAGATATTTTGTAATAACTCAGGGCTGTCTCCACCATTTAGGTTGTTATTTTTTTATCTTTCCCCTTCTTTTCAAAACTTCTCTTCTTAAAAATGCTCCCCTTTTCTCCCATGCAGGGAGTTTACTTCCTGTAGACTTGTAGCACCCTGAAACCCTGTACTTAACCTGCTCAGGGATTTTTAGATTTTTTTATTACTGTTGAAGTTGGTGATAAGCTTTCACAAGCTCAGAAAATCCTGCCTGACAACTTGTCTCCTCCTCTATGACTGGTTTACTCCTATCCACTGATCTTGGAGCAGTCCCCTTGCAGAGCCCTCCTGGCAAAGTGCCATTTCTTTTTTGCTTTGATGAAGCTGGATGTTTTCCCATGACCCTGTAGTAGGACAGTGCTGCTAGAGAGGTCACAGCTGTTGGATGAAAAAATGAAGTAAATCAGATACAAGTCTGCTCAGGACACTCACCTGTAAAATATTCTCCGAACTCTTGCTCAAGTTTCATGGCTTTGTCAAAGACCTTGTTGGCCTGTTCATATGTCTGTCTCCGGTTCATCTCCCTGCCACACACAAAAAATATAAACTTTTCAGCTCTTTTTCTTAGCAATGAACAGAAGCAAAAATAGCCGACAGAGCCAGGGTGCCTGGGAATCCTCTGCTCACAGGAATGGAAGCTGTGCAGGACCCAGCTCCCAAAGGCACAAAGAAGTTCCCCACAGACTCCAGGCTGCCTTGGCACTTCATCTCAACTCCCACCAGCTCTTCCCACTGTCACCTACCCCACCCCCCTTCACCATAGCAAGGAAGGGAATTCATATTCAGACAATCCCTTAAATTTATGAGACCACTGCAGAAGTCTCCCTGCTTGTCTAGGTTTTCTTATCTTCATAAAACATAGAAATAAGCAATTTGACCCCTTCTGACTCAAGAAGGGGTTTTCCCAGGCCTCTTGGTGCCAGCAGACTTTCTTCTGATCTCAGGGACAATCTCAAGCTGTTGAATCTCTTCACAGGTAATACTCTCTGCCGCTGCTCAGAAGAATTGCAAGCTCAGCTCTCTCATCCTTTCCAGCCTGCACTACCCAGGGCCAGGAGCAGCAGGACAAGCAGCTGGAGAGGCACAGAACACGGTGCTGCACTTACATGAGGGCTTCAATGGATTTTGGTTTGATGAAAATGGCAATGGGATAAAGTTGTGCTTGTCGCAACCTCTTGATAGCATTGCCAGACACATCCAGGATGCAGTGCTTCCCCTGGAAAGGAGACAATCAGGATCAGGCCTACCCACACAGACTACTCTGTGTGGGAAACAGCTTGCTCATACAGATGTGCTTGGAAAGGGAGGAGCCACAGAAATGAAACCCTACTACTGAGACACAAGCCAGCTCCCCATGGCCTCACATTCCTGCTTGCTCAGGGCAGGACAGCAACAATGCAAAGGGGCTGAACCTTTGTCTGGACATGTGAAGCTATTTACAAGCCCTGGGTAACTCCAGGACTCATCCAGAGGAACGCTGCTGCTTTGAGGGCACCCAGGTATCTCTGTCCTGGGAGCTCCTGAGCACAAGGCTGGCCAAACAGTGCCAGGCTTTTGGATGAAGTTTGGAGGACAGAGGTACCACGCTGGGGTAGAGTAACACAGCTGAGTAAAGCAACTATATGGCTTGGAAGGACTCTGGAGGGAGGAGAGGATCATGCCAAGCTTGCTTAATGTGGTTACAGCCCTTCATTAACAACAGGGTAAAGGAGGGGAACTGCTGACTGTGTGAGGGTTCGGGCTGGATGCATCCCAGACCCAGGAATGCCACCCGACACTCACCCTCTCTGCCACCGCTCGCACTGACTGGATGCTGGTCCCATAGAGATTGTCATTGAACTGCCCAGCCTCTATGAACTTGTTGTCCTGGATGTCTTTCTCCATCTGCTCCCGGGACACGACAAAGTGATAGTCCTGTCCGTCCACCTCGTTCTCGCGCCGAGGCCTGGTGGTGTCTGGAGGAGAGTGGGCATCAAGGTAGAGTCCAGAGTGACGCACGACAAACCGGGAGGGACAAAACGCACCTGTGCTCCCAGCCCCCTCCCCACTGCGGGCAAGACCCTGCAAAGAGCAGAGCCCCCACTCTCCCCTCCCTCCAGCAAGGGCACTGAGCGTTGGCTGGGACTTACGGGGCACGCAGGAACCAAACTTGTGTGGGAATTCAGAGATGAGGTCATCATTAATTCGGTCCTTTGTCGGCCCCAGGATGATCACCGGCCTTGCGTAGTGAACTGTGAACGAGAGCCACAACCTGAGGCCCCACCTGTGCTGGGGCAGCTGACCCTACTGCCACTTTTGGCATTGACCTGCCCTCTCCCTGCTGGCAGTGGGTGCTCTTGCTCACATGGGCACCCAAAGGTGCCTCCTCTGTGCGCGTTTATCTCCTCCTGGTCATGGTCAACATGTCCTTCCCATCTGACCCAAACCATATGCGTGGCCCCGGGGAAGGTTCTGCAGGTCTCCAGGGTCGCAGATCAGCAAAGCTGCTCCCTTGCTTGGGGCAGGAGCCAGGCAACCAGGACAGCGGGGCAAGGATGCCATGGAGCTGGGGGAGTGACGGAAGCCTAAAAGTCAGATCCAGCTTCTGGCAAGGACAGACCACCGAGGCTGGGACTATTCAGACTGCGAAAGGGTCTGCAGGGTTTAAGCATCAAGCAGGGTTAAAGGATGCAGGCTGCGGGAGGGCTGTTCTCCAGCAGGGACCTGGTCTGAGGCAGGAAGGGATAATCTTATCCTTAGCTGAGGACTAAAGCCCAGCTCAGTTTTAGCTCTGGATCTCTCCCTTGGTCTTGGCAGACCATGACACAAATCTTTTCTGTTGATTAAAAGTGAGCAGTCGAGGCCAGGGAAAGCTGTGCACACCTGGCTCCCCTGCTGCATGCAACACATGAGACTGCACTTGCATCCACCCAGTGCTGTGCTGGTATGGCAGGAGGGGAGGACGCCCTGGCTGTGCTGGGGACACAGGTGGCCACACTGCAGTGGGCACAGGGCAGTTCAGCCCAGGACTTACTTTCTTGCCGTGTCACTGGCTCGTACGACAGGATGGTGTCCTCTTGTCCTTCTGCAACAGAGCCAGGGGAAGGTGGGTGAGCACTTGCAGCAGCTCCCCAGCCCCTCTGAAGCTGTGAGGAGCTGGCTCCTGCACCTTCAGCCTCCCACAGCTCTAGGGACACTCCAGGCTGTCCTCATCACTCCACCCACGGATGTGAAGCATGACGGGCATGCAGTTACGAGCCCTTGAGCCACTTCAATTATTCATGTCCCAGCTCTGGGTCAAGCCTCCTCTCTCCCTCCCCCACCGCTGCAGGCTCACAGCCCATTGGGACGTAGCGTCCTCCCTGCAGGTATGTAGAGGACTTTCTGAGGACAAATTGCAGCTGGATCCCATGGCCTTGTACAGGCTTAGGCTCCAGGAGCCATCTATGCTACAGGCCTGGCCTCTGGCCATTGCTTCCTGTAGCAGCACTGAGGATGGGGGATGATCATGGATTGGGAATCCACCACCCTGCCTTGGAGCAGAGTCCTGTAGCCAGGAGAGAGCAGTGAAGCAGGCAGGTTCACTCCTACTCCCCAGCCCCTGCTCTCCCTGGCTCCGAGGAGGGAGCTGGCCGCAGCATCTCAGTGTCACCAGCAGGAAGGACCAGCCTCCGAACAGAACCACCACTGGGACAAGACAAGATGGAAGTGCCCAAACATGCACATTCATACAGGGACACACACACGTACATGGGGCGGGAGAGCAGGTGGACACACACTTACTGGAACTGCTCTCGCTGTCACTGGTGTTTGATGTCACGCCCTCTGCAAAGCAACCAGAGAGATCCCCTTGAGAAGGAGCATGGGCGGGAGGCACGGGGGCACCCTGGCTGTCACCCAGCACTACTGATCGAGGGCAGGACAGCACCAGCCTCCCGAAAAACCTGCAGCCCAGCACCCACTGGGACGAGTCTGTGCCACATGGGCAAGGGCGGCATCTTTCACCCTTTGCTGGGAACTCGGGGACATGCAGGGGGATGCTTCCAGGAGAAGACAGGGAGGCCAGGAGGGCCTGCCTGGCAGATGTGAAGGCACTGAGCTTCCCAGGCCGAGAGAAGGTGAAGTGCACAGGGAAGAGAAGGCTGGCAGGGGAGCAGGTGCAGCATGCACACAGCAGGCAGGAGAGGGCACGGCTGTGCTGGCACAGGGATGGGGAGCCTACCTCTGGGGACGGGGCTGGGACGCACAGAGACAAGACACTGACAGAATGGGACAGAGTTTGGGGCTTTGCTTGCTCAGGCTGATCCTAGTGCTGCGACCACCCCTCAGAGGCTTGCTGGCCGCTGCCTGCCCCAGTCAGGCTCTGCACTGGTTGGGGGGTGCAGATCTTGGCAGGGAACTCACGCCCCAGCTGAGAAGACCACGGGGATCCTGTCATTATTTTGCAGTTCTGCATAAGTGGTAACCCAGAGAAAGGTGGGACCACCTCAAAATGTTGTCACCCACCCCATTCAGAGCAGGCCCATCAAGGCCACTTCCCACCCACACAGGCAGTGGCTCCAGGTGCTAAAGCAACAACCAACCCAGATAGGAGCAGGAAGAAGAGGATGAGGAGGTGCAGCAGGCACTTAGGGCATGGCCAACACCCCCACACAAGCTCCCTCATCCCATGTGCAGCAGCAGCACCTTGAGCCCCGCAGGCTCCGGCAGCACAGGGGGGTCCCCATCAGCGGAGCAGCGGCTGGGGCTCCTCCTGCCCCACACCCAGGGAAGCACAGCTGCCCCGGCCAGAACCCAGCCATCCCCCGGCACCACCAGCCACAGAAACAGAACAATGCGCATCGGAATTCAACTTACTCAGGTTCTTTGCTCCATAATAATCGTCACTTAACCCAGGGAAGTCCTGATTTCACAGACAGCAAGAAGAGGGAGAGGGGGAGAGAAGACAGTGCAGGAAAGGGGAATCAGAGGGATGGGGGAGACAGAGCCAGACCAGCATTAGTGACAGGAGTGCAGAACGGCCCAGAGCTGCAACTGCAAGTGAGGTTAAATATTTTCAGAGCTGACACCATCAGCCCACTGCCAACATCTTGCCTTGTGCGGCTGGACCCCCTCCTCCCCCCAAGCTCATCCTCTCTGCCAAAGAGCCCCCTGGGACACTCTGGGTCTGGGGAGGGCAGGGCAGCCACAGCAGCATTGGCTGGCACCAAGCAGTTGCAGCCCTGAGCTGCTGGCACAGGGGCTGAAGTGTTTCTCCTCGTGGAGTGTGCTGGCAGGGCACAGCGGCTCTGTGCCTCCCCGGCACAGAATGGCCACTCTGGGGCCAGGCACAGCACACAGTCCTATAACATGTGGCAGGAGGGTGCATTTTTCCCCACCTGTGTGTGTCAGCTGCCCCACACCACAACGCTTGCACAGGCTGTGGAAATGTGAGGCAGAGCCCCCCTGCTACTGCAAGCTGGGATGGACAGTGGCAGAGCACAGGGAGGGAGCTGGCTGTGTGCTGTGACACAGGCAGGTAGAGAGAGTGACCTGTCACATCCTCATGCTGTGTCATCTCACTACAGGGCAGCCAAAAGTAAGCCCCCAGCTTCAGCACAGATCTCACTGGAGCCCAGCCATGTCCAGGCACTACTAGAGACAGGCAGACACACAGACAACCTTCAGCACAGGCCAGAGGCTCGTGCTGTCCGCTAAAATCACCAGAAGCTGGCGGCAGCCTGTCAGAGGGATCCTGGCAGCAGAGGGATGCAGGGAGCCCTTGGAGCAGCCCAGTAGCATCCTCCTGCCTCTGTATGACACACAAGACAGCCCCAGACGGAGTGGATGTGTTTGCTGTGCTGGCACTGGGGCACAGACACAGCCCTGCCTTGTCCACCACCCCCAGAGGTGTGGGCACTGCCAGCCTGGATGCTTGCCCACAGAGTGGATGCAGTTCACCGCTTGGATGAGGGGCTGAGTTTGGTGAGCAGCTCCAGTGCTGCCCACATCAGGATTCAGGGCAATGAGATAAATGCCCTGCCTTTACTGGGAGTCACAGGGTGGTGAGAGCTGTGGACCCACAACATCTGTAGCCAGCTACCAAAGATGTGCCTCAGTCGTAAGTGGGCAGCAGGGTCGTGGCTTCCCTGTGTCCACAGGGCTTAATCCGCTGGCAGGGCTCTGCAGTGGGAATGTGAAGCTGCAAGTCACTTCTAGGGAAGATGGAGCTGGGACCTCCCCAGGCTCTGAGCCCTGAGAGGGACAGGAGAAGCTCTGCAGGAGGCAGCCAGCCCCTCACTTGGAGGGAAGGAGGCAGAGGGAGGAAGCAGAGCCTGCAGCAAAGGTGGGACAGCAGGGCAAGGCAGAGCAGGGAACTGGGTGGGTGTAAAGTTGGATGAAAAGATGAAGACATTGAACATGAGAGAAAGGAAGAGAGTGCCAGACTGCAGCTGTTGCTTTCATTTCAAGCTCCAGTTTTTCCCTAGCTGCTGGCACAACTCTGGAGCACAGACCTGAATACAGGCAGGTGCCAGGACCCCTGGCTATGGAAATGTGCTGAATCTCTTCCCTCAGGGCAGGGAACCTGAGGGGTACAGGTTTGCCCTCTCTGGCCAGCTGCTACTTACGTTCCTGTCCGCTGCTCTCCTGGGCCAGGTTCTCTTTGCTCTTGTAAAATGGAAACTTTCGAGAGAGGCGAAAACTCTTTTTACGTTTCGTTTTGATCGACTGAAGAACATGGAGATGGAAGGGAGGACAGAAAAAACAATGGTGTTTAACACACGTGGGGAAAATTAAAATGGAGAGACAATGAGGAGCCGTGTCAGGGCAGTCACCCTCAAATGAAATCATGGAGATTACATGAGAACTGTAATGCAGGAAAAAAATTAAGCATGGAGAAAAACATGTGGTAGGGATGCTGGGAAGCTGATGGGGCAGTCAGCAGCTCTGCAGGGGTAGCCAGGCTGCTCCTCCTTGCTTGTTGGCATGTTAGGCACTGCTCTTGAGGTATGAGGGCAGCTACCTTCACCAGATGCCTGCAGGCAGCTCCAAGCCATGGGCTCTGCCACCCCATCACTCCAAACATGGGTCCTTCCCCAGTACTTTCACACCATCCTGGGCTCCTCTGCTCAATCACTGCATATTCACGGAGGGTTTGTGCCAAGCAGATGTGGGCCTGGGGGAGGTCCAGTCACACAGCTCTTTGCCTTGGGATTGTTGAGCTGCCCCACGAGAAGCTTTTGCTGCTGGGACTCATCCTCCTAGTTACCAGTTCCAGGTGTCCCACTGAGCCCCAGATCAGCACTTACCCTGTTAGACTCAATCATGCCAGTCCTGGCGTGGAACTTCACTGTTTTCAACCGTGCTCTCTCCTTCTTTTCCACCCTGATCAGGAGAGAAAGAGTCACTAGCACCATCCATGTGCTGTCCACGCTGCCCACGTGGCTCCTCAGGCAGCTCCAGCGGTGGTGGCCCCATTGGCAAATGGAAGCTCCTTCCCAGGGAGGCTCAGATGTGGAACTGCCAGCCCAGGGCCTGGCCCAGGCCAGTGTCTGCAGGAGCAGGAGAGGAGCCAAGCCAGCCTTCCCAACAAGGAAACAGACTCAAGGTTGGCTTTGCTAACCTGAGAGGAGCAGCCAGCTCCTCTGCTCTCTGTGACTTCCCACCTCACAGACCTGGCTACAGAGCTGGGCAGCTTGACAGAGGACACAAGGAGCAGCCCTTGCTGCTGTGACTCTGCTCTCACATGGAGACCAAGACTGGCTAACACCAACTTCCCATCTTCACAGGGACCACAGAGGGGGCTGAGCACTCCCTTCCTCACCGGGAGTCTCACCCAGCTTTGGAGAATACCTGCCTAGGGAGACTTGCACATAGACCCAGCTTGCAACCAAGGTGCCCTTAGCAGGTGGGCTGGGGAAACAAGGAGATCCTAACCTGAGCCTGAGCAGAGCCCTGAGGACTGCAGGGCTTGCAGAGCTCATGGAAATCCTGGGGTCACCGAGTGTGACAGCTCCTGCTGATGGACACTCACCTCTTCTTGCTGGGGATGACCCCAATCTGCTCGCTCTCGCCGTGGGGTGTGACGAGCCTGGCTTGCCACCACTCGTCATCAGAGGCATTGATGACGTGCAGGATATCCCCGTAGGAGAAACTGAGCCCCTGGCTGGGCAAGCAACTGTCCCGGGTCCGGTCATAGTCAAACAGGGCTCTGTGGAGGAGCAGAGAGGAGCGATGCCATCTCTGAGCATGGCCAGGCAGTGAGGGCAGCAGCACTGCCAACCTCCTGGGGCACTGTCACCTTCACACCTTAAAAAGTTTAAATCCAACCCCTGCAAAGGTGAGCAGTGCTGCCAGCCACCAGCACATCCCTTGGCTGGAAGGCTCAGCACAAGCCCTGAAGAGTGCAATGCAGCAACACCCGTGCTGGACTGAGAGAACTCACTACTGAGTTCAGCTGCAGGATGCAGACGAGCCATAGATGCACTGGACATGTCTGTGGTTAGTGAGCAGGCCAGGCCCACTGCAGCAGCCTGCAGGAGGGCTGCTCCCCACCATCCCTCCGTGGCTGCGGGGCCAAGGAATGGGATGGGGAACATCAGATCCCACTGCTGGTGGGTGGTTGCACAGGCAGAGACCGTCAGACCACCAAGGCATTGAGCACAGCCTTTATTTACATACAGAGGCTGTGAATGAGGAATGCATCTCAAGAGTATATATATCTGCTTCCACAACTGATCCTTTTTACACCCCTAAACACCTCCTGTGAGAACAGTCTATTTAGTTTAAAATTATTTTCAAAACCAAACTAACCAGTTATAGAAAAGATTTGGTTTTTTTACTAGAGGAGCACTAATACTTTTCCCACACATGTACAGGATACACAGCACTGCAGCCTGTACCCATCAGCTGCTCTCAGTGGCTTCACCTGCAACTCATTCTACTGATGTCAGATCACACAAACTGTGTCTGCTTTGATGCATCAGCTTGAAAAAAGACAAAGAAAGGGAAGAGTCACTAAAAGTACTGGCAGCACAACCTCTGTATTTGCTCCTGGGACACTGGCCCCACTGGTCCCCAGCCCAGCATGAGCCCAGGCACTGCAAACACTGGCTTGCTGCTGGTTTAATCCTGGCCCTAATAAAACTTCAAGCAGGAAGGTTCCACTGTGGGGACTCCAAAAGGGGTCTAAAAGCACACTGTAAGTGGAAGGGCTGAGGGATCATGTGGCATGTCCCTGTGGAGCAGCAGAGCTTGCACAGCACTTCTGCCAGGGAAGTGCTGGGCTATGAAACCTTTCAGGGCACCTGGGGCTGGGTCTTGAATGGGAAGAAGAAGGGCTGCCCCATGGGGAGAGCTCTTTGGAACAAGACCAAAACTGCCCTATGCATCCAGATATGTTCAGCCACTAGATCTGTTCTCCTTGCCCAGCTTGCTCAGGGCTGGGGCAGTTCTTATGCTTGTTCCCTCCACAGGGCAGTGTGGCTGGAGCTGGCAGCAGAGCACCAACGGGTGCTTTGGCCAGAGGTAATCAAGCCTTGCAGGCAGCTCCAGGCCAAAAGATAAGGCTGCATGTCGGCTGACAGGCCGCTGTGAGGTCAGTGCTGCTGGCCAAGGCCCTGGGGAACTGGTCAGGCCAGTTCCCACAGCCAGGCAGGCTGTGAGAAGCCCTGCCCACTCCACACACTCTGCCCTGCAGAGCAGCGCAGGGCCCATGCTCCTCCGGCAGCAGCCACCAGCATCCCAGGACAGGCCCAGAGAGATCTCTGCATGGGCAGGGCAGGACACCTATGAAGGCAGCACATGGGGCACTGGCTACCCCAAGGCACGATGCTCCAGGAGAGCGGCCCCTGGCTGTGCTGGCATGCAGGACACACCATGCCTGGGTCCTCCTCTGGGTGCACAGGGTCAGATGGCAGCTCAGCTCTGTCCCCAGGCCAGCTCACAGCACTCACAGCCAGGAGAGCAGATGGTCTGGCTGGAGGGCAGGGAAGCAGTACCAAGGACTCCCATGGCTTCCTCCTGGTGCCCAGGCACAATGCCTGCCTGACCTCCATCCCCACCCGGCACGGCCCCAGTGCTGGCAGACTTTGCCCTGCGGCAGTGCAGGGAGGTGACAGGCAGGACGTGAACCTGCCTTGCCCCTGCCTTTGCTGCATGAAACTCCAGCTCCCCCAAGTTGGCTCCAGCACCCCCAAATCAGCTCTGGCAGGCACTTGGGTGCCCAGCTCTAGCCCTTCAACAGCATACAGGATGCAATGCAGCCGCACAGGGCTGACTCAAGCAGTTGGGTAGCAAGTCCTGTAATTGATGTCCTGTCCACAGCGCAGCAGCTCAGCTGGTTTCGGGTAAATTGTGCTTGAAACTACCCCGCCCAGAAGGGCTGGGGCAGCCTGGGCACCCAGCAGTTCTTTCAAGCATGTTTGCAGGGTGTGTGTTGAGCAGAGTGCTGTGAAGGGCCACACAGGGAGAAAGCTCTCCCCTGGGATCACCCTCTCATCGAGGCACAGCCCAGCTCCACCTGGGTATGTGTGAGGGGGACACAGTGCTGTGGAGGCCTCCAAAGCCCCATGGGGGGATGCACCAAGAATTAAGAAATGCTAGGAGTAGCATGGAGGCAACAGGGAGCTCTCTGTTTCAGAGGGATACTTTGATACATGAGCACCTTTCCAGGCAGAGAACAGGCTCAACTCAAGCTGGACTCAGCCTAGACCCTCCTCCACACATGAGGGTGTCCACAGGACAGCAGGGGAGTGAGGGCAGGACTAACAAGATGATGTTTATTCAACACTGCACCCAGCTTGTTGCACACCCCTAGGAAGCCCTGAGATGCTAAATTGTGCAAGATGCCTGCAGAGACTTGTGAGAAGGTGTGAACTGCAGGAGCCCAGAGCTCCAGCTCTTCCCTCCTGCCATGCTGGGCTTGCAACATTTCCATCAGGCCTGAAGTCCCTCTGCATGGAGCAGCCATGCAATGAGAGATGCAGGCTGAGGTCCATGCAGCCTCAGCCCTTGCCATCCTTCTCACAGGGAAGGATAAGAAGTATCCCTTGCTCCTGGCCAGCCTCACGTGCAACAGGCTGTGGAGGGTGAGGATTTACAGGATTATTTTAATTTCCAAGTTAAAATTACCCATTAGCTCTCATCCCACTAGTGCTGTGGCAGGCAGGAGGTGACAGGAGGCAGGCAGGCAGTCCTGTCCACACAGGACTTGCAGCAGTTTGAGCTGCATGGCTGTTTAACCCATGCCTGCCTGTCCTGCACCTGGCTCCAGACCAAAAGTGCTTTGAGGGCTCAGAGCAATAATCCTCCTAAGAGCTCATCTCCCATCCAGCCAGATCCTGCCACAGGAACAGCAGGAGGAGACAAGAAGAAGCCTGTTAGCTGGTTCAAGGAGAGTGCCCGGAAAGCTGCCACAAGCTGCCTGCGGCAGAAGCAGGGCTGGATGCCCACCATTTCCCTGTGTCCCAGTGGTCCTCAGTGTGTTGGGCTGGCCAGCAGCCACCCAGGCTCTGTAGAGACCACTGCCTCCCAAACTGGAGAAGCCCTTGGGAGAGACATTCAAGCACCTAGCCTTGACAAGCCAGGGCAAAAGGCCTGGTCTCCCTGCTGCACCCTCCAGGCTGTGTGATGCATCCACAGCCCTCCCCTGGCCCCTGCCACACCGTCCTCGGAGGCGCCACACAGCCCAGGCTGAACCGCAGCCCCCCCCGCACCCCATGCCGTGGGGATGTGCCCATCCCAGCCGCCTGCCGGGAGCAGCGGAGCCTTACCGGACATAGAGCGATCTCTTCTCGCTTGTCCGGAGCGAGCCGGAGCCGGAGCTCATGCTGCTGTTCATCATCTGCTCCCGCAGGTCGTGGATCTTGGACTCAAAGCGGCTGTACTCTGTGGGGACAGGGCTGGTCAGTGCAGGCACAGCTGCCCCCGGGCTGATCCCCACGCCCAGCCAGGCCTGTCCTGGCGAGGCACCTCGCCCACGAGCCTGTCCGTCCCCACACACAAGGGAGGGCAAAGATAAAGGGGTTGCAGAACTCTGCAGGAGTAAAGCTAGGCCTCCAGAGTAGGCAGGGTTCCAGCTGCTCCCAACCCCACCACAACTTCCCAACAACAGCCCAGGCAAGGGCTGCTGTGACCTCCACTGCTGCTGAGCTGCAGCTCCACGAGGGAATGGCTGGGCAAGACTTGGCAAGCTGCTGACCTACAGAGCAGTTCAAAACATGCAGAGAGAACGAGAGCCCCTCCAGGAGACCCCTGCCCACCAGCTGGAGCAGTGAGACATGACCACAGCCATTGGGGGAGCCCCCAGCTACCGCTTTGCTGGCAGCAAAGACCTCAGCAGGAATGGGGAAAGGGAGGCAAAACACAAAGTCCCTGCCCTTGGAAGAGGAGCAGGGAGGAGGAATTCACCTTTTGCTTCTACATTCCAGCAGCAGAGATGTGCAGGAAGAGCTGGGGAACCCTCCAGAAGACACCAGCACCTTCCTGTCAGGCAGCTGGGCAGGAGCAGCCGCCACCCCAACACCTGCTGCTGCACCAGCCCGACCTTCAGCCGGGTGTAAAGGTCGGGCTGACACGCAGAGGGTGGAGGCACCAGGCCTCCCTACCCAGGGCTGAATGAGGAAAGTGCAACTGTGGCTCCAGGAAAGCTGCTGGCACTGCCACAGCCCACAGCGCCAGATCTCACCTCATACCCTTGATTTTGTCCCTTGGGCACATCCTGCAGTTACAGGTGAGAGAGGACGAGGCTCACCTGTGCTGTAAGACTTGCCTGGAAAGTCTTATCCACAACAAGTGGACAAGAGTCAGTGTTTTAGACGTGGCTTGGGTTTCAATTCTGGGACAGGGAACACAGCAGCTGAGCTGTGGAGGCAAGTGCTCGCTGCAGAGCAGAGCCACAGCTGTGCTGTGCTTGTGGAGCCACATCACATGGCAGGATAAGCAACACTGCTCAGAAATGCTCTGTGGGCTTTGTTTGGGAGCCGGTCTCCCTCCCATGGACTGTCAGTGCAGATAAAAACAGGGTTGGGGTATAGGACGATGCAGCTGCAGCTCAGCATTTGCTGCACTACAGCCTGGGTATCCCCCAGCTACACCCAGTTGCCAAAGATACATTTTTACTTAAACGACTGGAAAAAAAAGGCAATACACACAAAAACTGCCAAGTGACACACAGAAACTCCATGCTAAGCCCCTTCTCCTGCCATGCAACAGCCAGATTGCTGCAACACCAGGCAGGGCCAGTTGCTTAACGTGTAGACCAGGAGAACCCCTGATTGCCCCATGCCAAGGGGCACCCACTGCCTCACCTGCCTTCCTGCTGGTAGAGGGAAACATAGGTGCACCAAGGCATGGATAACGCTTATTTTACAAGAAAACTGAATTCTGCCACCAAAGCAGCACCAGGGTTTTACGGAGCTTTCAGCAGGGGGAAGTGAGCTTCATCCCACTGCACATCTCTTGCCCCACACAGCTCATTCTGCCCTGGAATACCCATAAGGTATTGAAATCTAGAGAAGCATCTGTCAGAAGCAGGTACAGCTTCTTCTTAAACATTCTTTGGTACTGAAGGGCTGTTTCATCCAAAAAGCACCACTAGAACCCTTGTTTCCAGCCAGGTCATTGCAAACCCTGCTGGGGGCAGATTCCCTGCACACCCCACACAGAGGGGACCACTGCTCCTGCTACATAGACTCACATTCCTCCCACAACACTCTTCTCCACAAATGTGGAGGATACACTGCCTGGGATTGGACAGCAAACATAGGGCAGAAGGAGATTTCGCCACCCCTAGCATCAGGGTGGGGATGCTGGAAGGGCAACTTGTGGGTGCCACTGCCCTGCCAGAAATGGCATATGCATCCCCCTGCTTGCAGCCCAAGGGCAAAGTTCTCAAATGCCCCCATTTCAGCTGGGGCACTCCATGGAAAGGGACTTCCCTAGTTTTGCTGGAGTGGCCACACTGCTTGGAAGGGTAGGAGAAACCCACTGACATGACAAGAAGCACAAACCAGGCTGGCTGTGGCAAACTGAAGGACACAGGGTCTGCTGTGGATTTAACCCCCAGAAAGCAAACAGTCCTGCCCTAGGAAGGGTCTTCCAAGGAGCCACCAACACACATTTGCTCCAGCTGTGGGAAGGCACAGAGTGGAGGAGCAGCCAGCCCTAAAGCAAACCCACTGCCTCTCTCCCAGAGCAAAGGAGGCAAGGTTACCCCAGGACTGAGCACAGGGTACTCCCAGGTGCCACGGGCACCCTTTTAACTGCACATTAGAACAGTCTGAGACAATTACCAGCAGATCATCCCCAGCAAGGAGTGCTCCTGCCTTTGCTCCCTAACTTAGGGCCACCTCGCCTCTGCACCTTGACCCTCATAAGATCTCCTGTGCAGCTGACACCCTTCCAGGAAGCTTGCCCAGGATGCAGCAGGGAGGTGAGCTAGGGCTGATCCCCACAGTGTTCAACACGTTCAGGACATGTTTATCAAGACAGAAAAGTATATAACAGGTGAGCCGGCACCTCTTGCTGTGAGTGCTGTTGCGGCGCTGCGCCGTGTGCCAGGATGTTTGCTCTTCCCACTCAGCAGCTCGATAAAAACACCACTGTACCCTCCCACTGCTTCTCCCTTTCCAGGGTGTGGGTGTTCCTAGAGCTGGGCCTGATTCTGTCCCCTGGGGCGAGCTCCATGCTGGGAGTGGAATCCCTGAGTGTGCGCACACTGTAGACCACTATCAACAGGCAGGGATCACCTGCCTGCCCCAAGGATCCCAGAACCAGCACATGTATGTGACACACCAGCAAACACGCCCAGCAGAGCCAACAAAGCCATGGGTCTGCATCTGGGCACCAGGACACAGCACAAAGGAGAAGGCGTTGGCAGAGATGGGAGCTAAGCTGGAAACTCAACTCCTGAGTACACATAAAGCCCTGCATCCAAACACTCCTGCCCGGGCCATCAGCAGGGCCCAGAAATGCTCCGTCACAGGTTTCAGCCCAGCCACCTGCAAAAACTACTGACAGCTTCAGCCAGGCATTTTAGCACCCTGGCCCCAGACACCTTCCCTCTGCACAGACACTTCCCTCCACAGGCACAGGAAGAAAGCACAGCCATAGGGAAAGCTCAGAAGCTTTTATGACTCTTTCCACAGCCCTGGAACTTCCCTTTGAACAGACCAGCTCAGAGAAAGGCCATAATGTGACTTTTTGTATTTTCAGGTGGGGAATGTCAAAGCTTTGTTGCATGAGGTGTGAGGAGGTGGAATTGCCAAATCCAGGCGCTGGTGACAACAGCAGGCAAAGGTCAGGGGAAGAAGTGCTCAGAGGGAATGGATCTCAAAAAAATTCCAAGGAACCATCACTCCCCCCCTCCTTGGCAGCAGGCAGCAGTGGTCAAAGGTGCTGGTGCTAAGAAGAAAGGCAGGACAGCAGCTCCTCTTTCTAACCTTCCTTGGTCTGGTTTTTGCTTCTTTTACCTCCTAGCATCTGGTAGGACAAAACAGGGAGGGCCCCTCATCCCCTGAGACCTCCACAAGCAGCCTCTCTGCCCCCATGGAGCCCCAGCAAGGTCAGACACAGAGCAAGCTGTGCTCATCCGGCACCCCAAGGCAAGCCCTGCCCACGCTCAGGTACGAGAGACAGGTGCCATCCACTGCCTCTGCTAGCAGGAAGAACTTCTCAAATCCCCTTTCCACCAGCATCTCCTCCTTCAGCCATCCTACAATCCAGCTCTCCTGCTCCTTCCACACGACAAACATAGAAAAGACAAACACTTGAGAGTACATGGCCCATTGAGTGGGTCCAGCCTCACCCACGCTGGGGGCTCACACCAGAGAGATCTTTCCCCTTGACTCCCAGCCCTTCAAGCCTCTGTAGCACTGAGGGCAATTTCCAGGATACAACAGCCTGTACTCCACAGCCACAACGCTGCCTCCCGGGATGGCTGCAGCTCCTGTGCTGGGTGCTGCTGCCCACACGTGCCAGGAACCATCACAGACATGGTAAATCACCAGCTACAACACATTGACATTTCTGCCTTGGTCTAAGGAGGTTTCAAAACATCTTGTCCAGTTTGACATTTAAGAGCCACTCTTAGTTGGTGTCTTTGCCAAATCTCAAGTGGCAAAGGGAGCCAGAAATACAAGAACATTAAGTGCTTCCTGGAAAGAAAGAAAAAAAAAAGCCAAAACAAACAAACCCCACACCCACAGCACAGCCCTGAGCAGCACCAATGACTCGGCGCCCCGATAGCCTCTGCCACAGGATGGAGGAATAGTGGAGACCGGGACCAACAGGATATTGCCCAGCAACGCCACAGAGGAACAAGACGAAGGACATGCTTAGGGTGGGACATCGGCCTCCTTGGAGAGGACAAGAACAGCTGGTGGAGAAAGCCAGTGGGCCCAGGAGGGACAGCTTTTCCAGTGGACTGGAACGGCTGCATCCCAGCACGTGCACGGTGCCGCTCTGGGCACGGCCCCGGGATCAGCCGCGGCCCCTCGCTGGCTGGCGGTGCACCCTCCCAGCGCTCGCCCTCCCAGCCCACGGGCCACGCTCCAGCGCTACCGCCCAGGGAAGCTTTCTGCGGGCAGCTGCCCGCTCCCTTCCCGCTACCCCTGGCGGGACCACCAGCCCCCACCGCTGCCGAGGGAATCGGAACCCAGCGATAAAGAAAGGCTCGGGGTGGTGCCGCAGGTGGGATGCTCACAGGTGGGGACGAGCCCAAACTCCGCAGCGACGCCCCGGTTCCAGCCCCGCCCGCACCGTGGTCGCCCTGCAGGACCCCTGAACTCTCCCAACCGCGGGGTCTCTCCAGCAAGGCCCGTGGGACCCCACGCAGCCGGGCCTCGCGGCGACGCCCTCCGGCAAGCAGAGCTCTTCCCCCTCACCCGAAGATGACCCCGTCCCGTCGAGCCCCGCCGCGGCCCCGATGCCGGTGGGGTCGCGGCCGGGCTGCCCGTGCGGCGGTGGGCGCTCACCTGCAGGCGGGGCGGCCGCGGCCCCGCACCCGCCCGGCCCGCACACAAAGCCGCGCAGGCACGGCCGGCGGGACGCCGCGGCCCCGCCCCCTCCCCGCGTCGGCCAATCGGCGCCCGCCCCGCCCCCGGGCCACGCCCCCGGCGGTGCCTCGACCGCAGCCCCTCGCCCCGGCCTCTTTCCCCGCGCGCCAGCTACCGCCCCGCCCCTCATCTGCATATCCACACCCACTTCATCTGAATATTATCACTCCGTATCTGCATAACCACTCCTCCCATGGGCGTGCCCCGCCCTCCCCGGTCCCGGTCCCGGTCGCTCGTGGCGGTACCTTCGGGCCGGTACTGCGCGATGATGGTCACCGTCTGCCCCGCCCGCTTCAGCGCCGCCGCCGCCTGCTCGTGGGTGGCGTTGCGAAGGTTCACACCGTTCACCTGCCAGGACAGAACGACTCCGCTGAACCAGACCCATGCGGGGACCGATTGAGGGGGTCTGCCCCGCGCCTCGGCCCCGCTGCTCCGCCTCTGTACCGCTACCCACGGTACTCACGGTACCCACACTCTCAGAGCCTCGTCACTGCCACTGCAACCCCAGTACCACGCCTGGTACTGGCACTTCCAGTACCGGCACATCCAGTACCAGCCCCCGGCCAGCCCAGGCACCAGAGCCCCACCGCAGGCACCCCGCGGCCGTGTCAACACACCGGCACCCGGGATGAATCCCACAGATCTGTGCTTTGGGTGACAGGGGACACGTGCCCACCCAGAGCTATGGGAGGCCATGAAGGGGCAGCGAGTGCCCCACCAACTCACCGAAAGGATACGGTCTCCCCTCCGCAGCTCCCCACTGAGGTCAGCAGGGCCTCCAGCCAGGATGAAGGACACAAAGATCCCCTCGCCATCTTCCCCTCCAACAATGTTGAAGCCCAGGCCGGTAGAGCCTTTGTGCAGGATGATTTTCCGGGGCTCCCTGGTAGGACATATAAGGGACAGGGAGACATCAGGGTGAGGAGCAGCAAAGCTGGTGACAGGCTTTTCTGTGCTCGGCGTTTGTGGCACATTGGTGGGACTGGAGTCATCCGAGTGCAGCCTGGTGTGACTCAGCCCTCAGCACTGTGGAGACTGATAAACCAGAAGAGATGGCAGGCGGTGTGACATGAGACACAGCATGGACAGAGACAGAGCATCCACTGTGAAATGATACACAGGAACACTGAACTGCATGGTGGCATCTGATGCCATGAGCCAGGAGAGTGGGATCAAGCCCCTCCACAGCATGGCAAGTGTGCCTACAACCCCATGCACCCCTCCAATGCCACAGACCCTGCACAGCTCAACAGAAGTCCTAAATTTTTTGATGACTTAATTCTATCACAGCTCAAACAATAGGCAGGCATAAGCAGGAAGATGGCCTGGCATTGCAAAACTCCTGCGTCAATTGTCTGGGAGAAAGAAACAATGTGATGGAACAACAGCAGCTCCTGGATCAAGCTCTGGATTGAAAAGGAATAAATGATGCCAGACAATTGGCACAGGCTGGTGGTGACTGTCAGCCAACCTGATACTGGAGACCATCAATGCATCTGCTATGGCTGGATCCTGGGCACTTCCTCAGGTACCACAAGGACCAAAGGCCTGACATTGAGCTCAGCAGCCTGATCAACCACTCACCTGCCAGGTGTCAGAGGGAAATCTCTGGGCTGTGTTTGGAGAGATGCTGGAGCCCAGGCATGGCACTGAGCGAGGGCACCCTAAAATGCTGGCAGACTTGTGCTAAGAGGACCCTGGGGCACTGGGGTGGGGTGGGGGGGCTGGAACACACCAGAACCAGGAGATCAGGAAAACCATGGAAATGCTCAGTCAAAAGATGCTCAACCCCAAGTCCTCAAGATGTTACCAGTGCTTGGCTTAGGGGTAATTGTGAGGGGCAGGGAGGGCTGCAGCCCTCAGTCCCTCTGCAGCAAAGCTGTGCCTAGGGCTAGAGTTCTCTCAGGGGAAGAAATAGGTCAGGTTTCTGGGTCTGCAAACTCTGCCTCCAACCAGGAGATGAACTTGCTCTGCCCCTTCGGTTTCGCTGCTGCCCAAGCAGCATGCAGGAAGCACAACCTCAACTCAGTGTAGGGGAAGCATCCTCAGCACCTGTGAGGACCAGACAGTTTGGTGGAAGGTAAAAAGACCCTACAAAAATGAGGAGAAGTAATGAAGCCCTGGACAGGTAGATCACAGGTCTCAGTCATGACTCTTGGCTTCCATCCTCGTCACAGGAGGCATGACACAGATCCTCCAGGCAGATCCCATGCTGAATTTTGCAGTGTTAACACCGGGACCTTGGCACAGAACAGCTGAGGGGATCCTGTGGGGCTGTGCTGGGTCTTGGTTGCAGTGGTGGAGCTCATTGGAAAGCAGATTCTTTGGTTCCCAGCCCTAGGTGCTGCAGGACGTGAGGGTCACTGGAACCACATCCCCATCTAAGCAGCACTTGTGCCCATGGGAGGGGGAGAGGCTGGATACTGGACCTCTGCTTTCCCTAAGGAATGGCTGGCAAGAGCCTTATGGGAGACAGTTTCTATTTCAGGGCAAGCTGCTGCCCTTCCCCACACCAGTAAGTTGCATTTGGACCACACTGGTCCTAGTGCACCATCTTGGTGCCAACAGACCTGCACCGATGACACTGTTCTGGGGGGTCAGCAATGCATACGAGGCTTTCAGCACTGTCCTGGGCAGTATGAGGGAAGTGCTGAGCCCACTGCAGGCTTTGGATCTTTTGGGTAGCAAGGGGCTGTGTCTGGGCACAGGGACCCAGTGGTGCCCAGTTTCTGTAGTGGGGTCCTCCACAAGGCAGCACCATCCTCTAGTGGCCACCAGCACGTGCTGCACCAGGGCCACTGCTGAGCCATTGCTGAGCCATTGCTGAGCCACTGCCACTGCCAAGCCACTACTGGGCCACTGCCAAGCCATCCCCTTGCCACTGCCACTGTCAAGCCACTGCTGAGCCACTGGAAACCCTGACCATACCACTGCCAAGCCACTGCTGAGCCACTGCAGAGCCATCACTGTGCTGCTGCCAAGCCACCGCTGAGCCCTCATTGTGCCATTGCCACTGGCTGTGGCCAGCCTAAGCTGGGTTGCTCTTTTTGCTCTCTAGTCCACAAATGGGAATGTTGGCACTTGTGAGAAGGGACACCCTGGTAGGACCAGGGTGTCTGGTGTGTTTTCCAAATACTGGGACTCAGTCCCTTCTGTGGGGCACTGTAATGGCAGACAGCACTGCTCCTGCCTGTGGCATCACCCCCCAGTGCCCCAACAGCACAGAAGTTGCTACACCTGGTGAGGATGCAGTGCCAGAAACAGGCTCTAGAGCTGGCATCAATGGTCCTGAGTCCAGTGGGAGAGTTGGGGTGCGTGTGGAAGGTAGTACTGCACAAGTAATGGCATGCAGAGACACCCGGCTGTGGCTGAGCACCAAGAAATGGGAAAACCCTGTGACAAAGATGAGTGCAGACACTCTCCAGGAGGATGTCAGGCCTGACAAGACTTGCAGATGGCAAGTTAGGGTCTCCCACTCCAGCATCCACCACTGACCTCCAGATTGGGAGAATCCTGGACAAAGCTACTGCATCTTCCACTGTAGCCACTCTCAAAAGGAACCTGCAATCTTGTTCCAAACAGCAGAGCCAGTCCTAAGCCTAAGTTGAGTGTTGGTCTTTAGAAATCAGCCTAAGCCCTACAGTCCTGGCCCTGGGGATAGCACATTCAGAGCACTGGCCCCAAGGCTGTGACAAGAAGAGGGTAAGTTGTTAGAATCAGCTAGTAGAGCAGAATTTTACAGGTCTTGCTCTTCCACCCTCATCTTGAAGCTTTGGAGAAGTTTTATACCACATTTAGGCTCAGAGCAATGTTTTCTTTGTGCTCCTCTTTATTTCCTGGCTTCAGGAAACAAACCTGTTCATGCAGCATAAAGGATTCTACTGGGGCAAAGGGGGCTGTGCCAGGGCTGGACAGGAGGCTCTCAGGCCAGGGGCTGGCAGTCATTGAAATTGCACATGGGTGCAGGTGGTCTGGGCTGCCAGTCTCAGGGAGTGTGGGAGGGGCCCCACTTGTTTGCAAGGCTGTGTTCCCCCTGGCCCTTCACCCCTGCCACACCTCCATCCCGGGAGCCTGTCGCACTGCTGGATGGCACCATAAGGGCAGGGAACACCTTGTATTCCAGGTATTGTAAAATCAGCAAGAGAACGAAGCTGAAATGCAGTTGTGTAAGGCTTGTGAAAGGGCAGGAGAGGGAATGGAGAGGGAGTGAATGCAGCAAGCCAGAAACTGACACAGCAGGGTTGGTCTCAGAGGGGTGAGCACAGAGCTCATTATGGGGACTTCAAGCATTGCACCATGCATCTACAAATGGCCTTTCGAGGCTCTGAACTGGCAGTGGGGATGACGTCAAGCCACCACAGAGGGAAAAGTGAGGGAATGAGAAGGATCATGATAAGGATGCTCATGCCTGGCGCTCACCTGGTGAAGTCATCATCTCCGATCATGTGCCGAGGGATGGGTGAGTACCGGGACGGAGTCACCTGGGGAGGGATGGGATAGGCAGGCTTGTTCTCAACGCTGCCCAGGTAGCCCAGACTGGAGTTATGGCTTATGTGGTTGTCAGCCAAGGCTGAGAAGGCTGCAGGGGAGGAGAAGGTCATCAGGAGCAGAAATCCATACACAATGAGGACATGGAGACGGGCCCAGCCCTGCTCTCCACCCCAACACGCCCGGGTGCCCCACAGCCCCGCGTGCCCAGCCATTGGCCAGCGGCATACGTACTGCTGGCGTAGTCGGGGGGCGCGTACATGTCGTTGAGGTGGATGTTGCCGGGCTTGGCCACTTTCAGGTACACCATGTCAGAGGTGTTCTTCAGGGCGGCCACTGCCTCCTCGTGCCGCACGTCCTGCAGGTTTGTGTTATTCACCTGCCAGAGGGAAAGGGCTGGGTGACACGGCTGAGCAGGAGGGCAGGGACCAGTGCAGCCCTGCAGGAGTGTTTTTCCATCAGGGAGGTGCCACAGTAGCTTCAGAGGCATGGTCCCATTGCCTTGGGTTTGGCCTCCTGCCTGCAGCCATTACTGTGCCTGCCCTGCCACAGCAAAATCCCAGCAGGAGCTCCAGGGAAGAGGAGTGAAGCTGCTGATAGGATGGTGCTGGGGTTCAGGATCAACACTGCATCACAGTGGAACCGGTTCAGCTTCACCTCACAGCTGGCTGTGGCCATGGGGCTTACCGCAAGCAGCCGGTCCCCGATCTGCAGGCGCCCGTCCTTTTGGGCAGCACCTCCCTCGATGATCTTGGTGATGTAGATGCTGTTGTCCCCAGGGATGTGCTGGTTCCCGATGCCCCCTGCAATGCTGAACCCCAGGCCTGAGGAGGGTGAGAATGCAGGTGAGGGACAGACAGATAGACAGAGTCCTGGGCTGGCACCACAGCCCCTGTACCTCACTGAGCTTCACACCCTGCCCAAACTCAGCAGGCAACGGGACACCCCACTGCTGCCTGGGGCAAGCCTGGCCACCATGCACAGCACTGTGGGTCTGTCCCATACCCTGTGCCCCACAGCATCCCACACTGCTGGGCCACCCTGCAGCATCCTGTGCTGTGGCAGTGCCACCTCGCATTCCTCATCCCCCATGAGGCTGCCCCGCATCTCGTGACATCTCACACCAAGGGGTCACCCCACACAGTCCTGTGGGGCAGGGGGGCACCCTGGCCAAGCGAGCAGAGTGAGGGGTTCACCTTTGGGGCCCTTCATCAGGTTAACCTCCATGATGGTCTCTGGCGGGGGCTGCCGGCGGCGCACCACAAGCCGCACCACGGGGCCTGCTTCCTTCAGGGCCTCCACAGCTTTGCTGTGCACAACCTCAGAGACGTCCACGTCGTTCACCCGCAGCACACAGTCGTTCACCCTGTGGGCACAGGATGGCCCTGAGCATCCCTGCCACCCTCCTCCAGCCACACAAATGAGATTTGCTCAAGCTGGCCAGATCATGCCCTGCTGGAGTGAGAAAGGGTTTCCTCCCAAAGTAGGGGGAGCAGGGGAGAGGGGAACTGGTCCCTATAGTGCAACTCTGATGGAGATGGGAGATGAGAAGGAAGGCTGGATCCCTGCCCTGGGCTGTAGCGGGATGGACGGGAGCAGGAGCCTGATACAGGAAGGGGAGGATGGGTGGCTACAGACAGGAGGCTGGTCACCAGAGATGGTGGACATGTCTGTCCTGAGGGGATCTGGCTGTGGGAAAGAGACATACGGAGGCCAGGGACCATGTCAGGAAAAGGGGGTTATGGCCTAGAGGGTCCATGCAGAGATCCTGGGTGACAGCCCGGCTGTTCCCCCAGCCCTGTACTCACCCTAAACGGCCATCCATGGCTGCTGCTCCCCCGGGGATGATCTTGGTGATGAAGATACCCGGGTCATCTGGAACGTGGGGGTTGTCGATGCCGCCTGCTATGCTGAAGCCAAGGCCGGAGTTACCCTGTGGGAAATCAAATGCTGCATCTTTCCCCCATAGGCAGCTGCTCGCTGCCAGCCCTCCTTAAATGGTTCCCCCCAGCCGTGGGACTGCCTGGGGCGCAGGAGCCCTTACAGCATCTATCACACCCCGGGGTGCCCGGCTCAGGGGGCAGAGGGATGCTGGCCAGAGGAGAGGCTGGTGTTCCTCCGCTGAGCGCTCGGCGCAGCAGCGTGGAGCACTGAACAGATGGAGTGGGAGAGTGGGAGCCGCCGAGGACCTCCCTCACCACCGCGTCTCCACGGAGAGACTAAGGCAGGCGGGGAGCTGGGGGAAGAGGAGGTGGTCCTTGGCGGAGAAAACCTCCCCTTGCTGGTTGCTCCCCAGGAGGAGACACCAATGCCGCAGCCTGCACAGACCAGCGGGGATTGTGCCAGTCACCAGCATCCCACTCCTGCCCCTCTGCACTCTGAGATGTAGCCCTGGCACAGAGCCAAGCTGGGAACCAGCAACGCTGATGCCAAAATTTACAGGTTTGGGTGGAGGTGGCTATCAGGATGGAGTGGGCTTTCCAGTTCTGTCACGTTTTCCTCACAGACATGCTTGGAGCATCACTTGAGCTTCTCCTGCTGAATTATGCCTGGGGGGAATGCAGGAACCACAGCTCATCTCCAGGCCATTCCCCCAGCATCTCAGGATTGAGTGGCTGTGGCCCTGTGCTGCATCTCCCACTTGCAGGATCCTCATTAGTGACACACTCACAGGCACTGCTTCCAGATCCATGCTTGATGCAAGTGGACAATTCCTGCCGTTTTTGCTCTGCCTTGAAAATCAGATGGCTTCTTGCCTTGTTTCCTCATGTGGAAGAGCTGACACTTAGTCACATACTATTGTGCCTGCCTCTCTTGCACACGAGTGGGCTCAGGCCAAGCTCTCCTGGCTGCCCTTGGCCCCAGTGCTCAGTGGGAGATGAGGGGGTTCTCTGCTCTCCCAGAGGACCTGTGGCTGAGAGGGCCACACTGGAACTCCATCTCCCCATGATAATTTAGCACCAACAGCTGGGGCTTGCACTTTTCACCAGCAATTTTGCCCCAGTATCAGCTCCTGCAGCGATGCAGAGCTGGCTTCATGATAATGCTAACATAGCAGCAGAAGCCACCAATGCCTGCCACTGTGCAGCGCTCCCGGATGTTCCCTGTCCAGCTGGGATTTGGCTGGCATGTGACATGGAGGCATTCAATGGTAAAGGGTCTGAGGCTGCTCTCTTTCCTCTGTGCTGAGCTCTGATTTCCTTGTGCCTAGCTCAAAAAAGCTCCTTACTGTCACAGAGACCAAGCCTGGCTTCAGCAAGGCAGATGAGATTGTAAGATGATCTCTGGGCATTTGTTGTGCCTGTCTGTGGGAGGTCCTTGGTTAGCTACAAAATCTGGAAAGTATCTGGGAGGTGTTAATTTTTATTTTGATAAACTTCAAGGGATTTCTTATGCTTTTTTTTAGACATCAGGGTTGATGACAGGGCAGCTCCTGCTGTGGACACGTATATGGTGGATAAACACAAAGCCATGACCCTCTCCAGACTGTGTTTCTGCTATTATTGCCCCCAAAATGCTGCTGCATTTACGCTTGTCTTTACAACAAAGACAAAGATTAATAACAGTGACTGAGCAGTGATTTTGAGATACACTGAGGTAAGTTCTGGAAGCCAAACACCTGAGCAAGGGGACAGCCTCACCTGCAGGAACCAGGGTTCTTCTCCTGCATTAAGACAGGATTGCTGGATCCCACCAGGGACCAGGTGAAGGGGAAGGACCTGGTATGTTCCATGCTAGCCCAGGCTGCTAAGCCCTGAGATTCCCTCATGGTTTCTTGCTGTCAGAGAATGAATTGCTGGTTGGGGCTTTGAAATTGAGACATCAATGAGTTGCCTCTCTGTGTAGTCCTGCCAGCTCTTTCCCTGTTCCCACTATGGGCTGAGGACAAGGGACGCTCTGAATCCCTGAAACAAGGCTTTTTCCTGTGACTTGGGCCTGGAGCAAGAAGCACTTAGCCCAGAAAGGAAGGAACCCCTGGGCTGGTTTTGTCAGGCACGCTGGGGAAGCGGTGGGTGAGGCGACAGCCCCAGATAACCTTCCGTCCACCCACCTCTGTGATGCAGAGCCAAGGAAAGGAGGGAGATGACTAAAGGCAGAGAGGAACAGAATAATGAGCGATGCGTCTTCCCCTGCAATGCCGGCCACGCGGCGAGGCTGAGCCGCCTGGCACGGCAGTGAGGGGGAGGCAAGGTGTGCTGTGGAGAGCCGTGGGCAGCCTCCCACCACAGCCATTCCCAGCCAGCAGGGCTGTGCCTGCCTCATGGAGTAAACCCTGGGCCAACTTTTCCTGCTCCCTCTCCATCCCTCCTCCACTGCTGCTTCCTGGGCAACAAGCCCTTTGTGCCCTCTGCGGTACTGGCTTGCCCCTGGATAAACCCCATAGATGGGGGGAGCTAATTCTAGCCATGGCTGGTGTGGTGCATGCCATCACCTCTGTGTTGCCAACAAAGAAAAGGCTTGAGCAGGAACTTCCTCCATTGTGGTTTGTTTTACTGAATAGCCTGCTCTTGCAGCCTAGCATCCCAAGGCTTTGTGCCCTAGAGTGACAGGGAGCCTGGTGGCAGGGTGGCTTTGGTCCCTGTGCCCAGTTGTGGGTGCACCCACCTGTGTCTGCACAAGCTGAGCCCCCCACACCTCTGTTTTCTGACAAAGGCAATGACAAAGAGCCTGCCCCCATACTCTGCACTGATGGGTTTGTGGGGGTGAGGGTGTGAATGAGGGAGGCAAGGGAGAAGCCCTCCTCCCTCCCTTCTGGAGGGGTGTGCAGGGGGAGAGGAGACCAGCAAGCCCACCCTGGTGGGAGCCAGGCCGGCAAAGCAGGTGCAACACCTGTGAAAGCCTCCAGAGAGAGCGAGGAGCAGAGACCAACCTCCCCCCATCAGCTGTGCAGGGATGCGTGGGGGGCCAGCAGTGCCGGGGGGTGGGAGAGTGGGAGGAGGCTGCTGGTGGGTGAGTAAGGAGTACTTACCCTTTCCAAGACGATCTCTTCATATTTGAACATCCCATCACTGCCATTCATCTGGAGAGAGGGAGACAGCATGTTACGACTCTCTGCTGGTCCTGGGGGAATTTGTTTTTCCTCTCTGATAGCTGAACATGAAGAATCCAACCTAAAAGCTGCACCATCACGGCTGAAAAAAAACCTTAAATGCAACTGCTTGGCCTTGCCCAGGAATTAAACCATGTGCTGCTTTTCTCTCTGGGAATGAGCCAAAGCCCACTGACTTTAATGCACTTCTGTGCAAAGCCTTTATTCTCCCAGCTCATTTCTCCAGCCATGAAAAGGAACACAACCGAAGGCACAAAAAGAAATAACACCTTTGTTACGCAGCATATAATTAACCTCAGGAATTCACTGCTCGAGGAAGGGAAGAGAGGGGGTCGGTCCATTTAAAGGGAAAAAAATGTCTGTACATAATAACATAATAAACACCTTTAGCAGCTTATATTTTTTAAATCTTTTCATAGCATGACTGTATTAACAGGAAATTCAGAATAATTTATTATATGAAGTTAGTTGGGTGCAAAGGAAACAAGGTGTGAGAGAGTGGGGCACAGTAAGAGGTGAAAACATTGTGGTGCTCTTATGTACAAAAATGGTGCAGCTTGTCTCAGTGCTGTACACCACACTGATCCCCACGCTAAAAGTCTCTCATACCCAATGTATCAAAGTAGAGTTCTTGGAAACATAATGAATAGAAACAAAAAGGGATGCAATTGTAGGCTGTAAAATGGTAAATGTAGACTCAAAAAAAAAAAAATCCATTTTCCTCATAATCAACAATGCACAGGGAAAATGCAGCAGTTTCACTCCAGATCATCAGGATCAGGCCAGGAACAGCTGCCAAGGTCTAAAATTTCGCAAGATTTGCAATGCAATTGGCTACTGAAACATCCAACACTTAACAGCAACAGTTTCAAAGAAAACTGAGTTGGAAGGGAACCCAAAGGGTCATGGAATCCAACTCCTGGCCCTGCACAGACCCCCCAGCAATCCCACCATTTGCCTCAGGGTGTTGTCCAAATGCCCCTTGAGCTCTGGCAGCCTTGGGGCCATGACCAATCCCTGGGGAGCCTGTTCAGTGCCCCACCACCCTCTGCGTGAAAATCCTTGTCCTAATGTCCAACCAAAACCTCCCCTGGCACAGCTTTATGCCCTTCCCTCAGATCCTGTCACTGAGCACCTGAGAGAAGAGATCAGTGACCGCTCCTTTGATTCCCCTCACGAGGAAGCTGCGGACTGTGGTGAGGTCTGTCTTCAATCTCCTCCTCTCCAGACTTAATAAGCCAAGTCACCTCACCCTTTCTCATATGGTCTCCTCTAGATCTTTCACTACCTTTGTAGCCTCCTTTGGATGCTCTCTAATAGCTTTATATCCTTTTATTGTGGCCCTAGGACTTGAGGTGAGGCTGCCCCAGTGGGAGCAGAGCCGGACAATCCCTCCCTTTTCTGTCAGGTGATGTTGTCCCTGCTGCATCCCAGGCCAAGGTTGGGGTAGTAGCCAAAGTAGCCTTTTTGGCTACTAAGGGCACACTGTTGACTCACATTTATTTTGGAGGGGACTGAACTCAACCTCATAATTTGAGTCATTCTCAGAAACAAGGGATGGGACATGGGTAGTTCTGAATGACAAGGCAGAGACATTAGAACCCTGCCACGAACACCTCTCTCACTTTGCAGTCCTGCCTCTGCCTGTGGCCTACGGACAATGTTCAGGGTTCCCCATCTGGATTTTACATCCACCATTAAGTGATGGGTCATAGATCATATGGAGCCACTTCCTGTATATGCTCTTGTATCCCAAACTGGAGCTGGCATGCCTTTGTTTGGACACAGTTCTCATGAAGCACCAACACGTGACTGTGTCCTGCTTTCCTAGCTCCTTGCTATCTGCCCCTGCAGAGGCACAGCCCTGCCACCCTCCACACTCCCAGAGAGCTGGGTCATTCCCTGGAGGGGACAGCAACCATTTTTTATGCTAAAGCCATCATCTGACACCACAGAAGAAAACCCAGTGAGGCAACGCGAGGCTCTATTGATAGGTAGAAAGAAGAAACAGGAGTTTTTCTAAGCAGCAACAATCAGGGGCCCAGGCAGAAAAGCAGTTCTGCAGGACAGGATTTGGGATAGGGCTGTGGCACCTGTGACACACACACGGTCATCCCCTGCCCTGGGAGGCCAAAGCAATCCCACACCCTGTACTGTGCTTCAAGGATGAGGTTGGGCAAAGAGAAGAGAATGAGGCTCCAGGGAATGCAGGCTGAGTGTGTTGTCCCTCCTTAGATGCACCCTGTGCCTGGTGCCTCAGCACCACAGGAAGATTTCAGGGGACAGTTCAAGGTTGGGACATCCAGATACTCCAATAGTAGGATGCTCAGATCCTCCCAGCACATTGGGGAGGGCTTTGGCCACCTCTTACAGGAGGATCTTGCAGCAGGAAAGTACCACAACTTGTGGGATGAACCCACAGCAGGATCCCTGACAGCCTCAGAGGGTCCGGGACACACGGTCAGTGCCACCTTCGGCCACAGTGCCACCCTGTGCTGTGCTCCTGTGGGCAGAGGGGCACTGCTTCCCTTGCCACAGCTTCCCCCTCCAGCATGAGCCACCTTTTGCTCATCTCATCTTCCCATATTGACTAATGCTAAGTGCAGCTGGCTTGCTGGCCAATGCAACCCTCAGAGCAGCACAGCCTCCCTCAGCACGGCCTCCCTCAGCACAGCCGTCCTCAGCACGGCCTCCCTCACACAGCCTCCCTCAGCACAGCCTCCCTCAGCACAGCCATCCTCAGCACAGCCATCCTCAGCACAGCCATCCTCAGCACAGCCATCCTCAGCACAGCCATCCTCAGCACGGCCTCCCTCAGCACGGCCTCCCTCAGCACGGCCTCCCTCAGCACGGCCTCCCTCAGCACGGCCTCCCTCAGCACGGCCTCCCTCAGCACGGCCATCCTCAGCACGGCCATCCTCAGCACGGCCTCCCTCAGCACAGCCATCCTCAGCACGGCCATCCTCAGTACAGCCATCCTCAGCACAGCCATCCTCAGCACAGCCTCCCTCAGCATGGCCTCCCTCAGGACGGCCTCCCTCAGCACGGCCATCCTCAGCACGGCCATCCCCAGCACGGCCTCCCTCAGCACAGCCATCCCCAGCACGACCTCCCTCAGCACGGACTCCAGCCCATTCCCTCTCTGCAGTTGGTATCCCGGTGCGTGGGGCGCAGCGTCGCCTCTCCCCGGCTTTCCAGCAACTCAGATTCCTGGCACCCTTTGCTACTACACACATTGTCCTCTGTGCTTTGGCATTCAACACAGTTGCCACACAGCCAGCCATATGCACACCCACGGCCGCAGAGGAACAGCGTACACATCCCTCCAGGATGGGGATCTGCAGAAAACTGTGACAATCTGTGAGCCATGGTGAGAGCCAGCGCACACAGGCCCCGCTGAGGAGCGGCTGCTGCTGGCAGCATCCAGGATACTCTGACACCTGGCACACAGACCCCATCAGACACCCCAGCACACAGACCCCCATCAGACACCCCAGCACACAGACCCCCATCAGACACCCCAGCACACAGACCCCATCAGACACCCCAGCACACAGACCCCCATCAGACACCCCAGCACACAGACCCCCATCAGACACCCCAGCACACAGACCCCCATCAGACACCCCAGCACACAGACCCCATCAGACACCCCAGCACACAGACCCCATCAGACACCCCAGCACACAGACCCCATCAGACACCCCAGCACACAGACCCCATCAGACACCCCAGCACACAGACCCCATCAGACACCCCAGCACACAGACCCCATCAGACACTCCAGCACACAGACCCCGTCAGGCACCCTGACACACAGACCCCGTCAGACACCCTGACACACAGACCCCATCAGACACCCTGACACACAGACCCCATCAGACACCCCAGCACACAGACCCCATCAGACACCCCAGCACACAGACCCCATCAGACACCCCAGCACACAGACCCCATCAGACACCCCAGCACACAGACCCCATCAGACACTCCAGCACACAGACCCCGTCAGACACCCTGACACACAGACCCCATCAGACACTCCAGCACACAGACCCCGTCAGACACCCCAGCACACAGACCCCATCAGACACTCCAGCACACAGACCCCATCAGACACTCCAGCACACAGACCCCATCAGACCCCTGGTGCTGCCAGGCAGGTGAGCTGGAATAGCCCTTCTCCCCAAGTCCCTGGGCTGCCAATGCTGAGCAGTTTCGCACTGCTCCTGGAAAGCTGGCGGTGTAGGTGCTTGCTTGATGCGGTGCCTGCTGGGAGCAGCCTGCACTTTCCAGACATGCTGTGGTCAGCCAGGCCTGACCATGAAGTTTTAGCTCAGATTATGTTATCAAAATTCACGTAATGGAATACCAGCTAATTGTATAAGGAAGCCAAATGAAGAACTTAATATATACCACGTAACCAAGGGAACAAGCCAACAAAGCGAACATTCCAGCGTCAGAAAATCAAATACCAGTCACTCACTGATGGCAAAAACCTCCCCATGATACCCACCAGAGCTGCCAGAACCTGCCTCTGCCACAGGCTGCTCCCCCTGTCCTTTGCCAGTGCCCTGTGCTCCTTCCCAGATCCTGTTTGGGGCCAACTCCAGTGGGAAGATGCCTGGCTCCATCACCTCCAGGGTGTGAGAGCACACCACACCCTGCTCTCCTCTCCTCGTGTAACACCTGCAGAGCTGACAGGAGTGTCAGGGGCTAATTAGCTGTTCCCAGCACATCCTGATCCTAGCATCACCTGGTTTCTCATGGAAAAGAGTATGTGTGTATTTTTCCAGGCCCTTCTCATGCAAAAAGCCCACCTGAGGGCTTGGGAAGAGGCGCCTTTACTGGCCCTCTCCTCTTTTGAGCAGGAGGGAAATAGTTACCGGTGATGGCATTCAGCTCATCAACAGAAGGCTGCAGAGTTAACACTCATTTGATAAACAGAAGAGCACACACCTTCCAGAGCTACTGCAAGCTGTCTGCAGGCTCTGCCAGCCAACAACGCAACAGCACACACGGAACACCTCTTGCAATTTGCTGGAGAGTAAGGATTTGAGGTGGGTTTTTTGGGTTGGGGAGGGTGGTTGGCTGTTTTTTGTGGTTTTGCTTGTTTTTTAAATAAAAAGGAAGGCCAGATTTATGAGACAAAGATCAGGTTCCTCAAATACAACCCAGATACCTAACCAGGCTGCAAGAGGAAATAACCTGCAGGATGGGTAACACCACTCATTGGCCCTTTTGGAGCAAGATCCTGCCCATATCCTGTGCTTAGGATGGGATGAGGATGAGCACTGGGACCTGCTGGTGGAGCAACCATTTATTGAGATAATGGAGAGGGTCTGAAGATTGGGCAGCCAGCCCTTGGTTGTCTCAGCCAGCCCTAGGTGTGGAGGGCACCTGGTGATGCCCCACACCTGCCTCAGCATAGGGAAAGGGGAGCAGCCCTGTGCCAGGGCAGTGCGTGCAGTGGGCACCTCCCCGCTGGCACAGGCACTGACAGTGCTGGCACAGGAGAGCTCTTCCTGCCTGCACATGGCAGGGGGCCCAGGGAAAATAGGTCAAGAGCTCCCTCCCTTCACCTCCACGTGTCCTGCCACAGCACTGAGACCTACTGACTTGCTTCCAGCTATCCCCTGGTCTCAGCCCCCCTGTGTGCAGTGCCCATGGTGCTGGCCTTGTACACTGAATGAATAAATGCCCTATTTCTGGTCAGCCTTTTGCCAGAGGGCCGCGGCCACCAACCTGCTGAGCTTGGGCAGAGTGAAGGGGTTTGCAGCCTGACAACCGCAGCAACAGCTGGGGGGACACCACAGCCATGCTGCCTGCAGGAACTGGCACAGGGATGTGCCCAAGCCAGCACTTGGTACCAAAGTGTGAGGGACTCACTGGCTGAGATCAGGCCTGGAAAGCACTTGTCTTCCTCACACCTGAATTTTGAGCAACTGAAGAGGTGATTGGACCTCACTGCTGGGCAATGAGGCACCAAATCAGGCTCCAAGGATCCAGACTATGAAACCTTCAACTCCTCAAGGGCTTTGGAGTGACTTTCCCTGCTCATTTTGGGACTGCCTGGCAGCAAGAAGTTGTTTTAGCTTCTGAGAGGCAGTTCTGAAATGCAGAGACCCCATCTGCCATGGAATCTCTGTTTCCAGTTCTCTACTCCCCATTATGGACATGCTGGGCAAAATACACCAAGATGTGAAACTGTGAGCAACGACCTGGAGCTGGCATGGCTGGTGCCCTCTAGCACTCTCCTTACCCTTCAAGGGATGATTTTAATACTGCAGGCATTCTATAGTATATTTATCACACCTGAGGGTACTGAGCTCTGCTCAAGCCACACACTGAGCCCCAGCCATCCCAGTGCTGCAGCCCCCATCTTACAGTGCTGCTGGTGCTACATGCTCCTGGGGATGGAAGTGGGTGGATGGGGACACTGAAATGCAGAACAGACTTCTTGATAAACAGTCAGGGCCAAATCCAGCCCAGCAGCCAGTGCAATGTCATCAATGGAGCTAGAACAGGAAGAAACTAGAATACATCCATCTGTTTATCATTAAGGAAAGCACTGAATAGTTAAGTAATTAAAGACTGGAAGATGTGACTTTAACCCTTCCAAATACACGCTGTACCAACAGGCTTCAGATTTTGGGTTTGTAAAAAAATCCCTTCTTCTATGCTTCTAGATTTGGTATTTTGGTGTTTGCAGCAAGCTCCTGGTGTGGCTCCTTTGCTGACCTGGGAAACTGCTGAAGTTTTGGGGAGTTGTTTTCTCTGAAGCCTGGGGACTCCATCACCCCAGAGAAGGAAAAGATGGAGCAAGGCCTGTTTCCTGGTATAACATGAAGTAGAAGGCAAGAGGGTTTCCAGCTGGATGCTGAGAGGAATCAAACTAAGGTGTCTTCTGCTCTGGGCATGGGCTGCTCCAGGCACCCAGGTGGTGACACTCACCAGAGCGCAGCCAGCAGATCACAGCTACAAGCTGGTGGCCTTTTTGACCCCTGCAGGACAGTTGCTCCCAGCATGGTCTGCTGAGTTTGGATGGATGGGATCAGTGACTGTCACCCCCACAATGATGCTGGCATCTGTCTGGGGTGCAGAGCACCCCCTGAAACCCAGCCAAAGTGCAGGGAGAAGGAGTGGAGGTGGAGGGAGGGATGCGAAGTTAATGAGCTGGAGTAGAAGGAGGCAGCTGGGAGAGCAGGAAAATGGAGTGCACTGCAGTGGAAGGAGTGGTTGCTGCCCTGCATGAGGGCTCCCAGAAGTTCCTGACCTCTGCAGGGCTCGGGAGTCTGTCCGGGGTGACAGAGCCTGTCCTTGGCCCCTGGGCTCACCTCTCATTGCCCTTGGGCACACAGGCAGGGAGGAGGGATGGGCATGGATGGTGTGTGGCAAAGGATGCAATGCTGCTGCCTGCGATGATGAGTGGGCAATGTCCCTCCAAAGGTGTGACATTTTGTACTGAGGGAGGGTACAAAACAGATGTGAAAGCAGACTTTCCATCCAGGAGTACCTCCTTGCCCTGCCCTGCTCATGGCACACTTCTCACTTGCTCCAGTCCAGCATGATGGTGGTCCCTTCCCTGCAGGAGACATTGCCCTTTTCCCATTTCCCTGTAGAACAGCCAGGACATTGCAGACAGGAAGCTGGAACATGGCACTGCCCTGCAGCCAGGGTGCCCAGAACAGTGAGAGAACCTCCAACCCACAGCCCTTCTGCCATGCCATGTGTTTGGGGAAGGTAACCTTTGGGGACAGCAGCTCTCCTCTGCCAAATTCGTACAGGGCTGCTGGACCCAGGACCACCACGCTGAGATGCATCACTGCCTTCCTCCCCAGTGTCAGGTGGCTTTAATTCAGGCATAATTAAACCATACAGCCAGGGCTGGAAAGGTCTCAGCCAGGCTTTTCTTCCTTTCTGTAGCTCTTCTAAACCAGCCCAGTTACAACTCTGATGTGCACTGACCCCACCACAGGCTGTGGGCTGAGACCTGCAGTTTTCTACAGGGGAAATTCAACCCCCAGAAGTCACCTGTGGCCCCTGACTCCAAAGATGAACCCACCCCAGCTCTGAGTCCTGGTGCTACTTCACTGCTGTGGAAGGCAGCTGGAGTTTGATGCACCAGAAGTAAACCTGACATAAAGCACCCAGCCCTGGCAAGCTGTTAACTGGGCTCCTTTGGGCAAAAAAGGGAAGCATCCCACAAGCATAGAGCCAGTGCTGCTGGCCAGAAACCCACACTGGCCACTCTCATCCCTTCATCCCCCCAGCAAGAATGAGTTCTGGGGACAGATGCAGCAGGATGCAAACCCTGTCTGCAACAAACGGAAGAGGATTATCTTATACTATGCCAGGAGTGCCAAACGCACTGTGGCTGCAAACACACTCACCAAATACTGCTCAGCTGCTAGAAGCCTCCAGTAGGAGAGGAGCAGCATCTGACAGGCCCTGCTGCCCTGAAGACTGGTGAGTAAGATGCCAGCAAGCACCCAGAGAGCCCTGCCCCCTTCCTGAGGGGCCAGGGCTGCCTAAGGTGGTTGAGGCAGTGCAGGAAGGTAAAGGATGCCCCAGCAGAGCCTCTCAAGCCCCCTGCATGGGAAGCAGAGGAAATGGCTATGTGATTAATGCTGAACACAACCAGCCTGGATCCCCAGCTCCTCTGCTGAGGCCTTTTGTCTTGTACCTCCCTTTGCTGGAGTCCCCAGCATCGCCTGCTGCTGGCCTTGGTTCTGTGCAGTGTCACCCAGCCCTAGAAAGGTTTAGGGGTGGGATGAGCTGTGGGGACATGGCGTGAGTATCAGGATCTTCTGCTGCCTTACCAGGGCCTCCTTGAGCTGGAAAAGTCTTTCCTGCATTGCTGAGCAGGGAAAATGCAGCACTTGATCAAAGGAAGCAAAACGAAACTGGGAGACTTACAGAGAGCCCTTGTTCCAGCGAGTCTGTATTCACGATAATGGGAGCGGGGTTGGCCTGTGAGGAGACAAAAGTGGGATGTCACCAAGCTGAGCGATGAACCCAGCCCTTCATGGTGCACTGCCTCTCCCCTGGCCATGCCATCACAGACCCTCCAGGCCAGGCAGCAGAGAGAAATTCAGGAAGGGCTCTGTTAGTCCCTCCTCTAGGTGTCCAACAGCCCTGGGACAGGAGCAGGGCCACAGAATGGCTCTGGGCATCAGTCCTGTCCTCAGTCCTGGTGTGTCCCAAACACTTCATGGCCTTGGCTGCTGGGAAGGAGATAGGGAAGATTGGAAATTCTCTCAGGCTTGTGTCAGACTCCCACCAGCACCAAAAATTACGTGAAATTCACACTAGTGAGGGGTTCGGAGATATGAAGAGTAGGGAAAGAAGCCTTTCTGAGGGAGGAATTTACTGCCAGCACACCAGGCCTTCAAGAACTTTCCAACAGCTGCTGTTCCTTCTAAGCACAGGGCCACCATGCCCTGGGAGAGGTGACAGCATTTGGTCCCTTATCATTATTACTCCTGGGGTAAACCCTCTGCTCGGCAGCCTCGGCTCATCCTCCACAGCAGCACATGCATCCTCCTGTCCTAAAAGGTTCCCCATGAACCTCTCTCCGTGTCCCCCCTCCTGGGCTGTCCTCTGCCCCTCGGCTCGCTGCACATCGCAGGGCAGACACACGTGCAGAGGGCAGCCAGGCCAGGGAAGCAGGGAGGGAGGAAGAGAGGGCGGGTCTCCCGGGAGAAGAGGACCGGCGAAGATGCAGTGCCGTAGGCCGGAGAGGAGGATCAGGATGGGACTGGACTGGGCTGGGCTGGACTGGATGGGATGGAACAGGACTGGACTGGATGGGATGGGACAGGACTGGATGAGAGTGGACAGGATGGGATGGGACAGGACTGGATGGGACAGGACAGGATGGGATGGGACAGGACTGGATGGGAGTGGACGGGATGGGATGGGACTAGACTGGATGGGACTGGACGGGCGGGATGAGATGGGACGGGACAGGACGGGACGGGACGGGACGGGACGGGACGGGATGGGACGGTCGGAGCGGCGGGAGGAACCGGGGTGGGACGGCCGACGATCAGGGACGAGGGCGGCCGGGATGGAAGGGGGGCCGCAGGACGAGGGCCAGGCCGGTGGGTACGGAGGGGTGGCCGGGGCCCGCCCGCCGGAGCTGTCCAGCGCCGCCGGCTGCTGAAGCCGCGGGGCTCCGCCGAGCCTCCCTGGGCTCTGGGAGGGGGCGTCAGGGAGGGGCCGCCAAAAGCGAGAGGCAAAATCCCACGGCTGACATTCCTCACCGGCACACAAGGGAGTAGTGCAAAGCCTGGAAAGTCAGCGGTGAGCTGGAACTCGCTTCATCATCCCAAGGCTCGTGAGGAGAACAGCAGCCAGAGTGAGACACGCCAAGAGACGTTAACTACCGGGGGGAGGTGAAGTGAACCGGCTGCCTTAGGGCATCACGAACATCAGAGTCAGCAACCAGCGAGTCAAGGTGTGGGCTAGAAAGATTGCTATTGAAGCAATTACCAGGGACCACTGTCTGTCCATTATCAGGGACCCCATGGCTCAACAACCTCTGAGTCCGTGGTATTTTCACAGGAACCAGTCTTGCCTCCTTATCACCCTTGTCTGGACTCACCCGTCCCTGACTGAGACCAGCCTCTCCCCATAACTCAGCATGGCAGTCCCCACCGTGTCCTGTTCTAGTTGACCCTATTTCTAGACTATTCACTCTCCTCAATTATTGGATGAGAGAGTTAAGGGCCAAGCAGACTGTGGTTTAGATCCTGCCCTGGAAGGTTCTGCTCTCATATGGATGGAGCAAGAGGTAGTTAATTTGATTTATTCAGATGCTTTCTGATCTTTCCTGCAGCTGTAACTATTGGTTACAAAACCATAGTTTTTATGGCAATTAATTCTCTAACTCAGGGAAATATGACCACTTCCAAGCACTCCTGCCAAACCCCTCCCCCACACAAAAGAGAATCATAATTTTCAGGTCCAGTGTCTTGGGATCTCCAAGGCCCAGAAGCAATGTTAAACTGGGAATATCCCCTCTCTGGCAGTACACAGTCCTTGTATTTAATCCAGATAATTTGAGAGATAGAATATATTAAACCTGGCAGTAGCTTTTATTAGTCCCCTGTGCAATTCTAGGAAGGGATTCCACATTTCAAGGCAAAAAAGAAGCACTTCTACTGCCAGTAATTAACAACCGGTAACACATCAAGGTTTGAACATCCAGAAGCCAGCTCTTATTAGATGAGTTTCCAGGAAGGATGCAGAAGAGGCAGCCTAAGTGAATGTAGCCCATCATGTGCCCCATGATTTATAAAAAGAATTCAACTCCATAAATGATGCTTTGGATCCCTCCCAGGGAGAAGTGCTCTATATAATAATTTTATAGAGACTTTTGCAGGTCCAGCCTGAGTCCTCCACTGAGCCCCACTGCACTCTTTGTTGAATTAATAATAGCCCAAAAATCACATATCACATTGCCTTGCTCACACAGTGGTGAGCCCCAAGGACATATTTTGTTTAGCCTGCTCCCTGTGCACTGAGCATCCTTTGCAGCCATTCCACACTAGTGATTTTTACATCTCAAAATACTGCTAGGAGCACAATTTCCCACTCAGGCTCCAGATGGGACCCAGGAGATACCGAATGTGAGTCGCTGCTCTAAAACAAAGTCACACATGGTCAGGAGGAACTCAGACCAGGAAATCCCCACTTGCCTCCTGTGGCCAGCTATTCCAACTACTACAAGAAAGGGGCTTGGGCATTAGTTCTGTCTTCCACTTGCAAATATTACAATATTTGCACTTTGCCTGTCCTACTGAAGAGACAGACAAGACCCAAGACTCAGAAATAAGCAGAGGACCTGAAAATAAAAAGCTTTTGCCTCCCTCTACCAGTCAGGCGCAGGTACCGAGCAACTCTGCTAGCCAGGGGAGGAGAGAGAGTGTCATAATTTTTTGCTGGGCAGCAGGAACGTGCTGGTGAATTAACCATGCCCTCAATTCCTCAATAAGGAACAGTAATTTATGCCCTAAGGAGCAGGGGTTTGCTGCATGCAGGGAGGAGAGGGAATGGGGCTGTGCATTCAGATCACATTCAATGGGGGCTGTCAGATTTCTTCCATATAAACCCCTTCATCACAATACTATGTACCAAGCCCTGTTTGTGCTTGGAGGGGTTTACAAATGGAAAGAGAAGAGGTCCAAGTCCTACAGTGCTCACTCCATGGCAGCAGGATCACCAAAGTCCAGTGGAGCTGGAGTGCCCTGACCACTCTCCATCAGGCAGAGGCACTTGGTCTCAGGGGATGGAGGATGCAGACACTCAAGGAGGACCTTGGGGAGTGAGGAGGGCACTGCACAGATGCAGAGAGATTGATCTGGGCACAAAGCCAGCGAGGCAGAGGAGAGCTGTTGAGAAAATCAGGGCAGCAACAGGAGTCAAAGGGAACCATGGTGAAGAGGGATGAAGTTTGAAGGTCAGGATTCAGGAGCTCTCTGGTCTCACGGGGGCTGAGAGAAGCAGAGCCTTGCATTCACTGAGCTCTGCATGACAGTGCTAGTGGAAGCCACAGCCCAAGTGCTGATGGAAGGAGCAGCAATCTGTCCCAGGCAGCCCCCGGAGAGGGACTGGCTCCCTGTGGAGACCTTGGGAAAGCGTTGTGCCTGTTTGGGGAAGCTGCCTCTGTGGTTCAAGGCAGGAGGATGCTGTGGGTCTGTATGCAGGGCAGAAGGGATGTCTCCTCCTCTACAGGCTGGAGCAATACCACTGCAGCATGTGCAGAGAGCAGCCAGGCAGGCCAGCAGTGCTCGGAAAAAATCTCAGTCACAGGATGTGGCCTTTCAGAAACACCCTTAGATATCCCCTCTGGGTAGTGATCTGAGAGGGACTGCTGCTCTTAGGGCTCCTCTTGGGCCGTGCCAGCCTAGTGACACTAACACAGTCACCTGGGAGCACCAAAGCCCCAAACATCTACAGCTATCACCCCTCACCTCAGTTTCTACTGCTGTCCTCTGCTGGCACAAAGGTAGGAATTGCAAAACATGACGATCTTCCAAAACTTCCAAGCAAAAAAAAGCTGCAATTACATGCAAATAGAGGAGCCAGCTACTGAGGATTGGGTCCTGCCCTGTGGCATTTCCCCGAGGACTGCTCTCAGGGCTAGCACACAGGAGCTGGGCAGGGAGACTCTGAACTGAAAGTTCATGATAATGTCTTCAAAATTGAGATCCCAAAGCTTTGTCACAGCTTCACATCCTACACAGAACCGGCATGGGGGCCAGCCCACAAAGGTCAGGAGATACATACATCCTGAAGGCAAAATACATGTGTACAGATGTCCCAGGACAAGGGCAACCAGACTGTGATCACATATAGACACGTTTCCATCTTAACCAGCAACAGGAATAACAGCAGCCTCCAGAGATGGCAAATACCAAGCCTAACACACAGAGCTGCTCTCTGCAGGAGGGTGGTGTGTCCCATGTGTCATGCAAGAAAGAATGTGCAGGACAGAGTGACTGTTGGAGACACTGGGCTAATGCATGAGAAGTAAAGTACTAATTTAACTCCTTTATTTCCCCACACTGCATCAGAGTGAAAATTCAATCTGTCTTTTAATATCCTTTGTTTCTTATCATCTGAGGTATAATAGTAACACTCAGAAGGAAATGGCTCTGGAGATAAGTGAAATTCGGTCTTTACATCCCTTTAAAAGCTCTCAGGGGCAGAGGTCACAAGTGGGGAAATACCCAACAGAATTATCTAATCAGGGCTGACACAGAGCTGCCTGTAGTCCAGCTCCATCTGCTTTGATTTTTTTTTTTTTAAAGGGTGTTAAACCATGGAGAAAGCTGTGCATTTACAGCTATGAAAGCAGCTGCTCTGTCACAGGACCCAACCGTGTCGAATTCTGGCTGTGAACAAGCAGGTACTGGCTCGGGGACACCAAGGGTGGTGCGATGCTGCAGCGGCAGCGGGGTCGGCTGCAGGACACCCAGACACCAACAGGCTCCTGCTGCTGTGGGGAGCGGGTTTGCAGCAAGCTGATGAATTAATTTCACAGGAACAAGCTCAGGTCCTGCCTGCACAGCACACACAGAGAGCCTGTGCTCACCACCACTCACCCTGATGAGCACTGACACGCTCATCTGCCTTGTGCCTGCCTTGCCTGCCCAGCGCCCACATGCTGCTTTTCCCAATGTTGGGCTACTTCCTGCACCAAGCCAGAGCCCAACATGTAGCTCCCACTGCACCTGAGAGGACACAGCTCCTCCACAGCAACCTGTACTTGAGGTTAAGGCCAGACAGAAACCCACTCTTGAGGCTGCCTGAGACAAGTAGGGGATGAATCTGCCAGAGAGCAGGTGTGTAGAGCAGAGAGGTGCTGGCATCTCCCCTCCAGGTTGCTTCTGGCCCTCCAGAGACCCCACTGTTTTTCACCTGGCTGTGCCCAGGGAAGCCACCTCACAGTCCTCCTGTTAGGAAGCAATGCATGGCATATCCCTTCCCAAACTGAAGCCTGCTCCCAGCTGACCCATGAGATGCAGGGCTTTTCTGACATCTCAAGACCAAATCCACACTTTGAACTAACCCTTCCATTCTCAAGGGAAGAGGTACCACTCTGCTGCCAGGGTTGGTCCCATCCTCACAGATCCCTGTACTCATCTCTCTTTGCTTTCCTGGCTTGACATGGTGGCCAGAGCTGAGGTTGCTTGGGAGCATCAACAGAGCCGGACACCTGTGAGGGAGAGTTGATCCTTCAGGGTTCCCACAGGCTGGGACAAGGAAAAGGAGTAAAAGAAAACAGAGGACAGAGACTTTTGGAGGCTGCAGAAGTTCTTGGCCAGAGATGAATCGCCCTTCATTTTAACTGGGCTGGATAAAGTAACTCTCTCTGCATTTTTTCACATCTCCTGCAAGGGCAACCTGTTGGCTGACATGCTTCGGGCAGGAGGAGAACATGACCCACCAGCATGCCTGCATGAAGGGGAATGACAGGCTGAGCCTGGCCCCTGCCCTCCTGCACAGCTCAACACATGGCATTAATGGTGTAGGGAAGGATGCTGGGGCTGACTCTGGAGCTTGCAGGTGCCTGCACCCACTGTGTCAGTCCCATCCAGCCAGGTGCCAGCTGCTGCCTGTGTGCCGGTGCTCGGCTCCCAGCCAGCCTGGTGGCCTGAAAGCAAGAACAGCCCTTCTCTCCAGGCTGCCTGTGGGAGATGTCCGAGCTGGGCTGTTTTGGTGACACGAGCAGGCTCCGGGGCCATGGCAGCAGAGCCCCTGCACCAGGGCTGCACCTTGGCACTGGCTCAAAGCACCGTGGCCATCAGGAAACAGGGAACAGGGGACTTGAAAGATCCCCGGTCACAAGGATCTTTGGCAAAGCCACTGAAGTGCCCAAAGTGTAATGTGAACACAAGCAGCTACTGAAAGTTTAATCTTTGTTTTGGTGCCTTTTTTTTTTTTTTTTTTTAAAGAGTACCTTAAATAGGGACTGGAAAAAGCCTTTACTCAGTAGTGAAGGAAGAAAGCTTCCCAAACAGAAGCTTGGTCGAATCTAAGTATCCATTTAGAAACCATTAAGGCCAGGGTGTTCAAAGTTTAAAGTTAGACATCCTGTTCCAGGCTCAGCCCACTAAAATAAGTGACCCAATTTGCAGAGCTGCTGGGCTTCAGCAGCTTCTCTTTGACCTGGCGGTACCAAATAAAATTGACTTGATTCCTTTTTACACAGGAAGAGTTGTTATTATCTGAAAGAGTCCCATTGCTTTTATCTTCCTCTCAGACAAATACGTATGTATAGGGGAAAAAAAAAGGAATAAGGAACACTGTTAGAATAAAGATTTCTTTGGTTTCTGGGATTCAAATATCCTAATTTCTTCTTTTCAGTAAGTTCCAGTGCACACTCAGTTAACAAGTGCTAAGAAACCTGTTTCTGTGGGAAAAAAGCAAACCAAGATACATCAACAGAGATTCAAGATAAATTCAAGTTAATACAAAGGTGACGAGAAGGTATCTAGGGCCTGGTCTGGGGTGCTCTGAAGCACTACATGTTCCCAAAAATAATTACATCCTTGGAGCAGTTCTTCTGCAAGCCCCATCAAACGAGCTCTGCAAGCTAAACTGTGAAGTTCATTCCAAATTCAGGTGTTCTGAACTTGTTAACCGCTGTATTAAAAGTTTTTATCTCTAAGTCCCTGATACACGCTCATAGCATATTGCTAGATTTGTAACGAGGGCCCTTGAGGACTCCCTACATCATCCCATCTTTGCATGTGTTAAAACCAGCTGTGAGCATTAACACAGCCCACTGCACCCACAGTGCTGGCACAACCTCACAGCAAGAGTGACACCCACCCCTGAATGACGGCTGCCAGGCTGAGCCCCAGGCTCACTGTCCCTTCCCGCGGGGTTTGGGGTGGCAGGCAGAGCCCCTTCATCCCCCACATGAGCTCCTCGTGCCACAGAGCAGCGCTGGACCTGCTCTCCTCTGGCACCCAGAGACCACGGTCCCCTTGGAGAGCATCCTGCACCGGGCTGTGCGCAGCGGGCGCCCGGCACATCACCGCGGCCCTGATTACGTCCTGATTAGTCTTAATGACTTCCCCTCTCTAAATGAGCATTCACAGCTCAGGAAGGAACGGAAGCTTCTCTCCTCCCATAATAGCACACGACGTGCCGAGGGGCTTACCCGAACAAGGCAACTCTCCAGGAACACTGACAGCTTCTGCTTTGCTTCCTCCTCCCACCCTCCTCTGCACCCAGGGTACCCGGATTGGGCCTCTGGTACAGCTGTCCCCTGGGTTCCCCTCTCATGCAATCCCCTGTGGGACTGTACAGCCTGAGGATGGCCAGCAGATCCCTGCTGAATCCCTGGCATTGGCCAGGAGTGGGCTCAGGCAGGTTTCAGTCACAGTGGAAGAGCTGGTGGAAAGCGCAGTCGTGGGCATGGGACATCCCTCCAACAAGAATGACAGCAGGTGCTGTCACAGTGGAGGCTGATGGGCTTCCTGCTGCCCCCGGGTTCTTCATGAGGAGCAACTTCCTCCACATTGCACACACCCCTGCTGGAACATGCCCGTGCTTGGCCCTGCATGCCTCACCAATGAACTTTCCACCTCCTCCTCCTCCTCCAGCAGTGTGGCAGGGCCACATCCCCCCATTTCTGTCAGGTACTTTGCTCTTCTTCCACACGTTGCATTGATGGGGTCTCTCCCAGTGATGTGGCCTTCAGAGCAGCAACTCCATCTCTAGCACAGCCAGTTCTGACTCCAGCCCCAGCACCTCTCCCTGTGCTACTGCAGGGGTCCCTCCAGCAGCTCAAGACCCCAAACCCAGCAGCCTGGTGCAGCTCTAGGGCTGCAGTCTGCACATCTGGGCTGGCTGGCAGGCAACAGTCGGTAATCCAGCTGGAGAGGAGCTAAGCTCAGTCCTTCAACTCACTTCTCTAATTCCAACATTATCCCTTACTGTATTAAAGGGATGAGTCAGAAAAGCCAACAAGCACAAGCGTACAGCTCCTGCCCAAGGGATTCACGTGCCCAAAGAAAGGGGAGGAAAATCTTACAGGTGAATAAATAAACTAAGGAGACAAACGTCCTCAGCTGTCAACTCCTGAATGAATTCAATATATTTTGTGAAGGAGCACTGAGAACATCTGACCCTCCTCAGTCCAGGGGATGGGTGACAGCAGGACATGGGATGCTCCGGGGTAGGTGAGAACCAGCTCACTCAGCATCTCTGTGTTAAGGTTTTTCCAGGAGAGCAGGAGAGGCACAGGGAAGGGGGGTGACCTTAAAAAGCACTATCTAGGCCTCAATTTCATCTGAGGGGCAGGAAAGGAACATCAAAACCACCAGAAAAAACAGCTTCTTCCCATGGGGCAAGGGGCCGAGGGTGGGTGCGAGGCTGGGTGTGAGGCTGGGCTTGGGGGAAAGAGAGCAGCTCAGTACCTGGTTATAGCAACTCAACTGGGTGATGACGGCAGGATCACCAGATGGAGATGCCCAAGAAACAAGCTGAGAGGTGAGATCAGATGGAGGGGGATATATTAGGAACAGACATGCAGATTTACACATCGTGAGTGAGGAGGTGACAAACAGGTCTGTGCAAGGGGAATCAAAACCCTCACAAGGGAGTGGAGTGTGATGAAGAGTGAGGGAGAGGGAAGACTTCTGGGACTCTCGCTGCCAGGGGGATGTGCTGGAAGAGATGCTGGAGGTGGAGGGAGGACAGGGGGACCACCAGTGACCACAGAGCAGGGGCTGAGCAGATGGATGGGGCCAGGAACAGAAAAGCACTGTTCAGCAATGGAGTCAGATGCAAAGGACAAGTTTCACTACAGTTGCATCTACATTTAGGTTGCCAAAAATACCTTTCACAGATTGGCTGTCTTTAATTAAAAGGATGTCTCCTGTGCTCCTGGCACGATACAGAACTCATCCTGCCATGTGGGGCTCTGTGTGGAAGCTCTGCGGGGAGGGCTTTTCCCATGGGACAGCTCCTTTTTGCCTGCATCCTTCCACGTCCTGCCAGTGCTGGGCAGCTCAGGCAGCAGTGCTCCCCTGAAATGCCCCTCCACAGTGCAGGCACAGAGAAAAGAAGGAAAACTTCACCCCTTTCCTGTTTTGGCTTCTCTCCTTCCATCCAAACACAGAGAACGCCTTCCTCCTCTCTCCTCCTCCACGTTTCAGTGCAAAGATTTAGCTAATTTCTTCTATGAATAGCACGGGAGTAGCCATAGCAACATCACCCTGCCAACCTCACCACCTCCACTGCCTCCATGTCCCCGGCACCCTGTTCCTCTCACCCTCCCTCGCACCTCCCCAGGGAACATCTGGGGCTTCAGCCATTTCCCACAAAGCAACATGTATTTGGCTTCCTGCTTGCCCCCTTGGTGCTCTCCCTCCTTCCTTCCAGCCATACCTGCTCATCACTCAGAAACCTGGTCAGAACCCCCACGGTTTCCCCAAGGCTCTTTCCTCCCCCTGCTACCCATGCCCCAAGAGACAGGAGCCCCAAGTCCAACATCATCTGAAGGCTCAGCAAAGGCTGGTGCTTTGACCAAGATGTGCTGTCCTGCACCTACCTACTGCAGTTAATTGTCCAGGGCATGGGAGGAACTCAACAAGCAGTGCTTGTGCATCGAAAACCATCCCTGAAAATCAGTGAAACACTCACTGCTGAGGGCAGGCAGGGAAGATCTGTCCCGCTCCTCCACCTGCCTGGCCATGAAACACTTCTGCCAGGGGTGGAGGCCACACAAGCCTGGCATGCTCCAGGCATTTGCAGGTGGCCAAGGTCTCATTGCAGTGCTGCTCCAACTCCCCTCTGCATCCTCGTGACCACCCCAAGAGGGAGAAAGGGACCACAGAAAGAGGGGCAGCAGAACTTTGTATTCCTGCCCAAGCAGGGCAAGCAAACCTGGGGCAGCCCTGAGGCAGAGAGCACTTCCTCACCACAGGCCAGGGAACTGCACTGCCCTGGGCCCCTTCCCCAGCCCATGCGCCAGACACCTGAAATGCACATGGAAATGCTGGTGACACCCCTGAGACCCTCATGGGTGCCATGTGCCTGGCACTGGGCTCTTTAGAGTGAACTAAGACTCAGGGCTGGACATTTCCTGTGGGAGGGAAAGGTGCTACTTCCAGACCCTCAGCTCATGGAGCAGTGCTGGAGAAGGGGCTTGGACATGGCCAGGCAGCTGAGCACCCCTCTCCATGCGGGCCCTGGGCGTCACTGTGCAGAGGAGAGGAGGGGTTTGAGCAGTCTGCTCCTCTAGTGCTGTACATCGGGGATGCTTCCCCAGATCACACTGCAGTTCCTCCCCCAAAGCCAGGAGTCCTCCTGTCACCCCAATCTGGCAGGGGAGGAATTGAGTCCCCCACCAGTGAGCAGAGGGCGACAAGGAGGGCACAGGGCCAATGGGAGGGATAGTGATGGAAGCAGTGGAGGATAGCAATGACATCAAATGCAGAGACCAGGAACTAATGACCAGGGAACATGGATAGATAAGGGAAAAGAAACGGAAGATATCTCAGAAGGGAGAAAAAAAGCAAAGCAAAAAAGATATGAGATACCTAGACCTCAGAGATTTCCTCCCTCCCTCTGGTGAGGATTAGGGGTTCTCAGTTACTTGGCTTGCCTGAGCAAGCTAAAATGTGTCCTAGAGAAGGGGAGAGGCAGGAGAAGAGAACAGACGGGGGCAGGAAGTGGGAGGAGGTGCAGGTTGACGTTGGGACTGTGCTGTGTGTTGGGCAGCACGTGTGGGCACGTCTCATGCCGTGGAGCTGCACACAGGGTATGTGAGTATGCCATGATGTCAGAGAACATACACCACCATACGCAACTGTGAGCACGTTTCTGGTGCCAGAGCACTAGCACACGCTTCTCTGCTTGCATGAAGAAGCAAGGGAAGAAAAAAATACTTAAATGAGAGGAAGTGAAGCTCCCCAGGAGATTAACAGATCCCTGCTTACCCGGGAAAGCCTCCTGGACTGTGCACCCCTTCCCACCTCAGCTGCTGGAAGTGCTTTCAGGGACAACGAGCTCATTTAAAGGGGCAGCCCTGAAAAATGGCAGCCCTGCCTCCAGCCAAGGCTCTCCTGGACACGGAGGCAGCCTGTGAAGGAATTTGCTTTGCATCTGCAACCTCCAGCCAAATCTACCCAGAGCCCAACATCTCCCAGCCTCCCAGAGCCAATTGGACCTGCTTGCCAGGGCACAAGCCATGCCTAGATGTTTCCATGTTACCACCTTTTGTCCCTCTGCCCACCACTGGACTGGGAAGAACATGGATTCGTCAGGGCTCAGGCACTTTGCAGCCTTGGATCAGGAGGAGAGCGTTGCTGAGGCATTTGCTGCAAAGCTTTACTCACGGCATACGTTTGCTCCACTCCAGGGAGCTGCTGCCTGCTCTGATACAGGCAGTGCACATAGCACACACGTCATATTCTACATGCAGACCCCGCTATGCTCACACAGCCTCAAACACTGGCATCCTCTGTTGCTTGCAATGCCGTGAGGAGCTTTTGATTTCCCTTTTTTTTTTCTCATGTTCAGAAAGGCAAAGGCAGAGCAGAGATTCCCAACGCGGACTTTCTGAGCAGCCCAAGCTCCATGGCAGCACCACAAAGAGACAATGATTTCTCTTCCACCATTGCAAAAACATGAAAGGCTCCCCTGCCCAGCCTGCCACGGCAGCAATGCAGCTGGCATCACTTCCTTCTCACACTACTTGCAATCGTCTTACCAGGAATACCGGGCCGGACCTTTCATGCAAAGCAGGAGTAGAAAGGAGGGAGCAAACATGATTCGATTTTCTGCTCCCCGAGCTTGCTGCTTTGGATGGAGGGAAGGAAAGAGATAGTGGAGGAAAGATGGAAGAATGCTTGCCAGGAATCAGCAAGCGAGAGAGAGCAAAATCAGCTGAGGCTGATTTTGATGCAAAAAGTGGCAGAAAAGGAGAGAGAAAGCAGGACCAGGCTCATAGGAAGGTGGCTAGGGTTTTTGGTGCCTTCTGTAAATATCATCTGAGCTATCAGGTATGAATCTAATTATTTCAACCAGAGCTACAGACTGAGACAGTAATGAAGAAAAAATAGAGGAAGGGAAGAAGAGGGTTGTGTTTGCCGAGAGCAGAGGAGGAGAGAATTCCCATTGATTCCCGTGTGTCTGTCTGCTACAGCATCTTGAAATAATAATTAGAAGGATCAATAAGAAATCATGTGAGGTTTGAAGATAATGAATGAAAGAAGCAGAAGAAGCAAACTGAAATGCCTTTCTCTCAAGCAGGGTAAATTGTTTTTCAGGCAGGGTCTAGCCTCCATTTTAATGCTTTGCAAACAGATCCAACCATTTTCTAAGCTGGCTTGTGGGCTCAAAATAAGACTGGTCTCTCCATTTAGGGGAGAGAGACCTGAGAACGGGTCTTCAAGAATGCTAATAAAATGAATGTGTGTGGGAAGAAATGGAGGCAGTGAAATGGGGCAAAATGCACACAGCACGCCAGCGACCAGAGCAGGGTTACGTAATAATCTCGGGGAGCAGGGACGTAGCAGCACAGCGAGGAAACCACAACTCAATGGAGAGTGGGTGACAGTTTGGGAGCGCTGGCAAGCAACGCTGCGAACCCACGAGGCTGCCCAGCGGGCAGCACGCACCATGCCTGCTAAACACAGCATGATGGGATGCCCTTGATGCTGCCAGGGCTTCAGGCGACGGCATTGCAAGCAGCGAGCACCTCAGGTGGGGCGTCCAAAATACATCACGGCCGACGACCACCTTGCACCAAGCAAGATCCATCCGGCCCCGCTCGGCCCTGAGGGAAGGCTGCTCCAATGCTGGGCAGGACCGCAGCAACCAGCCCGAACACCGGCAACGCCAACCCGACCGACTCCGACGGCCAACCCGAGCGACGACGACGGCCAACCGCAACGACGCCGGCAGCCAGCCCCAGCATCCGCGCCGGCTGCTCGCGGCGCCCGGGGGGGATGCTGGAGCGTGCCAGAAACCCGCCTCCAACACCGCGTTCCCCCGACAGCCGCCCGCCTCGTCGCGTCCCGCTCCGGGGAGCCGCTGCCCGGGGCTGGCCCGTACCTGCTCGTACCAGTCGCGGCTCGAACACGTGCACTCGGGCCACCAGCCCGGGCCGCTCCCGTTCACCTTGGCCGCGCTCTTCCCCGGCGCCGGCGGCGGCGGCTTCAGCGCGGCGGGGTCGCGGGGGGGGGGGCCCAGCTTGGCCTTGCCGCGGGGGGCGGGCGCGCCCCCCCCGGGTGCGGGCAGGGTCTGCGAGCCGTAGCCGCCGTAGCCGTACTGCTCGTGCTGCCACTCGCCGTAGGACGGGGGGTCCATGCGCCGCAGGGCCGCCATCCGCGTTACCTCGTAGCACTCGGGGCACTTGCAGCAGTGGTGGTGCTTGTGCATCGCTGCCCTCACACCATAGAGCCGGCAGGGAGGGAGGGAGGGAGGGAGGCGGCGCGGAGGGGCGGAGGGAGGGAGGGAGGAAGGGATGCTCAGGGGGCGGCAGCGGCCCCCGCCCCGCGCAAGGCGCGCCTGCCGCCTCTTCGCCCGCTCGGCGCCCCCGGCCCCGTGGGAGGAGGAGGAGGAGGAGGAGGAGGAGGAAGGGAGGGGGATGGTGTTACAGCGCGGTGATCTCCGCGGGGGCGCGCCGCGGCATCGTCCGCAACGCGACTCAGTCCCGGGGCCGCTCCCGGCGCGGGGCGCGGGGCAGCAGCTCCGAGCCGCTCCGCTGCATGGGGCGGCTCAGCCCGGTCCGGCTCAACCCGGTCCGGCTCAACCCGGTCCGCCTCGGCTCGGTGCGGGACCGCGGCACCTGCGGCGGCGCGGAGCATCCCTCGCCCCCCCTCCCCCGCAGCGGCCAATCCGCGCCGGCGGAACCTCCGCGCCCCGCCCCGGCAGCGCCGCTCATCCCCGCGCTCATCCTCATCCCCGGGCTCATCCCCATCCCCATCCTCATCCCGCGCTCATCCCCATCCCCATCCTCATCCCCGCGCTCATCCTCATCCTCATCCTCATCCCCATCCCCATCCCCATCCCCGCGCTCATCCCCATCCTCATCCTCATCCCCGCGCTCATCCCCATCCTCATCCTCATCCCCGCGCTCATCCCCATCCTCATCCCCATCCCCGCGCTCATCCCCATCCTCATCCTCATCCCCGCGCTCATCCCCATCCTCATCCTCATCCCCGCGCTCATCCCCGCCGCCCCGGACAGACCCCGGCCGCGCCGCCCCCGCTGCCCCCCGCGCAGGCGGCATCCAGAAGGAGCAGAAGCCGGCGCTGCCTCACGCATCACCTTGTGGCTGCCCTCAGCCCATCTCCCGGCACACCGGGCAGCCCTTGTGCAGCGCTGTTCCTCCAGCCCCAGCGCGGCCGTGGCAGCCCTGACAGCTTTGTGATTGACGCCAAGAGGAGTTCACCTTGCTTCAGCTGTGGTCTGCACTGGAGTATGAAATAATTTTTCCAGATCCGAACTGGTCACTAGGCTGGCAGCAGCACCTCTGTTGCATCGCTCTATCAGTTCTCATCTAGCTTTTTTGGAAATGTTACCACACCTGCTCCATCAAGAACAGCACCCTGGGGATGCTGCCACTGCCCCATGAGCACAGGTGCACTGGAAGTGTAGAAACCCCAAAGGCGTGTGCCTTCCACCTACTGCCATCAGAAGATGGTAAAAGCAGAGCAGAAATGCCTGCTGGTGCTGCTCCCAGTGCAGCTCAGACAGTCCACCTATTCCATAGAAGTGCAGGAATGCAATAAGTTCAGAAGAGTCATTCAGAGAAATTGACGGGGAGAGAGAGAAAATCCATGACAAAACCCCACATCTGATAATTTAGAACCTGAACCTGGTCTCCTAATGCTTAAAGGTTGTGAAAAACACTAGGGTGGGTGAAAAACTACTTAAAGAAATGGCACACAAATACATAGAAGAGCAATGAAATATGCACAGGGCTCCCACAGGACGCGGCTAAAAGACAGAAGCAGGAGGGGGCCACAAGATATGGTGGTGCAACACCTCAGTTCAGGTTCCAGGTTCTGCAAGGCTGCTCCTGGCCTCCTGCAGCTGCTGTAATATTGCCCTGGGCACGAGCAGGGTTGTGGGAGGAGGAAGTGCATGATGGCTGGTCAGATAAATGCCCCTGCCCACTCCTTGTTCCTTTAGCTCTTTAAACTGCAGTACAAAATTACTTCTGCACTTTACCTCTGCACACAGAGGTGCTCCTGCAGGGTTTGTGCCCAAGCAGTCAAGTGAAATGGTTGGTTCTGAGTGAAGGGGAGGGGGCAGAAGACAGCCCATAATATGGATTGGCACCATGCTCCCCACTGCACGGTGCAGCACCTGTCCTTCTCCAGCACTGCTGCACTTCACTGGCTCTAGGCTGCTCAGGTCACCTCAGTCACAAGGTGATTAATGCCACAGAATGGTGGAGTGGCTCAGACAACTGAGATTTCCCTGCTGCAGGCTTAGGACAGTCATAATGTTCCTGGACAAGCAAATCTAGAGCAGCTGTCCTCACCATGGTGACCTCAAGCAGACGAGCAGAGCAGTGCTGCTGAGCCCTCAGAAACAGCTCCACAGGTGAGGCTCACCCTGCTGCTCCCCTGGGCTCTCTCTGGGCAGTCCCAGGGCCACTGTGGCACTGACCCGAAGAGATGCACCAAGATGAAGCCAGTGGCTGCACACAAGAAAGTGTTTCCACCCTGCAGAGCTCAGTGCCACAGGACACTGCAGACTCCAGAATCTCACTAAGGCAGGGCAGGATGGGATCCTGCAAGCAAAGCAAGCTTGTTCAGAATTAAGCAATGAAAAACTGTTTGTGCACATGGCAGGAAAACATGCAGTGTTGGCTTTAAGAGAGGACTTTACACTTCAGGTTTTAAGAAATTAGGATTATTTCCACGTCTTCTACTGCTCCTTGTGCCATCAGATGGGAATGACAGGAGGGACTGAAGCTGAGATAGAGGATTGCTGCACCAAAGTAGAGCAAAAAGCCTTGAAAAAAAGGGCAGGTGGCCAGTGTCTCCCTCATGAGAGCAAAAGGACATAAATTCCTTGTTAGCTACTGCCACCTCTGAGATAACTTCATCAATGAGATGTGCTCAGTTCCTGGGCACAAGTAATTACTGCTCCATCCCAGCTGCAGACCTCCTTCCCACTGCTGTTCCCACCCTGGGATGGCACGGTTGGACTGCAGGGATCATGTACCCAGTGAGGCCTCTGCACTGCCATGGGCCTTCTCCAAAGCCATCTTTGGGCCAAGGTCAGTCAGGAGCTCCATGTCTGCAAGAGGCTGACTTGGGTGGGAGGAAGCACCAGAGAACTGCACAAGCAGAATTTGTACCCCAACTGCTCACACCTGCCCTGCTCCCATCTCCTGTCACTCTGTCCTGGGATGGGGGCAGGCAAGGACACGGGCATTCACTCAGGGAGGAAGTGCAGAAGGAAAGGACAAGAGCTGTTAGGGAAAAATGCTTTAATAAGGAACTGAGTGAACAATAAAGGGAAACATTTAATTTGATTTTTTTTTTCCTCACATTTTTTTTCTTTTTTTGGTGCATCCTCCACAAGGAAGGCGTCTGGTCCTCTCTATGCTTGGTCTCTGGCAGCCTTCACAGCAATTCATGCAGTGGGCATCCTCACAGGGGAAACACCCTCATGGCCAGCCCTGGAGCGCCAGTATTACAGCCTCCACCCCACACCACTTCCCCCAGCTCTCTTATCTGTTAGTGCCTCATCGCCAGTTGCAAACATGGGGGTCTTGAGCTTCAGCTGACACAGCTCATTAGAGTCCTTCCTCACCTGCTTGCATCTCCCCTCTCCAAACCCCACATTTCCTATTTTAGCTGCCACGAGAGCAGTTTAAATCCTGTGCATTTGTAATAAACTGCATGTGCCACCTGCTAGTCCCAATTAAAAGGGAAAAAATAATTCATGGTTGCTGCTGCCTGCTTGCAACATTCCCTAATGCTGCACAGAACTTGAGATACCTAACCAAGCCTAAGAGAAGGCCAGGGCTGGTTGGCCAAGGGCAGACACATTCTGTACTTCTGCTTGTTTTAGTGAGTTAGTGGCATTTTGGCAGCTGGGGGTGGCTTTGCTGGGAGATCAAATGATGTGGGCACCTGCACTGGCATGCCCAGGCCTGTGTCTGGCAGGGCAGGCACAGCGCCCAGCACTTTGAGGCAGCTGTGGGCATCTTGCTACAGTAATGTTAGCTTTAAGCAGGGCTAAAGGAGATGGGAGTTGATTTCCAGGTAGGTGCCTTCATGGAGGGAAGTGATTCAAGAGCTCTCTCATTCTCTACCCTCTTCCTGCTGGTATTCTCCCCGTCTTATTTAAATTCAGCCTTGGCAGCTGCTCTTTTTACAGGTGCTAATTTCAGCAAAGTGTCAAGAAATCCCCAGAGATGCTGCTATTTACAAGGCACGAAGATGGCACAGAGCTAGGTTTTATCTGGTGTCACTGGCATTTCAGCCCCTGCTGCTGCTTCCTTCCTCTTGCATGAAGTCCTGCGGGAAGAGGAAGGCAAGTGTGAGGCACCGGGCACTGCGGGTTTGTTGTACCTACAGCCCTTCCAGAAACAAGGGATGAGAAGATGGGGCAGGCAGAAGGCAGCCAGTTCCTCACAGAAAAAGCAGTCACCTGAGTGCTTGACTATCACCCAAGAGAAGCTGGATCCTGCCAGGGAACCGAAGCCACATGTTTGCTTTGAGCCTGGGTGCAGACAGGGAATCTTTATATTCCCTATTATACTCCTCTCAGGGGGAAGGGGAGGACAGTTTTGCATGGGGGAGGTACTTTTCCCCATCACCATCACCTGTAAAAAGACACCTCACCAATACAACCCAGGGAGGCAGCAGGGAAATATATCTGGGTGGGCAGGCTAGGAGGAGATGAGCAGCAAAGAGAGGGACAAATGAACTTGGCTCAATCTGTCAGTCAGTTCCTTAGCACTAACACACACCCCACCCAGCAAGAATTTGCCATTTGCTGGGTCTGGGGCTTCTCAATTGGAACTTGAAGAGGTGCTCTGCAGAGCTGGCTGCACAGCTACAATGGGCAAATAGGGCTGGAGGCTCCTGTGAGCACTGGAGGGTTTGCGCAGTCACAGCTGAGTGGGAAGGGGCAGGGTAGGAAACATTTCACTCCATGGCTGTTCCTTCCTGCCACCAGCAGCAATTCATGCCGGGAAATGTGCAGCTGGAATAATAATAACAATAACCAGGCATGCCAAGGGACCAATAGCTCTCAGCACTCTCAGGGCAGATGCCCAACAAATCATTCTCCTCCAGGGCAAAACCATTTTTATTCTATTAATGATCCCTGATACATTGCCCAGTTGCTGCATCCTTGCTTGTGGCAGCAATGGCATGAGAGTCTTTAACAGACATCATTGGCTGGTTTCTGCTACTCACATCATGGACAACTAAATGGACAACTAAATGTCTTCCATGGCTGTGCTGGGGGAGGGGAGAGGAGTGACGGAGACCTAAAGCAGGTCCTTACAGCAGGGCTCAGGCTCTCTGCCTATAAAGGAGAGCCTGGAGGCGTTATTTAATAACAATCAAATGCAGCAGGCTTTATGGAATTCCTGACAGCCTCACAATGCCCACAGCTGCTCTCCCCATCACCTTGCAGGGATGCTCCTGCTTTGTGTTGGAGCACTTGAAGCATGGGCTGGCTGTGGGCTGCCTTAATGCACTTCCCTCCACAGTACGGGGGAGCCTTGCTGCTGCAAGGGCATGGCAATTACAGCACTGACGTGTCCCATGGTCTGTGGGTGCCCACTCCTTGTGTGTGCCTCATTTCCTTTAGAAAATGACGGAGGAGAGGGAAGGTTTGACAGTGTGACCAGGGCACAGCTACACCACTCCACACCAGGGTCACAGCAAGGCGTTTTGTAATCTCACAGAAACAGCCACTATTTTTTTGGTCCTGTACCTTGATGTCTGGCCTGTGCCTAGTGTGACACCGGCAGAAATCCTGTGTCCCTGCATCCTTCACCAGTCCAAGCTGCCCCTGGTTATGCTCACATACTTCAGCCTTAGTGGGAACCAAACACACCCTGCCTGGAGATCTCCTGGCTGGCTCTGCCTGAGCTGAAACGACCACGGGGCCACAAAGCCCCACTGTCTGACTCTCAGGGCTCCTCACCAGGACCCATCCCTGCAGGAACAGGTACTGCCTCAGAGTGGGTCAACATTCGGCTCTGAAAGGCAGGGAAGGGCTCAGAGCCACTGTGCCCACACCTGGGGCTGCCCGGGCAGCACAGACCTGCCCAGAGGGACCTTTCCCACATTCAAGGCCCAGAGATGTCCCTTCCTCGACTATTCCCACCCTGCTTGGGGAACACGCATTCTTTTCTTTCCCCTGGCCAGTCCTGCTCCAATCTGCCCCTTCCAGATGGAGCAAAGCCCATTCTGCAACTCCCACCGCCCACAGTCAGTGACTCACAGGGATGCTGGTGCCTCATCCGGGCAGTGCTGCCCCAGAACACACTTTCCGGCAGGGAAACCGGCCCAACCGCGGGGAGAAAAAACAATGCTGGCGTCCTTTGGAGCCACGGGCGCCCGCTGTGAATGAGAGGCGTGCGCCTGGCTGGCTCGGCCCTGCCCCTTTAAGGGAGGAAGGGCCGCTCGGAAATTTGTGAATGGTTGTCCCCGCCCCCGCCGCGCGCGCCGCCCGCCCGGCCAATCAGCGAGCGTGCCTCAGGCCCGCAGCCCGCGCACGGGGCCCTCTTAAAGGCGCACTGCCGCCTGCCGCCCGTCCCCACACGGCCGTCTCGGAAGCCCCGAGGTGACCTTCAAAGCGGGTCCCAGCCGCGGGATGAGGAGCCATTCCTGAGACACGGGCACACCCGTGCCTTCCTAAGAGTGACATGTAGCAACGCAAGTCCTGGGGGGTGGATGGTGCTGAGGGGTGATGTGCCAGTTTCCCTCACCGTGACTTGAGGGCTTGGACTGGGACCGCCAGGTCGCAGGGACTGGCCATCCACACTGGCCAGAGCACACAGCTGGGCTGAGTTTCCCCCAAAGGCCAAGAGCTGCCAAGCCGTGGTATGAGGGAGAGCAGGCAGCTGCGAGAGCTGTCCCAGCACCCTGCTCTTGTTCTAGGCCAGGCCAGGAAGGCAGGAGCGCTCCCACAGCAGCAGAGCACTAAAGCTCACAAAACCTTCCTGCAGAAACACCCCATGAGACTCAGCTGTGCAAAATCTACCACTGCACAGAGGGGAAATAGCTGTGCAGTACGTGCCAAGGGGGAGGGAATGAACAGTGCAACGATGGGATTGCAATAAACCCAGCCCCAGGTCCAGCCTGGTCTCCCCCTGCACTGCAGCGCAGTGCCCACTCCTTGCTCTGCCACAGCTCCTCCCTCAGTCTGCTGTAGCCCGGGCTGTGAAATTATCTGGTCTAAAAATACCCCTTAAAAGGTGAGGACAGCCTGGCAGGACATTGCTGTTTCCTGGACACATACAGGTGGGAAGCTGGTTGTGAGGCTGGGGAAGCAATGTTGGCCAAGCAGAATGGTCTCCATGCCAGTGCTTTGGGCACAGACATTGGTGTACCTGAGCAGTGCGAGCCCCTACAGCTATCCAGGCCACAGACTGCAGGAGGCCTTTGCCTGAGCCTCAATACTTGGAATAATTTTTAGGTGCCATGATAGCAAGATTCCTACAAGGTGCTTTGCACCTGCAGGCTGCAGGGCTCTGGCAGGTGCTGCCCTGGGGCAAATCCTTGCTTCCTGCAACAGGGCAGAGATTGCCTTGAAATGCTGCCACTACTGCAGCTATGCATGGCTTAATCCTCCCAGAGCAGGCAGAGCAAGGCAAGAGGAGCCAGCACACAGCAGAGAGCACCTTTCCAAGGGCTCACGCTTGGATTCACAAGAGGGATGATTTCCAAACCCATGCTCATTTACTGTCCTCCCCCTGCACTTCCCCTAGCTCCTACCAATGCTGAGGATAATACATCTTTCAGCGTAGCTTGATACTGATGCTCCAAATCCTAAAGACCATAAACCTTCATGAGCAGTTAACGTGGCTGCTCTATTTATAACAGTGCCAGTACTGCCTCTGCCACTGGAATCCTGATCTCTGTCCAGCCTGATGCCATTAAGATGCAGTGACGTTCCCCCAGCTCCAGCACTCCAGATAGAAAGCAGCTGGCCTGCCAAGCTCTGCCTTCAAGCTTGGTTTGTTTCTTTAAAAATGGTGAGGAGAGCCCATTTGTTTTGCAGAAATGCACCAGGGGGATTTGTCCTCACCCTCCTGAGATGCTGGGGTGGCTGTGAGGGGGAGTGGAATATGGATGGATGGATGGATGGATGGATGGATGGATGGATGGATGGATGGATGGATGGATGGATGGATGGATGGAGGAGAGGGTGGCACATCTCATGCTCTGGCTCCACATTTCCTGAGCCCCTGGTGGGTCTGTGCTGCAGGAGACAGGCTCCAGTGCTTCACTTTGGTTGCAGCAGGAATATGGTCAATCACCTGATAAGGCAAAACAGGAAAGGAAGAACCTTGGTGCTGCTGTGTGCACCCTGCATCAGCACATTTGGGAAACCTGATGAGCAGAGCAGACAGACCCAGCAGAGGCAGTGCAGTGGCTCACTGAGCTCCTGGCCAAGGCACTGATGGGCTTGGCCCCTGATCAGTCCCCATCCTGCTGGAGATGCCTGTGAATGGTCTTGGTTCTTGATTTCAGAGCTACACAAGAAACCCATCGGAGTGAATCTCAGTGTGCAAGTTGCTCTAGCAGATGTGCTCCCTTGGGGACAGGAAGATGCAGACACTACATGGAGGCAAAGCTGAAGCACTGCTCTGGGGGGAGGATGGATGGACTCCAAGCCTGTCTGCATTGTTCTGGAGCATGGCTCTCTCCCCAGAGACTCCCCCTCACTGTTCCCTTTCAGTCATTGCACGGGGAGAGCTGCATGCACTCACACCATCAAAATACCTTCAAAACAGTGACAATGACTTGGGTGAATGGAAACACCATATCCATCAAGATTTTCCTACACTGCACAGCCAGAAACACCTTGTGTCTGCAAGGATCTTCCTTTTGCTGCTGATTTTAGACAAAAAGCCCCCAAGCAGAGTGGGAATAGGTGACCATGCATGAGATTTTGGTTTGACAGCCTGGCGTCTCTACTGACTTCTTCATCCTTTGCTGAAGCTGGATATTGAGCTGGGAGAACTGAAGTCTAAGCATGTTCATCTCTGCAGCAGGAATAGCAAAAGCCTCTAGTAAAGCTGAGGCCATTCAACCCCAAAATGTCCACTGAAGTGACAGCTCTTACTGACAGAGCCCTTGCTGACCCCCTCTTTGAGCAGCAGCATCCCTGGGACACAGGCAGCTGGCTGCCCAGCTGGGTGTCCCTGCTGTGCAGGGCTGATGTGTGGTTCAATCTGTGTGAGTTACTACAGACAGACACCCTCTTGAGTTCAGCACTTTGGCTTTTGAGCCTCTTTCTGCAGTATCAGAACACAAAATTGCTGGAGCATCTGAATGCCCTGAAGTGACCTCTAGGCACAAAGTGGCTCAAGTAACACTGGGCAGCAGCCTGTGGGCTGAGGGTTGCTGCTCTCCTTCTCTGCTTATCCTAAAATAAATGTGCTTTTCCTTTTGCATCGGGATGCAATGGGGAGGGGGGAGTTCCCCCAGGAGCTGATTGCTTCTGTGGTCCCATTGCTTGAGCATTAGCCACTTCCTGGGATTTTGGGGTTGCAGGGCTTGATGGGCTGAGGTTGAGGTAAAGCAGGGGCCTGGTAAAGTCTGGCCTGCAGCAATGGCTTCAGCTGCTTGCCCCGTCAGCCCACAGAGAGGGCATGGGGTGGTGGGGACAGCAGGGCACGTGCAACCAAGCAACCTGACAGGGGCTTCTTGCTGGGGCTGCATTCATTGTATGCACCGAAGTTCTGCTTCATTTCCCTGACGCTCCACACAACAGCAAACAGCTCCTTGGTGCTTCCCCTCTCCTGCATCTCACAGAGAAAATGGAGAGCGGTGAGGCTGCAGCCCAGGCAGGGGAGCAGGGAATTCACAGCCACACGCCCATCCCATCCTGACCCGCTGCTCCTGGCAGGCAAAGGTGAGCAGCACCGGAACGCCCTTCGGTCTGGCCAAAGGCACACTGGGAAATAGGAAAAAACACTTGAGAGAAGGACGGGAGAAGCAGACAGTCGGTCGCCACGCCGGCGGCGCAGCTTGCCTTTCTCTGCCAAATGCCCCAGGGAGCTCCATGGACCTGTTTGGCACTTGAGCCGTGGGTCATGGGGCAGTCGGATGCATCTTCTTCTGCAGCAGCTGCAGCAGAGGGCTCCTAACACCCTGACAGGGCGTTTCTGCCGGAGCTGTGTCCTTCCTGGGACACAGGGAGGGGGACTGGGACATTTCTGGCCTCAGCCCCGCAGGACTGAAGCGCAGACTGCACCTCTCACCCTGACAGGGCACTCAGAGGCATCCCACACACCCGGAGCCTGCCGGAGCAGCAGTGACTCCTGCCAGCGAGGTTTCTTATTCACCGGTGATTTCAGAGCATGCATGGAATGCCTGTTCTCTGAGGCAGCCTCGCTTGCGCTCTCCATCATATCAGGACCTGCTGTTGCTCCGTGTCAGCTGTCAGGCTGAGCAAGGGCAGAGCAGTGGCAGAGCTGGCATCGGGCGGCACAGCGAGGAGAGCCTCGGCAGACGGGAGGGATGCACGGGCAGGCGGAGGTGGAGGCACTGGCGCTGTGACAGGGATGAAGTCAGGGCGGCTGCAGAGCTGTACAGGGAAGCAGGAGAGGGGTGGCAGGGGAAGAGCAGTGCTTCCTCGCAGGCACACAGCTCTGCCCATCAGCGGCATTGTTCCTCTTTCATTTATCTTTACAGCTGGCTGCTCCCTGCACAGAGGATGAAAACGGCGTTTACTTATAGCAGCAGCCTCCTTGGCAGCCCGGGAGCACAGGCGAGTGACACTGGCCACAGGAGCATCCTCCCGAGTCTTCCCGCAGCACACACGCATAAGCCCTGAGCAGCCCTGCTGAGGCAGCTGCAGGGCTCAGGAAAGGTTGAAATGAAGGATTCATCAAATAAAACCCCATGAGCCCCAGAACTCTGGCAGGGTTTTGCCTCTATTAGCCTCAACAGGGTGTTTTATCTGGCAAAGTCCCTTTGCTTTTGCCCCGTTGAGGGCTGAACATCCACTTTGCAGTCGAGGGATGGTTTCAGCCCACTAAGCCTCAACAGGAAGCACATGTTGTTGCTGTATTTACCGGCACCTCTTCCTTTGTAGCAGCCCTTTGCACTCTGCAGGGCTATTCAGAGCACACCCATGTCCTCACCAGCAGGCAGAAATTTCCTGTTCCTGGAAGCACTGGAATGGAGAGGCAATCTATTTGACATGCATCTTCCTGGCTGAAGCAGGCCATGGTAGCTTTTGCTCTGTTAACAATGCTGTGGAGAGCTGCGGGCAGGGGAGAGGACAAAGCCAGGGCAAGAGAAAACTTATTTACATCGATAGATGCAATAAGAGAATTGCATTTCATGTAGGAAAAGCCAGTTCATGGCTGCCTTTTATCAATGGCAGGCTGTCAACCAGAGCTCTCATTCCTGGGCTGATGGCACTGGGGTGGCAGCCGGTGCTCCCCTGCCCTAGCATTAACTATCACTAACTTATAAATGCTTCCCTGGTTCTTCCAAATGCAATTGTCCACCTTAGGTATTTTTCTGCAGCTCGCTTTGGAAATGCTTGTGGCAAAAAAAAGCACACACTGAAGGCTGGAAAGCAAGAAGTCCCTGTGGAGCAGAGCAGGAGCTGGGTATGCAGGTGTTGTCCAGCCCTGGTGCTGTCCTGCATGCTGTGGCTGCTGAGAACGGACACGGGATGTGATGCTGGCAGCAGCTGAGGTGTCCTCAGTGCCTTCGTGCAGGAGTGAAGGATGAGAAACAGCCCATGCTGTGGTCCAGCAGCACAGCCTGCCCCAGGCACCTGATCCTGTCTCGTGGGGGACTGCTGGAAATGCTTCCCTCTGTCAGGGCAAGGCCTGTATTCAGCACTGAAGGCGACATCCTGGGGGAAGGCTCACCACTGTGACAAAGGACTCTGCATCCCAGCACAGGGCCTGCTGCAGAAGAGCTCTGCTTGAGCCTGCAGCTCTCCAGCACTGCTTGGATCAAGTCTTCAGGAAAGCTGCTGGGTTTCTGCAGAAAGCCAAGTTTCAGGGAGGACTACAGGCATGGCAATACCTGGCACTGAACACTACCATCCTGACAGCTTTTCACCTCCTGCTCCCTGCTCTGCCTGCAGCCATGCTGTGAAAGGACCATTCCCTGGGATGAAGGAGGCTGCAGATGAGAGCCCTGCCAGAGCACAGCGCTCCCAGAGTCCCAGTCTGCCCACCCCATTGTTCCTCCATCTCAGGGCAGTGACCCCCTGCTCAGGCCTGCCAGCTGCAGCCCCTGTGAATGGGTGACCCCTAAAGCTCCAGCACCTGGCACTAAGGACTGGCCTCATGCTGACACAGGCTAGGAAAGAAGGAGGATGAAAAGAATGACAGGAATTATTTCAGGTCTGGAACAACCTGCCTCAACAGTGAGTGAGTAAAGAAGCCAATCTGTTTAGTTTATCTAAGGGAAAGTTAAGAGGGAAGTTAGACGCATCTATAAATACCTACATGTTGGGAACATTTCTGATTGCCAAGGTCCTTTATCCTAGCAAACTAAGGCAGCAAAATTTCCTGGTGCTGGGAGCTAAAGCAAGAGAAATCCAGGCTAACAGTAAAATGCAGATTTTTAATGTGAAGCATAAATAATCATCAGGCCAGCCAGGCCAGGGACAGAGCAGATTCCCCATTGCATGAAGTCTTAAAATCAAAAATAGGTGTCTGCTGCTGAAGGAGACATTGCAAACTCAGCCAGACATTCGGGGCTGGATGCAAGAGCTGCTGTACTTCACTTTGCTACTGGGACAGTTAGAAAGAAAATCCCTTATAATCACAACAGAATCTGTTCCCAATTGCTCAGGCTCTCACCCCCTCATGGGTTTTGCCCTATGACTCCCCTGTGGTGGTGGTTCCCACCCATTGGCAAAAGGAAATCAGCAGCCAAGCTCATCTTTTTGCCATATTGGATTGGACAGAAAATCACTGTCTCGCCCTTCAAAAACTGCTTAAGATATGGTGAGTGATTGAAAATGTAGAGAGAAACAAGAGAAAAGGAGAAATTAAACAGTAAGAGAAAAAAATGGGGTGTTACCCATTTTATTGCAGTCCAGAAAAAGAAGGGAAACATTTTAAAAAGGACAGAAGAGAGGCAGTGCAATTTTTGTATTTAAAATACTTTGGAAGAAAACTTAGACTTAGCAAACAAGCATTATTTCAAACTTTGCCAAGAAAAACAACATTTTCATATAATTTTAAATCTGTGGTGAGCTCCATTCTTCCTGGCCACTTCATCCTTCCCAAAAATGCATTTTGCCCTTCACTCATTCCCAAAACTCCCCTCAAACATGTAGCCCAAACAATTTTCTTGCACCAGGTGGAGGCTGAGCTTTACGATGCACATCCAAATAAATGGTGTTTCCAAGTAAATAAGACAGCAGCGAAAAGCTCCTGGGAAGCTGAGCAACGGACCTGCCATTTAAGAGCTCGGAGAAAAAAATATGGAAATCTGCAACGTGGGAGCGTGCCAGCGCTGGGGGCGAGAGGGACGGGCCTGGGAGGAATTCCAGCTCCAAGCAGCCTCTTTATTCCTGCGCCACATCCACCTGCCCTCCGAGCCCTGAGGGCTGACACGGGGCCACGGCAAGTGCTAACGCAAGGGGATGATTTCAGTGCTGTCCAGCCCCTGGCACAGGTGACCGCTCGATTTTCTGGTGTGAGCATCAGCAGAACCATCAGCCAGGAGGACGCGCTGGCAGCCCCAGGGGAGGAAACGCCGCGCCCGCAGTGCTGGGAGCGCACGGCGCTGTCCCCTCAGTGCCAGCCGCTGGCAGGGCCGGCAGGGTGGGCGGTGGCGTGGGGCGCACGGAGGCTCACCTGGGGCAGGGTGCTGTGACAGCCGAGCACCAGGCTGCAGACACTGGCTGGTGCCTCTGTCCGCCGTGCTGTCACCCTCACCAGCCGTGGCGGTGTCCCCGGAGCGCTGTCCCCAGCTCCCGTGGCGAGCCTCTGCTCACGGTCCCAGGAGCAGTCCTGAAACGAGACCAGTGATATGTAGGTAGGGCAGGCCAGCTGCCTCCAGGCTCTCCACTGCTTCTGGAAGGGCCAAAATGAGCTTTTCCCCATGCAAGGGGAGCAGTGCCTTTGATGGGCATCCCACCTCTCACGTCAGCCTGCCTCGCGCTGGCCCCAGGCCCAGCAGGGTCACTGCAAATGATGGTGGAGGTTTGCTGGCCCAAGACTCTGGGACTGTGCCATTGCTGGGTTGCATTTCATGTTCCAGCAACACAAGACACCTCCAACACATTTTTTTGGAGATAGGAGGAGGGATTTGATGGTGTCAATGGCTTGGGCTGTGTTCAGTACAAGGAGGCCCTGCAACTGATTGCTTTTTTCATCCCCCTTACAGACAGGGCACAGTGGAAGGAGCAGAGGCACCGCTCACACCAGCTGTGCAAGGCTCACACTTGCTTCCCTGCTTGTTTCCACACTGATTTTTCAGTGTCCTTATTCAATGTTACATCTTGGGGATTCATAGACTGGCCTGGCCACAGGGACTAGTGGCTACTGCCAGCAGAGTTCAAAAGAGGTGGATCAAGGCTACAGGACACCCAAAAAACCCAAAGCAGGATCCCACTGCCTATGGCATAACAGCACTAAAAATTTGTTCTTAAATACATAGTGGAGTTGCAGGTTTAACTAGAGGGACTGGCAATGTGAAGGGGGTCAAGAAAAAATGGGATTAAAGTGGTTCCTGAGTCAGAGGAACACAAATATCTCCTGCAGTGATTGTAGGCTGTTTTGCCCTCCTTGTTCTTGATCCCCAAACTCCTTTAAAATGTTCTTCCTGAGAGGATATCATCCAGCTCCATCTTCTCTGTGTGACACTTGAACTTCAAATTCCCCCAGGTATATGATGGGAAGCCAGTTCAATCAGTGAAGCAGAAAATGGTGTTTATCTGATAGGGTTATTTCACTGAAAGGAGGAATCCCTGAATGTTTGCATTACTGCACAAGAGTATCCCTAGATTAGGGGGATCCTACAGCATCCCATGGCAGGGCTGTGAGTGGGGGATGGAGGAAGTAAGTGGGGGATGGAAAGAAGGCCTGCAAAGACATGAGGCATTCCTATTTACCTTAGTGCCTTTGAGATAACTGAGACCCTACTGCTCAATTCCTGCCTCTCCACCTGGTGCTGTATCTTTTAGAAGGCTGTTGAAAATTGAAGGGAATGCAAATAAGAGAGACACAAGTTATCTGAGAGCTGGGAAAAAAATCCTGAAAAGGGAAACTTGAAAGACTCAACCTACTTCACTTATCAAAAGTGGCTGGATCAGAGAGCTGAAACGCCTCCATGGGAGACAGCGTCAGACGGGAGCAACTAATCCAGCTGCAACTGCAGAGCAGGAGCCAGAGCCGGAGCTGTTCGCATTATGAGTAATTCAATTAACACTTGTGAACCAGAGAGGTTGCCTCATTATTGAGTCAAGCTATCACAGAGAATGTGTGGGAACAGCCTGGCTGTGAGCTGGGCAGGCTGTGGTGGCCAGCAGCCTGCTGTGCCCCTTGAATCCCTCTCAGTGCAGGAGTGTGCAGGGTCTGGTCCCGCAGCACCATGAGGGTGGCTCTTACCTCAGGCAGGTTTTGGGGCTCTCTGGGTGTGACTGTGGAGCTGGGCTTGCTGGTCCCAAGCTGCTGCCTGGCTGTGCCATGATGTGCATCCAGGCTTGGAGATTGCACGGGCGCAGAGCGCAGCGTGAAATCGTAGAATTCATGGATATCTGCAAAACAGCAGGAGAAACATCCTCAGGACCGAGAGACAGCCTCTGTGGGGTGCAGCACCTGTGACCTGCCACTCTGGCCCAAGGGTCTGAGCCCTCTGTGAGAGGCTGGCACCCTGGGAGACGGCTCTGCTGGCTCCCTGTGCTTGCTGTGTTGCCCACCACAGCCCCTCTGCAGGGAAAGAGGTGTGGTGGGGCCCCTGGCTCACCATGCAATGCCCATGGCTATGGAAGGCACGGGAATGTCCACAGGGACTAGGAGCAAACTCTGCTCAGCAGCACCAATCCAAAACCCACACCATCCTGCTCTCCTCCAGGCTGTGCCAGCCCCAGGCAGGGTCCCCTGTCCCTCCTGCTCTGAAAGGCCTTCTGCACCAGGCAGCCCCTGCCTGCCTGCCCTGATAATGACGGGCTACTCCCTCCCCATCACAGCTCCCCAGCACCCCTGGCCTGTGGAGGGGCTCACTTCCCAGGGGGACAGGCAGAGAAGCCACTGGGCACTCAGTGTACAGGCTCTAAAGCTGATGACTACAGCTCTGTTAACTCCAGCTCCCTCCCTGGTATCTCCCCTCTTCCCACCTGCACACTGCCACAACAGATATCAAGCACCCTCATTCCGAGCTCCAAGGAGCCTGCTGAGCGTGCTGCTGTAATCTATAGTGGCTCTAGAGAGAGGCATGAAAATGGGCTATCCCAGCCCTCACTGCTCCAGAGACAGCAGCTGCCCAGGTATAGGTCCAGAGAGGCTCTGGGAGCCCAGACCCTCTCCTAGCCCAGCCAGGAGCATTTTACCCTCTCCAGGTTACACACAGAGGATTCCAGGGAGCAGAAGTGATCCAGTTGGCTTTGCTCCTCCCTAAGAAAGCTCCCACTGCTGCACACTCAGGCAGCTGCTGGCCCCTGGCAGCCCTCAGTTATCTCCAGAGCCAGTTATCTCCAGCCATCTCCACACTGGTCAACATATCCACTGCAGAAATGTTTAATTTCAAAAAGGAAACTACATCAAAAGTGAGAATCTGATTTTATGAATAAACTGAAAGGGGTAACAAAAACTTGTGGGAGGCTCTGAGCCTATTTAGGGAGACCCACTGGGACATCGGAACAGACATGAAGTGTCTGTCTGGAGGATACTGTAAAGGCAAAAGGGAGGAAAGCAAGACTTGACTGCAGAGGAAAAGAGGCTATTGAAAATGAGAAGACATTCATTTAAACTGCTGAAGCTGCATCTAAATGAGAAAACCAGAAGAGATGGTAAATGCTGACAGGTTAAAGGTAAAGCTCCAAGAGGTCGGCCAAAAGAGTTTGGTAAATGCCTTCCAAAAGCCATAGAAAGAGTAATAAATCCCTTCAAGCACCTGGGAAACAGGAAGCCTGGTAGAGCCGGCAGGGCCAAAAAGTCAAGGCAGCTTAAATGAGCACTTGAAGCAGGAAAAGACACAGCAGGAACCTGAGATCATTTTCTGTACCTGTGTCTGTTGTGGAGGAAGCTGAAGAGCTCCTCTTCTGTGAGTGACTCGAGGGGCAAGCTGTGGGTCTCAGCTTGAGGGGGATGTGGCCATTCCCATGGCACTCCCCGGGAGCTCCTGGATGAAACACCTGTACTTGCCCTCCAGTCTGTGATTTCTCACCTGAAACCATGCCACACCATGGCATCACGAGGTATGAAACGCCCACGTCACAAAGAGTTCAGCAGGAAATCTGGTGAGCATTGGCAGTGTAAGCAGGGACACACTGACCACTGCCTGAGGCTGTTCTCCAGCTGTAGCAGGGTGCTCTGCCTAAGCAGGGATACAGCAGCTGGAAATTTGCCTTACAAGTTCATCAGTGAAGGCCTGAGCGAGGAGGGTCTGCTGAGCAGTGATAAGATGGAGTGAGGAGGGTTTGCTGCTCTTAGTGGTGAACAATAGTGAGACCAGCTTGACCAAACTCAGACCCCATCACAAGGACATGCAAGACATGCTCCCTGGCTGGAGCTGGGAGCAGCAAGAATGTGCATGCTCTGATGTGGAAGTGAGAATCAGGAGTGGTGAGAAGAAGAAACTAAAGAGCTGCCTGCACCTTTTTCAGCACAAAGCATACTGTGCTGATTAGGTCTGATAATACATAATCTAAAAAATGCATATGACTGACAAGCAATCACTTTATACTATAATAGGCCACTCATACTTTTGCACAGTGAGGAGTTCTATCATACCTCCCTAAGATGTATGAAGATCCTTCCCTTGAGTGGGGACACCCCTGAAGGTCACTCCTCAGAGCAGAGTGAAAGAGATTTGCCCATGGTCATTGGTATAGGAGAGTAACTCAATCTCTACTTAATAATTCTTTAGCTAGCTTTGATATAATTGCTTTAATATTGCTTCAAAAACAGTGTACTACACTAGTAATTACAGCTATCCATACTGTTTAGTAAGTAATTCTGATTAAGCTTTTTTTTCTCTAATCCTTATCATTATTGTAATAAATTTAAACAAATCATTTACTATATTTCTGTAAATACATTAGGTTTATCATCCTTAATCCTGTGGGACAAAGTTGTATAAAGGTTCAATTACACCTGTATAATCCTTTAGACATATGCCATTGACAAAGTCTGGGGCTAAATTGGATCCAGCTGCATCCAGGCTCTTCTCTGAGGATAAGTTTAGAAAGGAAAGTGTGTCCTTTCTTCACCTCGTGAGTCAACAGGAGGGCTTTCATAATAAACTTTGTCTGAAGCTCCCACTCTGCCCATGACACCAGGGATGCTTTCACAGAGCAGGGCTGCACGCCCAGGCACAATTCCCCATCCTCTCTCCCAGTGTTTAACCACGTGCCCATGCACTGCAGCAGCACATCCATGCTGCAGATGGGATGAGAGCAGCTTCAGCCCCCATATTCCAGCTCCCAGGGGCTGCCTGGTCTGCTGCCCTCCCAGCTGGAAGGGCAAAGCTGATACAAATCTCAGCTGCTGGCAGCCCAGCTGGGTGCCCAAGGGCAGCCCAGCCAGGCTCTGTGGCTGCCCGAGTGCAGGGAGCACTGTGCCACTGCCTGGCATCAGTGCCATTTTTGGAGCTGCTGCTCTGTGCTGCCAGGCTCTGTCCTGTGCCCTGGGAGACATGTGGCAGCTGGCAACGACAATGGGAGGAGCGGGAGTCCCCACATGTACCCGCCACACCTAGGGCACCCCTTCTACAGCACCCTGGCTGCCAAACAGGCTGCTGGCAGCCCCTGAAACCCTCCCAAGTCACACACGAGGTCGCAGCAAGCACTCACTTCACAGCCAGAGAAACTGGACTTTGTTTTCATGCTAAAACATCTCTCCCTCTGGTTATAAAAATAATAATTGCGTAACAGGATAGCAGCAGCTTCTGGCTGCATGGATTACGTTGGGAACACACAACACTTTGCAAGAATGAAAACAGGATTTGAACAGCCCCATTGTAGGGGAGTGCTGCTGCCAGCATCCCCGTTTGTTACCCATCTGCTGCAGGAACACAGCCCTGGGCAGCCAAGCTGGCAAGGCGCCTGAAGGGCAGGAAACTTGTCCCCTGAAGCAGCCACTCTCCACCTCCAAAACCCTCAGCCCAGTTTAGGTGCTTGCCAGAAGAGAGAATTGTTGCTGGCACCAGGGATTAGAGGAGTTTCAGGATTGGTGGACAGGGTTCAGGCAGCAAAGGACAGAAGTACATTTTAGGACACATGCACGTGGCATTAAGGTAATTTAAATATATGCTGGTTTCCCTCATTTTTTATGAGCATCACAAGTTGCACACAAGTCTGCCTCACCTGTGCAGAGCAGCACTACTTGAAAAGGCTCCATAAGAGTACGCTGTGGTAGCAAAAGATGAAGCTGCATGTTCTGTCTTACAGCCCAGTTTCTGTGTGATGATGTGTAAATCTATTCTAGATCTAATACGTAAAAGTAACTCAAGATTTCCAGAGATTAGAATTTTTCAAACAGTTTTTTCCTGGTTTTAACATAATGTCAAATAAATGTCATTAAATATCTCTATAGCACTGGCATCTGTGCACTAATGCAGTGCCCTTGTGGCAGCCAGCACATGCCCTTCCAGAAAATGACATTTTTTCCCCAATGTGTGCACTGTCACCAGCTGCAGCACCACGGATTTACCCCAAGCAGAAACCCCAGCCTCGCACCAGACCCCCACTGCCATTCACACCCATGGCTGCCACAGCAGATCTTTTTCAAGCAAGCTGCAAGTTTCTTCCATCCTTGCTATGTGCAAATCTGCAAGAGGAGTCCTCAGCATTGGGAAGCCTCCAGATTCCTCCAGTTTTCCACACTGGCTCCTGCAGCCACCCGGTGAAGCCATTACCACCATCCCCAGCTGAGCTGCTAGCAAGCAAGTCTTGCTGAGGTTTTGCACCCAGGGAAGCCCTACCTGCCCCTCCTCCTGCCTTCACCACACCGGGAAGCTCATGAGGAATCTCTTACGTGGTAAAAGGAGCTGCAGGGGAAGACTGGGGGCCCAAGCAGGCACAAAAGAGAAGCTGAGTCCCAGAGGATTTTTGGGAGGAGCTCGGCCCCTTGGCTGGGCAGTTGGGACAGCTGGACATACACAAACCCTGCCTGTCCACCAGCTTCTCCTGCTGCCAAGGGCACAACAGCCCCTTTCAGCCCCGGCTCTGGGAAGGAAAGGTCAGGGAGCTGCTTTTGTGTGCAAGCCCCATCCTCCCCAGCAGCACAAGAGACCAAGCATCTCCCTGAGGGGTTCCACGGAGCAAAGGGAAAGCGGGGCCACCATCACCCCAACCCAGGCTCCTGGAGCACCCCTTTGCTGGGCTGTTTCCTTGCAAGTCACGCACTTGGCTCCACAGCCTCAGACACAGGGAGAGAGGGGCCAGGAGAAGGGAGCCAGCACAGCCTGTTTTCCCTGTGCACAGCCAAGGAATTTCTTTTGTGCGGAGCAGGGTTTGGCACATTCCAGCGCAGAGCAGCTCCCGCACCGCTGTGCCGTGCTGTGCCGAGCCAGCCGCGGCACCCGCCGGGACAGGAGCTGTCCTGGCACAGGCAGCTCCAGGGACAGGGAGGTGGTCACAAGGATTTAAAGGGCTGGGCTGTGCTCAGAGGAGTCTGGCAGAACACGGTGCACGTGCAGAGCAACACTGGGCACGATCACAGCGATTGATCCATCCAGCACAACACTGACGCATCCTGGACACAACAGAGCCTGGGGCTTCTGGAGACCCCAAACCAGCTTATTCTTTAAAAGAAAAAAGCATACGGAAAGTCACATCCCTGAATTTTTCATGTGGACTAACTTGGCAAACTCCATGATGTTTGGCACTGCTGGCAGCTTTACTATGGCCTGATGCATTTTGATGTTCAAACTCCAATCAGCCAATGTGTGCTCTAGGAAAGCATTACCTGCAGGAGCAGGCGGCTTGAGGACAGGGATGGACCATGCTCCCACATTCATCTTCCCCAGGGGCTGAAAAAAAGCAGGGCTGTGTTGCTGAAAGGCTGCAAGAGGAGGGACCTCCGCAGGCTAAGGCCTCTCCAGAGTCAGAGGCATCTGGCATGGTGTGGGGCAGTGAGTCGGGAGCACAGCACTGAGCAGTGTCTGTGCTCTCCTGCAAACCCTCCTCCCACACTGAGCCAGCCCTGTGACTCAGAGCAGACTTCAGACAGAGACACAGTGGCCCACTGGGAAAAGGAGGGGTGAAAATAAAAATGAAAATAGAAATGTTCTATCACCCTTGCAAGTGCTGTTACTGTGCTCCAGTGGGTACGGACCGTAGACAGGAGGCAACCCAGTGTGTGCCAGCCGTGTGTGGCCACAGCGAGCACACAGCCAGACACAATGTCCATGCTGGGACAGGAATTCACAAACCTACACCGAGGGGAAGCAGGAGGAGGGAGTCGAGGTGGGGGGGCGGAAGTAATTAATGCAAATTCCTAGTTTAGATAAACACATCGAGAGAAAGGCTCGCTCTGGCACGGGGAATTAATATCCTGTTAAACCAGTTGAAAAGGTCACCAGTAAACAAGCAACACTCCCAACACTCCCTGTGCCAGGGCTGATAGGACACCAAGACAAACGGCTGTGAGCAGGAGCTGGGGACGCTGCAGCATCCGCCCGCCAGCATGCAGCTGCAGCCAGCTCGGCACGTGCAGACGTGTTCTCTGCACAGCACTTCTGCACTGACAGCAACAGCCCTGGGCCTTGGGAAAGCTGCTTTGCTGCCTTCACACAGCCCCAGGGAGGACTGGCCAGCAAACAAAAGCAGCCAGGGGTGTTTGGCTAATGTCAGGTTGGTCAAGATCACAGCCCTACTCCAGATCCCTGCCTCAGGGCTGGGGATCATTTAGAGAACGGGTTGTATAAATTAAGAGATAAGAAAGGAGATGTACACAGGCTCCTTCAGTGTGGGGGCTCACCTGCCCTGGGGAGTCCACCCTTGGCACATCTCTGCTGCTGCTGGCATAGACATTTGAGCACAAGACCTTTAAAAGGCATGCTGGGACTGAAAGTCTCCAGGTGATGCTCCAACAGCAAGAGAAAAAAAAGGATAGAATAAAATTGCTCAGGACACAGCCCTCAACTTAATTTTCAATGGAAAACCTGAAGCACAGAGGAGCTGCTGGCAACTCATCTCTGCAGGCACAGAAGTGGAACTCTGGCTGCAGAGGTGTGAAGAAGAGGCGAGAGCTGCCAAGAGAACAGTGAGGGGGAGCACCAGGGCTGAGACAGCCTTGGGTCAAAATGCACTGAGAGTGAGCCACAGACCACATGTGGAGCTCTGCACCCTGGGGCCTGGGTCTTCCTCTCAGAGTGCAGAGCCTCTGGGGTGCTTTCCCTTCCTTCCCACCAGGGAAATTCAGCTTCTCTCCCAGGAGATGCAGGAACAGAAACCACCAGGGCTGCATGCATTTCCCAAGCCCCACAGTGAACAGAACTTAAGGAGAATAGCTGTATGCCTTGCAGAGAAGCTGCATAGTCCAGAAGGACTTCAGCTGCATTTGTCTCAGCCCACATGGAGAACTTTATACAGTGCTCAAAATGCCATTTTCTGGTGTCCAGCCCCAAGATAAGCCTTGCTGTTAAGTCTTGTGTGACATGGAGCTGCTGGAACAGTGTTTCTCACAAGTGCTGGTGGGTCTAAGCACAAGAAAGGCCTGAATACCCCAAAGGAATTTGGGTACATATGGATTCTCTCTTAAAGACAGAAAAATTTAGTTTTCCTTCCTGGACACACCAGGCCTGCACTGCACAGAGAGTGCTCACAGAAGGGCAAGATCCCTTAGCAGGTGCTGGATAGAACAGGCATGGCCTGATAAGAAAGTGTTATCCCTTGTCCTCATCAGACTGAGGAATGCTGTTCACTACAAACACCCAGTGATTGCAGCCCTGGTATCTCCTGCCTATGCCCTGGAGGGGAAAGACAGCCCAGCTCCCTGGCATTACATGCCATGTGTTTGCACAGAATGCACTGATCAGTGCCAGGCGCCGGCGTGGGATCATCGGCGTGGGATCATCGGGAGACCCCACTAAACACAAGGCTGCAGGGACTGCAAGGGACTGCAAGGCAGGGGCTTACCCAGCAGAGCCTGGAAGAGTTCACTTTGGAAGATGTGCGAGACTTTTCCAATGGAAGCTTTTAACTCCTGCTCCTCCGGGGACCGCAGGGTGCTTTGGTATCTGGTCAGAATTTCCACTGCCCGTTCAGTGTCTGCAGAGATGACACAGGAGTAACAAGGCATTAGCATCGTAGGATGTCAAGGGAAAGCTCGAGTGCAGCCTGGGATAATGCCTCAAGCTGCCTTCTAGTCTGGATTTTTAAGTCAGTCAGCCACAAAAGCAGCCTCCTTACACACACCTGGAAAGCTAACCCTGCTGAGGGGCACTGAGGGCCCACAGTGGAGACCAGGGCAGGAACTGGAGGAGAGGTAGTTTTGCCACCAACCCTGAAAATCAGGGGCTAAAATCAGATTGATTCAACTCTGAACCCTGTAGCACTGGGCAGCCTGAACACCTCTGCCACCTCCCAGACACAGAAGCTGTTTAGGAGCTGGACACATTCTGGTTGCACTATGGTTGGGCTATGAATATTACTGCAGGAACTGCAGCCTCCCACATAGGGCCAGATGGCTGCAGCAAAGCTGAGCGTAGGCCCATTCACGTAGTGCAAAACAGCTCAGCTACAGGAGTGGCAAAACTTGGGTTTCTACAGGGTGAAGCATAAGAATTGCTCAAAGCAGCAAGCAGCCATGGGTCAGCAGGAGACAAGTGGGAAAGGAACACGGTGCCTTGGGGTCAAAGGAGATGCTGGTGAGGAGGGGAGCTGGAGGCTTCCATGAAGCAACATTTTGGTTAATGACTGGGCCAGACATAGCTATGAGAAAACCCTGGACCTAAAATAGTGGAGCTGTGATGTCTCTGCGTGGACACCTCCACAGTACTCTGGGCAGACAGCCAGAGCTGCCAGTGCAGCCCCGACCTCAGATGTGACCCATATCTCAGGCAGGTGGTGAGCTCCTGTGGACCTTGAGACCATCCCTGCCCCATCAGTGGATATTTCCCTTTGTCACCCAGGCAGACTGCAGACAAAGAGTGTTTGTGTGAGAAGGCAGGGAAGCTGTCCTGCCACTGCTGGAGACTCATCTTTTAAGCCAGGAACTCATGCAGAAAGGATGACCCTGCTCATCACAGGGCTCTCGAGAATTCAGGTCATCAAACAAGGGGGCCTGTGTCTGCTCGGGTACGTGCCACCTGGTGTCCCAGCTCGCCCAGCCTCCCAGCTCCTCGGCCGAAAGGGAAAGGGGGTCCCTCCTGCCTGTGTCACCAGCCCACACTGACTCATCGTGGGAGCAGAACGGGGAAAGGAGCCTGGGGAAGCGCGAACAGCTCTGACTTGGAGCTGGGCTCCGCACTTGCTCCAGAAAGAGCACGGACTTCCCCAAGCTTTATGGCAAGCCTAGCCCTGTGTTATTACTAAGAGATTCCTTTTCTGCAAGATATAACAGTGGCTTCAGACACTGCCCAGCAAACCGTGAGTAGGGCTGAGATATCATTGCCTGGTCATTCCTGACCTTATCAGCAGAACTAAAGAAGCAGATGGAGAGCTTGGGGCCACCACACCAGGACACAAAGACTGCGAACCTGGTGTAAACTTCCCACTGCAGCCCAGGCTGAGCAGGCAGAGCGGCACGCACCGCGCTGACCTCTGCGCTGCTGGCCGCTCGTACGGGTGACAGCCAGATGGAGCAGGGGACTGCTGGCTCCCGACCGAGGGAAGTGCCGGGCACCCAGCGTGGCAGGGAGACCACAGGACACCTCCTATAGCTCCCAAGAAACAGCACATGGTATCCAGGGCCCATCTCCACGTGCCTCAAGGTGCATGCGAGTCCCACTTCCAGGAAATCCCTCCTCGCGGAGCCCAAACCCCCATGCCCACTCTCCTCCCCGCAGCGCGCAAGGGAGCTGCAAGCAGAACGTCCCACGGCCACCCACTCTGAGCCAGCACACCGTGTCCGCAGCCCGAGGAGGGCGAGGAGCGAGAGCGCCCAGCCCTCGGCTGTTAACCCCGGGGTCGCACGGCTGCCCGTGGTGGGGAGCGCGGTCCCGGCGGGGCAGACACTTGTTGATTGCGGGGCCGCGGTGCCCGGCGCGGCGGGCAGGGCCGGGCGCCGCGCTCCTTACCTTCCCGGCGGATCATCGCTCCGCCGTGGCCGCCGGCCGCTCCGCTCCGTGCCAGCCCGCGAGCGGCCGAGCCGCCGCCCCCCCCCCCCCGCCCTGCCCCGCCCGAACCGGCCGGGAGCCGCCCCCCGGCCGCCGGCACCGCCTCCGGGAGCGCCCCGCCACCGCCGCTCGGAGCCCGGCGGGCTGCGGGGAGCCTCGGCCTGCGCCCGGGGTGCCGCGCCCGGCTCGGCCTCCCCTCCCTGCCCGCAGAGGAGGGCCCGGTTCCCCGCGCCGTCAGTAGGTGGCACGGAGGCGCCGCGGAACGAGCCCGCCCCGGGCCGGTACCGTCCGGGCTGCGCCGGCTCCTTCTCCGGGCCGGCAGCGCCGCCGGCCGGGAAAGGTGCGGAAGGGAGGACACAGGCGTGCCCGCCGCACCCCTGCGGGCTCTGTCTGCCGCTCCTCTGCTTTATTGACATAAATAGACAGCAACAAGTCAGACTGACCCGATACCCCTCTCCCTGTTCAAGGCCCTGCTGCAACGTGACCGATGCCGAGTCCCACCGCTCCCTCTGCTGCCCTGCAGCAGCAGCAGGAGCGTGAGCGCGGTCTTGCCAGCCCCTGACACCCACCACCCCCAGCCTTGTCTCCTGAGCAACAGGCATTAACTGCTGCTTGGAGTGCCAGGACCCTGTCCCATGAACATGAAGCCAGCAGCAGCAGGGACAGGATTTCTGTCCAGGATGGCACGGTGAAGAGCTCGGCTTCCCCTTTGTTGTGTGAAAAGCCACTCCACACCCCGCTCCCTATTCCTCAAGCCGCGGGACAGGGCAGCCCCCAAGGGAACAGCCCTTAAACCAGGTGTCCCATCACGGGCTGCAGAGGTGCTGACAACAGGCACAGACAGCCCTTCCCCTGCACCAAAGAGCAACCCAAATCCCTGCTCCTGTCCAAACCCCAAGGGAGAGGTCTCAGCTCCAGCACTGCTGGGTAAGTATTCTGCCCCTAGGCCACCCCTGCAAAGCTTTAGTTCCCCGCTACCAGTGGGAAATGACAACTCAGTTCCAAGTCTTTTCAGCTGAGGGCAGCTGAGCACCATGAAAGGAGCCAGGAAGGCCACGGTAGAAGGGAGGCTCAGGAAGGAGTCTGAAAAGGAAAGGAGCCTCGAAGCTGGCCTGAGGAGTGCTCCCTGCTGTACAGGGCTCTGGCTGCCTCTCCCCACGGCTGACAAGCAAGAGGGATCACTCCTGCATCAAGCTGTTGATCTTTGTGAGCAGCACATCCGTCTCAGACTCTGAGGAGACAGAGAAAAAACAGTCATTGTGGGCAGCCAGAATCCCGCAGCGACAGGCGGAGTAGCCTGAAAAGCAGGTTTAAGGATATTTGGGGAATGTGGGATTCCCTAGTGCTGTCCCACAGGGCTGCTTGTTAAGGGCAGGACAGGAGGAACTCCCTGGGCTGGGATTCCCTTCCCTCCCCCAGCCATCCCAAACCACTCAGTCACGTTTGGCTGGAGAAAGCTGCCTGCCTGTCAGGGAGAGTCCCACAGGCAGAGCCTGGCTCCAGGGGAGGGGAGCTCCCGTTCCATGCGCACTCACCCGCCGGCCGTCTTCTGTGGGAACATTTCCTAGGAGATGGAATAGGGTCGATGTTAGCATGCAAGTCTGGTCTCACCATTCCCTCCCCTGAGCTGCCAGCTGGAAGCTGTGGGGCCCCGCAGTCCCAGAAGGAACTGCTCTCAGTGCCTGCAGCACTGGTAAAAAGGAGCAGGACCAGGATCCCCCAGCCTCAGCCCACCAGACCCTGGGGTACAGAGTGGGTTAGGAAGTGTGAACTAAGGCATCCAGCAGCTTGAGGCAGGGTCAGAGCAGACTTTCAGCTGCAGCTTGGAGATGAAAGTTGCCTCCACACACTTCTGTCTTACTTAGCTAGACAGGAGAGGACACCTCTAGGACCTGAATCCAAAGAGGGATGGCAGCAGGTTTGGGTCTGCACCAGCCACCCAGGGCACACTACAACCTCCCCCAACAGGCCTGCCTCAGGAGGGGGAAAGAGATCAAACATACTTCATCAAGACGAAGGCCCAGATGATGATAAGGAAGGAAACGCAGTCTACAACGATCCAGATCATGAAGTATGTGCTGCTGGGCTGCAAGGCAACAAGACAAGCCATTGAACACCAGCTAGGGGTGGTGTGCTGTGCCACCAACCCCTTCTGAAGGGTCACATGATCCCATGCCAGTACAGCAGCAAGCAGAAGTCACCCACCAGGCAGCTGCACAGGGCTCCTGCAGAAAGGGACCCACAAATGCCTGGGACACGGGGCTGTGGGGCAGGGTGAAGGACAAGGGGTCACTTACAAGCAGCCAGATGGGGTGTTTCATTTCCTTCAGCACCTGGCAGGCGTTGGTGGTGACAGAGCTCACCCCTGAGCACCACAGGACTGAGAAGAGCCAGGGCTGGTTCACCACATACAAGTTGACCGAGATGTTGTCCTGGCGGTACTGCCTGCGTGGGGACAGCCGTGGTCAGAGCAGCCAGCAGGGTGCCACCACACTCTGCACAGCCAGAAGAGGCTGTGTATTTGGGATATGATCCAGCATTTGCAGCCTCATGGAGTGACTGTCTGGAGATCCAGACTGAGGGCAGATTTGCTGGCAGGGCAGAGGACTGCAGCCAGCTCCATCCTCTGCTCCAGCCCTTCCTGATAGGGACACTTGTTCACAAGGCACACACCCAGCTCTTCCTGGAAGCACACCAGTACTCAGCACCCTCACCTCTGCTGGCCCCTGGGACAGTCCCCAGACCCCCACAACTCCCAGGTACTTGGACAAAGAGTTCTCACCTGATCTCCTCAGAGCTCATGTCCTGGTAGGGCAGATTGACGTGCAGCTCTGGCTCCTTCTCGTTCTCGAGTCTCTTCCGGCCATAGACGTGCTGGACACCTGGGGCCTGCTGTTTTACATCTTCCCTGAACCCATCTGGAAGCCAGAGGACCTAGACAAGAGCCAGAGAGCACATGCAGAGGAGAGGTGCTCCAAAAAGTTTGCTCTCTTTCCAATATTCCCTTGCACATCCAGGTCCACACGGCCTGCTTAAACAGCTGCTTCCTGCCCCCCATCTCCACACTCAGCTCTTCCATGAGGATCTCAGCCAGGACAGTCCCCTAAGAGCTTGCCCCAGCCAAGAAATAAGCACAGGTCCTGCTGAAGGGAGAAACCAGTTCTAGCCTAGGAAATCTGCAAGAGTTAAGTCCTTTCAGGGTCCTTGAATGGCTCAAGTGAATCCATTCATCCCAAACTCTGCAGCAAGAATGCACCTTGGATCAGCACTACAGTAGAAGCCTTTTTTCTATGTCCCCTCCTGCTCTGCATTCCCATAAGGCCAAGAAAGGTGATTTGAGTGCTGCTTTGTCCCCTGAGGGCAGCACATATCCTGTGCTGCAGGGGTTGTATGAAGCATAAAGGGAACACAGGAGGGTGAGCAGGAGTCCAAGAGCTGCAGGGAGAGGTGTGGTGGAGTGTGGGGAAGTGGAAGCCACAGTATTGTACTCCTGCTCATGCTGGCCATGTTGGTCTCCTCCCTAGACTGAGTCATTGTTTACACACACACCAGGGTGGCCAGTGCTGGGAAAGCGAAGTATTTGGAGGGGTCTGAAGTATTTGGAGGGGTCTGAAGCTGTAGGCATTAAATCCTAATTACTGGCAACTTCTAGCTAGAGAACCCCACACGTGGGCAGGGCTGCCCAGCAGGGATCACTTGGTGTATGGGGTGTCAGTGTGGCTGGCAGGGCACCTCCCACCACAGCAGGGGTGTGACAGCAGGACCTGGCAGGGGTGGGGCGGTGACCAGCTCACCTGCTGCAGTGGGATGCCTGACTGTAGAATCACTCCCAGGGTGACGTTGACAAAGTTCTGGTAGTCACTGTGGTTCTCAGGCCGAAGGTCAAACATGATGGAGATGTTGCTCTGCTTGGCTGCCTCTAGAGCCTGTCCCAGGGACGGGATCCTCTGTTTAGCTGCCTCCTTGCGATCACCAGGGGAAAGACTCTGCACAGTGGGAAATGGTCTCCGCTGCAAGGGTGAGAGAGGGGCAGTCATCACAGGCACACCACCTGTAAGCTTCCACATCCCAAACTGGTGCCTGTCTCTGACCCTCAGTTTCCTGCACCGGCCTCTCCATGTGCTCTCCAGAGCAAACAGGCACAGGGAACCTCCCTATGTACATCCATGGGCACCTCTACCCTTCTCCCCACTAACAACAGAATTCAAGCAGCCTCAACACCTGTGGGCATTCAAAGCTGCTCAGCAGTACTTAGTCACCTTTTGGGAAGAGCCTGGCCACAGCTGCCTTCAAGCCCAGGCAGGCTGTGCAGCTCAGAGCAAACAGGAGACATCCCCTCTCAAAGCAGCCTCCTCCATGACTCAGCTGAGGAGTCAGAACAAACCCCAGCTTGGGGCATAACTGCACCCAAGGGATTTGTGCAGCCCTCTGCACCCTGTCCAGGTGTCTGCTAGGACCAGTGCTCCAGAGGAAAAGTTCTGGAGCCCCAGGGCAGGGCTAATGCTTCACCAAAAATGAACCCATTCCTCACCAGCCACCCTAAGGATATTCCTGACCTCTAGAAACCAGCTGCCAGCATCCAGCTGCTGGAGGTCTGTCCAGTTGAAGGCAGTGCTGTTCAGGGCAGCCCTCTCAGGGAACACAGCCTGCACGTTGGTGGTCCTGGTGAGTTCCTCATCATGCATGAGGAATGGGACCCCATCAGCACTGGCAAAGGAGCACAGAAGAAAGTCATGTGTAGTAAGCTGTATGTCTCCTACCCCTGCCCTGGCATTTCTACCCCCTCCCAGCCACCTGCTAAAGTAACCTCCACCCTGATTCTTGGCCCTTTACACCTAGAGACCAAGCCAGCAACCAAGCAGTTCCTTGCACTCTGAGAGCTGTCCCAGTAACAGGATTACATGTGATGAACTGGAGCCAGGGTCTGTTTTCCTCCCCTGATGTCGCCTCCCTCCCTGGAAGGCAATCTGTATGAGGAGGACAGAAACTCAGTACCTCCCCCAGATCATTGGGACACCAAGCTGGAGCCAGTCCCACACTGGGAGGGTGGGAGTGGCAGAGCCCTTTGAACAGGCTGCCTCCAAATGCAGGCTATTATCAGTTCTCCAGGTATCTTCCAGAATGCCCCCTGTGGGAGGTGACATCCCAGGATACACAGACCCCTTCCTCCCTCTGAGCTCCTTTACCTCACCATGACGTCTGTCTCAAAGACTTGCACATCGCATTCCACCGCCTTGTGGAGTGACATGAGGGTGTTCTCAGGGGCCAGCTGGAAAAAGGAATGATGTTAGTGCAGAGAGCACGGGCAGGATGGGGCAAGAGGCAGGCATTCATCCTGCCTGGATGCACCCAGCAGCTTGGCTGGGCTCTAGGGCAACCATAATGAGACTGGGGTGACCTGGGCATGGTGAGGGATGGAAAAGGACTGGGGATAGACAACCAGGGCCTGCCTTGCCCCTGCTCCCCAGCCCACTCTACACAGCCAGGCTTTCTGCTCAGAGTTGCATGCTCCTGCTGCTCAGGAAGCAGCTCTGTATTGCAGCTGCTGCATCCCCTCCTTACCCTGTGCTCACCCATCCTCCAGGCCAGAGCTGCCCTGGCTGCAGTGGGGATACCATGTTCTAGGCTGGCCAGAGCTCACCCAGGCCTGTGACCACAAGGATCTGTGCCCCAGGCACAGCCTGGCTTTTCCTAGTGGAGCAGCCTGCCCCATCCACCCTGACCACTGCCAGGGTGCTGGTCACTCACCATGGGTGCTCCTCGATGGCCAACTAGGGCTGGCTTGGGGGGAAGCTGGTTCTCCTCCATGATGCAAGGGGAGGTGATTCCCAGGGGAGCCAGGTATAATGCAATCATCGCTGCACAGTACACGAGCAGCAGAAACACCCTGAGACCTGCAGGCATAGGCAGAAGCTGAAGGGGATGAGGTGCAGAGGAAGCATTTTGCAGGTCACTAGGAATAAGCCAAGGCTGCTTCACCTGGCATTAACCTGTCATTGCCCTAGGTCAAACATTGCATCCACAGCCTCGGGAACACTGTGGATTTATTCTTGGCCCACCACATGCCCTTGCCCAGCTCAGAACTTCTGGCAGCACTGCCACCTGCAGCCCTCCTTCAGCTGCAAAGCAGGGAGGGCTGAAGCTGCAACAAGGGCTGTTTGTGAGAAGCAACCAAGAGCAGGCATTACTACCCCACTGGGGACCTGTTCCACTGCACTGGTGCTCCCTGAGCACCACACTGCCAAGAGTGCTGCTCAGCTGGGTGGAAGGAAGCAGGCACCAGCCAAGGGGACAAGTGGAGACCTTGGAGGGGGATTACCTGCACTGCGGGTGCGGTAGATGAAGCTGGCCAGGGGCCAGGCAAGGAGCGTCATTCCCCCCACAGTTCCAATGTGCAGAAAAGGACCTGTTGCCTGGACAGGCAAAAAAACACAGGGTGTCAGCCAGCACCAGTCTGTCCCCAAAATACACATGGCTCCAATGCCAGGGATCTGCCCCTGCAGCCAGTACTGCTGGAAGATACACAGTGCCAGGGAGGGAGGAACAGGCTCCTGGGGGACAGAACAGACCCCCTGCTCTAGTCCAGCCACCATTCATCAGTCTGACAGCTGCTCCAGGGGCAGAAGGAGCACCTTACCTGGCAAGGCAGCAGAAGTCAAGGGAATTAACTGGGAATTAACCCCCAGTGCACACAGCTGTGCTGGGGGCTTCACTGAGCACTCTTCAGCTCAACCCCACAGGCTGGGCACTGGGTACAGCGGGGGAGACCCTGCCATGGAGGTGACTCACCTGCAGGGAGATACGCGCACTTTTCCACTCCTCCGCCCACTTTACTCCCAGCCCTGTGAAGGCTGCAGCCACCACCAGGGCAGTAAGGATCAGCAGGACCTGTGGGGCATGCACAGGGCAGTTAGGGGAGCACACAGCACCTTGCAGGCCAGGCAGAGTCCTCCTCATCCCTTCCTTATGAACCCCTGCAAGCCCTGATACCCCACTTTCCCCATCTGGGTTTGCAGCTGAGCTCTGCACTCGATGCTTTGAGCACTGGGAATGTTCCCATCCCAAAGACACGTGGCTGAGGAACTGCGAGCTGCAGCCCAGCTCAGCGGCCACACACAGCCACTCAGTGGGGACACAGCAGCCATATACAGCCCCACTAGGTTGGTCCCAGCTTCTGAAGGTGCAAGGGCAGCCAGGGCAGGCACCACCTCCCCACACCCCTAGTCTCTCACCTTGTGCACCCAGTGAAGCTTCAAGGGCTGGCCACAGAGCTGCAAGCACAAAGCCAGGACCTGCAAGAGCAAGGAGCTGTCAGAGCTGGGCTATACCCCACACCCCACCCTCATAGGGCACAGGACTCAGCCACAGAAGCTTGGCCTCCCATCACAGGCAGGGCCTCTGGCTGTGCTCAGGCTGACCCAGCTCCTCCCAGCACAGGGCAGCCTGTGCTCAGCACAGATCCATTCCCCCCCAGCCCAGCAGGATCAGGAGGGCTCACCAGCAGCACAGACGAGTAGCTGATCAGCACAGCCGTAGCTATGAGCAGGACCAGGGACCAGTCTAGCCACAGCTTCCTCTGCCTGAAGATGAACCTGCCAGCAAAGGGGAGGGTCAGAGGGGCAGGGGTGATGTGGGGAACAATGGATATGGGATCCTACTCACTCATTGAAGTTGTGGAAATCATTGAGGATGATGATAGCGAAGTAGAGCCACACCAATGTGAAGAGGAAGACGCAGAAGAGGAAAATGAACCAGCTGCAGTCATACTGAAAGCCAGAGATGAGAGTTATACACATACCCTCAAGGCACCTAGCCCCCAGCCAGGCTTCTGAGACCCCTGGGTATCACCCAGCCAGCAGCAGGGGTCACAGCAGGTACTGGCCCAGGGGTCCAGGCACTGAGCTGCCCCATGGAGAAGGGCCAGATCTACCCTGGCTGGCTCTTTTGTCTGACCCTTGCTACAGAAAGATGGATCAGCATGTCCTACAACAAACTAAAAATCTGCCTAGGCCAGCCTGGGGAGGATAGCCCCTGTGGCAAGACTGCCTCCTTTGCCATGCAGCACTCCATGGGAACAGGCTGGGACTTTGGACAGAAGAAGGGGCAGGGAGCCAGGTCTCATTCCCTTCTAGCTGGATGATCCGTGGGCTGGGCAAAGAGGGGTGCATGGCCTCAGAACTGCCATTGTAGTGGTGAGTCTGCAGACTGGGTCCAGCTACATTGTCCCCAGGCACTAGTCCCACGTATGTGGGGGACGTGAGGGGTGCCACAGGTGCCAGAGGACACCTAGCAACCCAGACTTATTTGTACATTCCAGGCAAGACAGGACAAGCAGCAGCAGGGCCACTCCCATGGGAGTCGGAGACCTCAGAAAATCCCAGGGCCTCACCACTCCCAGGTTACAAATTGCTGGGGACACCCTCCTGGTGGGGCCACACCCAGCCCAGGAACTGTGTCTCCCACGTGCCTGGCCAGGTGCCCCAGGACCTGCTGCCACCTCAGCCCTAGGGCTCTGCTCTGCTCCAGGCACGTGCAAGAGCTGCAGATGCACACTAATGCTGCTCTACCCTTTCTGTCACCCAGGAGGAGCACAGCTCACACTCTCACCTCTCCAGGCTAGAGCAGTTCCTGGACAGTGAGGGTGCACCCCAGCTTTCCTGGGGCTCAGCCCTGGGTAGCAGGAGCAGCAAGAGGTCAGCAGATCACTGTCTGGGCTGAGCATCCCAGCCCAGAGCCCTACTCCATCCCAGCCACTGCTCTAAGACTCCCAAAAAGGGGCTCAGCATCACTCAGGTATCACCTTAGTGGTTCTCAGGCCCTTCCTCTTCTCCTTCTTGGCAGTGATCCACTGGCAGCTGTAGGGGCAGAGCAGGCAGGTGGCACAGGCAGAGCAGCAGCCAGGGGGGTCTGCCATAGCAGCAGACTGTCCCAGAGTGAGCAAAGGTCAGGTGTCCTGCGGAGGATACACAGTGTGTTGGCACAGGCTGCCCAACATACCACCCCACCCCGAGGGGATGGAGCACCGTAGCATTTTGTGTCCAGGTACCCTGGCAGGTGGCCCAGAGTGCTGGGACACCGTGGGGCTGCTGGTTGTGTCCCCAGGCAAGGCATGGTGCCAGGGGAAGAGGCAGCACTGGGTGCAGCCCAACCTGTTCAGCAGGCTGTGCTGGGACCCTTTAGCCAACAAGCTGCAGCAAGCCTGGAGCTGGCAGGGAACAGGGCCTGCTCCCCAGCCCAGGGTTCAGCATTCTGCCAGGGAGCCAGGACCACTGTGCAGGCTCCAGGGGCAAGCAGCCCTGACAGTCAGCTTGACAGCAACACTGCACTCAGGCTTCACACCTGCAAGGACTGTCCAGCGCCATGCCACCGTCTGGGGCTCCTGCTTGCAGCTGGGGGTACATGAAACAGCCTGGGAAGTTCCCGTTCTGAACTCTGAGTCCAGGTCCTTGCTGATGCAGTACCATCCTGGCAGCCCCTTAGCTCAAACTGCACACCAAGGAATCCCAAGTGTGGCTGGAGGAGCTGCAGCTGAGCAGGCACTGGATGGCTTTGGTCCAAGTGCTTGTGAGGGAACCCATTTCTACAGTCACTGAGATCCAGGCTGGGGGCAGGACCACCTCTGAGTTCCTCAAGCACTGGCAAGGGGAGAGAGAGCCAGGATGTTTTGCTGTGATCCCCAGATTCTTGGTGTTTGGCTGGAAGAAGCAGGGAGCCCAAAACAAGGTCTTCCTCAATCATCCAGAGAAATCCCATCTTTATTATTGCTTGTCGTGCTGCGGAGCTGCTCCTCCTCCTCACCCCACCCTCCCCAACAGGCCAGGCACACTATGCAACACTATTACCCTGCAGATTATGCCTGGCTCTAATTTCACTGAGGCAGGTATGAGAGCCAGCTGACCACATCCTACCAGCTACATCCTTTCCAATGTTGGAGGCAATGGTGTGCCTCCTAGAGCTGTGTCCCATTCCAACCTGGGCCGTGGAGAGAGGGAGCAGAGCTAGTCCAGGTCCTCCCTGGCCCAGCCAGCCAGAGCAGAGCAGCTCTGCCATGCCCTGGCTGTGGCCAAGGTCAGCCTGGTCTCGCCCTGTAATCCCAACCTGTCACCTTGCTCCTAAATACAACCACTAAGGGGGTCTCCAGGGTGCAGAGTCCTCCCCAGCACCCACACAGAGCACAGGGTCACGTACAGGCAGGTGCCACCCTGAGAGCAGGACCCCATCCCTGGCCAGGCAGCTTCTGCAGGCTGGGGGATGTCCAGGGGCTGCTATCAGCAGGTCCAGCCAGCCAAGGCACAGATGATGAACAGCGAAACAGAGCCCCACATCCGCTGCCCCCTCCACCATGTAGGCACCACACCAGCAGCTGTGACTCACTCAGTGATGGCACTGAAGGAGTCGGTCTTAACACAAGTACAGGAAGCCATGGGTCCAGATATTTTCCTTCCTGATGCCCAGGGGCTCTGCCTGCAGGCTCATGCCCCTGCTGTCACCAGAACCATGGTCACCACTTCCACCAGGCACCAGTGGCTCAGGCAGCCTTCACTTGGAGTCACCCTGTCCCCTGTCACTGCTCACATGGGCAGAGCACTGGTGTCAGCAGCTCCTGGCAGGCTCCCACACAGGGTACACAGTAAGGAGGAGTGGCTGTGGGCACCAGCTGCAATTCAGCACTCAGCTGCTCCAAAGGCCAGTTGCTGCCAAGACTGGAGCTTGGCAGAGTGGCACAGGACTGATCACAAATCTGCCCCAACGGTGCAGTCTGGAGGGTTTGGAGGGGAAATGCCACCCCGTTCTCCAGCTCAGATTGCAGCAGTAGCATCAGCGGTTGTGGCACAACACCCCTGTGCAGAGCACACATCCCAGACAGAGCAGGGATAGGCACGCACCAGACCCTGCTCAGCTTCTGCTCCAGCGGGAGAGCAGCAGAGTGGATGCTAGGGGTCCATCATGGTTGGAAAGACCCCTCCTTTAGCTCCCACCAAACAACCCCCACAGCACACTCACAGCCCTAGTGTGCGAGGCACAGGGAGTCTGAAGGGGTGACAAACCCATGGCCACAGTCACCCGACACGGCAGCGTGTGCTGGCAGCCTCACAAGGACCCCTGTGCCCCAGGGGGCCTCGCACAGGACAATCAGGTGGCCATATGCAGATCAAGAGGACCGTGTTGTGGAGGAGCCGAGCTGAGCCAGCCCAGGCTGTGTGCCACCGGGCAGATCAGCAGGAGCTGGTGCCTAACCCCGTTGTTCCCGTTCCTCGTAGGACGGAGACAGAACATGGGCTCGGCATGGGGCACAGCGTGACCCCAAAACAGCAAGAGCAGCACAGGCAGGCCCAGATCCCCCACTCTCGGTCTCATGCCCGGGCAGCCAGTCCTGGGCTCCCCGTTCCTGCTCTCCAGAGCGTGGGAACAACACGGGCAACCCCCGTCCTTCCCCCCTCAGCTTCCCGCAGAGCCGGGATGATCACCCCCTCCCCATGCCGCCCTGCCAGCTCTGGCGGCACAGGACAGCATCCCCACGGCCGGGGCAGCCACCCCGGGACCAAATACCTGCTCCCCGCGGCTGTCGGGCTCCCGCGACTGGGCCAGGTGAGCGCGGGGCTGCCTCTCCCCGGGCCCATGCGTGCCAGCACTCGGCTCCCGCTGCGCTCACACCCTGCTGGGTGTGCCCCTGGCCCGGCGGGGCGGCCCGGCAGGTCCGCACAGGCCGGCAGAGGCGGGCAGACTGCGAGCGGAGCGGAGAGGAGCGGGGGGCCGGGCCGGGGTCAGGGCGGGCCCCGCCGGCCCCGATGCAGCCGCGGGGAGAGGGGGAAGGGGCCCCGGGGCCGTCACGCGTCGCAGCGCAAAGGAGTTTGCAGGCAGCCCACGTCCAGGCAGACGGAGACTCCAGGGAGAGCTCCCAGGAGATGGAGGCAGAGCTTCGTGCATCGCCGCGCTTTTGAGCGAGGGGCTGTGGGAGCCCCCCGGACAAAAGGGGACTTTTCCCTTCCCGGCAGAGGAGGCCCGAACAGACACAGCTCAGGTCATTACGCCTGGCGCGGCGGACACACCGGGGCATGCTTTGAAGGCAGAAGCACAGAAGTATAAAAGTGCTTTTCTTGCCTAGAGCCGAGAGAAATCCTTCCGAACCACTGCATCTGAAGTTTGCTAAGCAGCAGATGAAAGGAGGCTCCAGTCAGGCCTGATGGCACCTGAAGGCTGATGCCTTCCATCTTCCCCCTCCCTTCCCGTGGCACAGCACAGCTGTGTCCCCCCACCCTCTGCTCCAGGTCTCAGCTCCTGGCGAGCCAGGATGCACGATGGGCACTCAGACTTTCCTGCATCACTGAGTTGATCCGTCGTTGCCTGTGATCTCAGGGGACCCCTCTGATCTTCTGCCATTTGCAAAGGACCTGAGGTTTACAGGGAGGTGATGGCATTCTGCAGTGACATAGCAACTGCCAATTTAGGCAGAAGCCTCAGCCACAAACTCAGCCCTCAGTTGATCGTGCTCCACACTACTGCTAACAGCTTCAGCACAACTCCTTGAACGGCTCCATGAAATGGGCTGATTAAGGTCTTATCACAGTGGAGCACTGCAGAAACACCCATTGCTCTGCACCCAAAGGAGTAAGCTGAAAGCATTGCAATGGCCAGGAATATCCTTCAGACAAGCAAGCAGCCCTGCACCCTAGATTTTGTCAGATGTGAGCAGTTTGGCAGTGTTCAGCTCCTGCATCCGTGTGTTTTGCCGACTCTGACACAGATGAGCCGTGCTGCTGCATGGAAGAGCAAAGCTGTGGGCACAAGCCTTCCCAGGGCACCTGCGCCCCAGGAATGCCCTGGGATGCAGAGAGCCTATTTTAGGGGTAGAAGATTGCCTGTCAGGGATTGGATTGCAGGTTTTAAGGAGGCGAAGGATCACTTCAGCCAAGAAACATCTTAGGCAGTGTGTAGAGGAAAACCGAGCATGAATAAAGAGACTAAGGTGATACTGGAGGAGGCGAGGTTGCAGCAGAGCTCCGGGAGATCAAAAAGCTGTGGATTTTAGCGGTATGAGACAAAGCTTATGGAAGAGGCGCCCCGGGCACGCCGAGCAGTGGGACAGGCGGCTCCCCCGGGCGAGGGCCCATCGCGGGAGCCACGCTGTTCCCGCCCGGCGCTCCGGAGGGAGCCCCATCCCCGGAGACCGGCGGGGCGCCCGGGCCCGGGCCTGCAGCGGCTCCTCTGCCCACACGGGGGCGGCAGCGCGGCCCGGCCCGCCCGGCACGGCGCTGTGGGGCCGGGAGCGGCGCTGGGCCGAGCGGAGCCGTGCCCGAATCCCCGCCACGTGAGGCCGCCCTGTTGAGGCAGGGCAGCGGCCTCGTAGCGGCGGCTGTGAGGGGCGGGCGCCATGCTGGGTACTGGCACGGGGGAGAGCCCCGCGCCGGCACTGCCGCTGTGGGGCCGCCAGACGGCGACCTCGGCCCGCGCTGCTGCTGAGGGAGTGCCGGAGGTTCGGGTCTCTCCAAAAGGACAGCGCTGAGCCCGGGGGTGCGACCACAGGGATAGCGCTGAGCCCACGGATGTGATCCTACGGAGTGGGCTGAGCCCGGGGGTGCGACCCCAAGGACAGGGCTGAGCCCAGGGATGACACCCAAAGCACAGAGCCGAGCTCAGATTTGATACCCAGAGGACAGAGCTCAGCTCGAGGGTGCGACACTGAGCCCAGCAGACTGACTTAAACACGGGCATCGTCGACATCCACTTCCCTTAGTCAGCTAAGACTGATCTCCAGGAGCCAAGTCGCAGATGAACAGTTAAAATTAACAACGGGAGTGTATAACCAAGCTGGCTTAGCTCTGCCTGTCTCACCACGAAGTCAGAGGCACCAGAATTAGCTGGTAAAAAGACAGAAAATAGTGTTCCTGTCAACACAGTTGAATGAGCTCATATGCAGCATCAAGTGTTGCATTGATGTAAATAGAGTTTGTGTCCTGCCTTCACTTGTGAAGGTGTATCTGAGTGTTCTTTTAGATTATGGGAAAGTAATAAAAACACCTCTCTGTGTTTTTATTAGAGAGGAATGGTCTAAGTAAGCAAAGTTATATCAGTGTACTGCAGTGCAGATGAAATTATCTCCCTAGACTCTGTACTTGGTGGGTAGAGCTGGTATTTTCAGCACATGTGACTGAATAACTTCCTGTTTGTCCACTGAACTGGTCACAAACTAGTTTCTTCAGAAAAAAAAAAGGCAAACCATTATTTCAGTTAGTTCTCTTTCACTATACTGCACACAGTCTACAAGAAATACTGCTTTTAAAGATGGACTCTTCCCTACATATAATCTCCTATAGGACCCAGGACCAGGAATAAAAGAAGGCAATACAGGTTTGTGTAATATTATTTCACACTCTTTCAGCTTGTAATAGACAACAAAAAAAATCAGAGTTTCACCATTTCTCTGCTGTTAACACTTTAAAAGTCATTGGCACAGACTCTGCTTCCACTTAGGCTAGTAGCAGTCCTACATAAACTGATAGACCAAGGCAATAATCTCCATCATGAAGAGTCATTGCTTCTCAGTAAAGAAAAAAAGTTATTTGAAAGAACTAATCAGACAAATTGCCTGCTTAAGGGGAGGGTGTATGATGATGATGACACTCATCTCAATTTCTCTTCCTAAAGGCCAGATGCTTATAAAGAATTAAAGTCTGTGGTGAACAAGCTTTGAATCAGATTTTTTTGCCCTCCAGAAGTGGGCTTAGTTAAGGAGATCAAGAATGCAGATTGTGAGAGTATTATTCATCTTGAGGAAAAACCTCTGTGGATGCCTGTACTTATTTCAGCTCTTATCACAGAGCTTGTATGATACAAGGCAAATCACTTGACCCAAACTTTTCATGGGTGGTCCTTAAAGGTTTAATTTCCTGAGTACTTGAAGACAGCATGGAGCAGATTTTCAGGAGTGTTAATCATTAACTGTTGAGATTAATTGAGATAAGTGTTGGGAGCCCTGAGGATCAAATGCTAAGGAGTGTTAAGAGTTCAAGCTGCACAGTAACAGCAGATCTCAGCTTGGGCACTGTACCAGTGCAGTGTTTAGCCCCACTGTTTTTGTAGGAATCTAACACCCCTCAAGGGTTTATGGAGATTTATTAAGGTACAGAGAACACAAGACCACAGTAGATCATAGGATCATAGAATGGCCTGAGTTGGAAGTGACCTTAAAGACCATCTGGTTCCAACTCCCAGGGGTAGGGACACCTTCCACTAGACCAGGTTGCTCAGAACCCCATCCAACCTGACAAGTTCTTCCAGGGATGGGGCAGCCACAGCTGCTCTGGGCAACCTGCCAGTGCCTCACCACCCTCACAGTGAAGACATTCTTCCTGACATCTAATCTAAACCTGCTGTCTTTCAGTCTGTAGCCATTCACCCTGTCCAGTCACTGCAGGATCTTGTGAAAAGTCCCTCTCCATGTTTCTTGTGGGCTCCCTTCAGGTACTGGAAAGCCACAATAAGGTCACCCAGATGGTTTCTTTTCTCTAGGCTGAACAATCCCAAAGTCTTCAGCCTTTCCTCCCAGGAGAACTGTTCCAACCCTCTGGTCATTTTCATGGCCTCCTCTGGACTTGCTCCAGCAGGTCCATGTCCTTCCTGTGCTGGGACCCCAGAGCTGGAGGCAGCACTGCAGGTGGGGTCTCACCAGAGGAGCAGAGGGGCAGAATCCCCTCCCTCCCCTGCTGCCCACAGGGCTTTTGCTGCAGCCCAGGACACACTTGGCTTTCTGGGCTGTGAGTGCACATGGCTGGGTCCTGTCCAGTCTCTCATCCCCAAATCCTTCTTGTCAGGATAAGCAATAATTAATATGTTCAGTAAGTTTTATACTACAAAATATAGCTCAGAAATATTTTTTTTAGGCACAGTACCGTGTCATATCTAAAGAAAAAAAACAAAAATAATTCAATCAGGTAACTCCTGCTTTCATTAAAAGAAAAAAATTAGTTATCAGGTTCTGATAGTTATGTCTGAGACCTGATTTGTAAGACATGCCATGCTTCATTCATGATTTCAAGGACCAAAATATTTGGTTTTGTTCACATGCAGCTCTTTCTTTTTGGAACTTGAACTAGTTTAGAATTTGAAGATGTTTGCAATTTGTCATTTCCTAATTGCCTTATTACATACTTAACTGAAGTCACACAATAACAAACTGAAGGCAAATCTTAAGTATTAAATTTAGGATGCAGAAGATATGCTCACAGGGTACACTCGCATGCAATTTTGCATCTTAACTGCATATCTTTGTGTTTTGTGTCATCTGTACAAAGGAAGTCAATTAATTTAATTATAACACAACTGTTTTTTCTAGTAAGTCCATTTCCTCTATAGGGATAATTAACTTTACTGGAAGTTAAATTGTAAGCATAAATTACTGAATGTGACAACATTGATATTCTGTAGATCTGGTTTCACATGCTCTGCATGGAAAAGCACTTGACCAGCGATCTATGTTACTTTCTGATCAATATTTGTGGTTTTTATCCAGGAAAATATGAGATTTACTTTGTCGATATGTGGTGGGTTTAGCTTCTCTCCTCACCAAATATCAATTAATACAAAAGCAGTACACAATAAAACAGCGTATATGCCACTTACTGCCATTGCTCTACTGCAAAAACATTTTTTGTTAGGTTTTTAATGCTTATTTACTAACTTTTAAGACATACCATTAATTTTACACTGGGATAAGCGTTTACTGTGGAGTGTTTGCTCCTGCCACACATCTAATTTCTGCTCAGAGTTATAGTTACTGTAGAACAGCATTTTCTCCCCTTTCAGCATGTAAAGGCAGCTGCAAGATCACTGTGTTAGGTCATGGCTGTGAAGCACAAAATTGATTTGTTGCTTGAGTTGCCTTTCTCTCCTCATGGTTTCAGAAGCCTCCCATGAAGTCATTACCACTCACTGATGGCACTGTGAAGCCACAAACTTTGTTACAGCATTAGTGGGGAGCTAGCAGCTGCCTAGATAGAATGAGACCCTGCAGCAACATTCATGTCAAAAATGAGCTGAAGTTCTTGACAAAGAGAAGCTCAACCATCAAACTGTAACAAGGACCCGTCAGAGTACAGCCCAAGCTGCTGAACACCTTAACTACTTGCTTTGTATTAAAGCATTGACACAGAGCCTGGTTGAGTGTCCCTTCAGATCCCCTCTGAGCCTCACCACTTGTGGGATTCCATCCTCTCTGTAAATCCAGGCAGAGAGAACAAAGTCCTCTTGTACACCTATTTTACTATCACTTTCTTGTTCTCTCAACAAGCTCATTTGAGGGTAAGCAACAGCTCTGTGAGTCACAATGTGCTGCAGTCATTAATACTCCCACTGTACTTGCAGTGCTACTGCGTTTTCTTTCTTAATATCTACAAGCTGCTGTTATTAGAGAACTTTACAGAGCTATTAGAGCCTATCCTATAGCCTTTAGAGAAACAACCCATTATATTAGATACTTTAAAAGCCACTTTCCCCTACATGTAACTACATTCTGTGTTTTATAGTAAATGTAAACTACTAAATTAAATACTAAAATTGAAAAAAAAAACCAAACCAATAACAACCATAAAATAGAAGCCCCCCGAGACCAAGAAAAGTCCCAGAACAGCCCCACTTACCAGGAAGAAGCAACTCCTCGTTTCACACTCCCCACTGTTTGGGAACAGCAGCTGTTTGCCATTGCCAAATTTATAGAAGCAGCCTCCAGAACTGTGCTAAGGGTGGGTTTATATAAGGGCCCTGGCTAGGGAGTGGTCAGTAATGTGGTGGAGTTCTGGGGTTTAGATAGACTTAGGTGGCTGGGCTACAGTTGTATTGCAGTGAAGTCATTACTAAAAGAGTAATAAGTTTTATTTATAGAAATAAAATTTTGGGTCTAGAATAATAAATTAGACTTTATTTTAGCTATAATATCCTTGCTGTTTTAATTTATGACTTACTGTCTCATATATATTTAAGATATTTTCTAGCCATAAGTATCTTTGGGTACAGGCTCTTCTGAATTAATTAATGTAGATAAAATATTGCAGTTTTGAAGAAGAAAGGCTTTAGAATTGTCTAGCATCTATTTTCTTAACTGTTGTAGATGCCTACTGTGATTTTCTGTAATGGTCTGTTTTAGTTGCTACTGTATGAATTTTCTTCTGACCCTTTAACTAATGCAAAGGGTTGTGGGGGATTTTCTAGCTAGTGGTCTGCATTTGTATTATTTTCCTCAGTATTTTCTCAGAGATCCCATGTAATCAGTATCTCTGGGGCTTTGTTTTAGGCTGCCTGTGGTTTCCAGTATTCAGTATTTATAGACAAAATATTTATTTTGGGGGGCAAAGGTGTCTGTGTCAGGCAGCTGAAGGTGTTTGTGCAGTTTTGAGGAAAGCATTTTCAAGTTTAACCGTTGTAGCCCCTGGAAACTAATGCAAGAGATCTTTGCTGCTTTTTCAGGTGGAATAGTTGTTAGCATGGAGGGGCTTGACATTGTGTTTGGGCTGTTCTGATGAAAAGTTACCACTAGAGCATACAGTAGAAAGCTTTTTTTTTTTTTTTTTTTATTTTAAGTTTATTTTCTGTAAGGCCACCAGCTTGTTCCTACTAAGTTTTAATTAATGATTTGAAATGATGATAGAATAATAAAGGCATGCTTCCAGGGGATATTGCTTTTGAGTCAGTAAAAGCTTTACAGATTCAGATGTTATTAAGACCAGTTAAATAGTAATTTTGGAGGCTGTTTATTTAAAACAGCACATGTGTGTCTTCAGTCCTTTTTTCCCCAGCTTCATTATATTTCACACTCAAGTTCATGCAATTACAGTTTGTGCACTTAAAAAATGTGCCAATTGCTTTCCTCCACAGTGTAGTTTATGATGAAAGTCCCTTTTATGCTTTTTTCCAAGTTGTTTTTGAGTTTTGCTGTTAATTTAAGTATTTCATCCTGTGTCCAGAACAGAATGCGTTTTGCATTAAGAAATAAAATCAGATTTGTAGTTCCTGTCTCCTGTGTTGCAGCACACATGCAGTAATACTTACTGAGAGCTTACAGGCATTCCTGTGTAGTGCTTTGTGGATGAGACACACACAGAGATCTAAGGGCTGTTTCTAGCGCTTACCTTGTCTGAAGAAGGTCCTTGAGTGCCCAGAAGTTCTGTTCTTCAGCAGAACTGGGCTGGTCTGTGCCTTTACAGGTGCATGGTGAGGTTTAGAATTTGTGCAGCTGATGCAGAGAGTGATCTCCCTTCTTGATCACTGCAGGGTGATGCTGAAATGGGAGGGTTTGTTGGTGAAATCCTGAACTCCAGCACTGCAAGGAAAAGAAGCGCACCTGGGGAAAAAAGTCTTAGGTGGCAGGTAAGCCCTGAGAGGACCTTCAATGGCTGAAATGGTTGTTGAGATGAAAAATGCCACACATAAGCTTGCAGCTGTCATTGAAGCTACCACCACAACTTGTACCTCGTTGCATTAGAGCTGTTGGATACGTACAGCTAGGGGAAGGTGATTGTTGCCTCAGGTACTTGCACTTGCTTGCCTTGTCAGGTGCAGTTACTGACAGATGGCTGTGGGGAGCTGAGAATATGCCTGGCTCAGCATGGAGGGCTTGTCTTGGCACTTGGGCTGTTTCCTCACTTTCAGGCTTTGTTTTTGGGTTCTGCAGGGTTATACAGAAGTAGAGTGAGTACTGCATGTATTTGAGACAGCTCTTACGTGTGAAGTCTGGCATGGAAGAAGGCAATGTGCTGGTTGGCAAAACAAAAAATGGTAGGGAGAATATAGGGGAATGCATTCAGGATGAATCTGAAATGAACAAACTCCAACAGGGATGCAGCAGTGACCGAAGGTTTGCTGGGAGGTTTAGTTGTGTGATAAGATATCACAGGAATAAAACTGCAAAGCTGTGATGGATGTTTCTGGGGCCTTGTGTGCAGGTGGAGTTGTGTGACACTGGTGCGTTGGGGGTGATTGTTAAGGATGTTTTAACTTCTCAGATCAAGGCTCTTGGCTTAATGAATTATAGTCAGCAGTTTAGAAGGATTTACTTAAGTAATAATATATGTTTCACTACTTTGTGTGAATTATGTAGGTGTTTTATATTATGTTAAATTCTGAATGAGCCTTCCTGGGTGTTAGTCACTTGGTTAACAGAGCTAGGTAATGTGACCATTAATATTTCTGTGGAATATTCTAATTACTTTTTTCTATTGTGTGAAGCCTAGATAAGTGTTATGTTTTCTGTTTATATAAAACACATGTAAACACATGACAAAACAAACACCCCCACCAAATGCCAAAACACAAAAAATCCAAACTTGCTCTAAATCTGTTGTGACTTAAGCAGAGGTGGCAGGTAACAGCCTGGCTGCAAATGCTAAATTAGGTGATTTTGTCACTTCAAGAACATGGTTGCATTCAGTCACAGAGGGATGAAGCATTTGGAGTAGCTCCCTAAATGGCAGGGGACTGGTAACCCAGATGGTTCTTTCTGGCTCTTTAATTTCCTACCCCAGTGTCTTGTGTTAATGAAGTTCCAGGGCTGTCCTTTCCTGTTCCCTTTAGATAAGTGCCTGCTTATCCCTTTTATAGACCATGGGGAGTCCTTGAGGAGTGCAGGTGGGATTGTTGAGAACAAAGGTGGGGTGGTTTTTTTAGTACAAGGACACAGGCCATTCCTGGTGGTGTTCCAAGTCAAGGGACTGTTTTTGCCAACCTGTGATGGCAGTGAATGCAATAAACTTCTCTTGCTGTCTCTTGAAATGTGTGGTGTGGATCCTGCTTGTGCAACAGGCACCTCATAACTGTCAGGTGTGATGTCAGGTTTTGATTTCTGTGAATGAAGCTGTGTGTGTGCTTGAAAGCAAAAATCCCTGACATCTGCATCCTAAATTGTATTCTGAGTATATAGGAAGAAACTCATCTGAGATTAAATGGAATGTGAAATGATGTTTAGCTGGGAAGAATATGGATTTACTGCTGGTGACCAGGAGGAAAACAGTTTCTGATAATAAAAATAAAGCATTGTGTTGAGGAAACTTAAACAGATACTTAATGGTGCTTCTATATTCAATGTGAAACATGTAAATGAGGTTGCCAGATGGCACAAGAGAAACTTTCATAAATTCTAGCAAAACAAATAACACTTTTTGCAGTGAAAGTCAACAATGAGCAGAAATACTTATAATGCATTCTTTTACAGTAATAGGATACTCATAAACAAGTAATAGATTATGGGCTAATCTATCATTAGCAGAGGGAGGTGCCAACATCTGAAGTATTGACAAAACTTTTATTCTTGGGTAATTTCATTTTTCAATTCATCATTAAGCAATAAAATCAATGACCCAAGCCCCTGTTTGAAGGAAGTTGTAACCTGAGTCTAATCTACTTGAATAGAAAGCCTCAAAGCAAACATGAGTAGAAAATTTCAGATGAAGAAAGAAGTATAAGGAATTTTGGAAAGCTGCCATAGCCTTAAAAAACAGACGGAGATACTTATTCCCAAGGTGTCTGCATCAAAAGTCAGATCATACTGATTCTTAAGAGAAAGCATTTGCTCTTAATGATTAAATGGATTTTTTTCTTATCCAGAGCTTCTATATTTCAAGGGGCAGCATGCATTATTGCTTGTATTATTACTTGATTGCTCTTGCCTGGAAATTACCAGGATGAATCCATTTACATTCCTAGACACTAAGCAGTATATTTGCTCAGCTCAGTTTTTAATCTGTTAGGAAATACAGTACTTAAAATTAAAACCAATCCTATATATAGTTAATTTTTTCCCTCCGTACAGTCTGAGATTGGCTGGTGTAGCTTTTTTGAAAGAACTATGTCTGAGTAATTGCAAAGGTATTTGGTAGTTTTCTCACACAAGTTTGAAAGTCTTCATTTACTTTCCTGTGCCGTCCCTGAGTGAGGATGTGTTGTGCCACTGGAGGCAGGGCCTGGGGGAAGGCATTGCTATACACTGGTATATGTGTCCCAGCTGATGCTGCTGGAGAAACAGAAGGCTGAAACTGTTCTCTAAAATGCTGGAGTGGCCTTCATGCAGGAAAGAGAAGGCTCCAGGGGGGAAGTATGAGATAGTCTGACTGGCACCCCAGGGCTGCAGAGGGAGGAGAAGGAGCTCTGAACCAAACTCAGAGCCACAGGACAGCACTTGCTGCAGGCTCAGATGGATTCTTGTGCAGTCCAGCTCTAGCTGATCATGTGCTCCTGTGTACTCTGAGCATCTGTTAGCAACTTGGAGAGAGGCAATCTCTTTGATTCATGGGGCTTCATCACATTGGGGATCTAATTCTCATCATTCTTGAAAATAATCACATGCCCTAAGATTGAAGAGTTTCAGTGAAAGGATCCCTGAACTGGAAATGGGTTTTGTGGTAGGGAGCTGCTGTGTTGAAGACTTTATCAGGCAATTTTCCTGCTTTGGTGTCTTAATGCCAAATCAGTGTGTGGTTCTTCCTGAGAGCTGGAGCAAGATGATCTTTAAGGTTTCCTACAACCCAAACCTTTCTATGATAAAGAATTCAGGTGAGATAAGCCTCATCAACATGTAATTAAACAAGAGTTCAGGCAGTCTCTGGGGACTGCAGGGGCCTGTCTGGGAGTACAAGTTACTGCTGTTGGTATGTCCATATGGGAGCTGCAAGGCTAGGGGATGGCTTTTTGGGAAGAATGATACTGGCAGGTGCAGCCAAGGGCCCTGCTGCAGCAGGCAGATGGTTGTGATTCACTTCAGCACCTGAAGTAACTGCTCAGGATGCAGGCATTATCTGGGATTTTTATGTGCCAGCAAATGACCAAGAATCTGATCTTTAAAACACCTAAAGATCAGAGAAAATGCACTTAAGAACAGTATGAATTTTCTAGTCACTGAAACCAATGAGATCAGTATTTTTTGGTGTCTCAACCTAATCACTGGGCTATGCTTGTCACACTATACTGTGTTCCTTTCCCGTGGTCACTCTTCTATCATGGTCCTTCTTGGTACTGTTCTCCTTGTCCAGTGCTGTCTTTCTGTTTTCTTTTTCGTCATAACACTGATGTGAGCATGAAAATCCAGATGAGGCAGAAACAGGGGTCAGCTGAATGTTGCACTAAGCCAGCAGTTTAGCTAAGCACTGCAGCACTCTGCAGGTACTGTGCACTGAGCAGTGTGCACCCTCCTCTATGTGTGTGCTGGGACCTGCCCCTGTGCTACCGCTGGGTGAAGTGGACACTCAGACACAGCACGAGCTGATGGCTCTGCAGGAGGACCCCAGATTATCTGGGCACAAAGACTGTAAATAAAAGCCAGGGGGTTCCTTTGTTCAGCCTTCCTCCCTGGAAGCACCAGCTGGAGCTGGATTTGTGTTACTGTGCCATGAGCCAGTGAGGAATGCTGTGTGAGAGTGGGGCATGCAGGGAGCCAGGTGGGGACTCACCTGCAAAGGGGCTTCAGTCCCAGCAGGGACACTCTGGGGTGGTGTGCGACCCCAGCAGTGGCACCTGAAGGGTCAGACAGGAAAGTTTCCTTAACATCTGGGAAATGTGAGGACACAGGGCCAGAGATGGAAGTTGATAGGTGTGCTGTCTTGAGGATGGCAGAGTTTTCCTGTTTTGCTCCGTTTCTCTCCTTAGCTGTCTCTTCCATTTTCCTGGTTCCTGGAGGTAGTATGTCCCTAGGAACAGGGCTTTGTCCCTGGGCTGTTTGCCTTTGGGTGAGCAGAGGTCCTTAAGATAATTTTTATTGTTCCCTAAAGTGAAGATAGCTGCCAGCACTGTTTTCACACTAAAAATGCACCTTCCTTATATGTATGTTATGCAAGAAGTATCATTGTTTTCTGTATAAATATGACAGTGTTGAGGATAAGAATGCATCTCATGTCCTTATATCCCTATTCCTTGAGTCTACATAGTAGACAAACCACCCATGCATAAGTTTTCCTGCAATGTGAGCCCCATTCCTGGAGCATGTGATCTACCTGCTGCTCACAGAATAATGTAAGTGAATTAATAATGATATAAATTACTTTGAAACTAGCTGAGCCATGAACGCAGGGCAAGAGTTTCTGTGTTACTCCAGGCTCAGGACATAGGGGTGAAATACACTGTGTTAATGTGGTGATAGTACAAAGATTAGAAGTACCTGCAATATCCTGGAGTTCATAAAGAGGCAGCAGCAGAAATGTAATAAAAAGTAAAAGGAGCAGGCCCTACTTGTTTCTCTCCTTGGGTTTGATGTCAGGTTTGTGATGAAGCACCCGGGCTGGGGCTGTTTTGCCAGAGATATCAAGCCTGTCTGCGATCCCCACTGTTTTATTTTACTTTTGTTTTGTCTTTTACTTGGTTTGCCTCTTAACCTTGCACGTTACACCTGCCATTATGCACAGTTGCTAAACTGCTGTTCAATTTACCCCAAGTGCAAGATGTTTTATGTTGAAATTGTTCAGCTAAACTCCTGTGTTGTTTCTTAGCTTTCATCAGGGCAAGTTGCTCTCTGGCTTGCAGTGGGGAGCCAGATTCAGAGCAGTATTGATGTGTTTTTCCCTCTTCACAAAGCAGGGGAGACACAGCCAGGCATTTTAACCTCTCTTCTGTGAAGACATTATAAAATATAAATAGACAACCTTCAAACACCACTGGTGAGTGTATCTTGGGAGTTTCTGAATATGTTATTCTTTCAGGAGTCTCTTGAGTAAATTGTTGAATAAATTGCATTCTTACACTGTGGTATTGGACTGCTGAATAAAACAACATAACTACGTGCTGCTTTGATATTTTTATTAGTATTAGCAGGAGATTTGGGAGCATTTACTTATTTGTACTTTATTGTATGTTTGTTCTGCACCATGCTGTGCTAATTCAAAAATCCCAAAGTGAGTAAAAACATAATGTACTGCTTTTTGCTAGAAGTGTCATTGCATTAGGCACTGGACTAATCCCACCTGAGATGCTAAGTGGCTCTGAGTCATGAAATTAAAATGGAAATTTGATGAAAGGTGCTGAATTTACAGAACTCGTTACAGTGTTTGCAACCCATCATTTATAAGCCAGCCTTTTTTTCCTCTTGAAACATATGGATGACAAATGGAGAGGTTTTCTTCAGCTCTTCCAACAACCAGTGATTAAATTTACAGAACTGCTTTTACATTTCTCAGCTCTAGCTGATATAATAAAACATTTTATCACTGGCTGGGTGGTCCCCATGGTACTGAGTTGTATGACGGTTTTCAGCATCAGACCAGCTGTTGTTTTTATTTCAGACGAAATCATCTAAAGATGAATAGCATGTAAAATTAACAGTTTCTTGCCAGGGAAGTTTGGAAAGTTGTGTAGGTTTTTGTTTTAGTCCTAGAGCAAATCTATAACTTGGGGTAGCTAGCCTGAGAATATGGTGATGGATTATCATGTTTGATTGTAGCTCTGCATTAAGAAGCCTGACATGATTGGGAATGTGCCTTCCCTGAAAGAGATGCTGCATTGGATGAGGAGGGATTTCAAGTAAAATTTTATTTTATTTGTATTTGAAATGTTGCTCTTCAGAATTTGTTGTTACTAGGAGGCATCTTCCAGCAGTTTAAGATACATCTCAGGACAAACAAATTCTGTCCTATAAATATTTTTCTTTTTTTCCCTCTAAATAATTTCTTGCTAATGAAAACCTTCCCCACCTCATTGTCAAGTGCAAAGATGGAGCTTCTGAAGTGAGTGTCTAGAAGCTGGGAACAGTGGAGTGTGGCATGGCATAGCATGCAGCATGATGTATCCACATGCCGCAAACACAGAGATTCTGCAGGGAATGGCTGAGTCAGGAGCTGCTCACACGACACAGCAGGGAAATGGCACTTCCTGGACAGTGCAGGGGAGATGGACATTCTTACCCTTGTTTATTCTAGCCTTTCTACTTGTATAAATTCTACTTAATGAAAAAACTGGAGTGGAGAGTGGCTGTATAAGGAGGTCAGAACAAGGGCAGCTGTGGCCTGTGTAGCATCTCCTGTAAGCAGTTATCCTGTGCTCTGCTGCTTCCAACTGCTTGGCTCTAATGGGGGAGCAGTCAGGTTCCTGGGCTGTGCCAGCACACCTGGGATCTGCTGTGCCATGCTGGATAGTCACACTGTGGGGACAGTTGTGCTGGAGGCTAGAGCTGCTCCTTCTTAAAGCCTTGCAGGCACTACTGAACAGGCTCTGCTTCTTGCAAGGTATAATACCAACAGCTGACTATTAAGCAATTCCCTGCCTCAGGCTTAGAGCTCCATCTGGATGTGAACTTGTCAGAAACCATGTCTCAGAGGATCTGGTCTCATGAGAAGTAGCAGCTCCATGCTGTGTCTGTTTGTTTCCCTGCCTGGAGAAGCTGAGAAGGGCAAGACTCTTGACTTTATTCAAGGACAGAGCTGGTGTCAATTTTCATGTTTTAATTAAAGCATGTTTGCTCAATTCTTAAGTCAATGGCAGCAGCCATATGACTTCACAACAAGACATTCACAGTCAGATCTTCTTCTTGTTGAAACAGATTGTAAAATTGGGCACATTGATTATTCATCAAATCAAGGAATTCCTCAAATTGAGCCTGTGCTTTGGGCTGGCCATGTGCATAATTCCATTTCTATTTAGCATTTGTGCCTGAGGGAGACTTTTCAAAAGCTGGGAGCACAGGATGCTTTACAGCTCCTTACACCTATGGAAATTCCCCCAGCGATGTCCTGAATAGTGAATTCACTATCATGAATGGATAGTGAGGTCTGGGTGCATTTAACAATAACAAGGTTTCTTTATTTAATGTGAAGTGGCTGCAGCTGCAGTCCTTCAAGTGAGGTATTTCCTCTACACTGTACCGAAGGGTAATGAACTCTAAACTTGAACAGGTACAGAGAAAGATGACCAAGGGAATGAATTGCCTGTTTCATGAGCGATTGGAAAAGCCTGGCCTGTAAAAGTTGCCAAAAAAGGTGAGGAATATAGTTGCTTTCTTTGGTACAGCAAGGAGTTAAGTACCAGAGGGGAAGGAAAAAGTCACATTGGAAGACAGCATTTCCACAAGTACAGGTGGGTACAAATAAATCAGGCATAATTAAATCAGTTAATAATCAGCCTAAAAATAGATTACACCAAGAAGGTCTGTAAAAGTCTTCTACTAAAGGCAAAGGAGACACAGGTGTTAACTGCCTTTGAGATGGTGTTTGGACAGTTTATGAAAAGGAGGGTATGATATGGTGCCTGCAGTGGAGGGGGCTCATTCTCAAGGGCTGGGAAATTCTGCAGCTCTTTACTGTGACAGCCAGTATCTGGTAGAGATATTTAAGCTAAAATGTTCTCTCTTGATCTTTGAATCAGAACTAATTAAACTTCTCAGTGGGGGCTGGGAGAAAAAATGAAAATACAAGTGCCTTGCAAACTTGCTTCACTATTAAAACAGGCAGCAAAAGATTGTCAGCCACATCTGGCAACAGCAACTGTGGGGGATGCTAATATCTATCCCATTCCTAGTAATTTTTTTGAAATACCAACACAGAACAACACTACTTAATAAAACTGCATAATTTCTCTCCCTTTAAGCACAGCTGAAGCCAGCTGAAGAGTTGCTTTGGAAACCGTAAGTCTTGTTGTGTGGTGTCCCTTTCCCAAGTTTTGGTGTGAGAAACACGGATTCTGGGATGCTCCGCAGGCTCACACCAACACCATGGGGGCTGTGAATGAAGGAGATTGCAAAGACCTGGCCAAGTGTGTTTATTGCAGCCTGGGGATCACCGTGCTGCCATTGATTGCTTCTGGGCTCTGATATTGGAGCTGGCCTCTGAGTGAATGTTGTCCCCCAGATGTAATGGTTGGGTGTTGAGATGATCACGTAAAAGCACTGGCTCTAGTGCCTGCAGGAAAGGAAGGTCTGGAGTCTTCATGGATGCTGGATAGAAATCAGCAAAACGTGCACAGAGGCAAAGGGAAATGGCCCAGGTGTCAACACCTCTGGACTGAAATGGCTGTGGCTGGTAATGTTTTCTCGGGGCAGTGTGTTGAGGGTGAAAGCTCCAGTGGCTTCTGACCAGTGTGGTTGTGCTCTCCGTGCACATGGCTTTCTGCAGGGAGAGGTGAAATGTTTTAGCTTGCATCAGCAGGATGAGGAAACTGCACTTCCTTAAGAGTGGTTTTTGAGTGCTCCCTCCCCACCTATCTGTGTGTGGCATTTAGACAAATGAGCACTTGCAGGGAGCATCCTTCACTGGGGACTTCCAGGTTGGTTCTGCAGGAACCTTTTAACCATGTTTGCTGCTGTCTAACTTCTTCTTCTGAAGATTAAGACTCTCAGTCCTAGCCCAGATCTCTGAATTTCCTTTTACAACAGAAATCAAGCAGGGACAGAGATGCTTGAAGATGACAACCAGGAAGTAATTTAAAAGTGAAAGAGGACCATTACTCTACAAGCTAGCAAACCTTGTACAGGATTCTTACATACTTGCTGATGACAAAAATCATTTGGCCTGATCCCATGGTCTCAAGTGGAGAAGCAGCTTCATCCTGAAGTGACTGTCTGTGCTTAAGTTCAGTTTAGTCTGTAGGTGTGCTGGCAGGAATGCAGGAGCACTGGAAGATTGCTGTGGGATGCAGCACAGGACTTCGATTACCCAGCAGAAGTTGGCTAGGACATGGTGCTTAAGATGCCTCCTAGTTACTCTGTGATAAAAAGACAACTGCAAAGACCTTGTCTGGCTTAGGTTCCTAATTAAAAAGTGTGGGTTTTGCAGTGGAAAGAGATATAATCAATGTAAAAAGTTAAAAAGGCATTCCTATGGTCCAAGCAGTGACTTGTATAGCATGTGGACACCAGGAATGTGCCTACACAGAATGTGCTGCATGGTCTTAGAGGAGAGCATCTTTCATCTCTTGGTCATGCTGATTTTGGGAGATGAGTTATTTATATTTTAATTAAAGATTTAGTCATGTTTTAAATCTACGTATGGATGTATTTTGATTCAATTACTTAATTCTATAAAACTAGTAATCAAGAGCATGTGTGTAGGGACATTTCTGGGTTTTATAGCTCAAGTTCCTCTCACCCATTAGTTGCTTTTAAAACTGCAGGTCCTACTTTGTTAATGAACTGGTCTGCAAACATGCAGGTTCTCCGATTACAGTCTTATCTTCAAGACTGCTGTATAAAAAAAATTAAATAAATTCAAATACGTATGTTTGTTCATACACCTCATCCATTTCACAGACAAAGCACCATCATGAAACTGGTTCAAACATAGAGTGAATAGGGATAATGTCTTGATAAATCAAATTTATCAGAGAACTGAGAACAGTGGAAGACCTCAGTCTAAACATCTCCTTGGAACAAGCAGATGTTTAGATGATGGTGGGAGTCTAATGTCGTAACTCTCTAGATGTTGTGCAAAACAACTTTACATATCTGGTAGAAAAATACAGTGGAATAACAAGGAATAAAAATTATGCACCACAATTGCAGGATCTGTGAACAGAACTGTAGGTAGAAATGGATGGATTCTTTTGGTTTGTTGCCACCTGGGTAAATGAAAATCTGAAAAACCTGTTAATGAAAGATGTGTGATTTTTGGCCTGAAAGTTGTGACAGACCAATGTAATAGCTTAAACATGATTGAAAAGAATATTTTCATGGGGTTTGTGTGAGACAGGGTGTTTTAGAAGTTTTGAGCTGTTGTACAGAGGGCTGGATTAATTTGGTTAAATAGATCCTTATGCTTTGAGCTGCCAGGTGTGAGCTGGAGAAGGTCCTGCTGTTACATGATGCTCTGTCATAGCTCCTAGTAATAATACACCCATGGGCAGTGGATGGGGGTTTTTCCAACTGTTATTGGATATCTTCTGATTTAATCAAACAACTTCAACAGCAGCATAATGTGGTGTTTTTTGATCAGTGTACTGGAGGGGTTTTATTGCTTAAACAGATTAAGATACTGTACTACAAGGCTACTAAAAACAGCAGTTCTGCCTTAACTCTAAGCTTGCATAACTTGCAGATCTCCGGTCCTCTGTCTTTATGGGAGCACTATTTCAACATAGCTGGTAGTGGTTAAAACCATTGCATGTGTCAAAGGGAATAGGATCAACAAATGAAGTGAAAAACATGTCTTTCCTTCTAGCTCGTTTGGATTGTGCCATGTGGGACCATATGTCACTTGACCTTTATTTCCTTCAGCTAAATAGGATCTGTTCTAATGAAAACAAGTTCAGAAAATAGCTCAGATTGCAACACAGCTTTGGTTAAAAAAAAAAAAATCAACAAAAAATCAACAAACTTGTTTCATTTCTGAAACATTTCTGTAATTGTATCTATGCATTTTGGAATACCTTCTTTTCTATGTCTACATTTTTCTGCTTCATATACATGGAAATTTTAGGTTATAGGTGCATAAAGAAATACTCTCTTAAGTAACTTGAATTTTATATGGGCAAAGCGGTTGAGCAGAGCCCTGTGATTAAAATCCATGTATTTAGATTATTAAAGATATTTCTATTGTGGGATTCTGTAGTTCAGGATCTCCCAACAGTTCTGTAATTGAGTATACAAGTTGCTGACTGCCTAAAGCTACAAGTGTGACATGTGATGGAGCAGTGCCTTATCTCCTAAACTGTAAGAATAACAGAAAAATAGGCAGACTTTCCTGGATTTAGAAGTTGCGTGATTTTTTGAAACCGAAATGCTTATTTTCTGTCTGTTTTTAGCCTACTTCATTCCACTTTTCTATCAAAGTGATCATTGTCATAAAAACAAACCAACAAAAAACAAACCCTGATGCTGTATTAATGATTTAAGACTCCAGAAGGGACTGCATAACTCTGAACTCCTAAATAGCTGGATAAGTTCTGCCAATCAGTTTTTCCTGGTAGGAAGAAGTCTTTTCCAGAAGAGAAACCTTATGGTTTTCAGTCAGGGGAAATACTGTATAAAACAAAATGGTGTAATCCCACAGACACGTCTGCAGAGGCTAAGTGGATATCTGCATTGCCTCTGGATATGCTCTTTCCTGTCCATAAAAAAGCTGCTCTGGAATTTTTCACCTGTTCTTTGGAGTGCCGTTGAGTCCAGAACAAGCATAGTGTTTCTGGGGGGCAGAACCCATCTTTTAAATGCTGTGTATGAGCATCATTATCTGTCTTTAACATCCTGCTGAACTGCTCTGATGCAGATAATTATGTTCATGGGATGGAAGCTGTCACCAGTCATAAATACCTGCTGTTTTGGTGAAATGGATAATGCAAGCTTTTATGCAAAACAAAGATCTCAAAGATGTGTGTGATGCTTATGGGCTGCTCCTAAATTGGTGGGAAGCAATTGAAATGTCCACAGAAGTGTAATTAGTGGCATTGCCTTGACTCAGCTGTTGTCCGGTTAGAGTACAAAAAGGTGAAACTCGCTTGTCATCTGACTTTCAAAAAAGCAAATAATTCACAGCACAGTCTGATCTGGTCTGGAAGAGCTGTGAAGTCCAGCTGGAGGCAGTTGCTCGTGGGGTACCACGAGTCAGTGATGGGCCCAGTAGTGTCCTTCATGCCTGAGCTGGATAAGGACAGAGTGACCCCTGACAATTTTGCAAAGGATACAAAGTTGAGAGGAGTGACTGGTGCACCAGGTTTCACTGCTGTTCAGGGAACTGGGACAGGCTGAGAAATGGGCTGAGAGGAATTTCAGGAAATTCAACAAGGGAAAATGCGAAGTCCTGCAGCTGGCAGGAGTAACCCCATGTACCAGCACCAGCTGGAAAGCAGCTTTGCAGTTAAAAGACACATCCTGGTGGATGCCAAGCTGACAGGGAGCAAGTATTTGTGGAAAAGGAGGCCAGCACCCTCCTGGGATGCTTTGGGAAGAGCTCTGACAGCAGATCAATGGAGGTGACCCTTCCTGTTGGCTCAGCCCTGGTGAGTTTGCATTGGGAGCACTGTGTCCAGGACTGGGCTCCCCAGAATGAGACACACACTTATGTGAGTCCAGTGAAGAGCCATGGAGGTGAAGGGATTGAAGCATTTTACACACAAGGGGAGGCTGGGAGAGCTGGGATTATTCAGCCTGCAAAAAAAGGAGGATTACCCATGTGCATAATGAATGCCTGATGGTGGGAGAAAGATGGTGGAAGCAGACTCTTCTCATTGGTGTTCAGTGAGGCAATAAACACAAGGCAATAAACAATGAAACAAGCAGTAAACACAAATTGAAATATAGGAAATTAAAATATGTTTTTCTTTCTCTGAGAGTGACTGAACATGAGGTGGTGACTCAAAGAGACTGTTGAGTGACCGTTCTCGGAGCTATTAAAAATTCTCCTGAACAAAGAGATCCATCTACTCTGTCTGACACCGCTCTGTGCAGAGGATCCAGAGGTACCTCAGCCACTCTGTGATTCTGCCTGGATACAGCCATGTGCCTAAACCCTCCTGTGAAAGGTAGCAATTGAGTAGGTGCACTAACAGCCTGAATAATCCCCTGTTAATGTGAGTAATCATCTCTACTTAGATTTACAAACAGCCCTTTATGTTCCTGAGTGACATTAGTCTATTATCCTACTGCTAATCACTCCATTTGTTAGGAAGAGATAAAACTTTAGATAAAACTTACTTCATTGGTTACCAGTTAATGTGCATTGCAATTAGAATCCTTCTAGCAGAGGGGAACATAGCTTCGTTGTGCACAATACACAATTGCAGAGACCACGTGAAATAAGAATTTCATGATATGAGCATGACATGGAAAACCAGACCCCTTAGAGTTATGGTGTGAATGACTGCTGGCATTGCATTTATTCTCTGTGACCTGCAGTGTTTTCCCCTTGGTGCCTGCAGTCTGTTGAAGAGCCTGAAGAGGAGCAAGCACTTGTTCACTAATAGGTTATTTCTTATTAAATTAAACTCAAGTGTTGCAGGAGCACTAGACTAGATGAGATCTCTTGGATTACTTAGTTTTAGACTTTCTGCAGTGGTTCACAACTGTTCTGCAAAACTGCTTTGTAGAAAGTGTGTGTTGCTGGGGTATAACTCTTTGGTCCTTTGGCACTTCCCCCTTACTTGTCTGGGGAACTCTGCAGCTGGTAGTGTAAATCTGGTTAGTTTGTATTCAATGCTGTACCTTATCAGAACACTTCTTAGCCACTACAATTCCTTTCCTTGTGCTTGTTCCCTAAGAAACTTCGGGGGGTGAAGTGTATTGGATTTGCATGGCAAGATTTACTAGAATGATAAGTTTACTGTTTGCAGTTCCAGAAAAGGTCTCGTGGGAGAGCTGTACAAAGGTCACCTTTAATCCCCATTTCATGGTCTTAATATCTTCTGAGCTGTAGTGTTTTGCTATGGCTGGACTAGTGCCCCTGTCATTTCTCTATTTAGATTAAGGCCAGGTTGGATGGGGCTTTGAACAACCTGGTTTAGTGGCAGGTGTCCTGCCCAAGGCAGGGGGTTGGAACTGGATGATTTTTCAGGTCCCTTCCAACCCAGGCCATTCTATGATTCTCTGATTTACTCAGCAGTGTGAAGTAAATTAAAATTCAGGTCTTACTGTTCATTTGTTGACTTCTGATCTTTATTTTAAATGAGTCAAGAGCACAAACCCTAAATATCTTCTTGGTCTTAAATGTCAGGTATGAATACAGTAATTCAAAGTTAGCATTTAAATGTGTTAGAGGCTTAGTTATTTGTTCTCTGTATTATCTAGGAGAGACATGGAAGTAGAACATCTGACTCTCTATTCACTGCTCAGGCATTCATAGTCATCTGTGAGTTATTAATTTCATCTAGAAATTGCCTTCTCAACAGAACTTTTTAAATAATGCTGATGAGATTGGTTTTACTGTGTGCTAAATATCATTACAGATTTGAAAACTGGGCCTGAAATTTCTTTTTATTTTCCCCCCATTAAAAAGGACCCTTCCATTTCTCTCAAATGAGGCGTTTTGCCACTATCTAAATTACATTGGCTTTTAATAACAATTTTTTAATATAATCGCTAGATGAAAAGGGTCTTCTAGTACAAAAAAGAAATACTCAGGAAATTCATCAGATCTATATTTTTAATGTGCTCAGAAGTTTTTAGAGAATCTGTAAGGTTATCTAGCTTGTATATTGTAAGCAAATACATGTACTCCCCTTTTTTTGGCAGAATTTATTTTAACTGAACTTAGCAAAGAAAAGGCTCAAATAACTAAAATGGCAGTGAACTTTAGTAGCTTTCCACTTAGCTGAGTTGTTCTGGGAGCTGTGTTTGTCTCTGTGCTTTTTTACAGCTGGGTGGCAGCATTTCTGCAGCAATTAATTTGTATCTAAATGAACTGCTCAAAGGTTTTTGGTTTTTTTGATAGATCAGTTGTTACACACTTTTTTCCCTCTCATCTGTGATTATCCTTTTTAGAGCAATATGAAACTCACCAAATATTAGTTACTTGTGTGTGATAGTGAGTCCTAATGATGCTGCTCTGAATATCAGTAGGTGCAAGATTTTACAAAATGAGCAGGAATTTATAAAGCAGCACTGCAGGGACTCATCTACTTCTGTCCATTCTGTCTCATGCTGCTTGGTGTCCTCCCTTACACTCACACTCTGTGCTCAGGATTCCAGCTCAAACATCAGTTTGCTTCATTTATTCACACCTCTAAAGATGAGTTTAAACAGACTGCCTCTGAACTGAATGGTCTGAACTGATACAGTTTCCCTAATGCATTTTCCATTTATACATGCCACTGCTCACCTACATTGGTAAATCAAATCTTAATGTTCATGCTGAATTTTGAAAGTTTAAACTTTAAGCCTTTGATGGACTTCATTATTATTTATAATAATATAGATAGGAAAGGAAGATATAGAAGGAAAAATTCCCCACCATCATATGTACTTCATTGTGAAATGACACATATCTTTCTTAAATGCCTTAAGTTTTTATGCCCCTCATTGTAAAGTTTGCTTTTCTGGATTATTTTTATATCTGTCCTTTGAATTCATTCTTGTGTTATTCTGCCCTTTGTGCAACTCATTTTGTGAAAGGATGTGGTTTTCCAGCAATGTTTTATTAGGTTATGTGCATAATTACTGCCATTACCCAGATTTTAACAGTTATTCTGCTTTTTATGAAGGGTGCTCCAGACATGTCCTGAGGTCAGTCTGAGCAAGTCACTGTGTCCGTGTGCTGTAATCCTGCCACCACAACCTGGAGCTTGGCTGTGTTAAAACAGGTTTAGATGGATTCTGACTGGTCTGTAGGTAATTCACATGGCCCTGTATCTTTTATTACCTGTCTTCATTTTTACAATACTGAACTTTGTGTTAGCTGCAAACTTTATTAGCAAAGATTTTATATTGCTCATAAAAATATTCAGCAGCACTTATCAAGCCTGTTCCAGTGCCCACCCATCCCCTGGGTGAAAAAGAAGCTGAAGCCCTGGCTCTGGCACCTGTCCTGTAACCATTTTTTTGACTTGGCAGATTGGACTGCCCTTTCAAAGCCCTTCCCTTTGACTGGGAGGAGTGATGAAAAGACTACCTGCACTCCAGAGTCATTTACTGCAGCTCCCAGGGCTCTGTAATCCTTCTTGATACCTCTCAGACTGTATCTGCTGCCAACATTATATGGAATTAAATCTAACAGTTTGAAGAAATTCAAATATATGTCAGGATAGCTTGCTCTACCAGATGAGTAATCTTGTCAGCTTCACAGGTTTGTTTGTGGAAAGATTATGAAAGATTCATGGCATGGAAAGATTATGAAACCATGTTGACTGTCATTAAATACATTTTAGCTTCTAATTATTTTTTGTTACAAGATTCAGAGTAACTGTTCTGTAGACTAATATGTAATACAGACTGTAACTCCATGGGTGTCCTTGCCATTTTTACATCTTAAAACTACCCAGAGAGTCCTGCAAGCCTTGTGAAATTCATAAAAAACAGTTGTGAAATTGATTTATTTGATTTCTTAAACATTGAAATTTCACAGAAATCACAGAATATGCTGTGTTGGAAGGAACTCACAAAAAGCATCAAGGCCAGCTCCAGGTCCTGTGCAGGACATCCCCAAGAGCCACAGCCTGTGCCCGGAGCACTGTCCAACCTCTCCGTGAGCTCTGTCGGGCTGGGGCTGTGGCCGCTGTCCTGGAGAGCCCGTCCCAGTGCCCGACCACCCTCTGGGTGAACGACCTGTTCCTAACATGCAGCCTAAATATCCCCTGACACAGCTTCAGCATGAAGTGTAACAAGCATGAGCAAGTTGTAACTGCAACGAGGTCTGTGCTCAGTCTCTTCTCCAGGCTGGACAGACCAAGTGACCTCAGCTGCTCCTCACAAGGCTTCCTCTCAGCACCATCCTTGTGGCCTCCTTTGGATGCTGTCTGACAGCTTAATGTCTTTTTTATATGGTGGCACCCCAAACTGCCCCAGCACTCGAAGTGAGGCCACCCTGGTGAGAGCAGAGCAGGACAATCCCTCCCTTGGGCATGCTGTGTCTGGTGCACCCCAGACACGATGTCCCTCCTGGCTTCCAGGGCACTGCTGACTCAGTCAATTTAGAAGCCTTCTCTCTTTATCTGAGCGGTGCTTTACAGATTCATAGATGCAAATCTTTTGGATATGCCAGTTGGAAAATGCAGAGTCTAAATGGGTTCCTCCTTCTGTCACAGACAGTAATCTTTGTATTGTGTGTGTGATAGGCAGGACACACACACAAAAGAGATAAAAAAAGATCAACAACTATCTACTGTACGTTTCCTTAGTCTATATCCTTTTTAGGATTTTATCAACTGCATTTAACAATAATCCATCCTACTTTAATTTTGTTCTCACTGTATTTTAAAATGCTTCATTTCCCTTAAATGCACCAATTTTATTTTCTCTAACTATATTGGCTACTGCTATCTTATTGGTTTGCTTTTATATCCTTCTATTGGTCACACACGTTTGAACTCTTAATTCTTGTTTGGCACTGCTAGTTTTCCTGTCCCACCAGACTTACTGTATTTTATGTTTGCTTGGCTATTTTAACATCCTCTGACAGAAGGATCAAGTTTCCAGTTTCTCTCTTTACATTAATGTGTTCATGGCTTTCTAACCCATTTGCTATTTTTGTTGTGTCTTTTTATGGCAAATAAATGACTATTAATGCTCTGCAGAAAAATACTGAATACCCACAACAAAATTGCTCAGCTGTCCTAAAAAATAATATTTCTCTTGCACAAAGACATGATTTATTTTTTCTTTTACTAATCCAGCAGGCTAGGATTGTGCTTTCAATTAAAATGGCTTAGCTGAAGTAATTAGGATTTGTTGCTGTCAGCATGGATAAACTTGATAAAGAAAGAGACTAAATTATCTCATAGGGTTTTATCTTGACTGTTTTTGTTAGCAAGTCTAGATAAATAGCTTGGAGCCATTGTTGATGAAAAGCCAGTTAGTGGCTTCAAGATATTGCTGAATGCTGCCACCGTTTGTACAATATTTAATAGGTTACAAAACACTCTCTTCTCTGTGATACAGTGGTCATCCCACGGCCTGTGGCTCAAGACAGGATACTTTGAATAATTACTGACTTAAATGTCTTAGAGTGAACCTTTTCCTCTGTTCCCACACTGTGACTATGATTCTTTCTGTTTTGACAAGAGGAAATTTCTGTTGCCCTTTCCTCTGTCAGTCTGGCTGCTCAGGGATACCCTCTGCTCCAGCTGCTTGCCAGGGACTCCACTGCAAAGCAGCTTTTCCTCTGTGAAATGAGGAACTCCCTTAATTCTCCTAACTGCAGCAGGTGCTGGGCAGTCCCACCTGCAGGGCTTGCTGTGTCCAGAAGTGCACCCAGTTCCATGAGCGTGGTGGGACCCCACACCACGGCAGCTGTGGGTTTCCCTAGGTGGGCTGTGAGCGATGTCACGGGTCAGTGTGTAAATTCATGGCATTGCATCAGGAAGATGCCTGGAGCAGACTTGGAAAGGTGAGGGTGGCCCCTGTGGACTCAGGAATAGCAGCCAGGTGGTGTGGGATGGGCAGGAGGGTCCCATGGGAACACTGGGCAGTTTGCAGGCCAATGGGAACAGATAGTGTGGAATAACTGCTCAGAACTTGATGTCCATGCTATGTGCATTTCAGATTGTGGGGGGTGTTTTGGTTGTATTTTTTTAAAAAAAAACTTCAGATTTGCTCTAGCCTGGGTTTGTGATGCAGCTGGAGTGAATTTCTAGGTCATGTTCAGCTGAAAGGGATTCAATTCCCATGCTCTGAGATGCTACAGTATGCATCAGAGCAGTCTGGAGAGGGGTGTTTGTGAGGTTCAGTTCAGTTCAGTTCAGAAGTGCACTCCTGTGTCCAGTGAAGCACAAAAGTGTTCCCAGTAAAGTTCCTTGGCACTGCTGCAGTGTGCATGATTACCAGGACTAATTTCTCAGGCTACAGTAGATATCTCTAGTAACTCTGTGTGGCAATTACTGTGAAGTACTGAGACTACTCTGAAGCTCTTTCCATCAGGTCCAAGTTAAATTGGAGTTTTTATTTTGTTTTTTTGTATTTGTATTGTTATTTGAGTTCATGAAACCAAATTGCACGAGCATGACATATCTGGCTGTTGGATGAAAGTTCCCCCAGTTTGTATTCTAAACCCACAGCAATTAATCTGCTTAAAACCATATATGCTTCATTAGTATCTTGTATATATGTTATCCTCAGGCCTATTCCTATACAGCATCACATCCACCATTCTCTTATAGTACACCTTAGCTCCCAGCCATTGCACCAAGAAATGCATTATTCACAGGCAGAGTAATTGTATGAGTTATAACTGAAGGATGCAATGGATCCTTTACACAAATGTTTTTTCTTGTTTCCTTTTCTGTAGCAAATGAGTTCTTGCCTTCAGGAATGTGTGAGAACTGCAAGAGGCAGGCACTGGTAATAGTGCAATAAATTTGCCTTAGAGCTCTCAATCCAAGACTGGCTCATGCTTATAATTCACCATGAGAGCTGCCATCCTGCTGTAAAGGTGAGATCTGGGTTAACCCCAGCTGGCTGCCAGATCACACCCAGCCCCTTTCTCACTCACCCTTCTCAACAGGGCAGGGGTGAGAAAGAAGAAGCAGCTGGCAGGTGAAGGTAAGGACAGGGAGGTAACTCACCAGTTACTGTAGTATCAATTATTATTTCTACTTCTTCACTGAGGGAAGTGATGGAATAAATATAGAATATTTTACTGAAGAATTGGAGGTGGAAACTATCAATATTCTCAATGGTTTGCAAATGTTTTCAATTGACTACATCACAAAATCCTAACCCAAATATGAAAAATCCAAAATCCTTTATTGAATAATGGACTTCTTATCCATAAATTAAAGGACTTAATTAAAGTCCAAAAACGGACTGTTTATCCATAAATAACAGGGCAGGTGACTGGTATTTCCTGCACCTTTGTGCGAGGGAGAATCTTCCTGAGGACAGGGCTCTGAATCAGTGATGCTGTTTTGCCTTTCAGAGTTGCTTAGTCATGGGTGTTTGAAAAGTTTTTACTGATTAATATTTTTCTTGTTTAAATTTTTTGTCCTGTTACAACTTTCACTGTTGTCACAGGCTCTTTATGCACTGACTCCTGTTATGAGACATCTCATGGTAAAGTCTTGGAGCTACCACTGGGTAATCCTGCTTCTCAGACTGACCATTTCACTTGAATGGGAGAAGCACTTTATCTCATCCAAACTTGTCTCGTTTCAGGCTGTTACAGGGTATCCTTGCGTCTCTATATGAGAAATTTCAAAGAAATAAAAAGTAAGTAGGAGTTCCTCTTGCTGACAATTCAAAAATCAGGGCGGTAAATTTTATTTTAGTGATGTGGTTATAAAACTAGAATAAATTTACAGGGGGAAAAAAAGCATCAAACAAAAGCAGCTGTTCTGCAGAGAATATGCTTGTCATTAAGCTGTTACCTCACATTGTGTTTCTCTGCAGTGCCTTCTGGCAGCATCTCAGTCCTCTGCTTTGGGGGCTCTGTCTTTTAAAATGTATTCTGCTCTGGTACCCCTCTCTAATTGCACTTGAACGTTATCAGGATGCTGTTGAGCACTAATGAGTCTTCAAAGAAGTATGTAGGGACTTTCACTTCCCTTTTGTTCATGCTAATTAAGTTAGGGAAATTTTATATTGTGCCTTGATTAATTCTGGGAATTTGTAAGAATGCAAATGAACATTGTTTATCTGGGGCTGAGTTATCTTTTGATATGCAAACACACTTTGATATGCTGATTTTCATTAACACTATTACCTTCCTCTTTGGGAAGGACTTTGAATTACAATTCCAATTCCATCCAACTCTGCACAGAAGTTGTGACTTCTGCTGCTCATGTCTTATAATTGGATACAAATTCCATAGTGTAGAAGTTATCTGAACAAATTTCTTGTTAGTCTAGCAATATCAGGAATTTAATCTTGTTTTCTCTAAGTCAAACTGTGATCTATACTAATTAAACAGATGACCGATGTGGTTCTGGATTCTTCCACAGCTATCATGGTCCCAGGGTATACAGAGATGGCCTGCATTCTGTGGGCCTTGATTGTGGCTGGTTTTACTCAATTATGCCTAAATCTAAACCTCTTTTTTTAGGGAAATCTTTAAGTAAAATAGTCTATAAGTGAATAAACAGTTTTATAAATGCTATATTTAGCATAGATTTGTTTTTTTCATGAATTGTCAGGAGCTCTGAAGGGGATCTCTTAACTGCTTTTCCTGAACAGATAAGACAGAATTTATATATAAAAAACAGGCAGTCAGTATCTTTGTAGCTTCTTTGCGTTTACATGGTGCTTCTCACTAAAAACACATATGGAGGGCTCTTCATGATGCTATTTTTATTCTTGGTTTGACTCTTAGTATATGTTGAGTGTTCTATTATAGAGCACAGAGCTAGATATGTACTCAAGTGTTGTGGATATAATAAAGAAGGATCCCTTTAAGCTTTTGCTTTCTAATTATATGTTGGTTTAGCCCACAATGTGTCCAGACATCTCTTCCTTATTCTGAAAGACACCCTAAACACTAGAAAGTGCCAAGCAAATTAAAGCACCCCATCTCAGTAAACAACCACATGGCAGAGTCCATATGTTCTAAAATTAGGCGTATCTATGTTTAAAACAATATATTAGTTCTGCTGCTAGAAAGGGAAATCAAACCAATTCCCTTGTGTGGAAAAAATCGTGTTGCATTTTGAATGACTATTTGCATAATTATAATTTCTTGTGATATTTTTCAATTTAGTCTTTTGAAGCAAACCTTGGAAGAGTATTTGCTCTAAAATAATTGTATCACAGACTTTAAATGCAAGCTGCTTTTAGTGATACTGGTGTACCTTTTAAGCTGCCTCAAGTCAATGCGCTGCCCCCAAATGAACTCTGCATTTTATATGAGAAAGTGAAATCCAAGCTTTGTCTGCTTTATGGAGGTGACCTGCTGCAGATTATGCTTCGGGACGTGTGTGATTCCCCAGGCATTCCTCTCTGCTGCCCTTCAGTCCTGCTGTTCTATGTCCTTGCTGGCCTTAGGCAGGGTTTCCTACATTTATAGGGAGCAAAACTGCTGACCCAGGGACCCAAAGCAGGGGCTGAGGCTCCTTGTGTTTCTGGGGGTTTGTGACAAAGCTCATGAAATGTTGTCACTCACTGTGTGTTTGAAGGAAAGTGCTGCATCTTTGTAAGAATTAGGGATTAGTTACATTTGAGACATGGAGATTTCCCAGAGAATGAATCTGTACCAAACCTCAGTGATTGCAACTCAAGGCAGTGAGAATTACGAATTTGAATCATTATTTTGTCCAGTTTAGTGATTAAGAAGGATGTTACACTTGAATTTATTTTATTCTCATTCTTTAGGAAAGCAATTTTCTGGCTGTAGGACAGATGAATCCAGTGGAGAGCAAGGCAAGTTTGGTCAGAACAGCTGATGCCAGTGAGCAAGACCTGTGTTCTGGGTTTAGTAAAAACCTGCCCAGTACTTTTAAATAATGTCTACATGTTCCTGCCTGTAAGCCTCAGCAAAATATAGGGAGAAATATTTTGTGAGGTCTTTTTTGACAAGTTCTATTGCTGTGACTTCAATGAACAGAATCTACCTTTCACAAGCAGGTGTTTTAGCCCTGCTGCCCCTTGCCCTGTCTTGTGTTAATATTCAACTATTAGGTAGGAGAAGTCTTGAAAGGCTTTAGTTTTTCAAAACACATAAACCCTTGAAGTAAAATAGCATATGCATCTACTTGGCTGAGTTGGTGCAAAGTGTTCTCATCGTGAGCTGAGCCTCTGCTGTCACGCTGCTGGCCAAGGTCAGGCAGCAGTGACTGGTGCCAAGGTCTTTCCTCCGGCCTCTCTTAGCCTCAGTAGCAAATCTGACATTCTGAGCAGATGCAGCTCAGATACCAAAGTAGCAAAGCAGTGGTTTATGCTGGGACAGGAGGATTCAGAGAAGGGGTTAGCTAGAATCTCATGGAAATGGGGAATTAATGGTATTGTGGTTTGTCCTCTGATGGCGTTTAACACCCCAAACTGAGAGCTCTGCTCCTTGTCCTGAGCTGCTGATATATTTCTGTATTGTGTTTGTGTGGCAAGGTTTTTTGGTAGTTGGAGGGTTACAGGGATGGCTTCTTTAGAAGCTGCTGGAAGCTTCCCCTGTGTCCCATTCTCCCATTTTTTTCTGTACTCTGCTCTGTGTATTAATTCAGGGCAAGTAAGGAATAACCCACTGGCGGGTTACTGAGTCTTACTTTTGTAACTCCTGCCTTCCCAAGACTTTGCAAAGGAGTTGAGGGTTCTGTGTTTGGCAGGGGGCAAACAGGAAAACATCTGCTCTGATCTCTCAGATAGGTGATGCTGTCATGAAAAATGCTATTGCTGAAATATTGGTCACACTCTGACACATCTCCCTTCAGAACTGTCAAAGTTTCTAAGATAATGACTCACAAAGAGCGCTAGATTGCTACATGTTTGTACTTCGAGTATACCTTCTAAGATGAAATTGTTTCTGCAAACAAAGTCCTTCTTAAAATGTTAAGGCATCATCTGTAAATTGACAGATTCGCTGAGCTGGCAAAGCACTCACAGAGAGCAGCACAGAGGCACCCCAGTGTTCATCTTGCACCCAGTCACTTCAACCATGCTGGTGTAAACCACAAGAATTGCTTGAAATAATGTGGAGCTGTTCTTCAAAAAGCAATTCATCCTACAACCAAATACCTCTCAAAATATTCTTTTGCAAAGCAATAGCGTAATATGAAGCAAGAAATACTCACTGGAAAGCAATGAACTTTTGATGTCACTTTATTTAGAGCAAGCATTTCGACTCCTGCCTAAGTATGTATAAAATGACAGATTGTTTACTTCTATTTGACATACTGTATTTTTCATTTTAAGTTTGCTTTGTAGCACAATGTTGTAAATGCAATGAATGACTCAGTCAACCTATACTTGCTAAAAGCTTTTTAGCATATTTAATCATTGTCTGTTTGGAGGTAGCACAATTTATGTGCTAAAATGCTTGTGTTGTGATATAAATTATGCTAAGAGGAAAAGTACAGTGGTTGAAGCAATCAGACTAAAAGTTGATCTGTGTAGTGAGTGCTCTGCAGAAAGAAAAAAACCCCATTTGTTTGTTGAATATTTATGTGATCATATCAAAATGATTCTTTCCCTTCTTGCTGAGAGCAGCCAGCAGTACATTTGACTTCATTACTCAGGAGGTGATTTTCCAAGTGCCCAACAATCCACACTGAAGTCCAGCTCTGTTTTCACCACATTTCTTGCTGTGTATTTTGGTTCTTAGTTAAAAGAAAGGCACATTCAATACTAGTGGTAACAGTTGGGATTAGCACTTAGAGCCAGCCAGGCAGAACTGAGTTTGAGCTTGAACAGGAGGTGAGTAAAGCATGCAGAGGTGCTCCTGGCTCTGCCACTGCTCTGTGAGAAAGACTCTGGCCGCTCTTTTTCTTCCCAATGTTCTAAGCTGCTGCAGCAAAGTGAGCACACAGTTACTGTGTGAGTAAAATCCTCTGAGGACTGGGTTCTTTTGCCTTGTGTCCCTATTATCTCCTATAAAATGTGCCAGGAATCAGAATTTATCAAAGATATCTCTTGTGTCTTCATCTACTTTTTCCTTAATTGGTCTAGCCTGCCAACTGGATGCTCAGCCACACTGGCAGCTTTTTTGACAAGCATGATTATCCACCAAGGACTAGATAGAAATCGCCAAATAATTTAATAGAATTTGCTGATTAGCCACCTGCTTATTATGGCTTTCCTCACGATTGAAATTACTGTAGTGCTGGTGGTAATATACAAACTTCTGTGGAATAGAGAAGATCACTGCCAGAAGTGCTTAGATTTGATCTGCTGTGCTGTAGACAGCAGCACTGAACTGCAAAATATTTGCTTGATGAATAGCACATATATGGTATTTTGCCACATAGTGTTTACTACTTGTTTATCTTCAGCTGAATTATGTCAGTGAAATTTGAAGTGAAGAGAAAGAAATATTTGAGTTCAGCCTCAATTCTAAAGCCAGGGTAGGTGCTTCTGGGCTTGGATGAGTAACCCCTCTTGGTCATCAAGAATTTATGTAGTTATGAAGGAAAAAAACCTCTGTGGTAAAACACAGTGTTATAGTAAGAAGTATTCCAGCCTCTCTTTCTTCTAGTTTATCCCAAAACAATCCTTAAGCATAATCATCCAAAAGTGTTTGTACACTTGTAAAAGAGTTTTGTATACTCTACAGTGAGTAAAGAAACAGATTTTCTTTTCTGTTATGAGCAAGAAGGTTAAGTATTTAAAGAAATACTTGGTTATGACAGTGAGTATAGCAAATGGGGTTACTTAAAAAATGTTGTGATGATTGAGAAGCAGATAAGTGATACCACTTACACATTTATATCAGGGAATTCAGGTGAGATGAAGATTTGCTAGAACTGGCAGGCTGTAATGGGTGCAAGGAAAATCACATTTGATTGCACCACATCCCACATTTATGGAGTGAAGTGCAGGAGAGAAGTGTTTGTTCATTCCTTCTCTACTGGGATTTGGCTGAGGGGGGTGCACTGATGTTTGGCTGGTTTGGGTTGGGTTTTTTTGTTCAGTTCTAAAACTCTTCCCAGAGCTTTTCTGTGGGTTTGTCAGAGCAGTCAATGGCTTTAAAAGTCAGTATGGTATCTCCTTGTGCCTTAGGGAGCCAAAGTGAATTTTTTGTTGTTAATACCTCCTGTCTGCTATTCAGGAACCAATGCCGTTATCTCCAAAATCAAAGCAAGAGACTGCATTTACTTTCAAGGAAGCAGAATATATTTCTGCTTTGTTTGGTTTTTAATAATACACAATGTCTGAAGCTAAATGCATGTGAAGTATCTTCACATAGGCAAATGAGATTCAAATATAGATTGCACTGCAAACTGGCCAGCTTTGATTAGGAGATGAAATACAGGTAAATCTCTTTTGGCTTCCCCTGAAAACTGAAAGCACTGTTCCCTACTTAAAAGGCATCAGCTGAAGAGCAACTGGAACAAAAGAATTGTTATTCCTGTCTAAAATAGAGAATTATTGTCAGGCTTTTGTTATCATCATGAGAATCTGTTTTATAGAACAGTACAGCTGTCTAGATGATACATTTAAATCTCCTGCTGAGTTTTTTTATGGAAAGAACTACTTCCTTTATTCATTATCAACTTTTTCTTTTTTACAGACAATATTGATTTTGTTTTTGCTTTTTTGTCTGTCTTGCAGATGTTAATTGTTTAATTCTGACCTCACTTAATCCATTTTTACACAATATTGAGTACGTTTGGTGTCAGTTTACAGCTGAGATAGAAACTCATTGTTTCTTTGGGTAAGAATGAGCGTGTTTGGATCTGTGATAGAGCTTACTGAAAAATCTAAATGCAGAACCAGCCATTAAAGCAGCTGCAAAATTCATTCACCCTAATCTGTGAGAAGACCTGTCAGAGGTTTCAGTTGTCACTGAACTTGTTTAAGTCACATCAGAAAGTCAGAAGCCTTTCTGACTGAGAGCTTGGCAGACTGTGTGAATGAGCTGCTGCTGCTGAACCAGTTTCTGTAACTTGGAAACAAAGCAGAAACATAGCCAGTCCAAAACTGCAGTTTGTTTACTGCACAAAACTTATTTTTGATATTTTAAGTGAACATCTTGTTGTTGGGGTTTGGCTTAATTTAGTGAGTTGTAATTTGGCTTCTCAAGAGAATCTGATATTCTACATGTTGAGTGAAAAAAATGTTTTCCGAGAGCTTTTATGCCAGCACTGAAACTTAATAGTCTATTCAGTCCTGGAAACAGGAGCAGAGAACTACTGGTACATGCAGTCATGTTCTCTGGAGCAATATTTCACAGGAAAGCAAGAATTTCTACTGACTTTTATATGTGAAGTAGTTTACACATTGAAGAACTACAACAGTCTCTGCAAAACTGCTTTTAACTATATTTCACGAAAGGGAGCATTGCCAGCTGTCCTCACTTTTTGAAGCTTGGCTGAAAAGAAAATATTCTGTTAGTTTCCATAAGAGCCCCAAACAATTTCTGAAAACCTGCCTATCTTCCCTGTTCAGAGAGAGGATTCATCGCTACTGACTCTGCTCCCGATGTGGCTAAAAATCAGTTCGCAAAGCCTTTGAGAGTTGTCTTCAGACTCTGGAACTGCTGTTTGAGGCTCAGTGTTGCAGACAAAACTACATTTTCTTCTGCTTTTTCCTCTCCCTGTGTTTGGTCCCCAAGTTTAGTCCTTGTGCCTTTTTCCCTACAGATAAAATTTAAAAATTGGCATTAATGTGAGCCAAGGACATTGCTAGCCCATATTATAGATTAGCCATATCGTGCCTCCTCTGCTTATAAATTTTGAAAGTTTTGACTAGTAGAGAATATCTGATCCTCTCAAAACCCATAAATGCAAGATATTGTGGATTTTTCATTACCTTTTAAGAATTATGAGCAACATATGATGATTTTGTTTCTGAAACCTTGCCTGATGATCACTTGCACACTGAGGTTATTAGATACTCACACTGCAATTCTGTGCCAGTTACATCTTTTCTCACACTACTGCCAAATTTTTCTTGATCATAAAAAGTCCTTTAAAATCTGGCAAGAAATCTTCTTTGTTCCTGTTTCTGAGCTTAAATCAAACTCAGAAAGGTATTTTTTTTTAAAGATGACCCTGGCATTAGTCTTTAAAAATTAAATGTTGAGGACTGGTTTGACTTGAATCTGTTTTTTCCTCCTTGCTTCTTCACATGGAGCTCTGTTAAGACAAACTCTTCTTGTAACAAACATCCCATGGTGGAGGATAAGAAAGAGAATATACAGGAATCATTACAGAATATACCCAAATCTGTCAGTTATCTTGATCATGCTATAGTGTAGTTTTTTGAAGGAAAAAAAAAACCTGTCTAGAAGCTTAAAATGAATGACTTGTGATTTTTCCTTAAGTGCATCATTTGAGAGTTTCTCTGGTGTAATTTCAGGTCAGGTGTCAGCACAACACCATGAAATCTCCATAATGCAGCATGAGTTAAAATGATGTCTAGATCAGACCTGTACGTCTCTACGTTGGTAGATGAGCAGGTGCTGAGAAATCTGAATGTCTGGGAAGGTTTCTGTGTATATTCTAGTGTAATCACTCTGGTTTTAGTTCTGAGGTGGTAAGTTCAAGTATTTTAAATCAGTTCTGGAAAATTCAAGGATGGGAAATAGACTTCCCCCAGGAATTTTATGAGAGTTAATGAATCATGCTATAAAAACAAGGTTGGAGTTCAAATCCTGTGTTAAAGAAATGTAATAAGGGGAATTTTGTTATAACTGTAAACTCTTGGTAGGTGGTTTTACCTTAGGAGAGAAAGTTAAAACTTAAGTGAGACTACTGATCTTTGTTTGCTAAGAAGTGACTTCAACAAAAATGCTCCAACCCAAAGGTTAGAAAGGGTGTTTTGTTGAATGAATGGTTTCATCCACTTGCTCTAAAGCCTGTTTCAGGCCACTCCTGTGTGTTTTGTTTTTTTATGCTATCTGAAACTTTACAGACACATTTTTCCCTGTTCAGCAGCTTTACCCATACCTTGGACTTGTGGGTGGACTCTGAGAGCAGAGCAGTGGCACTGTGGGCCAGCAGCAGTGGCTAAGGCTCCTGCAGAATTTTCTCTCTGGTTCAGTTTCCAGTGGATTTACACATTTTTCTCAGCTGTGAATTTAATTTCATCCCCATCATCATAACTTTCCTGTAGAGGATGACAATGTTCCACTGGACTTGAAAAGCAAAAGGAAACATCCTTTTACTGCCTTACAAGCTCATTGTACCCTGGTGTCACTTGAAGTGTTCACACCTCTGAGTAAAATTTTGATGGATATCTTTGTATCACCAACTTAACAACTTCATATTAGGTTATGAGTCTTCAGGTTTTGAAAGGACTGTGAATATATGTTGCAGTTCTCATTTGTGCTGAGGTCTCTGGGGTCCCATGTAATGTCCACAGAAATCAATAAAAAGATTTTTGTTAATTCTTCCTGTTGCATTTGGATTCCTACACATGAGGATACAAAGGTTTTGTAGGCCTCAGGATTTCTTGTTTTTAGGATTTTATGATATAGGAGTTGTCATATGAGATGAAAGCAAGGCTCCCCTATCTCTAAACTCTCTCTAGTAATAGTCTGCACGAGTTTTTGACGGGAGAACATGAGAAACATTGCTGGAACAGTAAAAGAAGAGCTTCCCCCAGAGGACTTTGTTTCCTCCTATGTGTGAGAAGCTGAATAAAGACTTGAAGCAGGAGGATTTACACAAAGTTTTAAATCTTATGACTAAAAATAATTTTTTCTTGTTGAACTGGGGATAACTTGCCCTCCACTCTTCCCCTGCTGTTAATTAAATCCTCTTCATCTGTCAACAATAGAATGTGAGGTTTTTCTCAGTCTCCCATATAAATGGTTAAATCTATTTATTTTACACAATGTCCTAAATTCTGCAGCATGATTTGCATTTATATCTGACTTGTTTTTTATGTGTACTTTTCTTCTTTTTTTTGGCTATGTATTTTTCATAAGCACATTTTTTATACCTTTTTAGTTTATATTTACAGAGCTTAGCAAATCACAATGTTTCATGCAATCTGTCTCTGCTTCTGCTGAAGAGCAGTTACTGATTTGATGAGAAGCCAGCACTTTTAAGGAGGGTGATAAAGTTGGGCTCTTAAATCTATAAATAAATGGGGTTTATATATACTTTTTATAGGTTGTCTAGTTTCTAAGATACCTTCACAATTCTGTTGGTTTAGTGATAGCTCTTGATATATGGAAGTTGAAGTTCTTCCTGTTTCTTGTGGGGCTTAATCTAGAACCTCAGAACAAAAATGCCTGCCCTTGGTTTCCACATGGCTGTGCTTGAGAACACAACACGAGGCATTATCACAAACAAGGGACAACTTGCAGCTCAGTCTGTGTGCCAGTGCAATAGATCTTCCTCATGGGCATGATTGATGAATTAGTGTCCTGCAAGGAAAAGATAATTATGTGCTGCTTTGTGTTTCCAGTAACTGATCCGTAAGAGTGAGCTGAATCCCCCGTGTGTGTAACGGCTCAGTTTCACTGAAAACACAATGAAAGCTGACCAAGGTGTGATTCAGACTTGTCATTTTTATGCCTTAGATGATGCTGATGGGAGCCCAGAGGTGGAAGTGAGAAGTAAACAGCACATAGCTCAGTGTTCTGGCCACTGTGGTGTTCAACAGGAGTTCCCTACTCCTGTCTGCCAGGGTGCTGCTCCTCTTTGCACAGCATCTCCTGTGAGATGTTTGAGCCATGGGAATGTGTTGATCATCTCTGTTCCTCCCTCCCTGCTGTCTGTAGACCTCTCCAGTGTGGCACTTGCTGCCTGTGCTGCCAGCAACAAGCAGCTGCCTGGGGCTGGGCTGGTTTACACATTACTGCAGGCTGTTATGTATTCTGTGTGGATCCACTCTGCGCCTGCGGTGTCACAGAGTCATGGAATGGTTTGGGTTGGAAGGGTTCTTCAAATGTCTCTAATGCACATCAGAGAGGTGGCTTTTTGGTTTAATGTAAATTAAATAGTGTCTGGATTAAGACTTAAAAGATAGGTCTTTTTTAATCACATAAGAACTGACCACACAAAATTGAACTGAAGATGGGTCTAGCCCAATGTCCCTTTTTTTTTCTTTTTTTTTGGCAGACAAAAAAAGATGCTTGGGAAAGAGTCTAAAAATTGGGCAATGGTGTAGTGGGACATCCTCAAGGATGCCTTCCCCATCCCAGAGATTTGTGGCACCTAATGGGTGGCCTCTTTCTATTTAATTGGTGGGGAATTTGGTGAGGTGCCACCCACAGAAGTTCAAGGACTGTGCTTAAGAGGGAACCTCATAATTGAGACAGAGTGTGTGTACATCAATATTCTGGCACTGGTATTTCTTCATATCAAAGGAAGACCCTATCTCATAAAATAAGGTGTGATTGCTTGATTTACAGAAAACTGATTTGTGTCTCAGAGAAACCTTGACTTTTGCAGCTTGTTCAGAACGCATACATTGTTACTTTCTTTTATCTTATATGCCATGCAATTAAAAAAGCATGGACTTTTCTAAAGGAGGGAAAAAGTTGATCAGAAGAGCCTGAGAGTGCTGTTACAAGACAGAAAATGATGCTCTGATCATGTTTTGACTTTTTTTTCACATTTGGACACTGAATTTAGCAACCTCTTGACTTTTTCTTCTTAATCAGGACTACACTTTTTTTTGTTCAATTAAAATGATGTTTTGGAGCTACTTGGCTTCAGAAAGGTCATGTTGTAGAGCCTAATGCAGAACAACTGCCAGTTGGTTCTCCATTCATTAGCTCTGCTGAAGGACACTTTTAAGATGAGAAGGAAGTCAGTGGCACAAAATTTTTTCTCATGTCTTCTGATTCCAAATTTTTTGCCCATAGTATGCAGCTTGTAGTATGTGCTACATGCAATCTCTGTGATATTTTCTTTTTTTCCCCTGTTTTCTACCAGAAAAACTTTCCAGGTGAGTCTTGATATCTGCATCACAAAGGTTTCTCCTTCATTGCAAGCTCCATCAGAAGTTCATGTGCACTTCTGGGTCAGCACTGAACAATGCATTTGTGGTTTCAGGAGCAGCAATCCCACCCCACTTGCCTTCCCATGGCCAGATTTCCTGGAGAGGTTTGGTGATGCTGGAGAATTTGTGCTCCTGCCTGAGACAGAATCCTGGTGATGCAAGGGAGACTCAGGAATTTGTTGTCTCAGAGCTTCAGGAGATGTTCTTTAACCAGGTCTCTGTGGTATTTTAATTTAGGGTTCAGCCCCATTCAATCCCAGATATGAGATCTTTGTAAGAAATGCTTAACCTTCATTTCCTTTGAATATCTCTTTGGATATGTTTTGAAAATTAGGATGTTTGTTGTAAATCCATGGAAGCTCTTAGACTTGGGAGGAGGAACAAGGGTCAAGTGTTTAGCCTACAGCCTTTTCACAAGCTCATTTAAAAAAAATTATATACTAGGTTTTCTACAGGAATGTGAAACATGGCTTTTCCTTTTAACCTCTGTTGGTCAGGATTTTGTCATTAGATTAAGTCACTTTAGAATTTTAAAACATAGCAAAATAATGTATGAATAGAACATTCAGTTATCAAATTTTACTCTCACAGGGAATTAATGAGCAAAGACCTCAGCAGAGCTATGAATCTGTTTATTTTTGCAAGGTAATAGGAAGAGCAGTCAATATTTTTGCTGTGCTTGTGCAATTTTGATTAGCTTTCAGATGTGGATTGCCTGGACTTGACAATAGTAGTTTCTGCCTCTTGCCAAATTTTTGCCCAGGTTAATTTGGCTCTACTTCTGTAACCCAAAGCAAATGGAAATTTTCAAATACAAAGCATGTCAGAGATCAAATCACTGGGAAATGTGTAATTTTGCATGAAGGAAAACCTGTTGTGACAAAAATCATCAATAAAATGATATAATATGGATAAAATGGTGTCAATATGTAAAATAACAGTATTTACTAAGATGTAATGAGTTGATATCCTTGGCTTGATTGCAAACATTTTTTATAATATTTCCCTTGATTCGTTGCAATGAGGGTACATTTGACTAGGGTATACGTATTTTTATCACATTTATTTACCACTTCTGGCAGCTGAAGATATCAGTGACATTTAACTCACATGGGTAAATCAACAAGAAATATATCCTGTTCCAAGCAAATGTACACTGTATTTAGCACAGATAAAATCCTCTGAAGTATGAGTTCTTAATTCACTGTATTTGCCCCACAGCTTTGCTGCAGTTCCAGGTAAATATAAAGGTATGACATGATGGACCACTGTATAATAATAATAATAATAATAATAATAATAATAATAACTCCATTAGTCTTTATTTACGGGTTATAATTTAATTATTCTTTAATTACAGGTTTAATTTTCTGATTTGTTGTTTTCTCACATTTCTCATTCTCTGGTGTGGAATTGAGCAAGTGGCTGTGTGGGGCTGAGTTTCAGAGTGGGATTAAACCATGACACCAGTGCACAGACATCCAGGAATTCTTGTCTCTCCCAGCACAGGGAGCAACTGGAGCCAGAGAACCCCTGCACTGCCTCCTGTGAGTCTCTCTTTGCCCGGAAGCACAGTGAGGAGAGGGGTGTGACCTCAACTTTGGGAAGGATCTCTCACCCCCTGTTTTAGCCACAGCCCATAATGCTACAGAACAAACGGCCCTTTAAACATTTTGGTTTCATTGGATTGACATTTTCTTCCAAAAACCAGAATATTTCTGACTCATTGTAGTCCCTACTACAAGCTCAGTTTGCTAACTTCGTGCAAAAGAAGTAGGAAACTTGATATCTACTGCAAATTACTTACCCTGGAATGTAATACAGTGTGTAGTGACATGAATTCATCTCTTAATATGCTCTGCAGTGCTGAAAAATGCTCCAGATGCCTGAATATAGCATTGCAGCAAGTTCTGATGACAAAAACATATTGCTCTTCTCATATTTAATCTAATACTTGCTCTGTGACAGAAGGTTGCTTTTTCAAGCTGTGAATCTTCCTGGTCTGGAAGATACAAAAATAATGCTTTTACTGGTCTCCAGGACTTGCCAATAAATCAATAATAATTTGATTTTTTTTTCCTGATACATTTGATCAATGAAGTAAAAAAATTCACAAAGTTTCTGTTTAGAATAAATATTCTTTTCAGAAGCCTGATAATTCACTAAGTTTCTGTTAAGAATAACCATCTTTCCAAAAGCCTGACCTTTCTGATGAGAAGATATTTTATCCTATGAGATTTTTCTGTGTAAGTGTAGTCCAAGTGTTCTCAATCAATTGCAGTAGTTTTCTAATTTAATAGATGATTGCTGGGTCAATGGCACATTTGTAACCATTGCCTGAAGTTGTTTTTTCCTCTTGTCATCAGAGGAAGACATTAACTTCATAATATTTACATGGTTTAGTATTTTAATTTTTGTTGTAGTAACGCTGGACATTTTACTGCAGAAGAAACTGGGAATGTTATTTTCACTTCTGAGTGTGGAGGTCAGGACTGGAGTTGATGAAGTGTTTGAAAATTCTGTGCCAGTTGCTACAATGCGCCTCGGGGCTTTTTGTTTGTTCCGGCAGTCTCTTAGTTTGAATAAATTGGATAAGATCTTTTAGAGGATGAGCTAGAGTAGCTCCATCTGCAGTGGATCTTGAAACCCCATTGCCCTGGGAATCCTGTGCCTCCTAAACAACTCCCTAGCAAGCACCCTGCCATGCAGCATTGCCAGCTGCTCTGGTTTTGCTCTCCTGATTATAGGTTTGTTACACCACAGATGTTTAGGGATACTCCAGGAATTTTGTGTAGCAGTGGGAAAATTTCGAGCACTGCCTAGTACAGATCACTCGTGTCTTGCTAATATCAAGCATTTGTCCTTGGAAACAGAAACTTAATATCTATCTTTAATTTATGCTTGTGTTACTCTTCCAAATCTTCTTTTTTCCTATTTATTTTTTATCTTATTTTCATTTTTATTAAAAAAAACCAAAACAAAACCAAACCCAAACACAGAATGTGTTTAACAATGCTTGGTGTGTTTTGTGCTGTTAATTATCAGAAAAGCAATGGTTTTGCACGAGTCTCTGGAATGTTTGATTGTATTTTGTGGTTTTGCTGAGAAGGGCCCAACAAAGCATGGCCCCAGATCTCCGTGGGCATTCCTTGTGCCACAAAGCCCTGTGAACGTGGTGTTCTGACAGGAAATACTGTGGGGGTCACCAGGCAGGTTAGCTCGGGTTAGTGGGACAAAAACATCTTCTAGCTTGGGGCAGGCTCTTGTCCTGCTGACTCAGAGGATGGATGTGGCCTCAAATAACTTCAGTCTCTGTTTGCTGTCAAGAAATTTGATTGCAGATTTATCGTGGTCAGAAGATATGAGTGAAAAAGGAGGTAAAGATGTGAAACATGTAGGCAGAGGGTGTGTGAACTATTTCTACCCCAGGCAGGGCAAAGCCATATTTTGGAGCGCTTTATGGTGTAGAAGAAAATCATGGCTTTTCATTGCTACAAAAGCAGGCACTATTTGGAATTTAAACCATTTCTTCCCCTCTATTCCTCAGCCGTGCAAAAGCCACTGTCAGACGGAGACGCCTCAGGGATGTAGATGGAGAAATAAAACTGAATGAAGAGGAACAAATATTCATGTAGTTCAAGGATGTGGAGGGTCCTGACGTGTTAGAAGGAGGAGGTACATTGTGAGATAAAGTGAGGTTTGATCAATCCTTGCAGACAGAATCTGTTTAAGGCAGAGGAATCATCTGCAGCAAGCTGCCACCCAAGTAATTTGTTTCTAAAAGTCTTCCAGTTAATACAAGGTGCCAGAGTGCTTTACACTTTGGAAATGGAGAATCCTGGTTAATTTATGTTTTCTGTTTCTGAGGGCTGTGGGGTCAAAGTACATTATTTTCACAGAAGGAGAGAGGAAAAAATAGTAAAATTAATATTCAGCATGCATATCCACAGTATGTAAGAGCAGATGATAGATGCTATGCATATGTGTGAAAGCTGGTGTCAAGAACTTGTGAATTTAAACTTTAGGAGGACAAAGCTTCATTCTAGCACATGAGTTTGTTCAGCTTTTTCCTCTATACTGAAGTACTTGGGAGCAGACAACAATTACGATTAGTAAATCTCTCTTCTTACAAATTAACAAAAAGGGATGAGAGCAGCTTCCAGTGGCCACCTCTCAAGCTTGCACTGATAATTTAAATAATCTTGAAGCATTGTTGAGGAAGCACATTAAGGAAAAATGCTTTTTCCCATTGTTTTATTATTTGGCTTTACAACAGAGGGTGTTTGGTTTTGTTAGTAGTATGGATGGATTAGCTATTAATGCTAGAGTTGGATATTGTTTATAATTAATTCATAATGAATAGAGATATGAAAGTTTCAGCAGCTCTCAAAAAGAAGCAAATTGAATGCTAGGATCTATAATGAGAGAGAAAATAAAGCAGAAAGCCCTGCGGTCTTGGTGTCCCTGCATCCTGAATACTGTGCCTGGTACTGATCCCATTTCTGTAAAAAAGATATCAGAATCTTCAACAGAAATTTTTCTCTAAAGAAGGAACTAGATAATGCCTGTCAGGAATGTTATAGGCTTGGGAAATGACAGGGGAAGAGATATCATAATTAAATTTTCCCAAGGGTTTTTCTTCTACATGGATCCATAATTTATATTACCATTGCAGGGACTTCTCTTAGTCCCCTTAGTAACTGTGGGTTTGTTTACCAATTACAGAACGCAAGAATAAACCAGTTTGATTGCATTTTAAATCTTCCAGGTTTTCTTCCTACAGCAATTTACTCTGCTTCTGTTGTCCAGCCTCAGGATTCCCCTTAAAAATCTATTTCCTCTTTAGAATTTGTAATCCAATTCTGTGCTGCAGCATAAGCAAATCTCACCCAGGATCATGCCTAGAAAGAACTGAAAGGATACACCAGTGTTAAATTCAATGTCTCATGACTTGCTAATTAAGACTTCTTTCGAATTTGGTGTATTACTTTTGCCAAATGTTGAACTCTGAAACAAGTGCTTCCAAGGAAAAAATGTTACTTATTAGACACAGCATTTATTACTTTGCATCAAGTTTTGAATTTAATGTGATATGACACTAATGTTCAGAAAAGTGCTTTTATTTTATGGATTCCTTTCTTTGGATTGCTGTCCTGCATGTGAAAATTATCTGTGTATCTTTTTACTACCAAACACATAGTAAGAGCTCTATTGCCCATTTTATTGTTAGATCAATATAACCCCAAATATTGGTTTAAGGGCTTCTCCTACTGTAAAAAAGGGAGCTAAGGATATGGAAATATATGCAAGATATGCAAATACAGAGGAAGTGAAGAATGTTGGAGAGCTGTGCTAGCTCTGTGCTAGGCTATAGAATCTCGTGGAGTTGTCACTGCCAGGGAGCCCATCTTTGTTCCTGAGATCGTGTTGGCAGCTGCCTTATGGGCTGTGGCATCGGCACCTTGCAGTAACCTGAGCCTGTGTGAAGGAAGTTCTGTCTGTAAGAGCTCTGAGTAAAGTCTGGGAACTCTTTTGGGCATCTGATTTCTGAGCTGCAAACTGGGCTTCAAGGAACTGGCCAGCGCAACAAAGGCAGCGGGAGAGTTGCAGACCCTAAAATCTCTCAGCCTGGAGGCTGCAGATGTGTGATAAGCCATGTTCTGCTTCATGCACGCTGCAGTGAGGAACTGAGTGCTGTTGCTTCCGTGAAATGAAGCTGTGACACGTGTGTGATGGGAAACTTGTCCCCAGCCACTGCAGAATGCAGCCTCTCACCTCTGCCAGGTGTGCAGAGCTCTCTGCTGTCATGCTGCTTGCAGGGATGCTTCCCTCCCTTTTCTAGCCGCTGTTTTTGTGCCTGCCCCCCTATTTCTGCCTTTGATGAAGTCATTTCAGGCCTCCATTGTGTCATATTTTAGAGTAGATCCAACCACAAAGCCCTCCTAGCAACCTGGAGTTGAGGAAAGTCCATTTTCAAAGTTGTAGATACAGGGTTATTGAGTCATTTATGCTGGAAAAAACCTCCCATCTAATCAAGTCCAACCATTAACCTGGAACCACTAAACGATGAGTCTGAGTGCCACATCTACATCTCTTTTAAAGCCCTCCAGGGATGGTGACTCAACCATTTCCCTGGGCAGCCAGTGCCAGTGTTTGACAGCTCCTCTGCTGAATATGTGTGTTAGAGCAAACAAATTGCAATTTGTGATTCATTGGCAGCAGTGATAAGAAAGGAAGAAGGAGTAATAAATTGATAAAGCAGTTATAATCCTGGCTACCTCCAAAATAAGAAAAAGAAAAATGAGATTTTTTTTTCATTGTTTTATTTTGTTCCATTCTTGATGCTTTTGTGTCTGGCAGTAAATTGTCACTGCAGATCACACCTCTGACTGTATTTCAGTTGTAAGAAACCTGGAGCTGAAAGAAGTGCGATTATCCGGAGTACTGGAGTGACCTGACTGCAGAATGTGGCAGCACTCTGTTCTCACTTCTGCAGTCAGACATACTAGATTTGTGTGATGCCTTCAGCTATTACACGGACATTAAAGCCTTTTTCCACCATTTGATAACTTTCCTGATGGGCAACATAAAGGACAAGCAGAACTAGTTTTGCCTACAGGACTGCTATAAAATGTTTGGAACTTTTCTGTACTTATACTCTCTGTGCTTGAAAAATCTTGTTTGGAGACCCTTTTGCAAAATAAAGTTTCAGATTGGGCTCTGAATTCTGATTTACTTATTGTTCAGTATCCTTGCACTCACTCTTTCCTGTTAAAGGCACATGATTCATCTGCCTGGAAAAGATTTAGCCAAAATGGTTTTCTTGATTTCAAATTTTAATTAAAAATTAATTTTTTTCCAATCAGGAAAGAGCAGTTAATTTTGGTGGAAGGAATCTGGAGATGAATCTTGGATTGAATCAGAGAGGAAGAACAGAAAGGACTGGAAAGGAGCTACAACAAAAGACAAAAATCCATACAAAATGTTTGTGCTGGGGGTAGACCTGTCTGCATATATGCATATGTTATATATCTTATACAATATACATATTATATTATATCTATATATCTTATATATATGATATATAGTAGATATACACATATATAGTATATATACTATATATACTTATACTTAAAAGTAAATATATACTTTTATATAAGTAACAGTAATATACTATAAGGATAGTATTACTATACTATGCTGATAGTATAGTATGCTATACTTATAAGTATATATACTATAGTGTAAATAATAGTAATACTACATACTTATATATAAATATATACTTATATATAAATATATAGTAAGTATACTTATATAGTATTAGTATAGTATAAGTATATAGTATAAGTATACATTATACTATATATACACTTATATATGTGTTTATATATACTATATATCTTATCTGCTTATGAATATGCAGATATTTATATTTTCATAAATCCAAACAAATATCTCTTGCCTGGAAGGATTATCAGTTTCTTCAGTTAACTGTGGGGGAAAGCTGAGATGTTAGGTAAGAGCTTTTAAGTATAAGGCAGCTGAGCCTGAGAACACCTCATCTCAGGGACAAATAAAGAATATTTTCTGCTGTTCATAGAGGCCCATCCTGATAATGTGCCAGGGCTGCAAGAGGAACAACCTTATTGATTAAAGTGCAATTTTGTTGTAGTGAGTGCAAGCAAGAAGTGTCACTCTTGCAATAACAAGGTACAGAACACAAACACAGCCCTGTGGAGGAACACTGTGGACACACAGGGTAAATAGAGAGGTATTCAAGCATTGACACAAAGTGGAAAAGGGAATGAGGAATAGAAGATCACAGGGATATAGAAATGGGCTTAGTAACAGTAACAAGAAATATCCGGCTGTGCTTCTCTTCTGGACAAGAAGGGGAAGAAAGTGGAGGAAAAAGCCATTAACATTAAAAAGCTTTTAATGTTAGATTCTATTGTAGAGAGGATTGATTGCCTAGTCTTCCCAAATGGACACTGATAGATGAAAGTGTCTCTGGACAAACCTTAGAGGTTTTTGTGCAAAAAGGCACTCTGACATTCCTTGTCAGGACTGTAGCAAATGGATTTCAGTGGTAGTGGTTTGTATTTGAAAAGTTGGGATATATGCTTGGTTGGTGGCTTCCTTTAGAGAAGTTTTAGCTCTGCAGTATTTTAGAAAATCCAAAAACTTTTATTCATCAGATTTGAAAGCAAGTTTCAAATCTGAATTCTCATTAATTTCTCAAGAAAATGCTTTAAAACTTTCTTTTTCCATATTATTATTTTTATTTAAAGTTTATTCATCTCCAAAGGTCTTTTGCAAAAAAAGTCCTTTACTTACACAAGCTTCCCAAGAAACTCTGGCAGACTTATTTCAGCTTGTCTGGTGGAGCTGTGGGTCACTGTTGACACCACTCTGGTCAAGGTCCAGATCCAGTGAAATACACTCAGAGCTCTGGACACAGCAGAACTGGGAGATGAAGGATGCACCTGCTCCTGGGAGAGCAAAGTGTTTCATTTACTTGAAAAAGCACCTACAGCTTCCAGAAGATTATGACTCACAAGTTTGCTCCTGCAGGAAATAAGGCACCTTAAGGCTTTATTCTGATTTAGAAATCTTTTGAAATATCAGAATTGCTCTCAGAATAAAGGCACCAGCTTTGTCTGGAAGCCAGTGATATTTGTGTGTATGCTTTATCTCTCTGCATTTGGCACAGCTTTGAGCTGGATATATGACTTGATTTTTAATCTTACTATTATTATATACTAAACTATTGCCTTAAAAAATGGATAACTTTCCAGTAGTTCTTTCCAAGCAGTTTGCTTAGGCTGGCTTTGTGCTTGCCACAGGATAACAGCCTTGTACAAACTTATGTTGCCATAAAAAGCACGTTCCTGCTGTTTTGTCCTTGCAGAGGGAGACTGGTTAGGGTATGGTTTGTGGGAGAATCAGTGGAATAAAGGAATAGTTCAGTCTGATGTAAAATCCTTGAGAAAGGTTATAAGGGGTGATGGAAGCACAAGAGGGGCTCTGTCCTGAAAATTTTCCCTGATTTGCTTTTTAAAAGGAAAAGCTCTAAATGCAGAAAAATACAGTTCCTTGTTCTCACGAATATTTCCTTCCTTGGTAACTGTTTCCAAGCCAAATTGTTGACAAAAACCAAATCAAAACTCACTCTAGTCTTTGAAATCACTTGTCAGTTTTCCCTCTCCTGTTTTAAAGTCTGTATGGGTGGACGGGTCGGTCTGGTGAATGCTTTTTCTGGAGTGACTCCAGTGGCAAGAGGTCTCATGCTGGGGTTAGTGGCCTGAACCTGGAGGGGCTTCCAGAGCAGGGATAAACCTCTGTCAGAGACCAGGCTCCCAGGAAAATCAGGCTGTGCCCATTAATTCAAGTTTGCCTCTCGCTGCTCCCCTGTGCCGGTGTCAGCAGCCTGTGTGCAGCAGCACCACAGGAGGTGTTGCACAAATTCCCCAGCACTGAGTGCAGGGAGATTGTTTTATTTTTGCCTTGCCTGCTTCAGCTCCATCTGTGTTTCCTATTGGAGATCTGCAGCTGTATGGATGTTTGCAGAGAATTCCTTGGCAGCATGCAGTCAAACACCAGCCAGGGAAACACACTTTGGATGGAGGAATGATCCCATCTTTCTGAAATTACTTGTTTTCTTACTCTCATGGTACCGAGTCCAGAAGGACTCTCAGAAGGACAAAAATTGGAGGCTAGCAATGTTTCTGCTTTGGTTTAACTGAAGAGGTTACTAAAAAAAAATTTGTTTGGTTCTGGTGTTTTTTTTCAATTAAATATTTAAGTGCATCTTTTATTTTTCTTATTTCCCAAGCGCATGGAAAACATTTTAAATTTAGTAAGATTTTAGCAAAATTTTAATTAAATTTAGTAATTTTAGCAAAAACGTATCTTTTTTGCTAACATGCAGACATGCACCTGAAAGTGAGGTTTTTTTATATTCTGGATGGTAAGATGACAGAACATTAAACAAAGAGAAATTTGTGGATGAGTGAATTTGTCTCCAAGTTATTGTATTGTTTTTAAAACAAATTTCCCTTTACTTAAAGCTGTCTAGATTTTCAAAGGAACCTTTACCATCTTAGTCTTGTTAGCCACGTTTGCAGTCAACTCAAAATTATTCCCAAAATAGATACTGATAAAACAGTCCACAGACCTTTGCAAAAGGGAGTCAAGAACATGTTTCTGTCCAAATATTTGAATTTACTGTTATTAATGGCACAGATACGAAGTGCCAGGGTTATGCAGTAGCAGAAATCCCTGACAGTACCATGGCACAGCAGAAGTCATGAGCACCTGCTTCAAAGATGGCTTTTAACTTCTGACCAAGGGTTTCTGATGGACAGGGTGACCCCAAGTCTTGCATCTCTGGAAGTCTCCTGTAAGAAATATTTTTTTTGGAGAAATTAAATTTACAATGATGGAAAACTATAAATGATAATAAAAATAAATCTCAAACAGCAGAATTTGATTAAAAGTGAATGAGGCAAACATGTCTCAGTCTCTGTGTGCCCAGGGTCTCCTGGGTTATGTGAATTTTATTGCACACAGAGGGGAAGCTGCTGGTGTTTGAGTTGTGCTGTGACCTCAGCTTTCAAGGAATGTGGGAGCAGGACTCAGGACAAGCAGTGCCTGAGGCAGGGAATTCTGACTCTGCTCCACAAAAATTACCTGTTGCTGCTGCTGACTGCAAATTCCAGGCACTCACAATTCAAAATGCACATAAAACCCTGCAGCATGGCTGGTACCCACTCTGCAGCCCAAATGCATCCCAAACTCACTGGGAAGTGGGATGTTTGATGTGATGTTCTATTATCCCTGATAAAATCAAACATGTGGACTTCTGTATTTACTGACTGTCCAGATTCCCTGAGATTAAACAGCAGAGAAATCAGGCTTAAGAATTTGTCTCTAACTGTATTTGTCTGCTGTATAATTGTGGAGATTAATTGAGTCTTCTATAACATTGGGGACACTTCATCTGCTGCCTTTGAGCAGCAGGGATGGGTGATGGGTGCCCCCATGATTGTTTCCTATGGTAAGAGTGCATATGATGTCTGTTTTCATCTGTGAAAATCCAAAAGTCTTTGAAGTTGTAGAGAACAAAGTATTCTGGGATGTCAGCAGTGAATTCAGGACACCAGGGACATGGGGTAAATCTCTAACCAGACTGGAGTTTTGCTGAAAACTCCCCAGTGCTCCGAATTGAGGCTTAAACTAACACCAACATTTTATTGTGGTTATGCCATTTGTTTTCCTTGCTGTGGAAAATATATAAAACTGAGGAGGCAAAGCACAGAGAAACAAGTATGATACTAAATATATTAATACCTACTATAGAAACAGCTTTCCTTCTTCAGGATTAATTTTGCTGAGAAATGAATGTGAAACACTTGTGAAATGATTCATTCAATTTGTCAGTCCTAAATTATCTGGCTTAATTTAGGAAAGTACATTTTACGTTTACTAATGTAACTAGAGCTATGAAGAACGTGGCTAAAGAAGCCTCTGTGATGTTACTGATGGCTAATTTGGAAAACATTTCTACATGTGACTCCCATATGCATCTCTGCTGGGAGGGGAAGTGAAAGCCTGATCGTGCAAGCCCTTCATTGTTTTGGGACACTTTTGGATGGAATATTCTCAAGTTTGAGAGGAAAAATTTCCCAGCTGTACTGAGTAACCCATATATACTTTCAGTAGTCTTCCAAAGTGTTATTCATGGGGATTATTTAGAGGTACATCACTCATTCTTGCTTCCCAGGCACAAGGGGCTGCTTGCAGAGAAGCCAAACATAATTGTTATATATATGGTTTTATCTCTTCTGAGGTAATAATCAGTGTTGAAGAGGCCCTGGCAATAAATGCTGACCATTGCTGCAGAAGGCCAAGGTCTTCTTGCTTTTTGCGCTTTGGAACTGGAGAACTTGATAAAGAGGAAAGGGTGAAAGAGGGCAGTAATGCTGCTGTAGTTTTCTCTTTTTTCCTGCTCTGGAAGAAAGGGCATCCAGGGTGCTTTCCTTACGGCTTTGGAGTCACAGAGGAAAGGCAGTTTGAACTGGTAATTGATTTTTCTAGAGAACAGAAGGCCAAATAGTGACTCATGGGCTAAAACCTGTTTGCAAAGCAGTCTTCTGACCTGAGAAAATGACAAATGGCCAGTGGCTGTGTGACTTATAAGCTTCTGTGCACAGAGAAGTAGCACTGTTGCCAGTCCAGAGTGGTTTACAGTGCTTCTACTCCTGAAATAAGAAAGGTCCAGTCTTGGTTAAGGAACCAATCCCACTTTCTGGGATGATTGATAGCTACCATGACATGGAAATAAGCTGCTCTGGCATAATTTCAGCTTTTAGTGCAGGTCACAGGTCCTGTAAGGACCTTGTCAGTCATTGCACTCAATCGTGCAGTAAAGAACAGAATCAAAAAAAATCTATCAAAGTATTAGTATTTAAAATGGTTGCTCATAAAAATCACTTAAGCATTGAAACAGAAGCAACAAAGCTGCTTTGTTGTGGTTAAAATAAACCCCAAACCAACGTTCTGATAGCTGCAGGGATGGGCAGAGCAGGAAGCTGAAGGCTAAAAGAGGCTGCAGGCATTTCAGGTGCACCCAAAGCCAAGGAGCACGACACTGAGGGGAGGGGAATGTGCAGGCCCAGTATCAAAAGCTGCTTCAAATAAGTTGTCTGTGTGTGCCTGATTTTACAAGCTCAAGCTGTAAGTAACAAAACCAAAATAAGCTCTGTTTGTTATGAATCATTATTGACTAAATGATTTATAGTGTGAATAGCTTGTGCAAGTAACTGCAGATGCAGGTGGTTTTTATATTGCCTTTCTCGCTGATTGGAATAAGGTCACTTTGTCTCCATCTGACATTGGGTTGGATTAATTACAAATTTTCCATATAGTCCTCCATCCTTGAGATGCAGTGTGGTAAGACTTTTGGAGGTGGAATGATTGACACTAAGAATAGCAAAGTTAAAGGCAGCTTTTTAATTTCCATCGACAAAATCACACCCTTCCTTGTTCTTCTGCTTGGCTAGTGCATGTGGGTGGCCCAGAGTTTGAGAAAACAATTTTAGAATTGAACAACATCTCAAATATTGATTCTAAACCTGAGTACTGCTGTGGTTGTTGGGCAGGTGGCAGTGGCATTGCAGGGTGTAACAGGAAATGAGGGACCAGGGCAGTGGTGCACCAGGTTCCATTCCTTCTTCCATCCCAGTAGCTCCTCTTTTCTTCAGGCCATCTCATCTCCCTACCATGTCAGTATTTCAAGAGTAGTAGAACTTGTGTCCTTTTAATTTCTTTTCTTTTAAACAAGAAAGAAGGAACAGGTCCTTATTTCTATTCCTGCCAACAATAAAGAAAAACGGGAAGTTTTGAGATGACTGGAAAAATAAAACAATGCACTATCATAAAGCACTTCTTAGCAATGCTTCTGTCAAGTATTGTAGAATCACAGTATTTCATTATGTCATTTCCAAAATAAAATTGTTACTTTTTCAGATCGGGTTCATTGTTTGTTATATGAAAATTTTTTAGCATCAATGCACCAAAAAATCCTTGTAAGCCATTCAAGGTATCAGAACTTCTAGAAAGGAAAACTATTACTAATTGTGGACTTCTCCCAACCTACATAAATTCTATTTTTGAATATATTCAACATAATTGCTCATTATGTAAGTATGTTAAAATGTACAACACCCTTACCATGTCTTCCTTCATTGAATGTCATGCTGTGAATTACAAATCTGTTAATGTAGAAGTGTAACTTGCACATTCCAAATGCAAAGATCTATTTTCTGTTCCAAGTCTGTTATGAGACCATCTGTGATTGCCAGTTTGTAAGAAGTGGATAGGAGCAATACGAGCTTGCATGCAGGTTGTACATAAACTCTGTACTCTTTCTAACTACTGCAGCGTGCAGTTTGTCAGCTTTAGAGATCATCGACCAACTTTTTGTCTTAAGTTATGAAAATTTATGCAGTATTTATGTTCCAAAGCTTTTTCATAACTACTTTCTGACTAAGAAACCATTAAGAGCCAAAATTATAAAAATCATAATTAACTGGGTATGTGGTATTGCTGTCTAGCACTGATCTCTTTATGCAAGAGATGTGGTCTGCCTTACAAATGAGGATTTCTTCGTCATCTGTACCAGGTTAATACAGGGGAGGGAATCTATCACTGCAGGTTAATCAGGTGGGATGGGGTTTAGGCACTGCAGCAGTCTCAGAGGCTGCTCAGGGCTCTGCTGCTGCGAGGATCCAGCACAAACCCAGCTGTGAAGCCAAGGAGCCTTGGGGTGATGGGTCCTGTGTTCAGTCCCTTTTCTGGGTGTGCAAGGGATTTTTGGTTGTACTGGCACTGCAGCTTTCTGTAACCTATTTGTGCTGCAAGTGTAGCCAGCCAGGCACTGACATCAAACTGCTGAGCTAGCAGAACCTGCAGAGGAACTCTGGCATTTCTCCTCCTTTACAGGACAGAATTATTTTTTTCAGAGTGGTGATTCTGCAATGTATTCTCTGAGGTGATCTGTGGGTACAAATGTGTTGCTTCTTTCACCTGTTAATTTTTTTTTTTCCCCCTTTCACCAAATGACAAAGCATCAATGGTCCTATGGATTGGCTTGGATTTATGAAAGTCAAAATACACGACAAAATACGTATTTTAAAGCAAAGGATGGTGTAGGCTGGGTCACTGCTGTTGCCCAAAACCCAGCGTGTGTGTTTCTTGGGTTTAACCAATGAATTAACATCTCCAGTGCAGCTACATGGAAATATTTGAGTGAAAGTGTATTTTTGCAGAAGGATAAAGTCAGGTGACCACAGAACACTTGCCTGACCTGCCAGCTGGTAGAAGCGCTGTGTTTCTCTCCAGCATCTCCATTCAGCTGCAAGAGGTCTCTTGTTGCCTATCTGAGTTCTAATTTTGCTGGGGAAAAAAATGAAAAATGTGCGTCAGTGGTGCAATAGTCTAAACTATTATGAACTGGAGGGTTCTTTCAGCATTTCTTAGTCAGTGTGGGTTACCACAGATAATAATAGTATCCTCTGCGCTGTGCAAGATTGCTCTCAAATTTTAATGGCTGTTTTGAGCTTATTGGGGGTTAGCAAAGAATCTCAGTGTGGGCTGAGTGAAGTAAAAATGAGTTTAGGATGCATTTTATTTGAACATTTCATCAAACTTCCACTAAACTTTTTTAAGGAATAAGAAATCTGACCTACCACCCCCTAACTCATCTGTCCATCCAGCAGTAGCCCTTCTCATCTGTGGGAGAAGAATTTCCTCTGCCTGCATTTCAAAAATCCACAAATGTTTGAAATATTGCTACAGTTCCCCTGAGGTATTTATTTCTTTATTTTTTTAATAATCAAATCAACCTATGAGCTCTTCATTATAGCTTGACAGTGGCCCTATCTTCAGAAGCAACTATAAATTATGCATCTATTTTAGCCTTCTTTCCTGTGACAATTCCATTTTTTTTGGAGACATTGTCAGTCTGTCCCTCTGTGTTCACCCAATAACTTTTTAACCTGTTGTCAGATTACTGTAAAACCTGTCAGAGAGATGGATATTCAACTTACAATATCTGGAGGAATTCCATGAAAGCAGATGGCTAATTAAAGAAAAGCAACCCAGTTGGTGTCCGTTAGGGAAATGTTTCATCGTGTGCTTAGCACTTGAGTTCTTCTGGGAATTTACATGAAATATCCCAAATATAACAAAGCTTTCATTAGTGCCAGCAATGTGTTACACATTATGGAGTCACAAACCTACCAGTACTGTTAGTTCTGTAACTCATATTTTCTTTTTGCCATTAACTATTTGAAGGAAAGCAAAGAAAATTAGTTTGGAAGTTGATCCAAGATTTGTATTTCTAGACCAACTATTTATTTTATACCATTATTTCTGTATTATTATAGTAAAATATGAGGATCAGTGTGCCCTGGCAGTCAGAAGGGCCAACTGTGTCCAAGCCTATTTGTGATATGGATTATAATTTGAATATTTTAAAAACAAATCATAATTAGTATTTATAATTCCTCCCCTTTGGTTATATCTCGTTCTTTTTCTTTTCTTTTTCCCTCTCTCCTAACGAAATAAATCAGCTTGTGTTTTTATTCCACACTGCCCCAAACCAGCATCCTCCAGCACCTGTGCCTTTCCAGAACACTTCAGTGAAACTTGGGCAGCTAGGCCACTGCATTTTAAAGGCCTTTGAAGTGTCTGTAAAATGACATTTCTGATACAGCAGCAAAGATCCTTTTTGTCTGGCAGGTACTGGGTAGCAGAAAGGAGGAACACCTGTACTTGCAGTGTGTGGTTTCAGTGCTAGTGCTTGAAGAGAGTCTTGTTATGTTTCTGTGACTGCTCCCGTCCCCATCGAGCTGCCTTCAGCTGGGTCCCAGCTAAAGAAACATCAAAAATAAACCAGTTCCTGTAATTAGGATGCCCGACCTCGCTGGCAGAACGGCAGCTAATGCCTGAGGATTGTAAAAGCGTGTGCCAGTTCTAGAAACAAGTTTCTTGATAAAACTGCAAATTGTTCACGTGGCAGGGAGTGGAGCAGAGCACAGGGAGGGTGTCAGGGTGCATTTCTGGCGCAGTGCTCGCTGCTGGGATGTTTTGATGAGCCAACTACTGGAACAGGAGGAGCTTTGAAGATGCTCTGTGGTGCTGGGATTGCAGTTTTGCTGATCTGATTCATGTTTCCTTGACAATGGGTATAAAATGATACCAGAAGCCATAGTTTTCTTCAGTTGTGGAATATATAATGGTATAAGACCAAGATGATGTTCTTTATTGCCACAGAAACAAAATGAAGCCTTTTGCAGAATTTTGCTTAGCAATTAAATCTCTCCAAAGAGGTTCCAAAAACATTCACACGCATGCCATTAGTTTACTGGTGTGTTTCTTGTTGGGCAAAGGCAGTCTTCGCTTTCTGTAGAGAGCTACATCTTAGAATTATCTTTTCTTTTCAGAAGACAGAGTCCCAAAAGGTGAATTCTGGGTAGCATCAGTCCATATCTCCTGGAATTCACCTGATAAGAGTTTCTCTTTCTAGAACAACTGTAGGCAAAGAGGCCTTGAAGCCTGGGAGGTGATATTTTCCCGAATTTATCAACATTTGCTGTTTTAAATCTTGCTGTTCTGGTGATCCTTGCAGTGCCCTGTATCTCTGTTTATTTTTAAGCTTCTCATCTAAGTGCTATCTTGTGATAATGAGTTTCACAATTTAATTGCACTGTGTAAAGCCGGATTTTTGTTTATCAAGTTAATAATTCACTTTGAGTGAATGTCACATTTTTCTTGAGCCCTGGGACCTGAAGAACAGAAGATGGAAGTAAAAAAATACTTTAAATTGGCTAAGGTCATCTAGAAGTGGGGAGGGCAAATCTCCACAGGTGCAGGAATTAGTCACCTTCTGAAGTACTATTTAGGAAAATTTACTTTATTTGAAATTATGCAGCTAATGCTTTAGCCATCATCAGAATTCTTCTAATTATTTTGACTGATGGTAATCTAATGGTGCCTCTGGGATAGAATATGAAAGCATCTTCCAGCATCCGGTACCTGTCCCCAGCTTCAATAGCATCAATTGATCTTGACTCTTCTGGCATCTGTGGAATTGCAGTTTCTGTGTAAAATCAGAGAGTGGGAAGTTGAAACGCTTTGTCACCGCTTTTTTTTAAAAAATTTTCTTTTACCAGCCTGATTACTGAATGAAGCAGGGCCAGTTCTCTGCTGTTTTCATGTCCCTGTGCCAAAGGCAAAGAAAAAAAGTACGAAAGTGGAAGCTGTTCTCTTTCAATTTATAATCCCTTAATTTACACTCTTTGCTCAGTTTTGAAGACAAAAGACCTTAGTGCATGAAGTAAGTATCTTGTTGTAGGTTACTCTCCTTTTTTGGGTTTTATTAAGTATTTATGTTAATCATTGGTCTGCTGACTTCTGGTTCTGGTTCTTTCTCTTTTGCATCTAGGTAACAAGTGTGAAGGAACAAAAAATAAGCATAGATATAAATTTCTTATTCTCTTGACCCTTAACATGCCATAAATATGGGGAGATTTTTATGACAATTAGTTTTGAGTTTTTGTTTGGTGATTTTTGTTTAGGGCTTTTTTTAAGTGTCAGATATCTATTAGCACCCTTGAGTTTGATTATTTTCTAGATTTTACACTGCCTGTGAGAAGTTTTCATTCCCTTCTCTTCTGAAGTATGGTAGCATAGAAGAGTGGGTTAAACTTAATCTGAGTTATTTTTGTAGTTCGATGTGAACAGGGTCTCATGGAGCAGCAAACTGTTGGGATGCTGAGGTTCTTTCTATCAGGGTGATTACTTTAGCACAAACCATGGTGGCAGCTGGGTATCAAGCAGGTGGAGAAAGAATTTCCCATGAAGTTAAAATTGTTGTGTATTTTGCTCCTAACCTGCTGGCATAAAGTGCTTTTTTTTTGGTGATATCTGCAACATGAGCCTCATCAGCTCTGAAACTTCCTTCAGAAAGCTTGACAGACCATTTCTTCCCACCTAATTAACATTTCTATTACCTCAATCTGTGCATTTTGTTCCTAAAACTCATGTATGTTGAGAGCACACGTATGCAGAAACCAGTTTATTGTCATTGCTGTGCTGTGGCTCCCTGGAGGCACAGAGAGCTGACACCTGCACCAGAGTTCACACAACTTTAGAAGTGCAGTTCTAAGCTGTCACAGGCTGCAGTCATTGAGGGGACCCTAAAAGCAGCTTTACTGCAACTCCCCCTCCCCCAAATATACTGTGGTTAGGAGGTGTACAGAATAAGAGTTTTTAAGAAATAAGAATAATTAATAAGAATAATATGAAAAAAGAAATAAGAACTTTTGTTATGGGGGTCTATGATGGATTGTCTCTTTATGCATTTTTAAAGGTGCTTTTCTGAAGCAGTCTGGTTCTCGAGGGAGTTTGTTCAGGAGCATCATACTCTTTTTTTGCAGAGGCCAAGAGCAGGGGGTGGTTTCTGTCGGACGTGCCCTGTGAGGTGCACAGCAGCACCTGGAGCGATCCCTGAGCAGAGGCTGCTCACATGTGCTGCCATCAGGATGGGTTCAGTCCAGGGCACAGCAAATTCTGCCCTGCCTGGCTGTGCCGAGCCAGGGCTTTGGGAGTCTGGGTTTGGTTTTGGAGGTGGCTTGGCACAGCTCCTGAGCCATGTGAGACCCCGATGTGCTGCGCGCAGAGCACCGCAGTAAAGGACGAGCCTTAAGGGCCAATTCAAGCACATAAAATTTGGTCAATGCCTCCCCCTTGTGCATGTGCATTAGGATACAGCTCATGCTCTGTGGTCTCCTGCTGTGCCAGTCTCCATCCTTGATCAGGAGCGAGGAACTTCATCTGGGGCTGAACTGGGGTTTGCCAGCACCTGTGGCTCTCTCCTGTTGAGGGACTAGAAAAGTGTCAGTGACTGTGGAATTACAGAGGAAAAGGGAGAATCTTGAACACTTTAAATTGAGCTGCAATTCCACCCAATACCCCATGCTTGTGCTATTTAACTACATGTTTTCAGTGTACATGCACATGTGCCATCTGCTGTGAAGTGTCCTAAATAAACCAGAAAAGTATTTTGTGGTGTTTCTTCCACATCCTCATAAAAGCTGTTTCTCATGGTCTGCACACAGATTTTTATTCCTTACTCTTACTTAGCCTGCCACCATCACTGATTGCTGGCAACCAGTGTTTCAATGAAATGCTGAATCTCTACAGCAATTCAAAAATCCCATTGTCAATAATAACTGGCTGCATTCATGTAGCCATGTAGAAATGTGCATTGTCATTCTGACTAGCATAAAATAAGCTTATGAAACTTTAATGCAGACCTATTGCTCAGAGGAAAATCCCCCTACTTGTATCAGGATGCTGAAATGGCACAGCTGTTAGTTTATATAGTCACCTGCTCTCTCCTTTGCCTGATAGAATCGTTGAATTGTCATGGCTCTGCTCTTTATTCCCTATTTCTGCAAGTAAATCTTCTGTGACAGGGGAAAACCTAAATGTATTGTGCTGGTATAGGGAATTAGAATATTATTTTCTTTTTGTTATTGTTGTCTAGCTGGAGAAATGTCTTTCCTGTCACAGCTGTTTCCAAGGAAAAACACATTTCCATTATTTGGGTATAATTTCTATTACTATGATGTGAAATCTTTGCACTTCTAAATGCTTAAAGGACAGTTGGAGATATTTGGTCCATAATTTCTACATACCTGTCACACAAAATTTGAAACTCAGACCTGTTAATAGAAAAATATATTCTGAAATATAGATATATATTTTGCAGCAAGACTTTAATTCAAAGAGTATGCATTCAAGTGTTAAAGATACTTCATTTTAAAAATATATTTCATATACCTCTGAAACACATTTCTTTTATCTGAAACTGTCACCACATTCAAAATGAATACAATTTAAATTCCAGAGTACTTAATGTCATTCCATAAGTAGAAAGTTCCAAACATGATTGTGTTTATATTGATTCTGTTTTTCTGAGGATTGAATTCACTGCATTAAAACTTTACAGAAGAAATCAATCTTTTTTTTTTCCACTTAGAGAGTCTTTTCTAATGACTTTGGTTGGAATGAGACATTAAGAAAAGATGTACTGTCTTAGCTGCTTTGTAAAAGCTGGTTTGTTTTCTCCCTCTGATCTTTCCACAAATATCACTTTGGAAGGGCAAGAGTTAAGCTGAAGTACTGGATTTTCAGAAATACAGGGCAGACTGAACTCCATCCCTTTGAGCTGCCCCTATCCCTTGAGTGTACTGAACCCCTATTTCATGGAGTGCATAAATCCAGAAAAACACATTACTGATCCCATACTGGAGCACATGCGTGTTCTGCTGTCATTTCTAGTGATGTATCTCATAACTTAAACATGAATTTTAGCTTTATATCTAGCCCATTAAGGGGAAAATAGCATTTCATGTAGCTTCTCTAATGTGCGGTGGCACTGTGGAATTTGCAAGGCAAGATGATCAGGGGTGTTTTGCAATGGATTTTCTATTCCTATCCCCTCCACTGAACGTTTTGGGTTTTTGTTTGTTTGTTTTCGTTTTATTCTGTGGGGTATTTAGTCTGTTCAGAGGTAAAGAATTGCATAATTTAGGAAAAAGGAGGCTTGATGGGAAACTACATTTCTGAGGCAAATATCAGCTAAGATGTTGCTGTCAGGTCTTGTCATTAGATAGGAGGAACTTCAGCACAAAAAGAAATCTTTGTACCCCTTGACATCTATGTTAAGAAGTATTTACGCAAGAATTAAGTTTCTGCTGCAGTGACTGGAGCTGATGTTTGTGTTTCCATTTATTCAAAAGTGGACTTCTGGTGATGCTCAGATCCTTGAGGAGTGCAGGTGGGACTCACCAGCAGCTATTCTGTCTTTAGCATTGGATTATTGATATCCTGGGGGAAAAATGTAAATGTCATGTAAATCATTCCAGATGGAGTTCAGTCCAGTGGCAGCAAGAAGCCTGATTAGTTTGTTCTGACCTTTGGTAGTCTGAAATGTGTACATATTTCTAGTAAAATAAATGGATACCCATACAGGCTTTTGGCTGCTTAACATATATTTCCTACTTCAAAGGAACCGAAGCATTACAAGGACTCTACCCTATTTTTCAAATAAATAGAATTGTCCTTTATATTTTTTTTTGTCCTCTAGGCTGAAAACTCATTAATAAAAACCATCAGCACTGAGATTTCTTAATTCACCTTGACTGAGAACAAGAGACTCCACAGTTGTTAGAAGGTCTGTAGAAATGATGTGAGTTTACCAGAAAATTCTTTTTCTAAGTATTACAAAATTAGATTACTGTTCTCTTTGGATGAAATCTTTCAAACACATAAAATAATATCTCAGTGGTTCATGATGTAATTTGGTATCAAAATAGCAGAAATGAGTGAATGTCACTCTTCCTGGGAATTACTCTTCTAGAACTCAGTAACTCACAGCTAGAAGTACAGACTTTACAGTTTCTTTTTAATTATGGTCTACTGGCACCTTTAGCTTAGATGCTGAAAATATCTCTTTCTGCAACTAGTTCAGTGTATTTCTTAAACTGTTATCCTAAATTTTAGATGTTGTCTCTCTCTTATTTTCTCCTCATGTCTACAGCTTTATTTAGAATCACATTGTTTTCTGTGATTTTTAATGTGTTGTGGCTTCTGTCACTCATTTTGTCACTTCCAGTGTTCTGGTTCCAATATATGTGGTTTCCAGTGCTAAAATTATATGTCTTCAGCTGATTTGCATTCAACACTTGCCCACTTCCTAACTTTAATAATATCCCTGGCAGTGTTAGGTCTGCAGTTGGATTCCATGGCCTTAAGGTTTTTCCCAACCTAAATGATTCTATGATTAATTCTTCAATGTGAGTAAAACCTTGTTGCTACTATAGAAAAATGTAGTCTACAGAGTTGAAATAATTTAATTGCAGGCAAATTCTCTGATTGTTTGACCTTTTGAGTTTGCAGCTACTGTGCTTATTTAATGTTCATTGTGTAGTGCAGGACAATAAAATATCACATCTTCTTCCCTGGTATAGATACGTTATTTACCAAATAACTAGTTTTACCAAAAAAAATTTCTACAGAAATTTATGAGACTGAAATCACACAAGGAAGTCAGCAGCTACATTTTCAGCTTTTTAAAGTGAATTTTCATAATTAACTTCTAACCACATCTTTGAAGGACAGGAATTAAATAATCTTATCGTAACTGCTAGCATGTGCATTTTACCAATATTTCTGCCTTTTTGTCGACTCTCTTTGGAACAGATTCTCATTTTGGTTTCTCTGGCAGCTTCCAACACTGCAATTGTGGCAGTAACATTAGAAGTTCCCAGTGGTGTCTGTAGCACAGCTGAGCTCTGATAGCCAAGCCCTATAAGCCTCCTTGCAAGAGGCACAAACATCTTCAGGTGGGACCTGTGGAAATTAGAGGATGTTTCAGGTGAGCATCAGCTTTTCCTTGTGGAAAGCAGCTGGTGTGACCAGAAGCAGCTTGCAGAGCTTTCTGCTGTGCTTTACCAGACTGTCCAAGCTGGCATTGCTGGCAGCAGGGACAGCCTGCTTTATGTTCCCTGGGTAAGTGCTAGCAGAGATTCACTCTTTCAGACGTAACATATGTTTTGGGGGATTCAGAGGCAACCACCTGCATCCTCAGCATTGCAATGTGAGTCATAGTGTGCTAATACCTGCCTGTTGCTTGGGCATTATTAATATTTAGCTTCCTTATGTGTGGGGATTTAATTTCCTGACAAATATCCTAGTGGAGAGTGACTAAATGGGAGATCCTGCCACACTTCTCCCCAAAGCCTGACCCTTGGCAAAGCCCCTTTGCTAGCACAGTCCAGGGTCTTGTTGGGTGCCAGTCTGTGTTGGCAGATGCGAGGGCACTTGGTGGGGCTTTTTCCTTGTTTTCATTGACAGATACTACAGCTCCTGCCCTCCCTGCCCAGGGGCCTGGCCTGTCCCTGGGCATGCTGAGGTGGCTCTCTGACTGCTGACTTCCACAAGTGGGGAGCGTGCAGCCTCCAGCCCTGTGTCAGCAGAAGGTCTGCTCTGCCCCAGCCTTCCTGATGATCAGCCCATGCTGCTGAGCTTGGCCCTGCTGTGTGCTCCAGCATCTTCAGCAGCTGAGGAGAGGAAGTTATCATCAGTGCACATTAATGGTGCCATTAGCCCAGGCAGGTCTAGCCAGCATGGCCATTAAACAGCTCTGAGGTTTTCCAGGGAGCATGAGAATTTCTCCCTGATTCATAGTGGAAGTTAGAGCTTAAGGGGGGCTCCCCTAGAGAGCATGGTTTCTTTTCCTGAAGTACGTGAAGGTCATTTGGTTCCTGAGGTCTGACCCAGGTTTTCACAGAGTGGTAGGCTTGCAAATCCTGCAGTGTTTGGGGACAGACAGAGTATTTTTCATCAGAACAGTACATCCACTTTTAATGAAATTACTTTCATTTATGTGTGTGCGTAAGTGTCTGCAAGAACTGAAGGTCTTGGAGACTGCATGTGCTGCAGAATGCTTGCATCAGCATCTTGCATGTAGTCTCCATATAAAACTTGTGCCATAAAAACTGCCAAAAAAGATCTATAGTGTTTGCTTTGGGTGGGTTCCAGTTTCTGCTCTACCCTGAGAACAAAATTGCAAGAGAGGGAGGGGATTGCATAGCAAATTAGTCCTTGAAATGCAGTGAATTGTAGGTCACTTTACCACCAGGCCATTGCAATAAAAAACCAGTCCTTTTAAACTATTTGTACCAAGGGATCCAAATTGTGAGATGCATGTGATCTGCAGTACAGCTAACGAAACTGTGTTCAGTGTACTTGGCCTTTTCCATTAAAGAGTTCTCCATAGAGCATTTTGTTTTAATAATCGTCCAAGTCATAATAATAAGTAAGTAAACTTCATCTGCTTTCACTGACATTTCATTGTGGCACAAAAGAAGTGTTCAATGATAATTTATTTCTGGCTATGGACAGACAGAGATATTTAATATGTCTTGAAGAAGTTTTAAAAAAAAATCAGCTTAGATGGAAAATACAAATTTGTTAAGATACTCTTTTGGGTTTTAGATACATACCTACTGGGTATGATATTTTATTTAACTTATAAACCAGAGTAAATATTACAACTTGTTAATATTCTTACACTTCTGTTGAAACCAGCAGACTACCAGTTGTGCTTGGGGACAAGGGTGAAACTCATTTTGAGCAGCACAAAATGTTTTGTTCTGTGTGCAAATAACCCTGTACTACTTTTTGAGAAGTTTGTAGGTAGCAAAGGCCCACATCCAGGAAAACCAGAGGCAGAAACTGTCTAAGGGGACCTGGCAGTGCTCAGAGTTATACCACTGCATGGAAATCCAACCTTTAATTTTTCACCTCATTGCTGTGTTGGCTTGCTTTTATAATGTGCCATAAAAATCTCTTGGCATGTTGACTTCTCTTTTTGGTGCCCAGGACCTGTGAATCTCTGTTTTGTCTTTTCTCAGACTTCCACATATTGGATTTAGGGTGTATAGGGTTCTAAGTAATGTGACTCTGAGATGCTCAGAATTCAGACTGGCCACAGTCCATAAATGTGGTCAGACATTTCATTCCTGTGCTTAAAGCTAATCCATGGTTCTTTCCTTGCATCAGAAAGACAAATTACAGATATTTGGGAGTGCTGCAGAACAGACAGAACCTCCCCGCCTGTGTCAGAAGTGAAAGGATGTGATTTCACCACTTGCTGGTCTCAAAGGGAAGACCATCCTAGTTTTCCTTCAGATAGGGGGTTTTCAAACCTGTCAGGAGCTATAGGTTATTTGAAAATCTACATGCATATCCCAGAAAGTTGCAGTTTTTTGCCAGCACATGAAACTTCATAGAGCCAGGATGGCTGCTGCTGCCGCCAGTGCTTTTTTTTTTGTCAGCAAGGGCACCCAAGGAAGCTGAATTTGGGAATTAGTTCTGCAGAGATGTCTCCTCTGGTCCATGCCATAGCATGCTATGTCTTTGACATTGTCTTTTGACAATGGAAGTAAATTCTGACCTTATCTGTAAGTATTGCTCCTGCTGAGTGATTGAGATTGATAATAAGAGCCTGACATTTTTTCACGGTTAATTAGTTTAAAATGAGAATAGCTCTTGTATTCACTGCTGACTATCAGGGGCAATAATTACAAGAGTATTTTGTATGAACAATCCATATCCTGTTACCTTGGGCTGCTGCTGCTACCCAGCTAAATGGTTCAGGAAAGACGATTTGCTTTTCATGATGATCAGTAAAAATAGATTAATGGGAGAGTTCTTTTCAAAGGGTAAAAGGAGGGCAGGCTCCTCCATGCAGCACTTGTCATGTAAGTGCACGTGCTGAGTGGGGAACACAGACTGGGGCTCGATGCCTTTTTGGCTTTGTGATATGAAGGCTTCTTTTCCAGGAGTGTCTCAGCAATTCCTGGGTGAATCTCATGCTTGTAACTGATTAAGCCTTTTTGCTCTTAATAAGGTGAATATTAGACTTAGGGCTGCCAGATTTCAGAGTAGAAACAAACTTTATTAACTGGGCAAAATAACAGATATCAGACCCTTTACCTGCAAGGGAAAAGGAAATATACCACAAAATCTAAAACAGAGGGATGAAACTTTCTGTCCAGTCATATGTGCTTCCTGTTATTCCTAATAACTGTATAGTCCTAATTACTGAGATATTAAGGCATGCAAATTAAGTGATCTTCATTATGTACAATGATATTCTTGTGAAGGAATGCATGCCTTGGGAAGTTGCAATTAGGATCTGCATAGCAGTGTATTTTGGCCATTTAAGTGTCCCAGTATTTGCAAGAAATTAATGTAGAATTATTATTATTATTATTATTATTATTATTATTATTATTATTATTATTATTATTATTATTATTATTATTATTATTATTATTATATTTTTGGCTCCCTAAAATGCTTCCCATTTGGTTCCCGTGAGTGGTGGGTTTATATATGATGCTGTTAAAGGGCACTCTAAAATGAGGTGTTCTAGAAGAGCATGTTTTGGTGCCAAGAGTTCCTGGTCCTGGAAGTAACTTCTGATAGAAATGCCATTTTACACTGAAATAAGTCTCTTATGTAGACCAGAGAGGATCAGAAGTTTTAGTTGTATATATAATTAAAACAAAACTCATCAGCTGCTTTTTATAATAGGTATTTTTTCTTTTTTCTCTCCTAAATATCTCCTAAATGGATGAGGTGTTTTTATTGTTGAATCAGTTTCATACATCTTCTGGAATTCATGGAAGAAATGTTTCTTAAACTGCACTGTATCCTTAAAAAAACTCTGCATTTTGATTTAATCTAGCTTTGGAAAGTCTCTGAAAAAAAAGGATGACCTATTATATATCTGCATGAAATAAAGTGAGTTAGCTTGGAACCACTGACCCTTGAGAAAGGAAAAAATGGAAATATTTGCTTGTGGTTGTCTTCCATATATTGAGAGATCTGGGAAAGGGACTGAATTGTAGTCATCAGATGTGTTTTTCTCAGCACTTGTTGCCTCTCTGAAAACAGTGTCCATTTAATTAGAGTAACTTGAAAGGAGTCCAGGAGACATGAAATTGTTTTTCTCCAAATGTGAATTACATCCACTGGTTTCTCAGCTTCCCAGCTGCAGACCATTCTGGGATACAAGTTTGACATTGTTCTGTTCACAGTGATCCCATGGTTGAATTTGACCCACACTTCAGTTTTTAAAAATAAAAAAAAAAAGTTTTGACCCCATCACTGTAAACTGGTAGAGGGTGAATGAGCCTTTCAAATGTTAATAACCTAATAAATAAATATAGGAAAAATCAAGTGTTGGTGTTTGGTTTTTTGGGGGGTTTTTTTGTTGGTTTTTTCCCCTTAATCATAGTCTTAAGACAGTTCTCAATTTCTTAATATCAAGAGTTGTCAAACAGAAAATTTGTCAGAGGCATTTTTTGGAAGCGATATGAGAACACTTAAATCAGCTCGATGTATATTAAAATATACCTATTCACAGAGGGGTATCATCAAGAATGAAGGTTTATTGTAATCTTCATTTTCCAGAATTACATGTGCATTCTATGGAAGAAATGATTCAATGTGATATACCTGCTTTGGGAGGTAGGAATGGCTTAGAATTTGAACAGAACCTTGAAAAATGTGTTCTGAAAACCCATCCTCTGGTGCCCTTCCCACCTGCCAATCTTAGCTGCAGAGAGAAAGAGGAGAATCCTTTGAAAATATTTTATTTCTCAGACAGTGAAGCATCCTGTGTATATAATAAAAAAAATTCTTTAAGAGCTGAACTGCACTTCCAGATTGTGTCTCTGCTGATGAAGTTGGGATTTTTTTAAAGAAGGACAGCAGTTCATTGCATAAAGTAGCAATTTGTCCTTGTGGCCTTTTAATCAAGGTGTTTGATATCACTCCTGAAAGCCAGAGTTAAAGAACACTGACTGGTGGAGATAGGCAGTCCTTTTTCTGCACCTTCAGTTCCTTTTACACTGGGAACAGCCCAAGAATTCCTCTAAACTTTCAGTCTTGGTCATTTATATTTAGGTGTCCACTATTAGAGCTAGAAAAATTCTGATTTTATGCACCTTAGGTAGTGCTGTATTCACAGAGCAAATACCTTCAACTGGATGTGACATCACTGCTGATTCTGCTGTACTGGAGAGGAGCCTCAGTGTGCCTAACTAGGAGTAAAAGGTTAACATAAATTGCTCTTCACCTTATTGAATCCAAAATAATTATATGGCAAATCCTCTAGCCAGTGACACATCCTCTTTAAAGGCAGCTGGATGCTTGTCTTGAACACCAGGCTGCTTTCCTGGGACCTGGCTACTTTTTGAAAATGAGAACCTCCAGAATTTCTTACTCCCTTTCCTAGTGAAAAACAGAGATGACTGTAGGGAATGGGGTTTTAAAAAGCTCTTACAGTATCATCTACAGCTGTATCAACAAAAACTCATAATGTACAAATCACATGAGCCTCAGTGGAATCTGTTTATCACTCTTGGTTGTTCTGCTTCCCCTAAGCTAGCACCCTTCATAATCAGCTGCTGAGATTTCCATGGTGATTTGCATTCTGACTATCTATAAGTAGTGAGGTCACATCTTTCTCTTAGCTGTATTTTTTTAGCTGGATATATTATTGTTTCTTGACTGTAAATGCAAAACCACACAGGTGTGTCTCTGGAGGGCAAATTCAGAATTGAAGGACAGCTGTAGGGCAGTGTACATCTTTTGTAATCATTACTGGACATGGAAGGTTTTCAAGTGTGTTCTTTTTAATACAATTTAGAAATCAATAGAATGGAAAATCTCATTCCTTAGCTGGTGTCTGAAGAGGTAGGAATTTGTGGGCCATCTGATATTAGGCATGAGATGCAGAGATGGAAAGTTGTACTACATCTGCCTAATAGCACATTTTCAGGCAGGGAGAGCCAGCTCACTGTGTGTCCACTTTGGACAATGCTTTGGAAGCCACCTGGTGTGGAACTGCTCTCTGAGAAACCCCTTGGTGACACACAGTGAGCACAGAACACTTGAGCATTGCCTTAGGGCTAAGACCAACCCTTTATTTTTGCAAGCCCTTTGTTGGGAAGTCTCAAGAAGCATCACTATGTTTAGACTGGCAAATTCATCTCATGACTTTCCTTCATGCTGACCTGCTGTGTCAATGTTACTGAGGGGAACAAGGTGAGAGCCTTTGCTGCAGACACACATGGAACGAGATCATACAGCAGCTCCTTGGGTGTTGATCAGCCCCAGAGAGAGCAAGTGGGTCTGACACCTTCTGTGTTTGTGCTTGGCAAGTGTGTCCACACCTAAATGTTGCGGATGTTTACTTTTGTGGAGTTAAAACTTCCAAAATCAGAACTGCAGAGGGTTTTCCCATAGTTATTTTCAAGCTGATGCTTGTAGGGAAATATGTTGAAAATGTGGTATGACAAACAGCATTGCCTTCTAGCCACAATGTGCTTTGTGGGAATCTGAGCAACCTGGGGGACTATGGGAGATGAGATTTGGAATGGCTTTAGTGCAAAATTATTCTAATTGCTTAGTGTTTCTTAAACTAACTAATTATGAATCACTAGTAAGAAGTATTTTCACCTGCACTGAAACACTGCTGGCTTACAGAAAGACTGAAAGCACTCCCTCCATTTCTTGCATGCCTCTAGGTGTGGGAGGGTTTGGTGGTTCTGAGGAAGGTTGGCAGTCTTTCTGGCTGCAGTTCCCTGGTTCTTTGTGGCTTTGACATTCTCATGGCCTCTCCCTGAAGTGTCACTCTCAGATCTCCCAGTGCCACTTCTCACTGGGTGGACTCTTCAGCAGCACTTTCTGTCCCGTGCTTCCAGCTGGAGACTTGTGGTGTTCATTGCAGCCCTCTCTGGGAGGGTGGCTGTGCTCCTCATGTAGAGGCAAGGATGAAGTTAGGTGGGGAAAAGCCTGTCCTGGGAAAGCACTTCTCCTTATTTCAGCCACACCTGTTTAGAAGGAGCATATCTCAGAATCAATAAGCAGTGCACAGGTATATTTAGGTGCCAGACTGTCATCCTTACCATCACTGAGAATGGACAAATTTAATGTTTTTTGTTGCGGGTCTGCTTTGGAATATTGTTTGTCATTTCTCAGCCCAGACATGAGAGTATCACCTTCCCAAGTCCTGTCATTATCTCAGCCCTCTTGAATGAAGTCAGACTCAGCTTTCCTCCTTGAGGCAGAGAAGGGCATAAATGCCAGTCTTGCTCCTTTGCTTTCTGTCAGGATGTGGGATTAATGTTACCTCTCAGTGAGTATGGAACACAGACTGCTGTGCTCCAGCCATGATAGACAAGACCTTTCAAAAGTGAATATAGCCAATTCTTGATTCTTACACAGCTAAGAACATATTTGCCATGCTGGAAGTCCCTTGTCATTTTTAGCCAGCAGGTATATTAATGAATGACTGGAATAAGTATACTTACTGAGAATTCTTCTAGGGCTTTTATTTTTTTAATGGAGTAATTCTGCAAAGTCCAACCACCACTACACCACAAATATGATTGTGTTGGAGCCCAGTTTTGTACAGATTTGCAGTTTCTAGGTTGCTGTGTCCTAAAGTTGTGAGGAGTGCTCTATGCTGCCCTCCCCACAGTACTCATGTAAGACTTATGTCTGCATCTCCTGCCAATAAAAATACCTCAGCAACCTCTCTTGGCAGCTGCAGATCTGTACTTCCTCCATCACTCCTCACAAAGGCAAAGTCACTACTCATCCCCTTGGCAATAAAGGGAGTTAAGTAATGAGGTGATAAAAAGTGTTGCAAGGACTTGACTCCAGAGGCATGTCCAGACCAGGAGGGTTAACTGTGGACACTAATGCTTCAGGACAGGTTTGCATATAACACCTGCTAAGCAGTTTTAAAAATATGTATAGAAAGTTTTGTTGGTAGAATACTTTTCTAAAAGTTCTGGTTGCTCTGGAGGAAGATGACCCAGATGTTCAGCTGAGGACTCTCATTCAGGCTTTCATTCCTGGTACATGTCCTGGCTTCCTGCTGCTGCTTGGGCTGGCTGCAGATCTTCGGGAGGTTGTGTTTCCTGCAAGCCCTTTGCTGAGGTCTTGAACACTATAGGAAGTGTTCTTCAGCACTGGACAAGAGTTGACATTTGAATTTTTGCCCACAGTTTGATCCAAGCGTGTGGATCACGTTGCTGGACACCCTCAGTCCTATTTGCCAAAAAATGGCTGATGTTCTTTTATACCACTACCTGGATGATATTCTTGTAGTGGCAGAAAACCAGGCAGTGATGGAGGAAGCCTTAGCCTTTGTAATTGATGCTGTACCTCAAGCAGGACTTTGTGTTGCTCCTGAAGATATTAAGCATCAACCCCTTCGGAAATACCCTGGCTGGCACATTGGGATTCAGGCTTTCTCCTCAGCCTTTGCAAATTCAAACACATTTGTACGCTGCATGAAGCTCAGAAGCTTTTGGGGACAATTAATTGTGTTTGTCCTTTATTGTGAATTTCAAATGTAGATCTGAACCCATGGTTTGCTCAAAGGGGAAGCAGATCTTCTGTCACCTGGGCAGCTCGCATCAGAAGCTCGCCAGGCATTGCAACAAGTAGCTGATGCCATTTCAAATTGACAGGAAGCCAAATGCACTCCTGAGTTACCTTTTTTCTAATAATTCTGAGCCCAGCTAAACAGCCTCATGCTTTGATTTACCAACGGGATCCTAAAGTGCCTGTCCCTTTGTTGATTCCTGAATGGATTTTTTGCCACACCAGTGGAGCTGGTGGGCTCTGCCTTAGCTTTGGAAGCTGTTAGTGACACAGATTAGCCGGTATCAACATTGTCACCTGCTAAAAGGGCCTGGATTAAGATTGTTCCTAATACTCTTGGGTTAAATCCTGTCTAGATGATACTGCCAGGGTCTGAAATCTGCTCCCAGGCTGCACACGTTCTGCCTCTGTCACAACAAATTTTGCTTCTGCTCATCTCCTGTTCTTGTTTAACTGCACTGTGTCTCTTAAGATTTATTTGTGGTACCTTTTTTGTTCTAAGTGTGGGTGTTTTAAACCAGAATAAGTAGTTATTAAGTAGAAAAATATTTTTAACATTAGCTAGGGTAGGACTAGCACTTTCCTGTCCAGAATTTTGCAGAGCACCTATCTGCAAGGAAAGCAAGGAAAGCAGGGCCAGGGAGGTATCAGTGCCACCTGCCCAGCAACAAGGGGACAACCTTGACTGTCTCCTCCATCACCCCAGCTCTGTGGCCCCCAACAAGTTTCCTGTTCACAGCATTCCTGGCATCGTCTCAGGAATAATGTAGGATTGAAAATCTGGGCAGATCAGTGTTGAAGATAATACACATTCCTCTGCAAAGGCAACAATTTTATATGAAACACAATTATGAATAAATCTGGAAATTGATTAACACAGAAATAACTGAAAGGAAAACAGCAAGTTGGTTCATTTCTTCATTAGGCTTTGTCAGATCATTTTCAGTAAGAAAGTGGAGGAAGATCTCCGAGAAGATTTAGAAAGATGATTTCAAATTTTAGCAACTATCTAGAAAGTTAGAAGATCAGGGCTGTTATTTGAACTGCATTTACAGTGACTATACTTGTGATATGGAAAATCTTTCAGTCTTATACATGTGTCTAGAATCCTGCTATCAATTTTCAAGATGAAAAATCCTTGAAATTCATATGTGTCAGAAAGATTAGATTTTAGTTCTGACTACTTCCTCACATCATTCTTTCTGTCAATATTTGTCTCTAAATTAGGTGCTGTAGCTCCTGTTGCTTTCAAATGTGAAGGATTATCAGATGGGACGTCCAGCGATTCTGTGCTGCACTACAAAAGTTCATGTACAAAATCTTAACACAATGTATTTCTGATTAGGAAAGTTACATATCCTTGTTATCTAATCCTTCAAACTAAATAGGTTCAGCTAAAACCTGTTCTTCAATACCAGGCAACAGGACGGTCTGAGCATAAATGAAATTAGAGTTGCCTACTGCATCAGTGTAAATTTGCCTACTATGCATCATGGATCAAGTGCTCTGAAATATCATCCCCGAGAATGAATGAGCTGAAGTCACTGAGCCAAATTCATTCTGGGTACAGTGTCACATTAGGTTATTCTCATTCCTAATGTAACTGTGAATTTGGCCCAAACCAAAATCCCTGTAAATCAGGAGGAACAGAAAGGACAGATGCTGTATCTTGAAAGATACACTCCTCTGGAAACTGTAGCTCCCTCTCTTGCCTTTTCATCCCAAGGAAGCAGATGGTTTCTCACTCACCCAGCTATGATGAAAGCACAACGGGTAAAAATAAAAGCAGAGGGTTGGATTCCTTCCTTGGCTGAGCTGCGTGAGGTTCCACGAACCCCGGTGGGAATGCAGAAAATGGAAATGAGTGTGAAGCACAACCCAGAGATCTACAAGAGAATTTGTATAAGTTTTACTCCTGGAAGAGTGAGGGAATATGAATGTGCTCAAAAAGAGAGATTAATGCACTCTACTCTTACATCTTCTGGCCCTGGGAGATTGCTGGCCATGATGAACAAACTTCAGGAAGCTGTGATTCTCCAAGTGCTGTTCTTACTCCTCCTCATGAGTAAGCAGGAAGCTCACTAGCTCAGATTTTAATTAACAAGAGATTTAATTAACTTTTTTGGCTCTTTGATTTAATATTCTGGTATCTGTGTACATTCAGTTTGTAGAACAATAGGGGGGGAAAGTTGGCTTAGTCAAAAACCAAGCAGCAAAGAAGTTCTCTTATTCCTCATGTCCTTTAGTTCTGAAAAGAAATATGAAAAGCATGTGGTAACTGATAGTTCAGTGCCAACCAACACTGAATTGACCCATTTAATTTTTGTAGAATTTGGAAATAAAGATCTATGGAAACTTTCCCAAATGCTTTTTGTAAGGAAATTATTTTCTTTTTAACTCAGGTTTTTTTTGCTACATTGCAGTGAGAAGGGAAGTAAACATAAGCATCATCATAATACTAGTAAAAGTAATAATAATAATAATAATAATAATCACAATAACAATGCTACAATGATTCAAGTAAACTGCTGCTCAGTACATTTGTGTTTCCCTGTTCTTCCCCAAAGCTAATCTAATGAATTTGTCCACATGGACATTATTTATGTCATCCTATGTCACATCCTATGTGTAATCAGGTGTGACAACTCAAGGTAACACATCCATTAGGACAAGGCAGGAGCAGAGATGTGTTGATGAAAGAGGGAACATACATCCAGCTTTGGCCATGGCTGTTTGGTACCTGGGGATGACAAGAAGGCTATTTTGAAACTTCAGAGTTGAATTTGGAGATCATGTGCTGTAATTTAGATTGTCTTTCAAAACCTTCTGTTTGTAAGTATGCTAATTGACATAGCCTAGTACTCAGGCACTCATGGATGTATGACTCAAAGCCTTTTAATTATGCCATCTGCCATTAGTCCTGTTCCGAGTGTGCTTGGTCACATGTAGGTGATGGAAAGATGTGATTTGAGCTTGTGCAAGCCTTCATGCTTCTGTTGATCCAAAAAGGACCCAATTTGTTCTGAGCTGCTGGTGACAATTTATGATATAGTGCCTTGCTTTCATCCTTTTATTAGTTGGTAGTAGTGAGCAAAATGTTAAATCAATAGGTTATTGCTTCCAGCAGGCTAAAGGTTTTTGTATGGCTTTTGTAAGTTGTTAATATATGGAGCCTTGCATTAAGAGTGAAGCATGACCCTTTGTTTGGAAGATAGGGTATAAGTCTGGAGAGATTAGGGATCAAGACAAAACCCATCAATCTGTAGGAATGAGGGTTTTCTAGGGAGAGAAGCTAAATTCTGGCTGAGACCTGGAGAAACAAGAGCAGGGTAAGGAGTGGGGAGCAAGTCATCGAATGATGCGGAAGCACGAGGGCTCTGCATCTGCAGAGATTGCTGAGTGCTCCCTGGGAACAGCACCCAACGCCTCACTCCCCCACTGTCCACTTTCTTGAGAACCCATGTCCCTTTCAGAGGAAGCTGGGGGGCTTTAGGGCATGAGAGCCAGGACTCTTGCTCATCCCCAAGTTCCCTGAAGCTCTGTTGGTGCTTGGAGTACTTGCTGTCACATTTGGGTACAGCACCCTGTCACTCAGACACACCAGCAGGTGTGAGAGGAACGTGTGAATGGATAGAGATTCCTGGCTTTCACATGCCCCCAGGTAAGTCCAAAAGACTCAGCAAGGCAGCACCTGAGCAGGGTCACATGTAATTCTTTCAAAACAGAAGTTTTGCTAGCCTAAGAACCTCCAGGGGAGAAGTTTCCACAGGGTGCCTAATGGTACTTAAATATTCCTTGTGACAAAGAAGATAGAGTTTAGGTACTGGGTGAAGCTAAGGAAAAGTAGTAAAGCATCAGAATTTATTGCTCAGGGAAATTTAGAGCCTTCACTGGTGAAGGTCAAGTTAAACACCTCTGAGAAGGCAAAGGATTGCTGGGGAAGGGAGCAGCCCTTGACCCTCTGAGCATTGCCTTCCAGCCAGAATACTGTGTGCTCTCTGCACCAAGCAAGGCCATTTTAGCACCTCCTCTTCCCAGCTGTCTTCTCTCCCAGTGCAGCAGCTCATGATTTTCATTCTTCCTAGTAAGATAAATATTTTATGTTTCTGGCTGTTTCCCCTGAATTCTTTTCCATTGGTTCTGGTTCTTTCCTGAGCAGGGCAGAATGAAAGGATTGCTCAGCAGACCTGGCTTCTCTGCACATTTGACATGCTTGTTTAGGTTTTTTTAAGCAGTATTGTAACACCACTTTGTGATCTTGTGTATGGTGATCTTGTGGTCTACACCTGCACAGTATAAAATACAAATTTCAGAAATAGCAAACAGTGTACAAAAAGAATCTAGTTTGGCTTTTGTGTTTGTGGGTTTTTTTTCCTTTTTATTTATTTATTTATTTAAATGTGGCAGATGGTTTCTATGCAGGATTAAGTCTAGATAGCAAAGCAATTATACTGTATATGTCAAAATTCCTCCTGGGTATATTTATAGAGGCATTTCTGGAGCAGAATGTCTCCAGTCAGATTATTTAAAACAAACCAAACATCTTCATTGAGAACTAGCAGTAGGATTTGTGGTCTCACACGTGTGCAAGAAAATACACACAGGCTATTTTGAGAATTGTTCATATCTCATTTAGGACTGTATTAACTTCCATGGAATATCCTCTTGTTTGGCAGTAGTCAGATAAACAAGAAGTTAAATAAAACTGCAGCGTATGAAATATTCTAGTACTGATATTGAGGGTTTTATTAGATTCATAGTGCATTTAAAGATCAGTAGAAAACCTCAGGCACTTGCCAATCAAATGAACTTGTGAGACTTCCATTGCTCTGCTTTTCTCCTTGGAAAACGATGGGGACAAGCAGAGGCAGGTGAATTACTAACTCTTAGGGACACCTAAATTGATATTGTAATTCAGAGTTTGGTGCCTGAGGAGAGAAGGTATAAAATTATTTTCTTCAGGCTGGAGGAAGACAGATACAGAAGAGCAATGAAAGACATGCTCCCAGACTTTCAGGAGACGTGGCATTTGAGAGTACTGTGAACATACTGATTGGTCAATTTTAATACCAGATTCAGTATTTTTTACTATATGGTGCTGGTTTTTTTTCCCCCCTTCTCTTACTGAGCTACAGAAGCTGCCTGTGTCAGTAGTTAGGCATATGCATATTTTCCAAGACACTTTTTTGTGCACTTCTACATGTCACTGTTTGGTATTCATTTTTCTGTAAGTTTTTCTTTAGGTGTCTTGCTGTGCAGCACAGTGTCTACCTCCCAAATGCTTCTTGGCTGCTTCCATATTGTTGTTGTGTTTTTTTTCCCTGTTCCATCTTTCTTTTAGAATTGTGAACTTCTGATATGTGTTCAGCATTCCAAAAGTAGTTCCACGAGCAGGAGCTGAATGTGTTCATGGGCTTCCTTTATAAGTTGTCTTTTTTCCTTGAGGAAGGAACTTGAGGCAGCCTATGAATTTGAAGCTGTAAGTGCTCTGCCAGCCTCTTGCCTGGTGTCCAGATACAGCCTCCAGCTGTCTGTCTTGGAGAGAGGCAATGTGCAGTGACAAGCAGATCTGCCTGGTGGGCGGTGCTAATGATTTCAGTGCAGTCTCATATTTGCTCATGATTTGGAAAGAAAGTAAGATGGCAAAAAGAAAACTTTCAGCACTGGTGACAGAAGTTATTGCTGGAAATGCTCTGGTAGTTGAGGTGCCCTCGAGATTCTGCTACAGCTTTAGCAGAGGTGTGTGCCTCTTTCAAATATTAAAAAGAAAAAAATCTTTTCAAAATACTGCAAATTACTTGGTTGTTATTGCAAGAGGAAAGCACTTTTCCCCCAAATGCCGTTGTAATTTTCAATTAATTGCATATGGTACTGTCTGAGTAATAAAGTTATTAAATATTGACTGATTCCTTACTCTCCCACTGCTCTCAGTATATCTATGAAGGGTTTCCCAGAGGAGCTTTTGACAGGCTTTAAACAATCAACCATGACAGCGTGGAGGAAAAAGTATTGTTTAGCTTGCTAATCTCCTAGCTCTTGTGTTTTCAAGGCGATTTTAGTGCTTTTATCAGTGTGTCCTAGTTCCTGTTTCCCTTTTATAATCATTGTGCTAGCCTTGGATGTTGACAGGCTGTGGTACCTCGTGGCTGGATGGTCTGACTTAAAAGCCCTGAGACATCTTTTTCCCCAGACACTACTCCTGCAGAGAGGTCCCTGCCAGTTTCCCAGGGCCATCCATATGTATGTATGTTTTTGGTTTTTTCCATGATTTTGGTTGGCTGATATTTTTCATGTTCTCATTCTCCTCCTCCCAACAAAAATCTGCCCACATTTCCTTGGAGGTTTGTGAGCCTTCTGTGGGAGGATTTGAATATTAGTTCTTCATCTTTTCTGTGTCCCTCTATTTTTATTGCTCTCTCCTTTTGCTGATTTATGGCATATATGGAAGCCAAGATGCAGTAAAGGACATAAGTCATATAAAAAGAATGCACGGAGTTAACCAAGTTATTTTTACCTGTCCCCTGTCTAATATCTTGATATAAATGCAGATATTGCATTGGGTGATTGAAAGAGGAAGTATCTGTCTTATCTTTGCAAAAGGTTGCCACATCTTAGCGGAAATAATTATCTTCTGCACAGCTGTGGTGATAATTATGGTGTTACAATGAGTGCAGTTTTCTTGAAGTTATTGTGCTTAGCAACAGACCTGTTTTCTCTGTTTTCCCAGTTTCAGCTGATTCACACTGATCTATTTTTCTTACAGGGATTAACTTTGGGTGGGGAAAAAAAGAAATCTAACTTGAGATGTTCTACAAATCATGCAGTCAACTTCCGTGTGTGTGGGAAAGCTGCAAGGTCAGAACAGCTAGAGTGTAAGGGTTTGTTCTCACCCTGGGAAAAACAACTTTCTGGGCATGATGTCTGCCCTGCCAGACTGCTGCTTGAGTCAAAAAAGCAGCCATGAAAAGATGTAATTCCAGCACTGCTTGTATGCAGTATGAATGCTTTATTTTCAGTGTCTTCACTTCTTTCTGTCTGGCTTTAACAGATAAAAGCCAAAGACAAACAAACGGCACTTTTCTGTTCTTTGTTAGCTATGGCAAAATACAAGAACTTTTTCTGTAGTAAACTTTTGAAGTAGAGTGAACAGAATAGAATGTATTTTGCAGTTATTTGCTAGTAAAATGTGCTGTCATCTTTACAATAGCAAGCCTTAGAAGAAAGCTAGAGGAAGGAGCAAGCCTTGGAAAAAAAGGAGTTCTGAAATATGAACTCTGAGAGTATTAAATAAAGCACTGTATGAATGACTGAACAGTCATGTGCTGTTCATGGTCAGCTGATCTCCATTCCATCCATGCTTTTATTAAATGCCTTTTACTTTGTGCTTCTTTTGACAGTAGATGTCTGTAGATGGGATTAGGTAATTGACTGGATGCTGTGTAAACCCAGGCAGTTTAAAGCAAGCGCTGTAGAAGGTCTCCAAAGTCTATTCTACCATTTCCATTAGCCTCTGTAAAGGGTTCTGATAAGATCAAGATGCATAAGATATTATATGTTAAATTATGCAGCCAGCTGGCTGACTGTGCTGCTGGAGCCTGGGGGACTGACAAAAGCTATTGTTAGGGCCAGCCAGAGGTGCTCCTTCCTTTTTGAACTTTGCATATTAAAAGTTTTTCTGTTCAGTCTCTCCCCAAAGGATGGAATTTAATTTTTTTATCTTTTTTTTTTTTCCACAGGATGATTACATTGACAGCACGAAACCAATTTAAAATAAAAGAAGCAGAGGACTGCATTTCCAGAGAATTTTTTTTTCTTGGGATTTATGCTTTTGTGGCATCAAACAAGCTGAATTTTGAAACTCAGTCAGAAGACAATAATTAACTGGGGCACTATATGATAGAATCTTGGAGGAAAAGAGAAAAGTGCTTATTTGAAATCTGGATGTTTTAGTAATTTAAGGATAATTGAGAATCTGTAATGAAAACACCCCTTATCACAGAGCTCCAAGTGGGTATTTAAAAAGAAATTGGCAGTGGAGGAAGAGTATATTAATATGAATGCAGCAAGAAGCAGGGGAATGAGGTGCACAGTAAGGGCAACCTAACACAAATCTGTACAAGCTTTATTTTGTTCTGTGCAAACTGAGTCCTGACTGCCCTAACATACAAAGTAAACTGACCAGCTGCATCTCTTGTTTGGTGCAAGGTTCTTTGCAGCCACAGGCCAGGTATGTAGCTTTTTTTTGGCACTGCCTCTGGAGAGGAAAGCTTTTTTGTCTGGAAGCCACAGTTCCCTTTTTGCCCCAATACTTTTTTCAGTATCCCACTTGAATGAACTAGTCTAGGAAAAATAAGATTCCTTTAATGTAATTTAGTAAAGAATGAGTTTCTAAAGCAGAGTGAGCAGAGGGTATATTCAAGAATGTGATGTGGAAAAGGAAGAGCTAAAATTCTTTGAATGAATCTTACTAGTCTGCTCTCTGTGCTAAACCCAGCTCTCTTTGAAACTTTACTGGGTTTATGTTTTCTGCTCTGCTGTTGCTCTACAGGAAGCAATGAAGGTCCATTGCTCTGGGTCTTACAGTTGCAGACTGGTACTTCTTTTCCTTGAAGATCAGTGCTGTTGTTTGATGCAAATTCCTTTGTGTCCTGCCTTGCAGCACACATTTTCCTTTGTTTACTGCCTACTGGCACCTGGAAAGCAATTATCTGTTCCTGTCCCCAGTGCCCACAAGATCCATGCTTCCCTGCCTCCCATGGCTGACTGCTTTTAAAAGGAGAGTGCTGTACCCATCAACAGGTGTTAGCAGCATCTGCCATCGACATGGCATCACCCCATCAGCCCAGCAGCCTCCTGCCAAGGAGCTGGCACTCATTTCATTACACACACTCCCCATCTGCACACAGAGTCACTCACCATCTTGTGCCCCGGTGGCTCTGGCACGTGTCTTGGTGTGGGCCCAAAGCCACCCAGGCAGATGGGCTCAGGCTGCCCCAGTGTGTGCAGCAGGGATGGTGCATCTGTAAAACAGCAGCAGGATTCCCACCTAGGAGAGGTAGTGCAGCTTTCAGGCATGGACTCACCTTTTGAATCCCCATGGGTAGAGTATACTCTGATCTGTGTTTCCCTGACTCTTTTTGCTGTTATTCAGTACTGTGACTAAGGTCTATATCAGCTCTTATTCTTATCTCTGCAGAAAGCCTAGTCTTCAAAATGTTTTTTCTATTTTGTTAGTTTTCTTTGAAAATGAAAGTCTATTACAAGTCTGATTGCCAGTGTATATACAGAGGAGCCTACTTCCTGTGGATAATACACTATACTGAGGATGTGTGATGGCTTTTGTTGTGTTTCTGCCATGTCTTTGTTGCTGTGCTGTCTCCTTGTGACTGTGTAATTGTAAAAGGCAATCTGCCTTTAGGTCTTCTTTTTTACAAACCCAAGTAACTTGTGCCCATCATTCTCCCTTTGCCTACAGGTTTCTTAACAAATTATGTGTTCCTAGAAGCTCAGTGGCCCCTAACCAGAAGTGTTTGAACCCAGAATTGGCCAGGTGGGTAGTGTGGGTTTGGAGACACTCGGGATGTTCTGTGAATGCCTCTGCTCTCTCTTGGAAAAGGCCATTCCAGTCCCATCTGAAGTGCCAGGGCTGAGAGTGTGTTTATCACTCAGTGCAGAAAAAGTGTAATGATCCTCTGATGACAATGCCCATGGACTTGACGTACAAATCACTTGAATGACACAGTCCTAATTCTATTGAAGGGGTGAACCCTAAACTTGAAGTGACACCTTAAAATCTTCCCAGCCTTTTCTGACTTCAGGGAGAAGCTAAAAAAGAATATGCCCCAGACAGCACAGTCTGGCTCATAGGACCAGCCATTTGAATGGCAGTAAAATTTCTCATTAAACTTGTGACCCAAACACTGGAAAATATCCCCTGAATGATTTATTTTTTGGTTACTCACATGGTTCAGAAGGGAAGTTGTCACATCAGATGGCACAGTAATGCCTCCTGGGTTTCTGTAGGGAAGTGCATGTCTTACTTCAGTGATTGTCCTTTCTCCAAAACCTTCCTATTTTCTAAATATTGTTTGCTGATTGCTGATTACTTTTGTTAAATTTAGTGGAGAGCCAATCACAAAAAACTAGGTGGAATGTAATAGTAGCATTATGTTTGATTGTCTTCCTTTGGAATTAATATTCCAGAAATCCTGTTTTAGTGGTTTAGTGCTTAGTGACTGAGCAGAAACTTGGAATGAGACAACACTGCTCCAGCTGGGACCAGCAGGGCTTGGAAGGTATGAGTCGTTGCAAGGGGTGGCCTGAACACCTTTATTGCCCAGGCAGTTTTGGATCAGTCATTTAGATTTCTCCATCAACTTATAAAGCTTTACTTGTATTAAATGCCCATCTGAGTTCTGGTAGCTTGATAAATCTGGATGACTCTAATGGACTTTTAAAATATATGTGATGCATAGCAAAGTGTTGCCTTCCCCCTCATTTATTTGTAAAATCTTTTGCATTCTTTGTAAATGTACCCTTGAGAGATTAGCTGAAGCCCATATTTTTCCTGTGGGAGATGGTGAAAAGAACTAAATGGAAGCATTAGTCTGAATTGTAAAAAATAACCAGTTGATCAAACTGAACTAAGGTAGCCATGCTTAATCCTGAATAATTCCCCAGTGCTAGTACAAGCATTCCGTGTGCTAGGTGGAGCTAGCATGACATTTTTAAGGCAGCAATAGAGAAACCCAGTCCTGCTATAAAAGGACAATGTGTTTATATATTTTAGATCATTCACTACTAAAATTAATGATAGGTTTCACCCTTCTGCCAAAGCTCCTTTGTAATTTTCTTTTTAGCCCCGTTTCAGAACCTTTTTAGTGCTCCTGGGTTAATGTGTTCAGGCTGAGCAAGCACAGCTCACCAGTGAGTGTCCAGCAAAGGGGCTGGGACAGAGTGCTGCTCTGGCCAGCTGGAAGGTGCTGAACTGACCCCTCAGCCAAGGCTGGAGCAGCTGTGGCACCCCAGCAGCCCAGGACAGGGGAGCAGAGACAGGACAGGACAGGACAGAGGCAGGACAGGAGCAGAGAGCTCGGGACACCACGTTCTGCAGCACTGCACTGACCACTGGGCTCCTCTGCAGTGTTTCCCCCACCTCTCTCTGTTCCCCACGGGCGAAGAGAGTGTGAAAGGGAGAACAAGGATGGCCAGGGGACCCACAAGGTACCATGGGTGCAGAAGGGGATGATGTTACCTCCCTGTATTCCAGGAGGGTCCCTGGGGGCACAGGAGCTCTTGGAATTCTTGGGGAAACTGAAGAGTGTGCAGAGCTGTCCCCAGCTGTCCAGCCTAGGACAAGGCTGAGATGAAGCTTGCTGAGCCATTTCAGAACAAGGTTTTGACAGCTGCTCTATGAGAAACCTCCTCTTCAGCCCAGCATGAGCAGATCTCCCCTCTCTGCTGTGGTGTGTCAGTCTTGATATCTCACTCCTCTCTCACTTTCTCAGCTGGGGATTTTGGACCTTGCAGGTTTAAATAACTTTTTCTGTGCTCTGACTCCATCAGGTGCTGCCCAAAGCACGGATAAGCTCATGCTGCAGCTGAGACACAGAGGGACACCCCCAGCATGCAGGTTCCCAATGCAGTTTTGTGGGAAGAGAAGGCTCACTGCTTCCACAGCCCCAGGAAAGGGATGCTGCATCTGGGAGCAGCAGGGCAGGCAACAGCAAGGCAAAGGAAAGGTGGGGATTGTCCTATGGCTGCATATCAGAAATATGGTCTCTAGAGGTGGAACAGGAAGTTGGAGGTGTGAGTCTGCTGGTTCCAGTGTGGGCTTGACAGGTTTGTTCTGTGTTACTTCCTGTGGACTTCTGAACAGAAACAATATTTGTCAAATTCTGGCAAATGTATGGGGTAGCATCCTTTCAGAATTCTTCCAAAACTACGTAGTATAAACTAAAACAGATATAAATAGAAAATTGAACTTTGCTATAAAGTTTTGTGAAATTTTTGATGTAAGGAAGAATTTAATTACAAATAAAATCCTCAGAAGGAAGATGAGGTGGGGAGGGTGCCAAAAGGTGTCCAATGACTTTGGTTTGTCTCCCTGTGCCACTGGGAGCTGGGTGCTCCTCTGGGTTTCTGGGGCTGAAGCTGATAGCACATGAGTTCCTCATTTGACATTAACTAGTACAGTGCTTCTTTAAGACCTCTTCTCACAAGATTTCTCTGGTCTTTGTGTATCCCAGTTGAACACAGAGCTTGCTCATCATGGTTGCCTGTTCAGATCATCCTGTTTTTGGGGTCTTCGCTGTTGCAGGCGGAAGCTGATGGGGACTAAGCTGCATTGGTGTTTTTCAAAGCACCTCCCAAACATGTATGGAATCTTGGGGTCATTTTAAAGAATGGGTTATGAACTTGGTTAGCCCAAAATAACTCATCAGCCAGCACCAGAGGTAGAGGAGAACCCATGTTTCCCAGCTTCCCAGTAGCAATAGGCATTAGCTCCCTGTTTGCTCAGCAGAGAGACAAGGACCCTGGTGCAGGAAAGTCAAGAGATCTAAAAGTAGCATGTTCTTCCTACGACTTATCAGCTGTTCACAGCACATATGGCCAGAAAGGAAGCTTAAATAATTCAGTCTCACTCCTTTTTATCCCAGCTCAATTTAACCTAGTTGTCCTACAGTAAAGCTATTACCAGCACTCACCTTCCTAAAATACTTCTAAGATCCTCTTTGCCTGCACCAAGAAACAGAGGATCTGCTTCCTGTAGTTTGGGATCTGTATCCATGTTTAATCATTCTTGCTGCATTTGAATCTCAGGAGAATTTGTCTTTCAATAGCCAGGTGGTGACTTTGGTACAGCTTGTTTTCTCTTTGGCACCTTTCTGGTTTTTTTATTCATAGCTGCTACCTTTCTTTTGTTACTGAATAAGAAAGAAGCAGCACTAATCAGAGCCATGCCCCCCCATTTCTCAATGATAATTTGTCTTTTTTGAGAGCTTCATTTTGAATAGGTTGATTTGCACTTGTAGATACCAGAGCTGATTTTGGCCATAGGGTTTGGCCCAGATGTCTCTGACTACAGAGGACATTCAGTAGATATAAGATTATTGTCTGATGATCTATTCCTGTGCTCCTATTTTAATGTTCAATTTCTCAAACACATCTGAAAATTTCAGAGAAATCAAGGTTGACCTCTCAAAAGTAGTTCAGGTAGGAAGCCTTGATAAAGGTGAAACCAGCTAGTTTGTAAAAGGCAGCTGTGGGGGGACCTTATAATCCCCAGGCTGTCCAAACATGCTCTTTTGAGTCTTTGCCAACACATTCATTGAATTCTACAGACCTTAGTCACAGTGCAAATACTTCAATTTCTAAATCACAGGTACAAGGGCTGTGGGATTCTAATGTCTAAATACAATAGAATATTTTCAAGCACAACATAAATACTGATTATAAACAAAACAAAACAAAACAAACCTCACAAAAATCACAATATGATGCTGATATCTTAAATATTCATGATCAGAAATATCTGCTTTTAAATAAGCCAGGTCAAAAGAGTAGTTATTTTCCTTGCAAATAGTGTGTTTGAAAGGATATTTAGTCTCTGATGTGCCTAGCTTTTTCCTGCAGTGAACTCCCATTCTAATCCCCATGCATCTCCTTGGGTAAACACTGCAGACTGGTCCTATGATGTTTCCCAGTGAGGTGCTGCAGCCTGGCAGTGTGGCTTGCTTGGATGCTAATGCCTTTTTTGAACTTCTGAATTTTTTGCAATAGAAATAAACCTCAGGATTGATGGCTCACCAGGCTAATGTGTGTGTGAGTGTTCAAAATCGTAAACACTTTAGTTGCTCCTTTTATTAGTTTGGCTGGGAGGTAGTTTCTGAGCAAGGTGGGTATTAAAGCTCAGTACTGTTGCTTCCCAAGCTCCATGCTCAGGAATTTGCTATTGCACTTCTCTTCTGGCCGATGACCCCTCACTCTCAATCCAGTGGTTCTGAACTCCAGACGTCCATGGGGTCATGGTAGGTGCTCAGTAGCTGGTTATTGGTAGAGACTGATAAGAAAAACTGAAGATTGATTGGTGATACAAAACATTGGGAGCTGCTCTGTTAGGCAGCCTGGAGAACAAGTTCAGAGAACCCTAGGGTGGAAGGCTTGGCATATGCCAGAGACTCTGTAATTAATTTGTAGCCAAGAGCTTGTGGGGAGTACAGAATTGGAGCTTTTAAGAGAAGCTTTCACTATTTGCCAGATTTCTTTTTCTTGGTCAAAATTTCCAGTTCATGGTTTGTAGAGGAGCTGTTCAGTGGACTGAGGATGGCTTTTACTGCATGTAACAAAAGTGGATGCAAGGCTCTGGAGGGACAATCTCCCTGCTTGTTGCTTACCCAGGGTGTCCTGGCTTCTTCCAGTGCTGCTCTTGCCATCGTTATCTGCAGGAGTTTGGGTGCTCGCCTGTATAGTTTGGCCAATGCAGTGCTTCAGTGCATGAAGCACACAAGTGAAACTCCAGCCATCACTCTCCAGAAGGCTGAAATGATTGTGCTGATATTGCCTTTCACACTGTATGAAGCCCTTTCCTCCCACTTGTAAGGATTTTTACATGTGACCTGAAGGATGAGCTGACAATAGACATATTAATGGTTTATGCGATGTATGAATTGTTTACTTACCTGCCACAAACCAACAATGATCTTTTGCAACTTGGTTAACAGCAGAGGACAAACCATTTCTTGGAAGATGGATTAGTCTTCATGTACTATATGAGTGCAGCAAAGAATAATTATAAAGAGAGGTCAGATGTTCAATGTCAGGAGTAGAGCACGAGGATTTTGTAACATGAAGGCCGAGGTCAGTATTCTGGGGTTTCTGAGCAGAGATAGCCACAATATTTACAGGACCCATGCAAGTGGGTACAGTTTCATCCTGCCAGGCCTCCATCTCTCCTGTTCAAGTCCAAAGTAGCCATTTAAACTAGTGCTGTTATTTTTATAAATCCCAGTAGGGTCAGCATGCTGGATGCTCTTGAATGTGCCTGCTGTCTCTTGGGTAGCTGCTTGTTTTGTGTGCATGGCCACCACCTGAGAGCTCTGAGTTTCGAAAGGTTTTAGAGTTGTTATTCCTCAGGTATCACGTAGCAATACACTTGAAAACATGTTTCTGAAAATTGGGAATAGTTAGAGTCAGGTTTCTGATTTCCAAGGTTATTTTTCTTTTCTTTTTTTTTTAAACCCCCTCTGTAGTGGTGGCTGTGTTTCTTGAAGTTTACATTTATTTATTATGCATTTAAAATCTTTGAGAAAGGTTGTTCTCCAGTGCTTTTCTTTTTGTGAAGACCTGTGTACTCTAATTAGAATACATAAATTTGGTGGAATGTGCAGTTTAGTACAATTATGATGTGAATTTTGGGTCTTACAGTTCTTTGCAGACATCTTTAATGATTCAGCTTTCTGCAGTATGACACTTCACGATATGATGGCTTCCTTACACTCAAATATCTTTTAGAATGAAGTCTCACATTACAACAAATCCAAAAAATTCTACCCTTGCAAACATGTGCATAATTTTTCGTGACAGACCTGGTATCTGACAGAAAGATATGACCCTGCTGACCCGAGTTTCTCACGCCAAAACACTCTGCTGTACAAGATGGAATAACTCAAATAAGCATTTGATCTTACGAACTTAATAGGGTCGGTCATTTTCCCTGAATTTAAAGTTGGGTGGTCCATCAGGCCTCGCAGTTTAAAAAAGTAATAGTGCCTGTAAACAGACTATTTCTATTGAGTGTGTTGCAGAGGAGTGCCTTTTTTCAGGACAGGTACTTGTAGTGATGTGCTGGTAGTCACTGCTGTGTTTGCATACTAATCAATAAGCTCAGGAAGCATTAAACTCGAGAAATCCTCAGCTGTCTTCTGGAGAACAGATTTGATCTTTGATACTCAGGGGAGAAACCTCAGGAGTATAAAGCCTTAAGTGTCTCTATCTAGCATTTTGATTATACATGTTTTGTCGGTCTGGTATTTAAAAGACTTTCTCTAAGATATGCAATGCTTAATAAATCCATTTTGGACTAATGCACTGTGGTATTTTGGCACAAAGCTGCATGGCCTGGAAGCAGTGAAACATGCATTGCACTTGTCTCATCAGGGGATCATATTTTAATAGCCCCTCTGTACTAGCACTGCAGGAAAGAAAGAATTTGTTTTGCTGTGATGCATTCTTGCATCAGTGGTAAGTATTTCCTGCTTTTGTGTTAATGGTACCTTCCCTTTCAGACTATTTTTCAGGAAAGCCTGAAGTTACAGGATCCTTAACTTACTTTTCACCATAGTAATTTATTTTGGCTTTGTGTGCCCAGGCTAAAATATCCACACCGCTAATAGCTTCCCTCACGGTGATGGAGGCAGGTATTGATCAGGCTAATTTTGGTGTCTCCATGGGCTTGGAGAATCAAAGGTGATAACGGGTTGCTGTGTGACGCAAAGCGGCTTACCAAGGTTCAGGGCTTCACACTAGCTCGTCCTGCTCAGAAAAGCATGTTATCTATGGTAACAACTGCTACTGAGGAAAAAGTGAAGATTTTTAATAGGGTAAATCACCTGGTTTGCAGACTTCTGAGTTTCAGATACCAGCTGTTAGGGGGCAAGGGAGGGGAAAGCTCGATGTGGGCTGGACTTACTGGCATTGTTATTGTTGTATCTGTGCTGTGACATGGTAAAGGACAAACCAGAGTATCCCAAGGCACTCAGGAGAGGGGATGAGGAGAAGCAAAGAGAGAACATGTGGCATTCAGCTGGTGCACAGCCTGCTGGCCCCAGCCCCGGGGCAGGAGGGAAGTGGCTGTGGCCCCAGATGCTACAGCCGGTCTAAGACCTGCTGAACTCATCACAGCTTGAGGACGTGTGACACGCTGGGTTTCAGTGCCTCAGCTTGTGCCTGTGCAGAAGGGATATCCTTGCTCTGTAACGCCGAGGTGCAAAACTGCACCTGCTGCTGCTGCGGTCCTGGCCAGTGTCCCCAGCGGGAGCAGTGCCACTAACCTGAGTCTCCTGCCAAGACCAGAGAGGGACACCATGCTCCTCGGGTGTACCAGGCCCTCCCTGCCTGCTGGAGACAATAGCTGGTGCTGTGTGGGATCCGGTGGGGCCAGCGTGCCCCCTGTCTGGCTGGGATGCTGATGGAGGTGCCAGTGACAGGGGTCAGCAGCCAGGCTGGGTCACAGGGGCTTGGTTGGACTCCCAGGACAGCTGTGAAAGTGTGTCAGGCCGCACTCCCAGCCCCTGATACAGGCACTCCTGCTAGCTGCCCCTTCACTTCCCGACTCCTGGGGTGCTCTCCCTCCCCACACCCGGACAGGGCTCCTGCCTGGGCTTCTTGGCTGCCTGCAGATGGGGGAGACGCCGGCACTGAAGCTGTGGGCGTTTGCATCCTCAACAGACACATGTGAGCAATGTGCCTTTAAGACTAGCAGGAGAGCAATAGTATCTCCCTCCCTCCTGTTAATTGTAGCATGTTTTCAGCCATGCTTTCCAGTCACATTCGCAGGCTGTGAGAGGGAGCAGCGCTGCCGCTGGCCAGCCGGGTGTCCCCCGGCCAGCCTGTGCCCGCCGCGTGGGTGCCCGCAGGTGCTGGGGCAGCGCCCGGCCCCGCAGAGCCCTGTGCCAGGAGCGGAGCCCTGCGTGCCTGACTTTGGGTGACTCTGCTGGGCTCGCCACATCACTTGTGCTCCTCTCGTGTCCCTCACCTCCTCGCCCGTCCGGCCGTGGCCTCCAGCCGCAGGCTCAGACCTCTGGCCACCCCACCCTCTCCGGGGCTCCCGCGTGGGCTACGAGCGGTGCTTTGCTGGAGCCCGGGGATCTGCAGCGGGTGATGCGGTGGGAAGCGTGTGGTGCCTGCCTGGGGATGCTGTGGGCTGCTGTGGGATCGCCTGGCTCCCTGAGCACAAAGTGACTGCAACTAACACGAGGTTGGGACTACTTCTCGGAAGATGCCCTGCGTGTCTCCGGTCATTCGTCTTCGGCCTCACCGCAGAATATTTGGAGTTGATAGCTTTCTTCTGCCGAGGGGGGACAAAGGCAGAGGCCTCCAGAGGGTTAAGAGCATCTGCTTTTACGCCAAGTGTTTGAGCAGGAAATAATCTGCAGAGATACATGTGCAGCAATTCAACGGCTGCTGCTCTCTCAGGCTGCTGCTGCTGCAGTTCGGTGTGTGACAGGAGCCGCGCCGCTCACAGAAGATGCTTTCTTGGTGTGTCCGAAGCTCCAGGCATGGCAGCAGAGCCCCGGCTGTCTGAGCTGGGGTAAATGTCTCCATCCAAGAGGAATTATGTTGACTTGCTGGCTCTGTCGGCTCACGGAGGTAGGTGCTGCTGCCTGTGCAATATGCCATGATCTTTGCCGGGGGGATACAGTCCTCAGTCTGGGGTATAAAATTTTTAAAAATTTTCCATGGGAACAGGGCTTAATTTGCAATCTATAATGCCAGACAGAAAATACGTGTGTGATTTCTTTGTGTGCAGCAGGGAGGAGAGGGCAAAGGATACCTGAGCGATACCTTTTTCTGCTTGGCAATAAAGTTGTTGCACTTAATTGAAACAAACTACCCTCTGTCTCAGCGAAATGCACCTGGGAGCTTTTACTTCTTCCTGCTGTATGACCTTTCGATGAGGTTGGCTGCAGTACGCTGGGTTATGCTTTGGTTCAGAAACTGGGACACAGTGCACTCTACAGGTCCCTTCATTCTGCTCCTGTGGACGTGGGGAGGACAGAGGGCACCCACACAGAGAGGGAAAATGCTGCTGACAGGGAGCTGGTGGGTTTTTTGAGCAGTGAAATTATAGTAAGAGGAAGAAAAAAGGTGATCTTCTTCCCTGAGGAAGAGGGAATGATGAGGTCCTTGGGGGTTGATTTTGGTGTTTGGAAGTAGAGAAGGAAATTTGCTTTAGAAGCAGCATTGTATGAGTCTGGGGTTCGTGTTTAGCTTTCCCAGCCCTGTGGAGAGGAGTTTTTTCAACTCTAACTACTTTACCACCCAGAATATTTGCTTGAGAATTTTTTGCTTGAGAATTTTTTGCACCAATACCTGAGAGAAAAAGACCTGTCAGTGCCATCAAATTTACTTAGGCTTGTTTTGAAAGTTGCCTTCTTGAGAAATCCCTAACAAAATCAACAGCAGCTAATACTATTACCTTCTCGCCATCAGGGCATGTTTTTTTGGTTTGTCTTGAGACCTCCAGCGGGAGCTTTATTCTGTAAAGATTAAGCTGAACGGAAACTTTCCAGTTTTCTGGAAAAGCAGAGTGTTGGGCATTGAATATCTTTGATTTTGTTGGGCCACACATGTGGGTTTGCCTGTTGGCTCCTGAGTGCAGACCCTGCCAAGGAAACCTGGCTGTGCAGAAGAGGAAGGTGCTGCTTGGATTCCGCACCTGCATCACATGGACATGGTTTGTGTTTGTTTCTGGCATTGCAGAGCTATTGATACAGCACAGCCAACAGTGCCATTGCTGTGTAACAGTTTCAGAAGTGTTTCTGTGGCATCCTGGCAGAACAAATGTGTCATTCATGACTGCACTCTTCAGGAAAAAGAACAGCACTGTCATCTGCACTGTAAATCTCTTTAGTCACTTTTGTTTTCTTTGCTCAGGTAACAACACATTCTTAACTGGAATGTGTTGCTACCTGAGCATTTTTGTCAGAGCATTTGTAATTGCCTCCTCAGTTTCCTTGTGGCTATTGTGCTGTGTTTGACTCAGCGCTGACATATCTCATAGGGAAGTCTGGAGTAGAATCCACCTCCCCCACCCCCTTTCTTAATTTTTTTTTTCCCCTGTAATGTGGGCCCTGATGCAGTCGAGAACATGTTTCCTTCTCTTTTGCAAGAACAGGACACCTGTGTGTGTCCTCCTCTGGGATCCTGTAGAGAAGACCTCTTCTGCTCTGCAAGACCTCTGTGTTGGAGGTGGTCTGGTGGATTTCTTGTTGTGCATGAATCAAGAAACCACAATCCCTGCCAGGGATGGAGGCTGTGATGATACCTGGGGAACAGGTGCTCTTTCTGTCCTGAGAAAGAGGATCCCTTCTTACCCACTTCTTACCTAGGTGATATCCAGTGCTCCATAGCAACACTTATTTCTCCCACAAAGAGGAGAAAAATCTCCTGGCTTCACTTGGAGCAGTGAAAACACAAATGTACAAACATTCAATGGAGTGTCATCAGTGTAGAAATGATATAAAGTCATCTGAATGACTTCTTTCTAGAACAGGACTTATAAAAGATGGGGAGCATTAAGTAATACCACTGCCTGTGCAGGAAACACTAGAAAAGACTATAGATTAGTCATCCCATTTACTGCTGTTTGCACACAGACAATGGTGATTAGAACTGGCTGAATCAAAGCAAAAAGGTTCTTAAGCAAAATTTCAAAATTCAGAATTGATTTGGCCACTTGCTGGCCAGTAACTATTTTGGTCATCTTTGTGCCTCCGTTCCAGCAAGTGTCTTTTTCAAAAGGTCCTTCTACAAGAACAGCAAGATGTTGGGGCGTATTTCCATGTGTTGTGTTCTGAAGAAGTTAATGAGAATATTTTCCTTATAGCCTTACTTGTATCTGCTCAGGAAATCAAACTGGTATATTTGAACCACTGATTATTTCTGAGCAGCCTTTCTGGTCATCCATAAAGTTCTGCATTAAACTCTAACTATGTGGAAGTTGAGAGCTATTTGTTAGAGTTAATAATGGTAATTTTAAAACTTGTAATTTATTAAATGGGGACTGGCCAGCATTCTGTGTCACACACACTGCATTGGTCACCTTCCTGTGCCTGGCAGTCACACTGTGCCCATGCTGCAGACAGGGCAGGGACTCCCCGCTGTGCCCCTCTGCAACAAGGGGCTAAACCTGATGTTCTTATGGGCCCAGTGGTGACCTGGCAGCAGAGATGCTGGGATCTCTGCAGGTTTGCCCTTCTGGAGACAATGCCTGTCCTTATCCATTAGGTGCTGTGCCTGCCCAGCCATGCTGGAATAGCTGGCGAGTCGTGTGCTGCTCATCAGTCACAGGTGGCGCAGGACACGGGAAACAGAGCAAAGAAATAACTGTTGGCTAGGAAGTGACTCCCCTGGCTTCTGTAGGGATTTAAACAAAGGCCTGTCTTTAGGTACCTGCACTCTTTGAGCAACCATTGCATTTTTATGGTTTGTATGCTGCTTGTAAACCACCTACAGGTGAGTAAAGTCCAGAAACTGTTGAGTCGGAGATAAAACTGTTCCTTTCTGAGAGTGCCTGGAGTGTCTTTAAGAGATTGTGCTACTGCATTTGAAATCTATCTGGCTTTGTACCACTTATAAAATGCATTCACGGTAGGTGGTGGCATCAGTCTCCTCTTAGTGAATGCAGATATTTATATTATGCAAAAGGTTTTCTCACTTTGCTGCATTCAGATGATGACTGGAGATACCATTCTTGTTAGATAAAAAACTGAGTCTGACTTTAGAGGTGAATTCAAAGAGCAATTTCTATTTAATATATATAGCAACAAATAGGAACAAAGCTGCTTAAGGAGTACTTTAATGATGAATCATTATATTGCTCTCACCAGTCTGAAAGGCAATAAAAGTAAAAATGGAGTGCCAGGATTTAGTCACTTAGAAAATGTACAGAAAGGGACCTGTATTGTAGAGAGGGTTTTACACCACATCAAAAAAATGTTTTGAGGTGCAAAATCATCAAGTGACTTTCCACCCCAAAGATGAGGCAGCTGCTATCTATTGTTTATTATTCCAGAAGGTCAATTTCTTTGGTTGTGACTAACCCAATTTAATAATTTATTGCTTTCTTTTAAAACCCTGATTCCCCCCACCCCCGGATCAGGACAGATGCTGTCATAATGCTTCTTCAATGCTATAATTTTTATTACCAACCCTAATTAAGCGCTGTAACTTCTGAAAATCAGATTAATTTGAACCATCAGCCCAGTGTAAATGCTGCTATCATCAGAGATCATAAAATGTTCAAGGCACCATAATTCTACTACATAGCTGCAGTGGCAAGTGTCCAAGGATCTGGCTACCTTTGTTCAGCTGACATGGACTGAAATGTGTGCACTTCTGAGCAGTGCAGCATGAATAGAAATGATACGTTCCTCAGCTGTTGAATTGCACATTCCAGCCATAAGTCAACAAACATGAGAGAAATGGCATCACCCCCCCCATCACTGTAATACCCCTTCTGTGCTAAAAATACTGTATGAATTCTGTGGTTTCTGCACAATTGATAAAGGGGAAAATAGAGGTGGGAGGTTGCTGCACAGAAAAGCTGGACTTTATTGGATATGATACAGGTGAGCCCCACTGCCAACCAAGATTTTTCCATCCTTGGGCCACGGTCCATGAATTGAAGTTGCACAGTAACTACTCCAGCTAATTTGCTTTACAGCCAGGACACAGTCTGATCATCACTTTGGTCTTCTGGACAGCAGAGCATGTTCTGGTAACTTGGTTCCTTTATGACCAATTTCTGTATTTTGAATTATTTTTTTCCTCCACAGATATTAGGTAGCAAGTAATAAATTCTGATTCCAACTCAAGCAGTGGCAAAGTTGGTCTCCCTGCTCTGTCCCAGCTTTATTTGTTAGGTGTGACAGTATGGAAGATCTCACTGGTCATTACAGATGTAATTACCTGCCTCTGACAGGCAGAAGGGCATTAATCTGACACAGCAAGCATTTGTGTTGGAGCTTCATGTTTAGATTTTCTTCACAGCTGAGAAAAAAGCACTCTGAGGGAACCATTACCCTTGTCTACAGCAAGATGAGATGAATTGCAGGCTAGAAATGCCCAGTTCTCTCCAGTCCTGTGGATGGAGCCTGTGTGACTGGCTCAGGGCTGGGTGTGGGGGTGGTGGCAGCAGCACTGGGTGAGATGAGCTCCCCCCACAGCAGCAGCTGGTCTCAGTCTACATTCAGCAAACCACCAGCCCCACCTGGGCTGCTCCAAGCTCCTTTGAAGGGTTTGGTGGAGGATCTGACCCTGCAGGTTTAACTGTGCCTCTCTGAACTGAGTGCTTTTGTGAGTCCCTGTGATGGAGTGGGGCTGTGAAGCGTGTGCTGCTGCTGCCTCTGAGCATCCCCAGAGCAGGAGTTATGTTTCTGCTCGCTGGGACCTGATATTGCTACCTGATTCCATAAAGCACCTCTTTGAAAGTCATGCTTCCCCCTCCTGTTCAACAGCAGTTTTATCTACCAGAATTCTATGTTCCAGGCTTTATAGTGAAACCAAAGTAGGAAAATCTGTGTCAGTTACAGACTGATGTGGATAAAACATGTTTGTGTCAGTGGGTGTTGTGGATCTTCTGCTCCTGCCCACTTCCCAACACCTTGATTGTATGCAGGCAGTTACTGCTGCAGAAAGACCAGCAGAGTGAGATTTGTGCCATAAAGAATTTTATATTTGAGATTTACCCAGCAGGCTTGTTTCAGCCAAAATGTGGAATTTTGAGCGTGTTTTTATGCCAAGAGTTGCAGCATTTGACCACAATTTTTCTTTTTTGGCATATGTGACATTTAGAAAGCTCTGGGCGGACATATATGATTTAGAACAGCTATTGCTTGCAGAAGAAAAAAATAATAAAATGCAGAAGCATATTAATTATCCACACTTAAATATATATAGTGGTTTGCACACAGTTATTGTGGAAATTGTTATCTGGAAGACTGTAATGTTAATGTTTCTAATGGGGTCTATTGTAAGTCTCCTGAAACTCTTACAGTTATGGATTAAATTTAATATACGCTTCCTTTGAAAAAGCCTGTATTTTTATATTTTATGGTACCCAGTGCTATGAACTTGGCTTACAACAATAAAATAGCAGAATGCTGGAATAAATGTACCAAACAGCTCTCTTGTCTTGATAACGTACCTGCTTTTAAATGTTAATCATCTCATTTTCTATTTTCTAAAACTGTGTGCAAATATAAAACCTCATATAAACAAGTAGGTTTGAGCACTGTCGTGTGAATTTGGCAAATATTCTCTAGCAGTCCTCAGTTCTGCAGTGCATATGTGATCCTTGGGATCATCCTGATGACACAGGCTGTAGAAAATTTCCCCCAGCAACCTCTCCCTGCCTTTCAGAAGAATATTCAGGCTTATTTAAAGAGTGCAGATAACTGGATCTCAAAGGTATCCTCAGGGTAGTTGTTTTGGTGAGTATTTTTGGTGATTTATAAAATAATAAATCCAGTCAGTTTATTTTCTTGTTCCATAAGTTGAATCATCTTCATCCTTTGTCTGCTTAATTAGGAGCCTGTTGGTAATGCAAATCATTTCCCGTGATGTAGACAAATCATTATTCAGCCTTCTTTTTGCTGAAGAGATCAAATACTTTGAACCCTTTCCACACAATCTGTTTGCAGGCACTTAAGTTCTATGCATTTCTCTGTGCTTATCAGCATCTTTTTGAGCAGTGGACATTAGAGGTGGCTTCTCTGGGACAGCAGAATACCAGATTGTACTAATATTCTCACTAGCACCATACTCAGAAACCACATGACATTTCTAACCTTGCCTTTCTTCAAACATCTAAATGTGTCATCAGATTTTGTAGCTCCAACATGGCCCTGGGACCTTGTGTCCCATTTATCTGCTCCGACTCCCATATATATTTTTAATCCTCCAACTTTCAATGTAACAGTTCCCCCTTCTGCAAGTGGAGTAGATTCTTTCCCACTGCATTCTTTGATCCTAGACAAGTGGACTTGTGTTTTCCTCTGTTACAGTGTCAGATCTCTGATAGGGCTGGGCACACGGAGAAGACTGAGTTGTTTGACTGTGCTTGTCGGAGTCTGGCAATATTTATCACTTAAGCCAGCTCTGAGTTGCATTGGGCTATGAAAGTTGTCTCTGTAGGCCCAGTTAAAAGCACTTCCATTCACTGATGGTTCCTCATTAAAATTACATCTTGTCAATTATCAGTGATTTTTAAAGTGTGCTGTAGTAATTTCAGGTAATGATATTCTTACAGTCAGTGTGTGGTGTGTCACTGAGCTGTTTGCAAAAAACAAGTTTGCAGTGCTGGCACAGCTGCTATTCCCACCCCCTCCCCCTCCCCCCCTTTATGAAGTAGATCAAAATATTCAGAATTATTCAAAAGGCTGATTGAGGTTCCCATCACATGCAGGTACAGGAGGCTCTGCAGTCACAATGATTTCTGTTGCTTTCAGGTTCAGCTTCCTCGTGGCCACTGGGTGATGTTTTCCAGGAGAGACTGAACAGGTTGTTGTCGAGGTATTCATAAAATCCATGACAAACATAAAGCAGATTACAAAATTGGTTTTTGAGCACTCTTGTTTTGCCATACTTTTTGTTGGTTCTGAGGTTTCAGCTGGTGTTTATATATACATTTTTTTGTTGTTCCTTAAGCATTCAGCCCTCTAGCAATTGCTCTGTGATGCTGCTTTGGGTCTCATGTCCAGGTGACCATTTACAATCGCTGGACTAATATTTGTGGCCCATCCAAAATGCCCCTGTCCAGTTTCTTACCTCATCTCTGTCTTTTCCTTAGCTTGATCATCTTTTTCCATTGTTCTGCCCTTGAAGTACTTCCCTTCTAGCAGGAATACGGAGTAAAATCTTTCCCTGTCCAATCACTGTGGTGTTGCTTTCTATTTCTTATCCCCTCAGTGCTCACCCTGGTATTTATCATTTATTTAGCACCCCTTGACCTCATCTCTGAGACTCTATGATTCCACTTTGATTACTTCTTCCTCTCTCTTTTTGCCACCTTCATTTTTTTCACAGTTTTTTCTTGAGCAGTCCATTTGTTTCCTTGACACTAACAATTACTGACAGCCTGGTATCCTGTCTCCAACAGTGGCAAATAGCAGATGCTTAGAGAATAATGTAAAAAGCAGGGTGAGAATATAATAATCCTAATATATCCTGGCAGCAGTGATCAACGTCATGTCTGCCTGACTGTTGTGAATGTGTTTAAGCCCCTAGTGGGGGTGAGAAAGGACAATTTTACAAGATGGCAAATTTTCTTGTGTAACTGCCTCTTTCCAAAAGTGCTGGCCTTTTCTCATGCCACTGCTTTGCTTGGCTTAGCACAACAGCCACATACTTGTTTCTAAGCCAGTCCTGAGGTTTTTTCACAAGGCTCCTAGTACCTGATTGAGTAGGAGCTTGTGTTCTCTCCCTTCTGTCTCCTTGAGATGGTTGCAGTCTGGCAAGATGAAGGGAAAAGTCCTTGTGTTTGGTTATGAGCCCTTATTTGATTGTGCTGCTTGACAGATTCCTCTGGTGTTCAAGCTCTGACTGGTTGCAATGCAATCTGATAAGTGTGATGATGAAAATCTATGAAAATCATAGGAAAGGGAGAGACCCAAAGCAGTTAGAGATTTAGGAGAAGTTATGTGGTGGGTCTGGGGGGCTTTTCTCTCTGCATCTTCATGGTTGCTTTGGGATTCATTCTTTATTTACAAATATTTGTTTTCTCCAGTATTCCTTCAAATATGAAACAAGGTCTGAACTGTGTGAAGGAGGTAGAAAAATGTACTTCAATTTTATAAGTGCTAGGTTTGAAGTTGCATTTAAAAATACCTCTGTTAAGATGTAGAATATATTATCCAGGGTACTGAGCAGCTAAATAAGATGACTGATGCTGCATGTGTTAGACCCTTAGCTCTTACTCCTTCATCTGATGCTTCCTCTGTTTCCATCACTGCTCCAGCATCCAACACCATAGTTTGATTTATCCTTACCTGATGGCCAGCTTGACTGATATAATAATTTTCAGAGTCTTATTTTCTTCGCATATTTTCTTTTGTGGTTATTACTTTGTACATTATCCACAAAATTTTTGGAGTCCTTGGAACTTCTTTAGGAAAACATGTAAAGGACCAAAGGGAAGACAGGAGCACTTTGTTGACACGACTGGCCATCAGCACCCAGCTTTTCACTGTTTGACCTCACCAGTAAGGAGAAGGGTCCTTCTGTTCAGGTAGGTGAATCCATAAGTCCCTCCAGCTCCAGCTGCTCCAATGCTTGCCGTGTGACTGCCAAGTAAGACTGGGCATGATCCTTCCTGTCGATTTCCTCCCCTCTCCTTGCAGAAGCAGAGGAGTGCCTCTGGTGAGCTGTGCCAAGTGATGCCTGCAGTGGCTGTAGAGGATGTTCAGAACAGGGTGAGGCACACAGTGTGCCTTTCCCAGATGGAGGTTTCCAACTTTGTGCAAAGTTGTGCATTTCCAGAGCTCAGGAGTGTGCACATATGCAAATTATCTTGTTAGAAATTCAGGGCAGAAAGGCACATAGCTCCTTTGCTGCCACAGGGAACTGTATCCGGAGACTCAGGGTGGAAATATGTCTCCTAATACATGTTTTAGTTCTGTATAAATCATCTGTAAGTATAGCTCACTCTATTCATTTAGCTGGTGACACTGTTATTTAGGGGTGATACGAAACAGTCTCAAAGTAATAAGGACTGCCTGAGAAGAAAATATGTGCTAAAGCTCTTAGGTGTAATGCTAATTTAAATAAAACATGGGTTCTGTTGGGGCTGAAGAATATTTCTCCTAGGAATCCTAATAACATTTAATCCATGGATGCTTAAAAGTTGTATTTTTTTTTCCAAAATGAAGATCCTGTGATTATTTAAGAATATTTTAGACTCTTTTTTAGATTGAGTTGATTCATTCTGTTCTTAAAAGGATGTTTTATTGGTATCTTGGCAGTAGGTACACCTGTGCTCATCTAATGTATGCAAATGCAGCCCAGCAGCCTATACCCCTAAAGAGGATGGAAAGCACAAGAAGGACTGCTCATCACGCTGCCAAGTCAGACCGTGCTTCAGGTTAGGCTGATGAGCAAGGACATGTTAAACAGATATTACTTTAATGATTGTTAATGCAGATAGGGTGCACAGGTAAAGAATGTGAGTCTTTGTAAAAGCTGAATAAAAAGAAATGTTGCAAAAAGAAATCTCCAAATTCTACATTAAGCCAAATTATAAATATGCTAAAGGTAATAGATATTTTACCTAGGAGGTGTTTATTGCCCCCACTCTTTATTTCTCTGAAGGTTATTCACTGTGGGGACATTATGCTGTAAAATCCTTTGCTGAAGTGATAACCTTGTGCTACTTGCAAACAAAATTTGGTTAAATCGGAGTTATTGCTGCTATCTCACAGTGCAGATGCTTTCTAGTTGTGTAAAATTAGAACAAACAAGTCTTACTATCTTGAAGTACTCATTTTTAAATATTAAAAGATAGGTGCACATTTTTTAATGTTAGACTATTGGAATTTGTGTTGGAGCATGGTTAAGAGGTTGCTGTGTTCACTGTTGAGGAACACTCCCTGTGAGGCTGCAGTGAGAGCTGCAGGCTGTGCCCTGCGTGGGGGAATGGCCGGAGCCCAGCGCTGACTCTTCACCTGACAAAGGACACGGGGACTCTGCTGCTGCCTGTGGGTGGCCAGGAACTCCAAAACTCTGCAGGAGCTGGTGAACAGCAGCAAGACCCCAGACTAAATGTCACCTTGGAATGGGTGAACAGAGTGTGAGGGCATAAAAACCCAGGGATTCCTTTGTTGGGGTCCCTCCCTGGGGGCACCAGTTCCAGCTGTTATCATGTCCTGTGCCACGATTAAATGGTTTAAAAGAACTGGGTATTTGGGACTCTTTTACAGGACACTTGGGGTGGAGCCAGTGAGGGAAACCTGTCTGTGTGTGCGGGGTGTGCAGGGAGACAAGCAGGGACCAAGTGGGTGACTGGGACTTTGCTCTCAGCAGTGACAGTCTGGGCTGGTGCCAGTGCGACCCCAGGAGTGGCATCTGAAGGGTCAGACAGGCCCTGACTTCTTCAGGCCGTGGGAGTGCTTGATAAAGTCTTCAGCCTGAGGAACTGTATTTTTTTCCAAAGTGAGATGAAATTCTTTAGTCTGTGGTAAGCCCTGAAAGTAATAGATGCTATTAACTGGAGATTTAAACTTTGTCCCTGGCTGCTTCTGGCTGCAGATTTTATGACAGTTCTCTTTTTATTTCTCCAATTTGTGTTGTATGGTCTGTGTTGCTTTAGTCTGTCAAAGTAGGCTGGAGAGAATAGAAATTCCAACTAATTTTCTGAAGAGTTGCAATGGATAAGGTATGGCTTCCCCCAGCTCTTTCATCTGTGGCAGGGCAAATATTATGTCTGCCTGCAGCACTTGAGTGAAATCTCCTGTGGGCTGGGAAACAGAAGGTGTGAATACTGTGTTAATGATGCTAATCTGGGAGAAGAGATACCCAGGAGGGCATGTTGTCTCCCTCCTGCTGAAGCAGTAGGCACCTGTGCTTACAGGGGTCTCTTCTGTTGTGGTTTGGGCTGCCTGGACTCATGTGACTCCTTTTCTATCTATCCTCACAGCTCAGAAATCATGGTTTTAAAATTCACAGTTTTAAAAAAAGTTTATCTTAGTAGGAGAAGATGACTTACAGTGATTGTTTTATTGTTCTGCCATGTAAACTCTTCAGTAAATACATATGATCACAGAACCACAGAATTATTTAGGTCAAAAAAGACCTCCAGGATCATCAAGTCCAGTCTTTGACTGATCACCACCTTGTTGACTAGACCATGGAACTAAGTGCCAAGTCCAGTCATTTCCTGAGCACCTTCAGGGTGCTCCACCACCTCCCTGGGCAGCCCCTTCCAACAACCCCTTCCACGAAGAAATTCTTCCTGATGTCCAACCTGAACATCCCCCGACACAGCTTGAGGTCACTTCCTCTTGTCCAGTTGCCTGGGAGAAGAGGCTGACCTTCACCTGGCTGCAACTTTCAGGGGGTGGTAAAGAATGAGAGGCTCACCCTGAGTCTCCTTTTGTCCAGGCCAACCCAGCTCCCTCAGCTGTTCCTCATCAGACTTGTGCCTCAAACCCATCCCCACCTCTGTTCCCTTTGCTGGACATGCTCCAGCCCCTCAGTGTCTTTCTTGTGGTGAGGGCCCAGAGCTGGACACAGGATTTGAGGAGTGGCCTCACCAGTGCCCAGTCAGGGGGACAGTCACTGTCCTGGTCCTGCTGGCCACACCATGGCTGGGACAGGCCAGGTTCCAGTGGCCTCTTGCCCACCTGGGCACACCTGGCTGATGTTCAGCTGCTGTTGACCAGCCCAGGGCCTTTCCCACCAGACACTTTTCAACCCCTCTGCTCCAGCCTGGAGCTGCAGGGGGTTGTTGTGAACCAAGGGCAGGACCTGGCTGACCCTCACACAGTTGGCCTCAGCCCATGGACCCAGCCTGTCCAGATCCCTCTGCAGAACCTTCCTGCCCTCCAGCCAAACTCCAGCCACAACACTCCCACCCAAACTGGTGTCATCTGACTGAGGGTGCCCTCGATACCCTCTTTAAGATCTCCAGTGAAGTTGGCCCCAGTGCTGAGCCCTGGGGTACCCCACGAGCGACTGGCTGCCAGCTGAATGATGGTGTGTGTGCAGCAGGGTGGGAGGCAATTCTGCTGTTGTCCCAGGCAATGAAAAGGTGCTGGGGCACAGATAAGCAGACTGAGGGAATTCCTATTTTTTCATAAGTGGAATCATATATTTTGGATTTATTTTTTAACCAGATGTTTTTAAACCTATCCAAATTTTAGGGTGTTGTTTCTATAGTGGACTGCTTAACATTGTCATTCTTCCTGAGGTACAAAGTGTTTAACTCCCTAGGTTTTATTAAATTTCCAATTACAAATCTCTACAGGCATTTTCACATTTTTTTTTAATATTATTAATTTTATAAAATATTAGGAAAGTTCCTATTTCACTAATCAATACAAAGTTCAGCATTGACATCTAACTTGTATAGTGGCTTGCAGAGCAGTGTAAAATGACTGCATTAATCTCACGGGGTGTTTGCTGCTTCCACAGTACTGACATTTTATAGAGAAAAAGAAAGAACTGTGTCTCATGCTATGCAGCCAAGCTCATTATTCTGGTGGCAGGTCTTGGGGATTCTCTGTATTTCCTTCAGGTCTGCTGCCTGTTGGATGGCACGGGGGCGCACGTTTTGCTGAATGAACTTTCCTGACCAGTAAAACCAGTGAGGTCCATCACAAGCATCCCTTGCCTGTAGCACTGGCACAATGGAAAACTGAGCTGGTATCTGCATGTGTTTCATTCTCCTGAGCTTTCACTTTTCCTGGATTTCACTTTCCTGAGATCCCCCTGATAGGAATAAAGCCAAAAGAAATGGCATCACCTGCCTGTAAGACAAATACTTAAATTTTTGTGGAATGCTTTTCAATGGATCTCTTTTTAAAACTTTATAAGCTTGGCTAGTCACGTAGCTTTAATGCTCTGTTTGTCATCTGACTATTAGCTGTGGTTGAAGGACAAACTAACTCCAGACTCTAAATGAAAGACTCTTAGTATATCTGTCATAAACAAGCAAAGAACCAATCTCCAATCTCTTCTTAGACTCTAAGAAGTGTTGCTCTACAGCTGCATCAGTGTTTTCTTGTATATTCTATGTCCTAAGCTATTCCAGAAGATAATTTTGATCAGGAAATGACTACCAGCCACATCACTGCCCCGAGCAATGATGAATTCACAACCCTTTATAGAGTTTGCAAGTGAGTTTGCCATGTCGTCTGACATTGATGCAGAACACTGCATCTCCCAGAGATGAGGAAAAAGCTTGCTGGAAACACTTTGTGAATAATAATTATAGAGCTATATTCACCTCTGATTTCTTTTTGAGATTTCTGTGAGAAAAGTGGATACTGAGATAGAATTTTCTCTTTTGCTCTGTGTCGCTCAGGGACTTCTTTTTTGCTTCTGGCTGATTGAGGAAAAATGAGAAAATGCTGAAATTGAACACTAGACTTCCTAATAGTATGAAAAGCAACCTAAGGGGCTTGGATGCATGTCATAATGGCAGTAGTTTCTTTGATGATGGGTAGCTAAGAGGTCAAGCTTGAAAATCTTGATATAATTTTCTAAGATAGTTCAGTTTTGTCAGGATGACAGATTTTTGATTTGAGACAAAATATAAGAAATGAGAGGTTTATCTTGTAAAGATGATAGGAACAGGTAGCTCTTTTTGTACAACAGACCCTGTTATCCTTTTCTTGTTTTGCACAAATGTGGATACTGACTCCTGAGAAGATGAAGATCCAAGGACAAAATATTGCCTGGAGCAGTTGATGCCATCTTTTATAATAGCTGTACTGCACTTCTGTATAAAAATGTGTTGCAATGGCAGTGTTGGGGCATGTGTAATTCTGGAAATGCATTCAGCTTTTAGTGTCTTCTAAGGCAAAATTACCTATTTGTTAACAATTGCTTCACTGTCAGGAAAGCTTTTGAGACTACCCTGTGTTTACAGATTTCATAATCTGGATGAGTTTTCTGGAGTTTGGGGCAGTTACTGCTCAGGGTAGAGTTCTGCATAGGCAAAGCGTAGACTTTTGGGGTGATATGGTTCATTTCTGTGCAATCTCTGAGGCTTGACATAGAATATAACAACTCTAGATTTAATATTTTCCCAATTTAGTGACTTTTATGTGGATGGTCATTGCAAGCAAACAGGGAAATATATTAAAAAGAGAAGTTTTATGAGGATATTGTGAATAAAAACTACATAATATTTACATAGCATCCTGTTAAATCCTTTGAATGTCATATAACAACATCTCTCCAAATACCAATTACTGTTTCACTGTAACTGCAGTGGTTGAGGTGGACTCTGAGTCTCAAACTGCTGGAAGGTTCCTTGAATCAAGACACTGGGTCTTTCAGAATAAATATTTTACTGCTCAGGTTTGCACCAAGTGATTAGCAACAGCACTGAATAAATGTGTGAAATCCCAGAAGCTGTGTGCAGTATCATACCCAGAAAGGTCCCTGGCAGCTGTGAGAACTCTGCTGGCAACCAGCAAGGGGTTACATCCTCAGGAGCCACAGTCTCCTACGCATTATGTGAAGAGGAGGAAGGAAAGAGAGGTGCTGACCCTCAGTGCAGGAACTTCTCAAGCTTGCAGCTGAATATCTGCCAGAACTGAATGGAGGAAAATCTCCTTTGTCTCAAATCTACTGAAAATGTCCCTCCAAACAACTTTAGCCCACACTGCTCTTCCTTCAAAAGAAAGATGATAACTTTGTTTTCTGTCTTCTCATTGCACTCAGTGAAACACACAAATGCTGCCAGAATGCGAGTGGGTATCATGTTCTGAATGTACAATAGTATTTTTTTTTTCCAAGAGGCTTTATTTTATGATTTAATTATTGCATGACAAGGGTTTGTTTGAAGAAGAAGAAGAAGGCAATTTAATTGGATTTTCTTTTTTGCAGGCAGGATCCAAAGAATTACTGGAAGGTGTTTCTCATAATGTTTACAACTCTCCTTTAATAACACGTATTTACATGCAATTCATGGCTGACACAGATGTACGTAGAGAAATAGTACACATTTATAGATGAAGTCTATAGTTTAAGGCAAATAAGCAGGCCTTGCCTTTAGTAGAATATTTTCCTGCATAAGGACTGATTTTAAATAGTGTGGATAATGGTGTCTTTGCTATCCGAGGAATGTATGGTTATGACTCATGGTGTCATAAATACTACGGCTATTACAGTGAACATCCAAGTGAAATTACACAAAATTATATATTTGCCAGGGTTCTTTTCTCTAACGGCCAAACTTCAAAATAGAAAGCTTTATTATTCATTTTGATGCGTCTGAACTACTGAATGTTCTTGCTGGCCCACTAGACAGTTTAATAGGGCTCCTGAACATCATCAATAATTCATGTGTCTCTTAAACAGGGATGTGGTACTTGTTGTTCAACTATAATCTGAGTGTATTAAATTGTGAGCTACTATAGGATGGTCAGGGACATGCTCAGTGCTGGGTCTAGACCTTACAGATGTGCCAAGCTTTTTGATTTGAAGAGTGTGGTGTGTGCTCCCAAACAGGAGCTCTCCTCTTTGCCCTCCCACAACTATTCTTTTACTGAAAGGGAGGCAACTGTTAGCCAAGGATGTAGTGAACGCCCTTCAGTGCAGTTTGGATGATGCAAATAGTGTAAATCATCCCCAGCATATGCCTCTCAGTGCTGGGTGAAAAGATGGGGAAACTGGTGGTTCAGGTGGAGGGGCAGGGAGAAAGCCTGGGTTTGGGTGCATGAAGGTTCAGGTGGCATTAGCAAAAGTGAAAGCTCAGCTGGAACGGATTGTTCCAGTTCAAGACAGAACTGAAAATCCAGTGATTATTGTAGGATGTATTAGTTGATATTTATGAAGAAACCTAGTGGGATGTGATTGTTATTTTTGAAGTATGTATTTGACTTCACTGTTTTTTTTCTTATAAGTCACACACACTGTGACATTCCTTGTTGTGCTAAATGCCACATCCAGACAGGTTTTACAATCAAAGAGGATAAGAAAGGCCAAGGGTGAGTACAAGCAAGGATGTCCCCAGGGGCCTGTCACCTTGCCATTCTCAGGGAGGTCTGCTGGTAACATTGCTGTCTTTGATCTCCTTTTGCCACTGCAGAACTGAGGCATGCACAGCAATGAGACACGTGACATGTCTGGGATGAGCACCTGGCAGAGCTGAGAAATCACCGAGTTCTCTGTGTAGCAATCCAGGCTTTTCTGCAAGAACCTTCCTTCTTCAGACTTGTCACACTTGAGCCATGCTCACGTCTCAACAGGAGCTGAGTAAGAAGTTACAAAGAGCTCAGAAATTAAGGGTGTATTGCCTTGTGCAGGTATTTCTTAGAAACTGTTGGCAGTGTTATTTTCAAATAAGAATTTGTTGCACAGAGAGGAGTAACTCATCAGAGAAGTGCAAGAAAACAGTACATATAACCATTCAGGAGAAAGTTTTACTGTAGGTGGAATGAGTCTAAAGTCAAGACCTTCTTCTTCTTCCCTTTTTGAACCTTTTGTCCTTTATCAGGCTCCTAAGAAAAATTTCACGCTGACTTGTTGAGTGTGGTGGGTTTAGTGGTGGCTAAAATCACCAGTGCACTTACTCATTTCTTGCTGTGAGATATGGATTAGGAGGAGGGCAAAAAAGGCTCTGTGTTGCAATCTGGATAAGAGTCAAAGTGTGCCCCTCTTTGTTCAGGATGCAGAAGACTGTGAAGAATTCCGTGGCCATACAGCTTTCAGGAGTGAAGCTACAAACCCCAGGCAAACATGAGCTGTGCTGGTTCAAAAATGGCTTTTTTGCAGCTATTGTAGAGGCTGGTAATGCAGCACAGGGTGGGACTCTGCCAGTGTGATGTCTGTGTTGAGCTGGGGAGCAGCAGGAGGCTGTTCAGCTCTGTCCCAGCCTGACATTGCTTAAGGCTGGGGGAGATGCAATTTCACTGCACGCTGGCTCAGTGTGCCTTCTGCATAGGGTTTCTAGCAAAAATGGGCTGGAGCTCCCATTTTTCTATCCAGACTGCAATGAGATTAATCCTAACAATGTGCAGCTCCTCCTGGAAATAGTTTTATGTGGTGGGGCTGTTTGAAAAGAAAGATGATGATTCTTCACTTACTTTTGGCCATAATGGAGGCATTTAGATAGCAACATTTCTCTCTGAACTGCTGCCTTTCAGTGAGCATTTTCCTCTGTCTGGGTGAAGTGTTTGGGTCAAATGAAAATTCTGGCTCTGTGGTGAAATAGAAGATGATGGCAGTGGTGACAGTGATCATCAGTCATCTTGCACCCATGCCTGGGAAGTGATGGCTGGTGGAAAAGGGGTGGTTGTTCCACACCAAGGCTTACTGTGCCTGCTCATCTGGGACACAGCCTGAGCAAACCCAGTTTCTCAATAGGCTGCCAGCAGGGCATCTGAGAGCACAGCTCCTGTGCCACACTGGATAAGGGAAGCTGGAACTACCAGCATTTGAACATGTTTCCAAGGTGTTTCATTCTGACCCATGAGGGCTGAGTCTTGCTGATCGTGACTGAGCTCTGGTGCCTCCTTTGCCTGTTGCATGCCTGGAGCTGCTGCAGTGGTACAGGTTGTCCTGCTTCTGCCCAAACTGCTCATCACCAATAAAATAGCTCTAAAATGTGAGGGGATGAAACCATTTCATAAGGAATTATTTTATTCCTATTTTCCTCTCTCATTGCTATGACAAGCGCTGGAGTTCCTCCAGATTGTCAGTGGGCTACAGCCTGGGACCCTCTTTCCAAATGTTTTCTGCTTTATTTCTTAGTGTCATGTTTTGTTTCCATGGAAACTCTCCAGCCTAACTCAAGTTATAATACTGTCAGGTGCATGAACAATGCTGTCATTAAAGAGCATCCTCAGCTCTGGATGTTTGCTCATCCTGAGTCCTATTAGACAGTCCATACAGTGTCAGGAGAGGCTATGTGGTCACCAAAACTTGATGGGAGCCTTAAGGCCTAGGAAGAGCTGGTGAAACCAGCTGTTGCACCCCTGGAGAGGAGTTTCCTTTGGCTGGTGTTCCTTAAAGCTGTTGTGCCCACAGCAATTCTATTCAGAGGAAAGAAGGGATATTTTGCCATTTTCAAAAGAATTAGCTTGGGCTACATGTAAAAGCCTGCTTGCAAAATTCATATTGAAAAGCATAGATTTACAATAGCAGCAAAAGAAGTTAAACAGAAAATATGTTGTTTCCAAGATCAGATTAACTACAAACTGTACCTTGGAGTGAAGGGCTGACTTCTATCACTGAGCATGGAAGTATGTGAGGCAATTTTGGTGTGCTGTCATGAATCAGAGTGGCTGATTAGCATCAATATTTCTCATTCTGTTTGCACCCTGGAATCTGCTCATGGCAATATCTTCCTTCTTTCAGCCCCATCCCTACTGTTTTCATTGAAGAAGATCAGTACGAAAAAAAAAACCCCTTACTTTCATACAGGCAAAAGTACAGTACCTAAAATAACAGTTTCTCCTTTCCCCTCTGAAATTTTACAGATGCTGTTATATTGGGAACCCCATTTTCTGAGTGCCACATTAGCAGGACAAAACACAGTGCACAAGAAAATTTGCAACCCTTTAAGGAAAAGCCATTAGACTGTGAGATAAAATGTGGCTCTGCATCTCTAAAAATAATATATTTGCATCTCTATAAGAACTTCAATTTTGGTAGCCAGGAATAGTCTAGGCATCTTCATTGTAATTATTAAGAATTACTAGCTTGCACAATTACTGCTTTGAGAGAGATGTGAATGTACATGGTATTTTAGAGGACAGGGAGAAGTGAAGAATTTATTGCTATTTAAAAAGCTGAAGTTTACTTGTTTGCTGGGAAACAATATAGGAACTTAAGAACTGTCAAGGTGGAGAAGGCTGTGGGTTCATCTTGTTTGGTGTCTCTGATGGATGCTAAGATGTTCAGAGGAAGGGGGAAACCTTGTCTTAGCAGAGGTGAGAGGAGTTCTCCATCCAGTGAAAACCAGGAGTTGAAGAGAGAAGAGAAAAGAAATGCAGAATGCTTTTTTTTGTTTGTTTTTGTTTTAAATAGCTGTTACTTTACATTTGAAAAACCCTAAAAGAAAATCACCAGTTTGGAAAGAGATCAGTGTCAGGAAGTTTTTTCACAAAAATCTGCAGCTACTCTGGTTTAGGAACACAACATTTTGATGCTCGGAAACTCCTTTTTACATTGTCAATCACACAGCCATAGCCTGAGAACGTCCAAGGAGCCCCCTGAAGTCAAGGGAAGGGACTCATCATTCATTGTATCTTGCATCATGTTCAGATAGCAGGATTGGCCTCCAAGGCCAGCAGCCTGGAAAGTGGGAGCACCAGGAGTTTCTGCAGTGTGGAGTGGGGTGATCAGGCCATGGATTTGCTGATTTTCTGCTTATATGATGCTAGAATAGCAATCTTTTCTGGAACTATTGAAAATGCCCACAGCTCTGTCTCTTCAAATGGGTTTCACATACCAACATAAAACTGTTTTCCATTTTCTGTTCTGTAAAACTGTATCTGTGCGCTGTCGTTCCATAACGGGATGGAATCTTTCCATTCAGCGGTGTAGATCAGCTCTGCTGGCTTTTTGTTTCTCGTTAGCTTATTGCAATGACTAAAATAGATGAGATAGGATGTACTTTTTGCATGAACACTGCCAAAACTGGCAGCCCTCCACAAGGCTGTACTAACAGGTGCAGATGCTCCTTGTCAGCACAAAGGTGTCAGCTCACCGTTCCTGACTGCCTCTCATGGCTGGGGTGTGAATGCTCCTACTGGCTCCTGGTGCACACCAGCATTTGGATATCATTTTGATCTCCATAAGTATCTCCTGCTGCAGAATCCTGCTGGAATAAGCTCTTAACATGCCTGTCTTCTGGTCCTCGAAAAGCCCCATTTTTCACAGCACATTTTCTTTTGAAGTCTGATTCAAAGCCCATTGTAATTGGTGCAGTATCCTATGCATTCTAATGCAGCCAAATCAATGGTCATGCATTTAGGAATGAAGAAAATTGCTCGCATCTGCAGGGTGGGAGGATTCAATCTTAGAGTGCCATAATGTTTGAAAGGGTCTTGGATGTCAGGCTGAAACCCAGCCACGTGTGAGCTCCAGCTTTGTGTGGCTGAATGTGGCCCTTGGCTGTACCTGTGGGGGAGGGATTGTTGCTCACATACACCCTGATGATGACACAACTGCTTAGACATTCAGCCCCTCTCTGATGTCAACACGTTTTAAAAAAGGATTATAGAAATTCATAAAGGGCTCAGGAAAGTTCTGCAAAAATGACTGGGTGTCTGTAAAACATTCATTTTTAACGAGAGGCTCGGTCTAGTTAAAATAAGAGGATACTTATCAGAACTGTATAAACACTGTGGCAGGAGATTTATGGTTGCAGGAGGCTTTTTAAACTAATAGGCAAAAGTGGAACTATATAAATCAGTGGATGGGAACTAAAATTAAGCTAATACATGTAGGAAGAAGTGTAACCCCCCAAAAAATACTACATAAGAACAGCGTGGGTCTTTTATCACTAGAAGTCCTTAGGAATATACCCATTTTGAAGGTCAGCACATTACTGACTTCCAGGATAGCTGCAGGAGACTCTGATTAAAGATTTCTGGGTTATACTATGTGTAAGACCTCATTAAATATTTAGACTCCCTATTCTTGGCCTTAAAACCTAAGCACTTGGCAGTCACTGATATGAGGGAGCTTTGGAGAAAATCCTTCCAAAGTTTTAGATTGAATATTAGGAAAAAAAATCTCTTCACAGAAAGAGTTTTCAAGCACTTGAAAAGTTTGTCTGGGGAAGTGGTAGTGATGCCTTGAGAAGGCTGACCTAGAACAGAGGCTGGACAGAGTTAAGAACAGAGCGGGGATTTATTGAAAGGCCTTGAAGGACACACCTTGGGTGCTACAAGAGCCTGGGCCACACCAGAGCTACCCCAAAATGGACCTAAAAATGGTCACAAAATGGATGAGTGGTCACAAGGTCTCACATTTTTATAGTTTTGGTCTGTTTTCATGTCAGGGTTAATTGTCCACTGACTGCTTCAGGGTATGAAGTCCCATCCTTTGTGTTTTCTCTCTTCAGCCCAGCGTTGTTTCTGCTTTTGGGCCTGGAACTTGTAATGATTGTTCTTGGTACCAAGCTGGAAAAAGAATTGTTTTGTCCACTACTCTGTGAAGAGAGCTCACTGACACTTCATCTGAAGCTCAAAACTACAGGGAGAAGTATGAAGGCCAAAACTGAAGGCATCAGTAGAGTCACTGTCCCTGGAAGTCCTTAGATATGGCACCTGGGGGTGTGGTTCAGTGGTGGGCGTGGCAATGTTGGATTTATGTTTGGACTCGTTGATTGCAGAGGGCTCATCACACTGTCAAGTGATAACTTCCATAAGGATCCAGACTCCACAGCCAGGATTTCTCCAGGATCCAATGATTTAAAGAAATAATTCTTTTTCTTTGCTGATCTGATTTATTGTTTTTTGTTAATAACTTTAAACTGATATTTCTTAGCATATATTTTTGCTGGAGAAGCTTTTAGATGTAATGTTTTTAACTATATATAAAATTATCTCACTGATGCTTATGAATGTTTTATCCCAAATGCAAAATCTGTAGCTAAATATTCTGGGCAAGTAATGAAACTGTCTTTAAAGAAACCCTTTGAAATGTACATATTAAGTAAGTGAAGAAAGGAAGAATTGATGATTTTTTTTTTTCGCAGCTCTCAGTTCTAGCTATCTTAAATGTTGCTCCCAGATTTAATAGGTATAAAATAACAGAGAGGGTTTCTTTTTCCCAGATTTTACTCTCCTTTAAACAACTGCCATCAGAGTTTCAGTTCACTGTGTGTTGCAAATAGGATTTTACACTAAGATCACAGTTTTGAGATTACAGCTACTTTGGGGTTTTCTTATATAGCATTTACTAAGGTGAAACTGAATAAATGTCCTGTACATCAATGCCCTTTGAGAAGCATTCTCCATTTCTGAGCTCTGTCAATACCATCCTCAGCTGAAAGCACCACCCATGTAAGGGTCTCATCCCAGCTCCTCACAGACAGATTTCTACCCATGACCATGTAGCATCAGTTTGTGTCCTGCATCTTCCTTAATTGCTTATAAATGACATGCTTTAGAAAGCAGAGTGATTTTGATTTTTGAAATGCAATACTCACAGGGCAGACTTGCCTTGGAGATGTGAAATTCACTAAAAATCTTAAGCTTAAACACAAGCAAAGGATGTGGGTCATTTCAGCAGCATCACAAAATCCAAATTGATGATATTTTAATGCCAAACAGAATTGTACTTCTGGAAAATAATAATAACACTGTTCTACCCTGCTTGGTCTGCTTTAAAATGTTTCATTTTCCTTAATAAATAGCCTTGGGATGCCCTGGTGTGGCTGATGATATTAATATTGAAGACCAGTGCTTTTAACAATAGTAATGGCTCTTGAAGTGCAGCATATGGGTATTATAAGAGTAAGACTAATATAAATTTAACTAAACTGGCTTAATGTGCCCCCTCCTGCTGGGAAAAAAGAACCCAACAAGCCAGAAATGAGAAGGAATGAAGAAGCAAAGCAGCTCATCAGATAAGAAAAACACAACGTGCAATCAGCTACACCGGTCCTTGCAAAGAAAATGCCCCAGAGATGCTTCCAGAGAATGAAGCAGGTGCAAGAAATAAAGGTAAAGGGGAATAAGGGAGTCTGTGCACTTGAGAGAATATGACAAGCAGAATTAAATGTTAGCAGGTGATGGTGCTGATGAAGCTGCCCACCACACAATGTAAATCTGAAGCAGAGCCATGGGTAATGAGAGCACCCAAGCTGTGGGAGTGAACGAACCAGTGAGCAGAACTTACTGCACTTCTGTTAAGGGTGTTTGGCTGTTTCCCTTTCCAGTTTCCACCCCTAAACTTTCCACTGTGTTTGGATAAAACCTGCTCTTTCCTTGACCAGGGTTTGTTCCTTATGTTTGTTTTGCAGTGTCACTCATGCTGTTCTTTTTCAAGTGTTTGTTGCAGGTGATCTTCAGGGATTGTGTTGCTTGGGAATTCTTTTGATGCTGAAAAATTCTTTCTAATGCTTGCTTGCTCTTAATGTGCTAAAATCTTGAGAGCTGTTTTTTTCCTGAGATTTTGGGAGGTAATGGTAGCTTCTGCAAATATCAACTGCCATTTATCAGGTTGTGTTTGAAATCTGACTTTTTCAAGATTTTTATAACTTAACATTTGAAGCATCTAAAATACAGAATTTTGGTGGCTTTTTCCTTCACAAAATTGTCTTTTTTTACTTTGCAAAGCCTTCTGGGAAGGTAATGTTGGTGTGCCTAGAACTGATAATATGTGACTCCTAGCAAATTTCAGCTCCACTTCAGAAATCCCTTTGATTTGGGGTGCCTCTGAAGGGATGTATTGGTGCCTAATCTCTAGGGTTATCTGTATTGCACACACTATGCAAACATTTATTTAGTTTAGTGCTAATGTGTATATTGTTCTTTTGATGAAATTTTTGCACACATCTTATAACCAAAGCATCTCTGTGAAGTCTTTGCTGCAGGAGAGAGCAGTGTGAGGGTTTGTGCAATATCCTTCTATCGTATGTTCTGTTCTTACTGAGTCCACAGCTTTTATTTGTCCTTCATGTTTTGTTTTTACCAAAGTATGGGGCATTTCATAGCCTGCAGACTTTGTGCAGCTGCTGTTCTGCGCCTGCTGTTTTGTCCAAGGGACTGGAAGACAGAGTGAATTTCTACTCTTAAAAAATAAGTCTTCCTGCCCTCAGTCACTGATATAGTTTGCCTTGTTCCTGGAAGTAAAAAATACAGCAATTGGAGCTGTCACTTTGGGGTGAAATTAGCTGTGCTGAGTGTGCTTTAACTTCAGGCAGTGTAGTTTGCAATTGAGGAAGGAAGAGCTTCTTGATTGTGAATGTTAATACTTAAAGATATAGGACACCGCTATTTTTGAAAGCCTTTTCCTTAGACAGAGAAGCTTTTCAGTTGACAAATCTATTATGTGTGGCATTATTATCATCATACTGGGTGCGACACTGTTGACTTGAGGGTTTCTAATATTTTTTGGAAGGGTATGAGAGTCAGTGTTCAAATGGCCATTTCCTATAAATACAAATTAATTACATCTGAAGAGGGCTGTTCTAGGCAGTACAGTCTGGGCCTTAACCTCAAGTCCTTGCAAAATGAAGAAAAATGTGATTTCCCAAACCATTACTGTCTTGCTTTACCTGATAATCTCTCAAATGATTCCTTATATCGATTTGAACAAATCACCTGCTGTTGTGGGACTTAATTGCTGGATAATCAATGTGTAATACTGCTACTTGTTTTTTGTTTTGTCTTTAAACAACATAAACCCCAGCTCCTTGTGAACAGCTGAATTTCTGGCTGTCCCTGCCAGCATGGCTGGGGCACAGGGGGTGTGGTGGCCACCCTGGGAACTGGGCACTTCCTCTTGGTGCTGCTGCACTCACTGGAAACAACTTGCCAAGGATGTGGAATAACGGAAATGATTTCCGAGGTTTTGAGTCTATTTATAACTAAGGGAAAAAAGTGCTTTTTAAAGGCAAAAATCGCATGAAATGTGTCCTGTCAAAATCTCACTCATCAATGTCAAATTCTCATGACATTGACAAAATAGCTATTTCTGCATGGAAAATATGACAAAACTGAGTTTTGAATTCGCTGCTGACTTTTGTGTTTGCTGCTTTCCTTGGAATTAGCTGGTTTCTTTGGGAAGGTGTTAATTTTAAGCTAGCAACTCTAAAAATGGGTGAATTTTCTGCTCAAAGTAGTCATGATGTTGAGTTTTTTATTAAAACTGTAGTTTACTCTTTATGAAATACATGTCTGGGGAGCTGGGAGAATTGTGCATGGCAAATTGTGAGGCAGATATGGAAGCACTGCGTTTTTGGCCTGGGCTGTGACTCTGAGCTGGAGCCCCTAAAGATGTTCTCACCCCACCATGCAGCAGGAGGGCAAAGCTGTTGCCAAATGCTCTTCTGAGGGGCAAGGCTGTCAGTTTGTCATCATAATGTTGCCAAACATATGAGATGCTTGCACTTAATTGACTTATTAATTATTAGACTTACTGGACTTACTATGTACTTAAAAGTCTTATGAAAATTTTCATTTGTCTTGCTCAATGGTAGGTCAGAATAAGTGTGAAGGGCAGTGAAAACCAAGTATGTATGAATGTTCTGTGGATGTGGCCTCACTCTGAGTTTCTATTGACAAAAGAATAAAAAGTGAGCTGATAATCCTGATAGACAGTAAATTACAGGCAGGCATTTGTTTCTGAGCCCCAGTGCTTTTGCATTTCTCTCCATAGCCTAGGGGAACATCTCTGCAGCAGATAAAAAACGTTTAGGAGTTAATGGCCCCTCGTCTGTAAGATCATTTGCCTTTTAAACACACACTGAAAGCTGCCCCTTTAGGATGTGACTTCCTCAGCTTCTGTTTCAGAAGTCACTAAGTTGAGGGATCCAGGTCCAGTTTTTTGGAAAAAAGAAATATCTCACGACTCACACAATTTTCTTCTCTGCTTCCCTCTCAGGTTTGCTGGAATCAGCTGCTCCTGGCTAGTGTTCCTCCCAGGAGAGGCAGGACCTGCCAGGAAGCTGTTTGGAGGCTTTCCCATGCTCTCCCTGAGGCTGACTTTTATCCTTCCTTTGCAGATGCCTGTCCTGCTTGCTCATCTCTCAGGTCCTATTCAGAAGCCTGATTTATTTGAGTATATCTTTGGGCTTTTTTCAATGCAGTCATTGCAACCTGTATTAGTGGTGTTCTGGGTCTCTGCTTTATGCTCTCCATCTCTTGGCAGCAAGCCCCTCCTTTTGGTGAAAAGAGTGCTTCATCAATATTTGTCATGTGGATTGAGCAGGCTGGGAGGTGACACAGGTGGCTAAACACACCCTCTTCTCCCCAGGAATTGTGCTGCTCTTGGCTTTGCAGACTCAGAGCTGTGGGCTGAGGTATGAGGCTGTAGATATGGCCCTGGACCACCAAAACCTACCAAGGATCACACTCTCAGTGTAGGCGTCATAATTTTAAAATCTGTGACCCTGAACATATTGTCAGGGTGTGGTGAAAGCCAAGGGAAGTCAAGTTTTGGTGCCAGCGTTGCCAAGGTGGCTTGTCTTGTCCTCCAGACTGTGAGCAGAGTAGGATGGAGTGGGAAGGTGGTGGAGGATCATTGAAAAGACTGCTGCTAGCTTGGCATTAGGTGGTTCCAGAAGGAGATACATGGAAATTAATTCCTGGAGAGTAGGTTTGATAAGCATCTTGAATTCTCCTGGGCTTGACTGGGAGCGGGTGATATTTAAGTATACAACTGAGAGGTTCAAATAAAGGTTTGTCCCTTCCACAGCCTTGCTGTTACTCAGATATCTGTGGTTTTTGGCTGTCAGTGGGAAGAAGCAAAGCAAGCAGATGATGCTGAATTATACAGGCAGTAATGCATTATCATATTTTTCATTCATGGCGGAGGTGGATGAAATGTCTGTAGAGATATATTTGAAGTTCTCCTTAAATAATTTTAATAAAATCATGATTTGCTGGTTTCAAAGCAACCAGTTCCTCAATCCATTTGGTTACTTGTGGAAACCAGGACATTTTCAACATAAAAGACTGCATACAAGTTTTGCATTTCCAAGGTTTGTTGTAAATGGCATAAAACACCCAGGCATCTTAGTATGGGGATTAAGTGGCAATCCTTCTTTGTGCATATTATCCACTACTTTTTAATTTCATTTATATAAAGAAATCCAATCTGCTGCAGAACACTGAACCCCAGTAGTAATAATTCTGGTACACATCTGTACATCCAGCATCAGCCACAGAGCAAGCTATAGATTTTTTGTTCTATAATAAAAACAACTTGAACAAAAAGAGGAAAAGCCAAATCCTGTAATCCTTGTTCATCTTGAAGTGAAATTCTTCTGTGCTCTGTGTGTGTGAGAGACAGCTGCTCCACAATACACTAAAGCTTCGCATGCTTCAGAGGAAGAAGCACAGAGTAAACATTTGTAGCTGTCAGTGGAGTCCTGTTGTCGGTGCGCAAACATTTGATCCTGGGCCTTCCCTGCTCATTTTGAAACTTTTGGGCTGTGTGGATCACATGTGCTTGGCTTAAATATTCCCTGAGGACAATATAAGCTAACCTCTCATTTTTGAGGTCCATGGTATTTGTTATCAATGAAAGGCATTGTATTTGTAACTGTTCTAAATCTATTTTTATTGTCATCTCCAAGATAACTGTTCTTTTTGTGCTATCACTTTGGATTGCTTTGCAATATAAAGTTGTCCCCTAATTAGGGGTAATGCAGCTTCCACAACAAAGTTATACTGATTTATAAAATATGCTTCACCCCTCAGTCCCTAAACCAATTTTGTACAACCAGGGCTCCAAAATAACTTCTCTGAATGTTGTGGACATAAGCCCGTATAAGCCAATATTTTATAACTGCTAGAGCAATAAAAAACACAGCTAAAAACCCATAATAGAAGTCATCTTCATGACAGAGTGGTAAAACTTGCTAGGACTTCTCCCACTGATGGCTATATTTATCTGGTGTGCCAGTGCTGGGCACTGAAGTGCTGCCTGGCCCTGTGTGCTGCCAGGGCTAGGAACGGAGGAGTTGAGCTCTAAGTATGAAGTTTTATCCACTCTGGTATTCATTTCTCTATTAAAAATCAGATTATAATTAATCTACATTGGAACTGATTTTTAGTTGGAGTTATGTTTTTAAGAAGGGAAATAATCACATCCAATATGTATCAGTGCAGTTCATCTGTTGCTGTTTCCATTTAAGCCCTAATCTTTTCAGCACAAAAATGTTTATATGCCTAAGAATATGTCCATGCCTCCAGCACCAAAATCCTTTATTTTCCCATACTTACAGAAGATAAACATTTATAGATCCTCCTGCAGGATATTTCCATGTTGCAGAATGCTTTGTTAATGTCTGTGAAAATGTGTGTTTGGATTCTTTGTGATGACCAGTTTGAAAATGAAATTACATACCTCTTTAGGGAAGAAGCCTTGATAAATTATTTAAACCTCTTAAAAAATAGTGTATAATAAATACTGGCATATCCTTGTATGAAGTTCATTCTCTTATCTAAGGTTAAACTATAAAAGGATATAAGCCTTGAACCCTAGTAGAACTGATGCATTCATAATATCCACTTCAAATGCTAGCTCAAATTTGTTCAAGCTATTGTGAAAAATATGTTAATTTCCCATGAAAGTTGCTCTGAATTGGTAGCAGCAGCATTACAAAAGCTTGCAGATGGATAGGATTAATACCACCAGGGTAAAATGTACATTTAGCAACCAGTTTATAAGGCTAAGAAGGGCCCACTCTCTCTGTTTGTATGGTTTCTTGGAGAATTGGAGGCATTCTGCCTTTGAGGCAGGAAGCCCTGTATTTGCAAACAGCGTTAAGAGAATTTGGTGTCTGTTTGGGAGTTGGTTTCAGCGACTGGTTATCAGGTTTGTGTGGAGGGAATTCCACCAGGCTGGAGGTACATGTTTAAATCCATGCACTTGTCAATGTGCTGAGCCAGGCTCGGACTGCCCAACAACAACGAAATGAGGTCAGCTTGGGCCAAAAAATGGAAATGAGGAAATGAACACAGGCACATGGAAGAATGGGGCAGGGTTCTTCCTTCTACAGCACGTGTGGAAAACCAGGTCTGTGCCAAATCTACATTTCCAGTTGTGGATAACCAGCAAATCTGCGTAGCTGCAGGACCAGCTGGGCATGGGAAAGATGAGCCTGGGAGCACCCAGGGGCTGGGGAATGGAGCACAGCCCTGCCTTTGTCCCATGCTGGCTCCAACCATTAGATTTCAGACTGAGCATCAGACTCCCAACATGGTAAACTCGAGACTGAGGAGTAAGAGACTGCTGATTCCAGTTCATTTATGTAACTCAAGGGTTTCATTCTCCACAGATCATGTTAAAGGTTTTCCCTCCTTAAATGTCTGTGGAATAATTGTGTGCCATTCTCTGTGTACTCTTCTGCCAGGATTTGTTTTGTTCAGATAGTCCTTGCACTTTTGCTCCATAATTAAAATCTGTGTGTGGAAAATTGAAAGAAACAGATTCCAGTATGAAGGATGTATAAGAGAAAGTCTTTGCAATGGTTATGGGACCTGAATTTTATTGGTATCCCCTTTCCATCCTTCCCTTTTCTTTGTTCAGATAACGTGTAAGTGGCCTGCCAGTCTTTGGGGCATACTTGCTCCCCATGCACAGTAAAAGGAGCTGCCAGTGTGGTTTAGAATATGAGCAGGTAACTTCAGTTTTCCTGCAGCCACAGGCAGGGTCCTGCCCTCATCACACTGGGGACACCTTTTGCTTTTGCCTTAGTAGCTGTGCTGTGCCACAGTGCTGACTCTTTCTGCTTCATGTGGATGTTCTGGCAGCCATGGCTCACCTGAGATCGATCTGACTGAAATAATGAAAATCCCTGATAATCTGGGGTTGCAGTGTTTTGAATGGTTTTTGCTCCACGACTGGTGGCACCCCAACCATCAGAAAGTACAGTACAGAATCTGTATGTATTTCACTCTATTATTTTTCAGATCATTACCTTCTTATTAAATTCCTTGGTGAGGAGTTTCCTCTTCTTGATATTAATATAAATTAGTACATTAATAAAAGAAAAAAAAAAACAGCTTGGAATGTCTACTGTCTATTTTAAATTGTATTTCATTCCTCCTTTCTCCTCCCAGCATTGTAATACATTGAGAAATGCAATGAATATAAGCAACTGCATCCAGCACTACAATGAATACATCCTGATCATAGGAATGCCATTTTTAGGTGAAAAATAAAACAGTAAGCCACGTTTTGTGAGGTCATAAATTCTTGAAATGCTTTATCTTTTCTTCGTTTAAAATGTGTCACTTTCTGTGGTGTGCTGAGGAATCTCTTTCCATCTCATTCTGCAAAAAGAACTTGGGGAATAAAGTTAGCTGTTTATCAAATACTGGTTTTTATTGTTTATGTCTTTTTTTTCTAGTCTGCTACAAAAGTGTTTTGCTTTGCTTGTAAGAAAACTACATTTTGGGGAAATTCTGTCAAGTTAAAGTGATGCTGAGGCATATACCTATGCACAGCAAAAAATATTAGCTGAAGAGCTGATGATATCTTTGAAGTGGTACAATAACTTTGAAATAACTATTAAGTTTGAGGGTTTTTTTGTTTGATAACGAGGGATATATTGACATGGCCTATAACTTATTAGCATTTTGTTTAGTTGTGGTGCATCTTGTTTACTAGACAAATTATTTTCATTTCAGATTGCTCAGCAATAACTGTTTCATATTTAATTAACCTGATTTTTTTCTTGTCTTTGCTTATTGTGTTCATCTGGAAAATAGAACTGCTGAAATGTGTTAATCAGATATTCTTTGAGAGCTGAAAATGTTTTTATTTTGTCTGAAAACAAGTTTTATAAAATCTCTTAGGACTTCCTCAGAGAAATATAGAAAGTGTTCACTTTCAATTTGTCCTCATTACTCCATTTTTGAGGGATAATATTAGCACAGGAATTTGTACTTTTTGTTTTTCCTTAAAACTTCTGGCATTTCCACTCCCATCTAGACCTCAAAGCTCAGAGGTTAGGGCTCATTAGATATCCTCAATCTCTATTGTTCCTTTATTTGCTGCTGAGTTTCCTTTTGATGTTTCTGATGTATTTAGGTGGTGACTGTGCAAAATTAAGCTTCAGACCCCAGGTAAGAGCAGCCTGTCTGGTGCTGCCAGTGTAGGTGGGATCTCCACTCTGCAAGGAACAATGAGGGACATGGTAATTCTGCATAAAAGGCTTTCCTCACTGCAATTTGAGATTATTTACTGAAATAGATGCTATGCATAGATGTGGTAGCATCAGTAACTTCATCCTAACAGGTTATAGCAACCAAGTCTGCCTGTAGCATCCTCATGTAAAATCAACTCACTCATCTTCACAGTCATAGTAGCTCTAGAGGAGCCTTACAGCTCTGTGGAGAAAGAAAGAAGGTAATGTGTCAGTGTCTGGAGAAGTGTGAGTGTTCCTGTAGTTTATTTCATGCTGGATCATTAGGAATCAGTTTATCTAGTGGAATAAATAGCCCCAGTGCTTCCTGGAGTATACCCAAGGCTCCTCTCCACAGGTTATTAAAAATAAAATGAAAGGTGGGAAAATCTATTAGTGCAGCATCTTGTTTGTGAAGGCAAAGGAATTCTTTAGAGGGACCTAAATCCTGTATTGATGTGGCAGCCTTGTGGAAGACCTGGTTAAATGCAAATAAAAGGGACAATTGCCAAAAAACTAAACAACTATTGAGAGACTGATGTTATGAGCTTGGGCATGTACTGCTTTGTATTGATATTTATATATATTATATTGATATATAGTTGATATATTTCCATAAAACCTGTTTTTCTCCTTTCTTACCAGCAAAGATCCGATACCATTATAGTTTTTGTATTGGGATCAGAGTGATTGGCTCTGGCTGGGGTCAGGAGCCCACCAAAGCTGCTCTGTCATTTCTTTCCTCATGCACAGGGGAGAGAAAATATAACAAAAGGCTTGTGGGTTGAGGTAAGGACAGGGAAATCATTTAGCAGTTGCTGTCATGTGCAAACACTCAACTTGGAGACATTAGTTTATTACCAATCAAATCAGACCAGGGTAAGGAGAAATAAAACCAAATGTTACAACACCTGCCCCCACAACCCCTCCCTTCCTCACGGACTCTGCATCATTCCCATTTTCCCCACCTCCTCCTCTCTAGTGATGCTGATGGGCACAGCCTTGGTCTGTTGGAGCAGGCTGGAGTTGGGTCTGCTGGACATGGGGGAAGAAGCTTCTGGCAGCTTTTCAGAGAAGCCGAATCTATGGTCTCCTCCTGCTACCAAAACCTGACCACACAAACCCAAAACATCCCACCCCTCCTAGTTTAGTGTTAGTTTATGTGAATAATGCACATTTTCTGACACAGGACCCTTGCTTATCCTTTAAATAATGTCCCTTACAGATACCTGGATGAAGTTCTACAGTAGCTCTTGAATATTCTGATGCCTTGAACGCTGTGAGAAGTATTCCCTGAGCATTGCTTGTATTTGGTAGAATTGTTCACCTCTGAATGCTTTGTCAACAGGCAATTGCCTTTCCTTAGTTTAGGGAGGTGGCTGAGCTGTGCCTGATCCTGAGGTTTATATGGGAACAAAGGCGTGGTGCAAATGTGTTCATTTGCACTCTGTGCATGTACAAATGAGAATGCACAGCCAGCATTCCCAGGGGCAGGCAAATAATCCAGCTCTGATTCATCATCTGCAACCAGGAGAATTCCCAGTGTGGTTTATTCTAAGGAAGATACATGAAAATAGTCCAGATATCCCCCCAGATAGGCTGTTATGGCCTCATCACAAGATCATTGTCTGTTTAAGGAACTTCTGGAGAAAATATTAACACAAAATAGAAAATTTCAATATGAGCTTCTATGTACCTGCAAAAATATGTAACTTTAATATATTGTATCCCTCATTTCAGTTTTCTAGGGGAAGTAACAAGTAGATCAGCTCCTATGCAGTACAAATTTGCTTTCCTTTTCACTGAGCCTGTTATTTATTTAGCAATTTACCAGTTTTTAATAACAATGAACTCATTCTATAGTATGGATAATTTTACTGTCATTGTATTAAGTTTTAATAATACTTTAAAATGAACAATTTTTATGACATATGTAATTTCAGTGTCCCTTAAAAACAGTCAGGAGAATAGAACAAATTAATGGTGCTTACCAATAATGGATCTTGTCAAAATTAATTTTAAAATAACAGTGATCATAGTAATTAGTTACAATGCGTTTCTTGAGTCAACCACTCTCTGTGCAATTTACATTTGATAAGAATGATGATTGTTCATCAGAACCTGTCTTGTGATCCTGACTAAATTTCAGCTTTATTTACCCAGATAAACATGAATGCAAGTCCACAAAACCAATGCATAGAGCTTGCAAAGTGCAGTAGCTGAAATGCTTGTTTAACAATTAAACACACTTATTAACAAGAATACTTTTTAAAAATCAACTAAACATCATCTCAGGAGCAAAAGGCTGAGATTTCCACTTTATCGATTACTGAGCTCAGCTGAGGTTTTTACATTGATTCTCAGACTTGCTTGCTTTGCCAAAAGCCCAGTTTATGAATGTAGTGTGTATGAAACCCAATGGATACCTGCTCTTACTGTGACTGCTGCAGACACCACGGTGGGCAGAGTGCAGGGGATGAAGGACACGGATGTGCAGGGAATTAAGGACATGGATGTGCAGGGAATGAAGGACACGGATGTGCAGGGGATGCAGGACACAGATGTGCAGGGAATGCAGGATACAGACGTGCAGGGAATGAAGGACACGGATGTGCAGGGAATGAAGGACACAGATGTGCAGGGAATGAAGGACACGGATGTGCAGGGGATGCAGGACACAGATGTGCAGGGAATGCAGGATACAGACGTGCAGGGAATGAAGGACACGGATGTGCAGGGAATGCAGGACACGGATGTGCAGGGGATGCAGGACACAGATGTGCAGGGAATGCAGGACACGGATGTGCAGGGGATGCAGGACACAGATGTGCAGGGAATGCAGGACACGGATGTGCAGGGAATGCAGGATACAGACGTGCAGGGAATGCAGGACATGGATGTGCAGGGAATGCAGGATACAGACGTGCAGGGAATGCAGGATACAGACGTGCAGGGAATGCAGGACACGGATGTGCAGGGAATGAAGGACACAGATGTGCAGGGAATGCAGGACACGGATGTGCAGGGAATGCAGGATACAGACGTGCAGGGAATGCAGGACACGGATGTGCAGGGAATGCAGGATACAGACGTGCAGGGAATGAAGGACACGGATGTGCAGGGAATGAAGGACACAGATGTGCAGGGAATGCAGGACACAGATGTGCAGGGGATGCAGGACACGGATGTGCAGGGAATGAAGGACACGGATGTGCAGGGGATGCAGGACACGGATGTGCAGGGAATGAAGGACACGGATGTGCAGGGAATGCAGGACACGGATGTGCAGGGGATGCAGGACACAGATGTGCAGGGAATGAAGGACACAGATGTGCAGGGGATGCAGGACACAGATGTGCAGGGGATGCAGGACACAGATGTGCAGGGGATGCAGGACACGGATGTGCAGGGAATGCAGGACACGGATGTGCAGGATGCTGCTCCTCAAATGCTCTCGGGGCTCAGCTGCTGCAAGGTGCAGCTGACCTGGTGTAAATCTGCAGCTTGCATTTTGTTGCACCCATTTTCCATGTGCTTGCTGACCGAGGCACAGATGAAATGCAGATTGTGTTGAGGCAGTCTACCAGCCAAGCTCAGAGTGTTACGTGCTCCCCATTGCTGGGCTCTGTTTCATTGTGTGTTATTGGGCAGGGTGATTCCCAGGCTGAAAACAGGGATTTGTAAACCGGCCTTCTGGATGTCTTCTCAAAGTTCTCTAGCATCTTTTTTTCTTTTTTCATTAGCTGCCTCTAAGAAGTAAATGCCAGAATCAAACTTGCTTCCCCTGAGTCATACAATCCCCACTTGCTTTGTATTAAGGACTCTTCACTTTTTAGGGAGGAAGAGCAGTTAATATCCAGCCCACCACAGGGGCAGCTGTGCCCCATGGCACTGGAGTCTTAAATGATGCTGTCATTTAAGGGTCCTGCCTGGCTCAGGGGATTGCTCACATTTCCTCCTCCTGGGTACAGCATTGGAAGCTCAGGAGAAATTCCTCCTTCCCAGGAAATTCCTTTTATGCCAGTCAAGCAATTGTACTTTGCTTTGTACTTTGTGCTTCCCATTGAAGAAAAAGGTGTTTAAATGTCATATCTCATACAACAACTGAGTAGTAGCAAATAAACTTGCAGCATTTTCCATGTGGCATTTTGCTGTAAATAGTGGGGAAACTTCTCTACTCTTGGACCTGGAAGAGAAAAGCCTCTTGAATTAGGAATTAGGAAATACAGAGTAGTTCTGAGGGGAAGGAACTTGAGTGCTGCTCCACAGCATCTGGCATCTCAGAGGATTGCTGGTCATGTCTCCAGAGCTGGAATAGGAAACTCAGAGAGTATCAAGCACGAGTGTGTTATTGAATCTTGGATATTTTTCACAACAGAGTTACCTGGATTGTGATTTTGATTTGTAATTTTGATATGTTGAGCAGATGCTGTTGCCACCAGCATGTAGGGACTGGGCCCAGAGCTCTGCTCCTCCTGGGCACTGTGGGGAGCTCCCCTCTGGGGAAAAGGATGTGATGGGAAGCTGGAGACAAGCACTGAGTAAGGCTTGCACCTGCTGAGACTCTCACTGCTGCTAATTAGTTGCAATTATTGGGGTATTTTGCTGCAAATTAAAAATGACAGTTTTGGGTAATAGGAAACTAAATTCTTAATGTGTTTGAGCCAGTGAGAACAAGCCAACTGTATCACCTTCCAGAAATGCAGATATTTGTCCAGATGTCACTCTTTAAGACATTTTAAACTCAATGCATTCTGTCTTAAAACTTCTGGAGAACTAATCCAACCACATCATCTATTTCATAAGGCCGGTGTTTAAACTTTAAATCACTGTTTTCAGGAGTTGTTTGTTTGGCCTTATAAATTCAATTACTTGTGAAACTTGTCATGCAAAATTCAAGTCAGAAAGCAGTTCTCTGCACTGAAGTCTCAAGAAAAAAATGAGGTAAGTAATTTTCTTGTGAGATGTTTACTATGAAGAGAACAGCCTGTTGCTATAGAATCAAAAATAAGTTTTTCAGATTTGATTTTTGAATGTCTTTAGCTATTGCACTTAAAACTGTGGAATGAAATTATATTTGAGATTGGAATATGCTGCAGGAGCAATGAATCTAAGCTACCTGTTTTATTAATGAACAGGTCCTGTATTAATGCACATATTAGGTCAATCTTGTGTTCTCTGTCACAGTAATTGACACCCATTAGCTCTCCCTGAACGACACAGTTGTTTTAGTGTGCTGTGTGACACCCAGCAGCAAAATGAGCCTTCTTGCAGAGAACTGGCACATCCTGGTTGCAGGCTTGCAGTGAAAAACGAGGCTTTGGGGAAGGCTGGAGGGGGATGGAGCTCGTGGCTCAGCCTGGAGGAGCTGGTGCCTGGACTGAACCCATGGTTTGGGGGAAGCAGCAAAAGCCCCCCTGGCACAGTGGTGTCACACTGGGGCTAGGGCTGTTTCTTCTGGAAGGCACCAAAACCTGAGACCCCAGCACGGGGTAGTTATTACAGCTTTTGTGGTATTCTCTGATGGTGTTAATCAAGCTATGATTTAAACCCTGATAGTAATGTGCTAATTTGAGTACTCTTGCTAAATTCTAGACTGCTTAATTATATTCTTCTTAGCTATCTTCCCATTGATGTAGTCTTATTCTGCATTTCTTACCTTATTTTGTTGTATTGCACGAGATCTTGTAGCAGACTCTGAGTATTCAGCTTCCTTTGAGAAATATCATTTGACTGGCATGTGAGATGAATAGGGATTCTTCTCCTGTAAGGAGATGCTGGACAGAAACATAAGGTTTTGCTGTAAGAAAATTCATGCAAATTTATGACAAAGCAACATTTTACCTCCTCTGATGCTGTGAAAATTCATTGCAGCAGATGGCCTCGTGCTCAGTGATTTCTACTGTTAGCCTTGATGCTGTCTACATATATAATTACACCATGCTCAGTGACTTCTACTTCGAGATTTGTTGCTGTTTACACATGTAATCTTTAACACCTAAAGAAAACAAAAGCCCATACCTTTCTGTGCTAAGATGTAGAAGAATGAGTGAAGTATACTTATAAATGAGTTATTGGTGTGCCTGCTGACCCTAAAAACATCATCACTTACATCTTCAAAATAAAAATCACAGTAAGAAAAGAGGTGAATACTTGAGGAAATACAAAAAAAAGAGCTTAGTGATCAATGAATGCTTCCAGAGCTCTTCAGAAGGTTAATAATTTATCAAAAACACCATAAAGGAAGTTCTTTTCTAAGGAAGACTCTTTTATATCTACGTCATAATAAATGAACAAGTGGTTCATGAAATAAGTCTACAATAGACTAGTTTGTCTAGCCCTGTATTTTTTGAAAAGGTGTGAATTGTCTTAGACATAAAGAACTCTTTTAGCCCTGTTTTTGGATATCCAGGTGCTTTTCCCACTGGCTTTGCTAGGAGAGTGTGGAGTTTATAATATTTGTATGGTTCTGCAAGGATAATATTGAGTTTTTTCACCAGTTCTCCACATCAGCATTTAGGTCCTCACAGCAGTGAGCCCCTGCTGCAGTTTTCTTTCTGTGAGAGGTGGGGCAGGAGCCAAGGGCTCTCTCTGCACAGTTCCTTGGCCAGCACTGAGGGCCTCAGGTTGCCCCCCAGTCTGTCACTGATGGGAAGAACAGGGTCACCACTGTCCTGGGTAATTCTCAGAGAGAAGTCCCATGCTATCTGCACTGGAATTTTCTTGCAGAAGTGTTTAATAGAGGAGAAATTAAATAAAATAGCACTCTCTAGGTGGATTTTGATATTATAGATGCTGTTCTTGATAGTGTTTCCAACTGTAAGTGTTGCTTTCCTGTAAGTATAATTATCTCATACTGGTAAAGCTGCAAACAAGGCAAATAACCCAGTGTAATTAAAGCACTGATGAGACCTGAAATTTTGGCTCTCTTTGCAGAATCATGTTATTTTTAGAATGAAACTTTTAGACTGATTGTCTGAAATTCAGGAGGAGTTTAGCATTCCTGTGCAGGATGTCAGGGACACAGTGATCCTTCCAAGGGCAAAAGCTGCTGAGGAGCTTCACAGCTGGGCAGCTGCAGCTCTGGCTGGAAGCAGCTGGCACCTGTGAGCAGATGTTCTGTGGAGTGAGTCCAGAGCAGCCCACGAAGCTGCTCAAGGGAGCTGGAGCCCCTCTCCTGTGAGGACAGGCTGAGAGAGTTGGGACTGCTCAGCCTGGAGAAGGGAAGGCTCCAGGGAGACCTCAGAGCCCCTTCAGTGCCTAATGGGTTCTGAGAGAACTGGAGAGGATCTTTTGAGAAGGGCATGCCACTGCAGGACAAGGGAGGATGGTTTTAAACTGAAAGAGTGTAGGTCTAGATCAGATATCAGGGAAAAAAACTCCTCACTGTGAGGATGGTGAGCACAGGGACAGGCTGATAAAAGAAAATGTGGATGCCCCACCTCTGGAAGTGTTCAAGGCCGGGTTGGATGGGCTTGGAGAAATCTGGTCTACAATTGCATCCCTGCCCACAGCAGGGAAGTGGGAACAAGATGATTTTTAAGGTCCCTGCCAACCCAAGCCATGCTGTGACTCTGTGGTTCTGAGGGTTTCTACTTTTAGCTATTTATTTATTTTAACAGCAGGCAGGAACTTGAATTATGAAGTAGCAAGCTGGATTTTGATAAGCAGAGGAAGACATTTAGTGGGGACTTTGGTGCACTTTGGGCCTTTGTGGGTTCCTGACCCACTGAATTTTTCATATAGCATATCCCTCAGCTCAAAGACTCCAGAATGTCTCTGCAGGGAGCAGGTTTTGCTGTTTAAAGGAGTGGATATGAAGCTCTGTTAAGCAGCTGGGTGTCCCACGCTGTAGTGCTCCATGCCCATTGCATGGTGAGGCTCATTTGGAGGTGAAATCTGTCTGCACAGACAGAGACTGCCCTGATGCCCTGCTGCTGGATCAGGAATTCATAGAATCCTTACAGAATCCTTAAGGTTGGAAAAGACCTGTAAGATCATCAGTTCCCACTGTTGGGGTAGCACATCCATGTCCACCACTAACCCATGTCTTCATCCACACAGTCTGGAACGCTTCCAGAGATGGGGACTGCACCCCTGGAGAGTGGTGCTGAGGAGATTACGTGGAAAACTGAAGTCCTGTATTCACAGAGGATGTAGCCCTGACAGGTATTTCTTTCCCTTCCTGTTTTGGCCCAGATTAGTGTGTAGGGGTGAGCCAGCATTTAATTTCTTTCTCTGTCTGCCTCTGGCCTCCTTCTCTGGCTGGTGTGGGGAGAGTTGGAATGTGCCTTTTACCTTCAGCTGTCAGCCTAAAGTCATCTCTGCTGTCTCTGGCCTGGAGTGGCCTGGAAACAATGGGAGGGAATCGGATGAGCCACCACTTCCACCTCTGGTTTGGAAAACCTGGAGTAAAATGCTGTCTGATCATCACTTCCTCACAGAAAGACAATGAGATCATGTGGTGCTGACACTCTGGGATAGGCTTTCAAAATGGAATGATGGCTACTAACTGTGAGCTATGCAGGTTTCTATTGAATTTATTAAATTTCTTAAGGTATGAATTCTCTAGGAAAGATTATGCATTACCACAGCAAATTATCCAAATGTACAAGAGTTATTGAGGAGTTAAATGCATCTGAGTTATGAAGTGCCAAACATCCTGGGAACAGACAACTCTGATTATGTCCTTTATTGTGTTAGAGCCCTTTTATGGGTAATATGTCTGAATAAATCTGAAAATGTCAAACCTATACATTAGCAAGAGATTTGTCTTGATGGTCCACACCACTGAACAGTGTACTGCACAAAAACTGGATTTGGCAGAGTGAAGGGCTGCGAATGAAAATGAGAGATCATTTGAAGGGACAGAACTTCTCTGCATCTATTATATTACGTAAAATATTCTGCTGAAATATAATATTGTAATTCTGATGAAAACTGCTCCAAACCACACCTGTGTGGCTGGGGGTAGCTGTTGTGATCCTACTGTTTTCTGGGGGATGTTCTAGAAATGTTCCTGTTAGTCTGAGGGACTGGCAAAGTGAGTAATGTGGTCAGTCGAAATTCTCCTCTGCATTGCCTTTAAATTCCAGCTCCACCTCTCGTGGGCTCCTGTCTTATTTCTGGTGATTGGAGCATCAGAATGCCATGGAAAACAAAGCAAATGCTTCATTCTCAGTACAGATTCCTTGACAAGTGAAGGCAACGTGGTTGCTATTCATCTCTTATTTGAATAGACGTGGTCACCCCAAATACTAGCACAACTTAAAAACAAAAAACATTTAATTAAAACAAAAGATCCTATTTTATTTTGGTGGGTGTCCAGTATTTTGGAATTCTTTGGTGCTCTTTTTATTTTTGGATTTTTTTGCGTTTTGCTGGTTTTCCTTGCTTTAGTTTAATTTCAATACTGCTATACCTGAAGGAAAAATTAACCAGCTGGACTGCCAAAGCTACCTGCACCAGCAGTAAGATAGTGTTGTGAGGGGGAAGCTGCTCATTGCCTGTGGGTGAGATCTGAGGAGCTCCCTGCTCTGTGGGAGTGCTCCACCAAAGACATTACCCTTCTGAGAGGAGTGGTGTGTGTGTGCATGTCTATGAATCACGGCAGCAGAAACACTGAAAACAAACACCTGTGGTAATAACACTGAACCATTAAATGTCCCTGCTGTTAGGAACAGGCAGCCAGGAGAAAAGCTGAATGGCCTTTCCCAGAGATGCAGGGCAGCTGAGGTGACTGGAGAGTGAAGCTGTAGCCTTGCTGTGGTGGGAAGGTGTGTGAGGTCTATCCCATGTGCAGAGCAGCTCTGGACACTCCTGAGGTGTTAAGAAACTTTGCAGCACAGAGACTCTGTGATACTGTAAATTAATCTGACCCTAGCAATTATGTAGATGGCTCCTTATGAGCAATGGCCTGCCTTCACATCCTACAACAGCTTCCCTCACAGGTAGGGGTGTGCAGAAATGCTGATGATAAGAAGGAGGTGCAGGAAATACATCTCAGCAGAACTGAGACAAACTGTGTTGTGGATTTGTTGTCTCCTCCCTTATGGTGGAGAACTTTTTAAAAGGAGGAGTTATGTCTTAGGCCATTAAATAAATGACACTGCAAATCTTGCCATACCATGCTATGCTGTAGTATCAAAGGCTTTTATTGAAGTTATTTGCCACATCAGGCCCCTATTTTTTCATCATTCTAATGGGATAGTGTAAACTAAGAAAATAAATGTAAGTACTTTATTGTGCAAAACTAATACACATAGCATCATCTACTTTTGCAGCAAATGAATGGCAGATCAAATCATCAAATTCAGCTGAGCTTGATTTGTTCTGTCTACCAGCACATATTTCCTTTTACTTCTCATCTGTATAATGCAGCCAAATGCTAAAATGTACACCATACACAATCTAAATAAGAAACAGGCACTTGTGAAATTATTTACAGAGTGGTCAGCCATGAATGGCTTTACAGACTTGCATTTTAGGGCTTGAGTAATTTAGCATCTTCTGATAATGTAACTCTAGTTTCTGGGTATAGGAAAACCCAGAAAGAGGCCATAAATTCAATTGTGGGTTTCATCTGAGGTTCTGAGGCTTTACTGGTTCCAGTAACAGGGAAAAGATACAAATTGCAGAATATTTGTATTTCAAGTCCTGTTTTCAGTGCTGTTAAAATATTTAATTTCCTGCCTGTAAAACTTGCCTCCAGATAATTTTTTTGTTTATTTAAATACTTGTATTAAAAATGGGTGCCTTCTTAAAGTGTATCTCCCATAGAAATAAATGCAGAAATTATGACAAGCGTCTGCTGGAAGCGCCCTCAAACACAGGTGCAACTGCAGAGTAATCCTTTTGCAGTGAAAATGGTGAGCTACTTGCCCAATGAATTTTCAAGGAACCTCCTGCCTCAGGCTGCAGAATTCCCTCTTACCCCAAGGCGAGGTGGACGGTGAGGATGAGAGTCTGAGTAAGTGATGACACCTTGTTCTGGGGTCAGAGTCAGAAATGCCTGGCTTGAGGAGCTGTGCCAAGGGGGTAAAGCCTGCCAGAAAGGAGCTTGTGATTAGTGAACTGCAAACTGGGAGCAAGGACAGTCACTGTGGCTTGTGTTTACAAAGTGCTTAGAGTTGGAGCCCTAGTACATGTTGGTGACTTGGAGGTGCTGTGGTAGTATAGAAACATACTGAGAAACATGATGAATGTGGGAGTTCATGATTATGACTAATTATGGCAATGTAACAGCATTTCCTATGACACTTTAAATGTTCTTGGATGAGTGTTTGGTTATGTATTTTAGTTTCTCCTTGGTTAAAGGGAGTCCTTGAATAAGTAGCGATATTTAAAGCATAATTTACAAGAAGTGAAAAAACCACCATCACTCTAGGGAATTTTACCCATTTAGCCCATTTACTGATTCAATTGTGCAGCAAAAGAAGTGCCCTAAAAGCTTCAAGGTGCTGAAATGTGTGAGGAAGCTTTGCCCCTCCACTTTGTGGAGTCACAATGTGCAGAGCTGTGATCTCTCACCCGCAGGGCACCCGGGGCAAACACAATTCCATTGGAGTGTGAGTAACTTTTCCTCTTCTGAGTGAAGCTGTTGCTGGTGTTGCAGTCCTTGGTGTTTCTGGTTTTCAGACTGACACAATTCAGGTGTTTTTTGTCTTTTGGGGGCTAGAAGAATTATCTTCAGTTAGAAGCCTATTTCTGATTGAGAATCAGTCAGGACTGTTGGAGAAATTAGAAAATGGTGGAGTATATAGATGTTTTTTTCCACTTGCTCCTTTTCTAAGCCTTTCTTTCCTGCTTGTCTCCTTCCATTTAAAGGCTGATGGCATGGGGAGCACCAGCCAGTTTTCTCTGAGCAACTGAGGGGCTCTGCTGAATTCCGCTCATGGAACTTCCAATGGTTCCAGCTGCTACTGTATCCAAAGTTTCCAGAGAGATACTGCATTTTTCTGGATACTGACAAAATTCTTTCATTTGTGGTTTTATCCCCTAATGGAAAAAAACATTAAATACCTCAGTGAGACTTCATTGCTTTTAATTTAAAAAACTTTTTTCAGTATGTTATATAGGAATAAAGAAAAAAAAAAAGCCATGGAAGTACCTCAGCAATTGCTCATGATGTGCAAATGTATTTGCATGCTCTTTTTTTAACCTTGTTTTTAAGCCTATTCTTAAAACATCTGATTTCCAACAGGAATGAAAGAAAAGTTTAAAAATATTGAGAGAGGAGGTAGAAATGCAGTTGCTTTTCTTTTTTGCCAAGGCAAGATTTCATTTCTCTGAAGACAGAGAGTAGGCGATGGTGAGGACAGCTGTGAATCATTCATCGTGTAGACCTTCAGTTTTCTGAGGAGATGCACATCTCAACTCATGGCTGATCTTGTGCCCCAAATCTCCACACTCTGGAGCAGTCTGTACCTTGGGAATATGAACAAGGAGTAGGTTCTGGAGGAAAAACAGCAAAAAAATGCATCTACTTCTGGTTATCTCTGTCTGCCCTATGCCACCAAGATCTCTGAGAGAAAGATAGCATCTAGCAGATTTCTTGTCTTAAAAGGTGGAAAAGTCAGGCCAAGAAATTTATTTTTTTTTATTTTTAAAAGAGAAATTATATGAGTTGGCAGAAACATGGAGTGTCTGCCAGTTTGCACATAGCACAGAGAGTTCAGTATTTGCCAAGGTTGTGTTTTTTTGGCAGTTTTCTGACACTGGATGATTTGTATCTGAGTCTGATGTCCCTTAGTGTCTGAAATGGCAAAAATGCATCTGACTAATCAGTGACATTGGGATAACCTTCTTGTGCTCATAAGCATACCAAGGGACTTCTTCCTGGCCTTGAGATCTGCTTGTTCTCCCTGTGCTGGGAGCCTCATTGTTTCACCATATTGTGGAGTCATTTCAGTGCCCACAGGAAGCATCAGAGCTGTAAATTCTTCAGCTAGAAAGGTATCTTAGAAAATGCCACAAACCAAAAAACACCAACCAACCAACTAACCAACCAATAAACCCACAAGTATAATGATGTGGTTTTTTTTTAATCAGGACAGAAGAAATTAAAACTCTTCTCAGACCCTGAATCGGACCCTCTGACTCATTTCTTTTGCTGTTTGTGCTCTCCCCTACCACTGTAATTATCTGGACAGCTGGTTTATCCCATCCTACACTGCTTATTTTATTTTATTAGGTGGGAGAGATTAGTCCTGAGCAACTTCCCAGACAGGGGGGCTCTGAATTGTGTGCTGCTCAGAAAGTCTCCTGGATATGCCCATGTGCATCCTCCAGCTCATCCTGTGGCCAGTTCTGAGTGTCCACACTCTCCTCTGCCTCTCTCTGTGCACTCCAAAGGGCTCCTGCATGTGCAGCTACAGAGGTTTTGTGCTGCCTCCTCACTCACTGGGCTGCCCTAACATTTTGGATGGTGCTGTGCACATCAAGGCATCCTTATGGATCACGCCAGGCATCTCAGAGTGTTATTTCCCAAAGTGTGATGGCAGCATCTCTGCCTGGATGGCCCCTGCTCCTGCAGCTGCTCATGCTGCTGAGGCAGTGGGGCACTCATTGATGCAAACTCTCTGCATCTCCAGTGTGGGAAATGGAAAAATAGAAACTTCCACAGATGCTGAAGGGTTCAATCTGCAGCCTTAGAAAGAGCTTGGGTTAATGTAATGATGAAGGTACACAGACATTGGGTAGAGAAATTATAAACTTATGTTCCTATAGTTATAAGTAAGAATATGCCTAGAGTAGGTAAGAAATTATATTAAGTAAAATAGTTTGAGGTTTGAGCTGTAATAGTGTGAGCTATAGAGTAAGGTAGGGATCTAGAACCTGTAATAAAGGTGTGTGTATGAGTACGTGACCTGTCAGCTTAGTGGCTAAGAGACAGACACAGTGCAGCAAACTTAAGCAAAGGTGATGGGTTAATGAGTGAAAACGAGTTTTGCATCAACTGTCTACTGGGATAAAATGTTATGTATTGCTGTGTGAAGAAGAAACCCGTGACTACCTTGAGCTATGGCCAACTTGTTGCTCCTCTAAATCTCACACCTTCAGACTGACATCTTATCTGGCTACTTGAGCAATAAATCATCTCAAAGCAAGGTGGTCCCTTCGTTCTTCATCTCAACACTCCTGAGCCCATAATCACACTTTAAAAGCCTGACCACCTTTGTGGGAAGCCCCCACCAAAGCCAGTGATCAGTGTGTGGAGTGGGCTGACAATGGTGAGGATTAATCCAGCGCAGTGCTCCCATTGCTCGCCCTTCATGGCCTGTCTCTGCAATGGCAGCAAGCTGCCAGCTCTGCTCCTGAGAAATTCCCAGGAAATATTTCCTCTCTGAGGCAGGAGGAACCATGCAGGCTCACACGACCTGCAGCATATTTTGGGCAAACAGATAAAAACTCCCAAGGGGTTCATTCATCCAATGTTAACATTTTCCTGAGGCTGGACTAACTTAAGTTATTGTGACCGTAAAGCAGCAAAACATTACAGTGCCCTAGAAATGTGACCCTGAACATGTATAAGATTGCTGTGTGCTTGTTTTTTTTACATTTGAAAAGTCCTGTCTGTGCCAAATATGGGTGCTACAGTGCTGAAATGAAGCTCAAATGTGGCCTGATGACAGCTGTAGTTAGCTTTAAAGTATAAACCATCTATATTTTACATATTTAAAAGAAATGTATCGCAGTGGTGTTTGTGTGTATGTGGTTAAAGGCAGATTCTGCTCACGTGGTGATGTGATTCCATTGACAGGTACAGAGTCACTGTTGCTGTAACTTCAAATGTAATGAGAGGAGGGCTGGGCTCCAAGTGTTCCAGTGACTGCACAAAAGCAGACAAGTTGTGTGTGCCTGAAGCGGCAGGGAGTGATCTTCTTTAATTAATGACTGTCTCTTGTAGGCTGTGTCACCTACTACTGTAATGTGGGACAAAGCACAGCTGCAAAGGCGTGAAAAAACATAAATCCTAGTTTGTACCTGTATGGTTACACACCAGAGCAGACAAGTTAAAATATTAGATATTACTGAGTGGAATATCTGCATGTCTATGAACGGATTGGTCTCCACCAGGCACTAGTGATATTATATAAAGGAGGATGTGCAGACATGGATATAAATATAATGTTAAAAGACACATAGCATGAACTAAACTCACAGCACTACTCACAATTTGAATTTTTATGCATAGTTACCATATGGATTAAACACTTCCAAATAACTGTATGATAGATACTTGATAAAAGAAATCATGAAAAGGAGTGCATCCTATCCTGTACAAACAGAACATTTAAATGTTATAGAGAGAAAGGCTTATTTGGGTAACAATCTCAGTGGTCTTGTCTTTTCATTAGGGCAGTGCAGTTTGATATTGCCCTAACAGGAAAGTTGAAATCTGCAATGAAGGCAGCTATATATGGTGATTCTAGAACCAGGATCTTATAGAATTTAGATGAGCCACTTAAAATGAAATATCAGCAGTCACTTTGCTTCCCATCACATGAAGGCATTGCATTCTGCTACACATCACCTTTCCAGAGACCTGGGTGGGAGAGGGAAGTGCCAGCAGTCTGCTGGGGCAGAAAATCCTGTGAGTGCTGGCTGGCAGAAATCAGGGCTGCACTGGTGGTACTCCATGGTTTTGTTGGTGTATGCCATCACAAATTAATCAATTTGTATTTGTTCTTCCCCCCCACACTCCCTTCCCTTTTAAGCTCTGCCCTCATACACAATTTAAGCACTTATGGATGACTGGAGTGTGTTCTGTAAAGCGTTTGTGTATCTCAATTACTTCAGCATTCAGGTCTAGTTTCTTTTTTCTTGCATAGATCTCCAGTACTTCCTCACTGGATGTTGTTGGTATGTTTTTCACTTGAGCTGACACTGGAGAGAAAAAGCAGTTCTGGATCTCACTTGTAGCCCAACAGTTTCTTGTCTGCTGTAACCACAAATGCAAATCAGATGGTTTATCAGTAGCTCACTTGCCATTCTTAATGTCATTGGGCAGATGGCTTCAGGAAAAGGGGGTTTGTATACAAGTGGTGCCTACATCTTGATTAATTCTAGATGAGCTCAAACAAAAGCTGCTCACCCTTTAATAATGCCATGTCTTTGAGCTCACTCAGCAGCACATGCATGGCTGGGGACTATGTGTGTGCCAGATCTGTGTGCAGCAAGGGGAGGAAATGTTTCTCTTCATGGTGGGAGCATATCTGTGTCCTGTAGGACTGTGTTCAAATGCTGAGTGATGAGATAGATGGAGAGGGTGTGGCACAGAAGTCCCTGGGATAGCTTCTCATTAAAGTGCATGGGGCAGGGTACAGCAAGGAGTGGAAAAGGGCAAGATAAATCCTGGTCCTGACCTTCACTTTGTATCTCCCATCCACCTATGGAATGATGTCCCACTCTGGCCTGAGCTCATCCCTGTTACCTCAGATGTGATAGGTTTGAAGAAGGAAGACATAAAAACATCCACAGTTATTTGAAGAAAAAATGCTACTAAGAAGTTAGATTATGGCCAAGGCAATATTATGCACTGAATCTGTTGCAATCCAGAGGAGTGGTTTGAATGCCAGAAGCAACCTGCAGTTATGTTTGAGACATTTCTGCAAAATCATAAGTAAAATATAAGGAGGTGAACTCAAAACAATGTCAACTGTATCTGTGAAAACAGGCTTAAAAGAGTGAAAACATTCAAAGGAAAACAAAAACAAGTCAAAGTGCTAGCCAGTCTGGTATGTTGTGATTGACAAGAGCAGGACAGAAAACCCTACAAACATTTTTTATTTGGGATTATGCTTCATGTGTCCTAGCTGTTGCAAAGAAGAATTATTACTGTTTGACAGACTTGCCATCTAGCAAAATATTTCCCAGCATATGAATAATAGCTTAGCAATATGTTTGTGAATGAACAAATCAAGGTTGATGTGGCGGTTGTTTTCCAGTGAAAGTAAAAGGAATGTTTCTGGAAAACCTATTGAGTTCAAAAAAGCATCTTTCTATGTTTTGATCTCTTAAAAAAGCTACCTTAGCAACATGGGTCCCTCTCCTAAACAGGAAAAATGGAAATAAAAACTCGATGGCTTAAAAGGAGGAGGCAGGTTTGCTCTCAAGCAGAGGATATACAAGGGAGGGCCATGGCTTTGTGCGCAGGGACACCTGGCCAGCTCCACTTGATTCTCTCATAGGATTTCAATTTATCTGTTGGGATTGTGCTCATGCTTCTTACAGCATAAATGTTCAGGTGCTAAATAATTTATGTAATTTGTATTTGTCATTAAAACTGGAGATGAGAAAAGACCTTTTGGTTTTTCTCCTGCTGCACAAAAGGCATATCTGCATGTCAGTGGGTTTTTTCCTTTTCTGATTAGAGAGATGATTTAATCATTTCCATTGAATGGCTTTTCCTGGAATGGGAAGAGATAAACCCCTGTAGCTTGCCCGACATTCATCCCTCTATTCTTCTTTGATTAATTTTCTCCATTTTTCCCATCTCTTATATATTCTAATTCCTTTCTGCAACCCCCTTAAAACATTTAGCATCCACTGCATGACTGCTGTGTCCACATGTGTGTGTTCTGCTCTCTTTGCACAGTAATCTCTACAGCCCTGTAATCTCTACGGATGCCTAAACTAAACAACTAATTGTGTTTATCTGCAAACTGCTCTGATGACTTGGTCCACTGAAAAAGAGCATTAAGAGCAGGTGGTGAGCTGTGATTGCTGTTTCTGATTGGAGAAGAATTATGCATGTCTTTATTTTTATTATCTCTTTCCTCTGTCTTCCCACCTGCTGTTGACTCTGGTTATAACCCTGCAGCAGGGCCTGCCTTTTTTCCTTTCCCTGCACTCAGACATGGAGTTAATGCTGCTGAGGGGCCCTGGTTCCCAGCTGCTGTACTAATAGCACAATTGACATTGAGGTACCAGGGCAAAACGTTTATTGAGAACCAGGGGAAGACATAATTGAATGAATTAATGATGGAGGGAAAGATTAAGATTATGCTTCTAGCTTCCAGACACACCAGATATTTTTAAAGCAGTATTTTAACAAGGAGAATGAGAAAAATGCTAAACAACTGAGATTCCTGAAGGACTTGGTGGTTGTCTCAAGACTGGGTATGTTCCTTCCCTATGGGGAAACTCAGCTTTTTTTGGCTGGATTTCTAACACCATGTGCCCCAGGACTTGAGCAGACAGGGCTCATTGGTTCAGAGATTACTTGCTGGGATACTCTAAATCCACAGCAGAGTGAAAGGCCAGTGTTTTCCATGCTGCTGAGGTCTGGCTCAGAGGAATCTGCCACACAGAGCTGTGACCTGGCTGTGCCTGCAGCTCAAGGAAATCACAGTTATCTGTGCACCACCTACAAAGAGCAAGCTGGAATCCTCCAGAAACAGAGTTGTTAAAAGCCAAAAGTTCCTGATGTGAGCGTAATAGCTAATTGTTGTTACATTTCCTTTCTTATGGAAGTACTGCCTTGTGATCTGGCTCAGTTGGTTGGAGGAAGAGGTCAGGGCTAGTGCAGAAGGCCCAAAACATAAAACCTTTGAAAGGCTTTGTAACCTTTGTAAAGGCATCTCATTGCCTTTAGACCTTGGTAATGCTCATGTCACTTTTCTAAAGGGTCTCACCTTGCTAGAGCAACACCTCTGAGGATGTTACACTGTGTAACTGCTGTCTCTTGCCAAGTCCCTGGAAAGCCATGAGCCCCAAAACAAAATGACATTTATGGGTTGAAATCGATCTGACTTTCCTTAGGGTGGAATGTACAACATCATGCTACAGTTTTAGCTAGACTTGGGTCACCAAAATTCAGGAACGCCCAAACAGGCTGCCCTGATGTGCACTGTGTATCCACCAAAGTTGTCTGGTGTTGCTAGCCTCAAAGTTTTTCTTTGCAAACAATCCAGCTCTGCCTCTGTTCACAGTCTGAATGCCAAGGACCTAATTCTGGGTTAGTTTCAAATTTTCTCTCTTGTCTGATTTGGATGTAAGTGGAACAGTTTGGTTTTGGGCAATGAAGCCAAAAACACAGGTGACTTGACTTCATTTTCTCTGCATTCTTTTTCTGAAGTACATTTTTATCTCCAGAAAGAGGGACACGCTGCTTTAACAGAAATGCAGAACATGGAATCCTATAATAGTTTAGGTTGAAAGGGACCTTTAAAGATCATCCTGTCCAACTGCCCTGCAATGAGCTGGGCCATCAGTCCTGTCTAGCTACAGAACAGATAGCAAGCATTTCAGAGCTGTTTCTTGATTTTATTTTTTTTTTCATACAAAAAAGAGGGTAGTGATGAGGATACTTTTTTAAAGTATAGAAAAGCATTCCTCTACTGTTTTAAGATCAGTTTTTAAACTATTCAGTGAGCCCTGGGGAGAGGGAGAGCTTTCCATTCACAACCTCCTACAGCTACCTTTGAGCTTTTTTCATGAATTCAGGCAGCTGACAAAAATGCTTCAGTCCTTTCAAAGGGTGAGACAGCATCCACTACATTTTGTTATAGTCTCAGCTTATTTTAGGCCTTTTTTTTTTTTTTTTTAATAAAGACAAATGTGTTCTAAACTAACAGCCACTGTAGTAGCTTTGTTCTTTTGATGAGGGAACAATCAGAAAATTGCAGATTAAGATAAAATAAAGTGTGCCTTACATACCTTGCAAATCTAATGAAATTAGTTTTACTGGTTTCAGTTTTAAAAGGCAGTGAAAGAATAGCTGCAGCAAGGCTATGCTGTGGTGATAAATCTGAGTTTCAGAAGGGATCTGCATGTGGAAAAGCATTGGCTTGAATAGACCAGATATTTTTTAAATAGCTGTTTCTGTCTTGTACAGCCACGATGGGTAGTGATGCCTGGGGGTTGTGCCACTGCAGTGGCCCAATAAATGTCAGCTGTGACTCTTTTGAGAACAACCCAGGTAAAGGTGAGCAGTGGCAGAAGGAGGGACTGACACACAGTGGTCAAGGGACTGGCAGGTAGATTGGGCACAGACTGGGAGATGCAGGATAGCTTCTCCAGGAACTGGAGAAGTCAAAATTGCCTAGGGTCCCACTGGAGAAAATGACCAAGTAAAAAGTTCCTGGACACATGCAGCTTTTGCTGCTGCTGTGGTTTGGTTTGGTTTGGTTTGGTTTGGTTTGGTTTGGTTTGGTTTGGTTTGGTTTGGTTTGGTTTGGTTTGGTTTGGGAAGCCAGATTTTGCCACTACATGCACAGCTACTTCATAGAGCTGGGAACCAGAGAAATGGAGGGTCCCTTGTCTGGGGTGATTGTTTCAGTCATTTTTCCCACTTGCTGCCTTTGTTTCCCTCCTGTTCCCAGCTGGAGAGTGCAGAGGATGATGGGTGGATGCAGAGCAGTGGATGTGTGAGCAGGGACACTGCAGTGCCCTGGGGACACCCGCAGCCCCGGCAGCCTGGGAGCATCCCACAGCCCCCCGAGGGGAAGCCAAGGGAGCCTGCAAGTATTCAGCAGGGGGCACTCACAGAACCCAGGAATAGCAGCAGTGAAGGGTTTTCTGAGTCAGAGGATTGTGTGTAATCCCAGCTGGGGACCAAGGGTTGACATGAGTGCTCTGGGACAGAGGGGGGCCACTTCTGGGGCATGGGAGCTGCTGAGCTGCTTCAGATCTCTGCTTGGACTGAGCCTGGTCCTGCTTAGTCTCAGGGACCTTTGCTTCAAGGGGAGCAGCAAGAATCTTCCTGCAGGGAAGGATAAAACAGGCCTGAGGCTGAGATAATGGTCCTCTGCAAGGAAATCAGGGACTTGCAGTCACTGGAGAGTCTTGTTCATTTTACTGAAACATAAATGTTCTTGTCAGGTGATACCAGTGTTCCATCCTCTTTTAACTCCTGCTTCAGTCTTAACCTCTTGTGTTGGTACAAAGTTCCAGTGGTTTTCATGTCCAGTTTTAAATTGGTGGCTCTTCATTCCTCTGTTCTCTCATTTCACAGCACAAGAAGGACAAGCCTAGACATTTATGGCTTAGTGTCTGTAGGTTCCTTGCTGCTTTTGTGTTTTTATCGCTATAATTTCTGTCATGAAAGTGTCAAAAATGAGATGAACAGCCTGTGCAGATGAGAACAAGCTGAGCATGAAACTGGGCTGAGCAGCAGAATGGAAAGCTGGCACCAGAGCTACCCCAGGAAACCTTCCCAGACCACTGCATTGAGTGAGCCTGGTCCAGCCTCTGGTGTTTGGAATTTTTTCTGTCTAGAATTGATGTGAGCACGGAGGATCAGGATTCAAATGCTTGTGGTACCACCTCTGTTTCCAGAAGGATTTTTAATAAAAGGTCAGTGATGCTGGCTGTCCCATAAGCTTTTTATTAGTGACTCATAACACTAGGAATAAACAGGGAATTGAATGAAGCTGGGCCTGTCTTGGACTTTTCCCCTGAATACTATTTTTATCCACAGAAATGCAAATCAGAAGTACTTTGCTGAAACTAGGGAGGTACTTTATAATTTATTTGTCAAATTGGTGGGAAATTTCTGAAACACATGGCTCCAAAAGTATCTGTTGCTGCTAAATATCCCCTCCCTCTGGACACAGAAGGCTATTCAGATGTGCCTGAGGATGTGATGAGCTGCTGGGAAGGGAATGTCAGTCAGTGAGGCAGGCATGAATGGTCTGGGCTTTCCATGAAATGTGAAGGCAGTAAATATTTAGTATCATTAAAAGAAGAAAGTTGACATATTAAATAATCAGTTTAGTAAAATCCATTTTGCAAAGGATGTTTCTGGAAATTAGGTGTTAGTATTTGGTAAAAGAAGGCTAAATCATAAAATATTGCTGAGAATTTGATGAAAGTAAATCAAGGAGTGTCTGTAAAGTCAGATGCAGGCTTTAAGTCTGCTCTGATGCTGAAATAAAATCTTGATATTCTTAAGTTTTCACTTGTGTCTGTGCTCTACTCCATCCTGTGTACTCACACAAGCAGCAAACTGAATTGACAAGCTGTTCAAAATCAAAAGTAACTTTTTTTTCCCATGGGGGGCTTGCTTGGTTTATAGCTTACTCCTAAGGCTCAGAATGAACCTCACACACTTGGCGCATAATGCTGAGTGTTTTGAGAATGCTGTTGGCTTTACACTTTCCTGTACAGGTGTACATAATTTTTCTTAGGTGTTTGGCAGATGCCTGGCACTTGCCAGCAGTGTTTGTACCCAGTGCCCTGTGCAGTGCCTGCCTCCCCAGCTGTGATTCAGAAGCTTTCTCTGAATCTCTGATAGCTTCTCCCCTGGTAGTGAAACGCAGCTTGCTCTGGAAAGCAAATTATTCCGTGAAATAATACTTCATAGCAGTGCTCAGTACTAAGCCTTTTACGAGCTGTCAATATTTAGGATTTGTCTCTATGTAGTGGCTTAGTTTTATCTGTGAGTGAAGCCAGATAAGAAGAGAATTTGTGAGCACAAGAGAATGAGTGGGCTGGCTCTTGTGCTCAGAAAGCTCCGCCGTGTCTGTCCCTGCTCCCGCTTGCAGCATGTCACCAGGTAAGGGATGAGGTTTTCCCCCTGTCCAAGGTGTTTGGAAAGATGTTTTGAGGTGGGAGTTGACTGAAAGAGGATGCAAAGCACAGGTTAGTGTAGTGCAGAGTAGCAATCACCTGCTCAGGATGTAAATCAGTCGGGGTGTTAGCTCTCTGCCTGTGCCTGAACAGTTTTAACATGGGGAATAATTGCTTTTTGGCCTACTGATTTATCTGGGATTTTTGTGGTACAAGGTTTGGATTAGGAATGGAGAAAAGAAGACTAGACTGACACATCTCTGTTAATAATTTCTTCTCTGCAACTGTTTTTGTCCGTCACTCTGGTCTTTGAGGTCTTCCATTTTGATGTGTAACCCATGATTACCTGGGTTGAAGGGATGTGTGTAGGAACGACACCATCCTGAATTCTGCTCTGTGCAGAAACTCTGTTTCTCTGTCTCCATCCCCTGCTCCTGCAGGCTGTGGTTTCACAGCCTTATCGTGCTGTGAGGACCCTGAGTGTCACTGGGCTCGTGGGGTGGCACACTGCAGCCAGAGTGTGTAGCAGCAGCATCAGTTCTGCTTCCTTCTAAATTAGAATAAGCCTGTGAAACAAATTCTCTGTGAAAGACTGTGCTCTTAATGTAACTGTCTGAGGGCTAACACCTCTCCTTCAAAAGATCTATTTCCTTACTCTGGGTTGAGCTTTTTGATCTCTTTAAGGTCAGCCATTGTTTACTGAAGCATATTTTCACTTCATTATCTTCCATCAATTGTTCTGTATCATTTCATTCAGGTGTGTTTCTGATAGTTATTGTGCTCAGCTGATGCCCTTGAAGTTATTGACTCTGTATCTTCCAGCATTTCCCTGTTTGCTGAAATGCTGGTAATTCCCACAGCCTGTCCTGTCCTCTCCTTGCTGCACACTCAACATTATTCTTTCTACCTTTTACAATATGTATGCCAGTGGCCTTTTGCCAGGCACTGGTACTGTTGCCTGGTGAAACAGGACAATATAATTACAGTTCTTTGAAGAAGAAATAGTAATAATAATAATAATAATAATAATAATAATAATAATGCCTCTTTTATAGTTCTGAATGTAAAATACTCTTATAGGCAAACATATTAACACTTTGCCCATTTATTATAGATAGCTATACCAATTTTGGCTGGTTTTCATGTGATAGGGAGAGGTTAATTTCCTGTTTACTTCTGCAGACAGTGGGAGTTACTGGGCTTTAGGGCAAAGCCCAAAGAGGATTAAATCATACAGGGTGAAAAGTTTCCTGAGAATCTATCAAGAAGAGTAAATATGGGGGTGGGAGGGGGTGGGGAAGAGTGGAAAGATGCATAAGAAGTTTCCTGTTGATTGGTCCCTTGCATGGGTGGCACCTGCACATATCCTGCCTCCCTTTTTGGTTTGTCTGAGCTGAGATGTGGGCTAAAGAAAGGAGGTGCTGTGGCAAAGAGCTGTGGTGCTGCATCTGTAAAACTCAGGGTGGAGAGAAATCCACTTAGAAGTGTAGAGGCATGGCTGTGTAGCGCACCTCGGGGAAAGGCTGTCAGTTTTGAGGTAAAGAATCTGTCAGAAGAAAAACTGAAGCAAAACTAGAAAACTGTCCAAGGTGTCTGGATGCAGCCCTACAGAAGAAAACAAGATAAGTGTGTACTGTTGTTAACAAACCCTTTTGTGACAGAAAGGGAAGGTTGATTAACAGCAGAACATCTAGACAAAGACCACAGACAGCAGTGCTGCTTCCCATGGTTTGCAGAGGATAATTGAGGCCTGCAAATGCTTACAGAGGTCTGGAGATATGCAACAAGCTTGGCATAGTGGAGATACAAAAACAGATTAATTAATTTTCATAGTAATAAGTCTTGCTTTATTTAAAAAAGTCTGAAATGTTGTTAATTGTAAAGTTCTGTGTTGTGAGACGTGCCAATGCTACATCAGGGGTGCAGCCTCTGCATTGACAGCTTTGACAGGTGACAAGGGCTGCCTGCACTGATCTCCTGTCTGAGCAGCTTGTGTTGGAATGGGTAAAGAAGCACTGAGTGAGCTCAGTTAATGAAAAGGATATGATCAGAGCTGAGCAGGCTCATTTTTGCTGGGACAGTTTAAGGGCTAATCATATAAACACCTCAAATGCCTGGAGAGGAATATAATCTCTGGTGGGAGATGTGGTGCCAAGCTGATGAGGCAGTGCTGGGCCATGGCTTCAGGTGGGAGAGGACAGCCCTGTACCACCAGAGAAACTGGATTATTGGCTGCCCTTTCTGTGTCCACACTGCTAACAGCAGCCCTGCTGCTGTTGAGATTCCTGTTTATCATAGTGGTGGCAGTCAGTCCTGGATGCAATTCTGGAGCTCCAACAGGGATTTGAGTCTTTCTTGTATTGCACTTTTAAGCAGATACCCCTTTTAAGCCATATAACCTCATGACATTAATTTCATTGTTTTGTTAATGCTCCTTGAGGGCAGTCACTTTAATTTTGCATCATACGTTGTAGTTGGAGTATAAATATCTACATCAGTCTATGTGGTTGCAGGAAAAATTGAGCTGTAGAACCTCTGGGGGAACACAACTCCATGGGGACTCAGAGTAAATATTTCTTGAAGCCCAGTGAAGTTATTTCACTGATTTTATGCTGGTTTGTGGAAGGAGCTAAGAGTCTGCTGGTGTTGCTTGGTGATTGCTTTCCTTTTGTACAAGGGAACCCACTTTTATTTCTGTGTTGAATGAGAAGATGCTGCTGAATGTGCACAGCTGAGGGTGGATACAGTGACACAGTTTTAGTTAAACCTGCAGGTGTAAACCGGGGGCAGGCAGTGAATATGGCCACTTGTTTCAGAGCTGCCACTGAAATAGGTTTCCTTCCTGGATTTCAGCTGGATTTGCCTGGCTGCCTGCAAGTGTGTCATGTTTGAACTGTGTGGGCTATGACCACAAAACTTCATAATGCAGCTCTGTATGATTGGCTGAACTTTACATGGTTAGGATTGGCTTAACTTTATGTAGGAGTGTTTCAGCGGTATCCAAGAGGTTACTACAGGGCACAGTCTGCTGTGGAAGCATCTCCAGGATGAAGTGCAGTGTTTGTCTGAGGTTTCTATGTTGTTTTGGAATGGAAAGACTCATGCTTTGGCTTACTGTACTGCATAAGCCACAAGGGGAAAGAAATAGAACAACATGTAGGGAGCTGCAGCAGAAAGTGAGAGAATCACATACTTGAGTAATTCATTAGGTGATTCATCCTGTGATAGTTCTTTGGATCTGTTATAAGAATTAGTACTTCTCCTTATGCAGTGGAGGAAGAAATTAATTCAAACTTTCTAGAACAGCATAAGAAATGACTTTGAAGCCCTGTCAAATGTTTCTATGATTTAGGAATCCAGTATATGGGGGCAGTTTATCAGTCTGGGCCAGCTGAGGGACTGCTTTGAATGAAATCATCTTGATCAACACTGAAATCTGCTGATGAAAAGTTGTGAACAAAGCCAAATATGTGCCTGCCTGTAGTCTCTCTTTGATACTGGCTTCAGTAAGATGCTCAAAAAATATAAAATACATTGGTCTTGTCTGAATTAAAGCAATCCAAGAATGCAGGTCAACTTCAGATGGCGACCTCTTTATCTGCTGGCAAAAGGTGTTGCATTTCTTTAGTAGAACAGGCAGAAAGGCAGATCAATTGGAACAGGACTCTCTACTTCTAAAAAAGCCAAAACTGTTTTGTGCATGAGAGAAAATCTTTCCAGTTCATGAACAAAGAAAGGGTTTCCTCTTGGTTAGACTGTTGGATGACTCCAGCTAATATTGACTCTCTCAGTGGTACGGATTTGGGTATGGTGTGCTTTCCTCCCTCTAACATCAGAGCTGTACCTTCCTCTTCCATCTGAAGCCATGGTTCTAATTTCTCTCACTTTCAGGAGGTCCCAGCATAATCCTCACCATCATTACAGATACTTTTCTGACTGTACTTCTTAAACTGTGCCTCTCCTCTGTGTACATGGGGCCTTACTTCTGAGGGTATCAGTGTTCAGCGTCTTAATTTCACAGTTTGGGACTATAAGGTTTGTAGTTTTTGGAAAACTGCAAAGTGAAATAATTGAAGTAACTGTGTGCTCAAACAATCATTTGAAAATATAAGTTGTCCTCAGTCAGTAACTGTGTGCAACTTTTTGTAATATATTTGCAAACCAACTTTAAATAATGTAGCTTTAACATACTCAGAATTTTGAGTACAATAATCCTCAGTGAGTTTTGGCAGTGGCTCTATAATTTTATAGACTATTTTTCAGTCTTTTCATTTGGTTGGGTTTTATTTGTTTGGTTTTTGTTTCATTTTGTTCCTTTGTCTTATTATTTTCCTCGTTTGTTTTTTGTCCATTTGGTGGTTTACCTTCCACTTTTACTCCTACAGAGTTTTATTCCCATCTGCAGCTTCTGTAGTTGTCTCTGTTCTGTGTCTCCTCTCCATGAGCCCTCTGACCACAGCAGCCATCCCCTGTCCCTCTGGCCAGGGCAGCCCTCCTGCCTCCTGCCCACACCTCTGCCAGGCTGCTGCCTCCAGCAGGTCCCGAACCAGTCCTCAGAAAAGAGGCATTCCTTGAATCCTCCTGCTTCTTCAGACACACCGAGACTTCTGCTTGTCCTGTGGCAGGATTTGTGCTTGCTGTAATCTGATTTACTGACAGCTGGCCTGCTCTTCATCTCTTCAGTCTCTGTCATTGTTCCTCGATGCCCCTTCTGCCTCTGTGCTCACCTCTCATGCCGAGTTCCTTCATCTCTTACGGATCTTGCTCAAGGACAGCAGTGAGTTGGGCTCCTCAAATATACTGTGATTTCCTCAAAGAGTGCTGTGATTTTTATTTATTTTTGGCCAAATTTTCACTCCTCATCCTCTTTTACTTTTCGCCTTCAGCATTCCTGCTGCTCTGTCCACACCTGGCCCTGGCTCAGAGAGTGTGTCAGAGGTATCCCAATTCTCTCTCAGCCTCCCTGCCTGGATCCCAGCATATCTGTTGCACTTCCTCCCTTCCCTCACAGCTGGGCTTGCTCAGACAGAGAGCTGTGGTGCTGTCTTGTGATAGCTCTCCTTGTGCCTTTCCACTCACATCTCCTCTGGAGAGATGCTGTCTCTCTGTTGGATGATGGTTTACAGTGCATTATGTGCACCATTATGGTTTTATAATGAAGATTTTGAGATATTTAACACATTAATACTTGAAATGTGTTGTACCTGTTCAGTTTGCAACCTCAGGGAAATTTTGTGAAGATGTTAAATGTTTGCATAATAAACTTATGATGACAACAATATTTTACCAAGGAAGGAACAGATCTAATATTCGCTGTCCAAGGTTGTAACTCTGAGTGTGACTTGCATTAGAGTTTCGTGCAATTTGACAAGTTTTATGCTGATTCACTTTGCATATGGGAGAGCTGAAAGCAATTCATGTCAACCTGAGTGTGCAGGATGTGAGTCATTGCCTGATGGTCAATGCCTGGTGTGGCTAAGAAGAATATTTTGTGTGAAATGAGTCTGTGAATCCTTGAAAATTACCTTTTTACATATTCATGAAAATTTACCTAAATTCATAGCAGCTTTGCACAGAAAGTGAATTGTGTTCTAGAAAGTGCCATATGGTCTGGGCTTTTATATTTGAACAATTAGTGCATCAGAAATGTAAACCCCCAAAACATGTTCTCAGACCATTGGAAGAAAGATCATTTCACTGCCATATAAGAGTTGTGTGTGATCCCCTTCAGGTTTCTTGACATCTCAGTTCAGGAGCACATCAGCACATAGCCCTTAGCTGCTGTCTTTTTATGGTTTTGTAACCCACCTCTGATGACCCTCCTGGAACACTGGTCTGGGTGTAAGAAACAGAGTGGGTCAGCTTGGTTGCTGTGGAGAGCCAAAAGTGGGGTGTGTGTGATATTTAATGATGGGCCAACCCTTGGGATGACCCACTCTGTGGTGCTGGAGCCGGTTATTGCCCTGGAAATGGCATCTAAATCTATCCTTTCTGCTTGCTCCACACAGTTCTGCTGTCAGGAAAAGATCAATTTTAGCATGCCCAAGCCATGGGCAAGAGCCTCTCTGTTTGTACACAGCCTGTGTACAGAGCTTCTTGGAGACACAGCTGTATTAACCCTCAGAGAATATTCTGCCTCAGGGATGAAGTTGGTCTCCTCCTGATAGGAAAGCAGCAGTATTTTATGGCAGTGTGACTATAAAACATATCAGTGCTTGGCTGAAAAATCACCGTGATAGATGCTGCTTGAATTTAATCTAGGCCTTGTGGGGAAGTAAGCATCATCATCCCTAACAAGGCTAGGAAACCAATTTCTCTGAATGGTTTTAAGGGAGCTAATTTCTTGTGGAATGTCTGCCCCTTTGGGGGGCTGGCAGTGGTTAGCCACGGTGCCTTGGTTTTCAGGGAATACTGTCTTCATAGGAAGCGTGGAGCTGGAGCAGACCTGCAGCATCAGGTTCTAAAGTAGCATTCCTGTTCTCTGGTAAATAAATGAATGCTTTGTAATTGCAGATCAGCATGAGATGGTGCACTTTTTGGGTTTTTTTAACATTAAGGAAAAAAAAAAAATCACATGCCTCTGTGTTAAGAAGATTAATTAGTCACTGGATGTAAGCCATTTGTGTAAAATGCTAAATATTGTTCTTCTGGAGAGTGTATCAGCTAGAACTGGCCAAGTATTGAAGTGTATGTTTGCCTTTTCTCCCATGGACTAATTCATTAGAGTAATTACGATTAGAAATCTCCTACAGAGATGTATATGGAGGAAAAAAAGAGAGCTTTGGCTAAATATTAGCTTTGTGGAAATCTTTTTTCCAGCTGGCTCTATTTTCAGTTCTTCCTTCCACTCAGACTTGCTTCTTCCCTTCCACTACTGATACTGGTAAATTGTTCAGTAAAAGCACTAATGTTCTGTCACAGTGCAGACAGAAGGTGAGAAAAATTATGTTTCTACCTCTCCCTGTTTATTTCTGCAGTTGTGAGCTCAACAGTTACTGCCTTGCAGGCATGCAGGGAGCAAGAAGAGCAAGAAGGGGAACCACCACCAGGCATTCCCACTGTGCCCACTCAGCACAGGGCAGGTGGTTTGCAGCTCTGAGCAGGGTGTCTTGGTAATTTCTGTTCTCTGCTCTTCTGGCTGGGATGACTCACAGTCACCTCTTGCATGGCTCTCCCACCCTTCTGGAAAGCTCTTTTCCTCACCCAGGTAGCTCTTTCTCCCCTTGAATTTTGGTGGCTACTTCCTTTCTCTCCTATCCCTGCTCAGCTGTTGGAGATGTCTCCCCAGCAGCCCACTTGCTTGGGGTGGAATCCTTCCATCCACTTTGAACTGCAGCTTAAAAGGTAGAATGACTTTACCATATCCTTTAAAAAAGATACAAGAAAACTTTGAGTCATTTTTAGAGTCTAAAAACTTGCCACAAAATGAGCCTGGATGTGACAGTTGTAGCTCTCCAGAGGATGGATGGGGTGAAGTGTTGTTGTGACACCGTGATCTCTGCCACGGGAGAGCTGCTGCTGTTTTCTCCCAGGAGTGTCTCCCTGTGTGCCACTCAAAGTGGTGCAGGGGCCATACCTGTGGCACAGGCTGCGCTTATATATATTTAATAGGATCTCAGGCACCAGTTTTTGATCTGTGCTATGTTGTAGGCTCAGCTTTTTCACCATTCCTTGTCACACTCCCACTACCCTCCCCTTGCCTGCAGGCCAAGGTAGAGCAGGATCTCTGGTCCCCTCTTCCATGTTCTGATTTCAAACCATGGTAAGGGCTGGCTTCTGTACTGCAGGCTTTGCTGTGTCTATGTCTGAACAGCTTTGTGCCTCTCACTTGTCTGCCTCCCTCATCATGCAGGCACATAGGAGGCTCTCTTGGAAGAATGCTAAAAGATTATTGTTGTTTCAGCTTAAAAAAGCCCCAACAATTATTTCCTTCCTGCTTTCATCAGACTGCATCTTCTGTGGGATGCTTAAGCTGCTGCCTAGAATGCAGTTCATGTCTAGATGTTCTCCCATCCCAGCAACAGCCCGTCCTGCTAGCAGGTCACTGTGCAGCTTGTTACTAAGGATGCTCGGGTGTAAATGTTGGGGTGTGATTGGGCAGGTAACTTGTATTGGTTCACTCAAACCAGCTGCAGTCGTGCTGGAAATGCCACCGGTGTGTGAGAGGGGTAACGATGAAAAACTGCCAAGGACACCCTCTGGTTCAGAGTGCTTTGTGCGTGAGGAGCTGTTAACAACAGGCAATTTAGGAAGAAGAGACTTGCATCGAAATACCCAGCAGCCAAGATAATGGAGCAGTAAAACGGTTTTCTGAGTTGTGCATTTTATTTTATTGTGTGTGTGCATCCTTGAATATCTCTTAGAGTTTAATGTTGAGGGCTGGGGGAGGGAGAGGTTTTGAGTCTAACGTGGGTTAGTAATGATAATTGTAGTTTCTGCTCCTGCTCCAGCATTGGGCAGACACCCTATGAGCAGAGCTATGAAATAGCTCTCTTCTGTGTGAGTCCAGCTCTGCACTGGGCTCCTCTGTAAATGGTTTTCTGTTCCAAAACCATCTTTTCATTTTTTTTTCCATCTCTGTGACCATTACTTTTTGAGACCATGCACCCTAAACAAGCAAAATCTATGTCCCACACTGAATTCAGAAAGTTTAGGGCTTAATGAACTGGAATAGTGCTAAGATTAGAAAAACATTCTATTCTGTACTATTCTAGTAGTTAAAAGTTTCAGTCCCTTCTCAGGTGAGGAATTTATGTGAGCATTGATGTGGCAGCACAGCAGGGGAACAGGAAAATACACAAAGTAAATTGTCAACTTTTGCAGCAAGCCCTGGGCAAGAAGTTTTGGTGGAGTGAGCTGCTGCTACTGTAGGCACAACAGGGAGCAGCTCCACCAGAATCTGCTGCAGAAATGACCTGCCATGAGGGTTTAGTGATGGACCTTCCTTGCTCCTGACTTCCGTGCTTGCAGATCCCACAGAGTTAAAAAACTTTAATCATGCAGCTATTTTGTACCCTAATCAACTTTTCCTTGCTGCTTGGAGAACAGCAGCTGTGGGGGTTACTCATTGAATGAATCATAGGAAAAATTAGTAGTTGTCTTTATGAATTACCCCTCACCCACTTACCAGATTTCTGATTGGGGTTTTCGTGTTTGGTGGTTTGGTTTTTTTCTTTTTAAATTGTGTTTAACATTAGATTTTAGCTTAATGTGAATGTCTGGGGAAGTCCTGGTGATTTAGATACTTGTATAAATTTGCCATCCTTTGTGGTACTTCAGCATTTTGTTGAGCTATTGCCCAGTGTTTAAATGAAATGTGTTTGGGGGTTTTATATGTACAATACTTTGTTCTGTTGAAAGAAACAAGAGCACTGCAAACCATTTTCCCTTGTAACACTATTTTTTGCCAAACTATGGCTGCATTTCTCCTTCAGCTTCACTTCCTACCTGGCAGAGTTGTATTTAGACCTGGAGGGGCAGACACCTCGCTCACCCTCAGAGAAGCATCTCCAGGTGCTTCTTGTTCTGGTTGCAGATGATGAAGGTGCCAGGAAAGGACATGCCTGACACTTGGTGTGACCATTCCAAGCAAGCACTGCTGTCAGAGGAGGATTCATGTGCTCAGAGAACTTCTCAAATCAACCTGTAACAATGTACCAGCTGAAAAATTTCAGTGGCTTGCTATTGGCCTGCTGCATTTTCAAAGAGCCACCAGCCTGTAGCTCATAGTTTCCAGACCTGAGGTCTAGTGCTTGAATAAATAGATATAAAAAGAAAATCAAAGACCAATCGTGAGCTTACTTGTGCTACATAAATGTTAAAAGCAAAAAAATCCCACAAAAACCAGACCCCTTTTATTTAATTGTAAAGAACTTTGAATTGCTACTGGGATATTTTTGTTCTTTTTCTTCCTTTACATTTTTTATAAAATTATTATTTTTTCATTTGTTTAATTTTTAAAGTACATTTCAAAGTCTTGGCCTTGCATTTTTACTTCCTGTGGGTTGCTGCCCTCCCTCCCTGGATCCATTAGAGCAGTGGCATTTCTGGGTTGAGCTGAGCTGCTGCCATCCCTGTCCTCTCTCCCTGCCTTCCCCTTGCTGCCTCTCTGTCCCCTGGGATGGCTCGGGCCCTGGCAGAGCTGGGAGCCTGGATGTGCTCCGTGCTCACTGCAAGAAGATGACCTGAGGAGACAGCACACACCAGTGGGATTTCCTGTTCACTACCCACACCTTCCCTGGGTCTTGCTGCTAGTGGTTTTATCTGCTGCTGAAATGTTTTAATTTTCCAATTCTGAGATTCAGGAGGAGGAAAGATGCCTCCTGGAAGAAGCTGGAGTGTGTGATGCCAAGTACTGTTCCTGGCTGTTTTCAAGGATCAGTTTTGGTTGACCACAATCTCTCTCAGAGCAAAAGGGATTAACAAAAACTAATTTTTATTTTTTTCCACAGGATTTCAGCCAGATAAATAAACAGTTAATGTAGCTTTTCTGAGAAGTGGAAGGGATGTATTTACCTTCCCTCGCAATTTTAAAATGTCTGGGATGTGGGGCAGCTCCTTTCACTGAACCCTGAAGCACTACAAGTGCTTCAAGAAGTGTTAAAACACAGCAGTTGTGGTGAGCTTTATGTTGCAATTATCCACTCCAGGGCTTTAAAAAACTGACTGTCAGAAGTGCTTGTCTTTATTGCCAGCTGGAAAGATAAATGTAACCTCTTAAATGTTTCTTGGTTTCTTTTGGGTTGATGGATTTTTTTTTTTTATTTGCTTGTTCCATCATTATTTATTTATTTTTAGCGATGGTGCTAAACTAACTGGTGGTAAACGAATTAGCTTTTCAGGAAGAAACTCCACTGCTTTGAATCTCATAATCTTGCAGCAGGACATGGGAGTTTTGTAGATTCTGTTTCACATTGAGCAGTATGAGACAACTGGATAAAAAAAATGCCCAACTGGGACCTAATACAACACAATAACAAAGAGGGCTCCCACAAACCTCAGTGCCAGCAATTCAGATTTCCTTTCCATTCTTATACATGGGCCTGCAAACTAGAGGAGCAGAACTGTAGTCTGGGAAACTTTCCAGAATAATTTGCAAGCAAATGAGGGATGCAGCCCTGTCTCCTCTGGAGAGGCTCTGCCTGCCTTTATCCTGCTTCCAGTTCCATGTGTGTCCCAGAAGATGGGCCAGGGGAGTGCCTCTGTGGGGTTTCTCACTGCCAGTAAAGCACCAGGTCCCGTGGCAGACCTGCTGTCCTTTTTTAGGAAGATACTTTCCCCATTTGTCCAGATATTGAATACATTTTTATAAACAATGCTTTTATATTAGGGCTTCTTTTTTTCATTCAGACAAAACAGTGAAAGGTGATTTGCTGCTTCTCAGTGTCCCAGCAGATGGGTGGAAGACAGCAGTGCCACAATATGTTTTCCTGGTCTCAGAAATTGTCCTGCCACTTCTATAGATGCCACTGTGATGCACAAACCACAGACACTTGTGATAATATTTATCTTTTCCCCTCTTGTCCTGGGCTTTAGTTGAACTAAGTATATGTGAGAAAGCACTGGAAAAAGGGATAATCATTGAATCTTAATTTTTCAGGTTAGATTTCCAGACTATGAGGTGAGCAGCTAGAATTTTCTGGTTACACCATTTTCTTCTTTTTTATTTTTGAGTGCCTGCAGGCATTAAGGAAGTGTTCACTGCCCTACAAAATCCTTCTTAAGTGTGAATCACAGTTATGATTTATTTTTAAATACACTGATATACAGGTTAAGACAGAAAGGGTCTGCTGCTTTTGCCTTTAATACAATTACTTCTATACTTTCTACAATTCACAATGAATTCTAGAGTAACTTCAAATCTTTGAATATGGAATGAAATCCCATTAAGGCTTTAAGAGAAAAAAAATGTTTGATCACTTAAGTTTCAATAAAATTCAGATATTCTAAAAGTTCAGATGTTTAAAAAAAGGCAGCAGAATGTAGAGATTTTAACACTGGCTTTTCTACATTTGGTCACACTTAACTTGCTGAATGCACAAAAAGCACAGGACACATCTGCAAAGCCTCCAGTCCCGGTGTGTCAGAGGATGTCCAGTAATCTGGGAATCAGCCCTTCCCTTGAAGAGACCAGATGCAGAGAGCTCTGGATGCCTGGACAGCCTTCCTTTTTTGGTGAAAACCTATGTGCATGACCTTGAACAAGAAGCTGAGTCACCTGGTAACTCATTTCCCATCTGGAAAATGGGAATGATAAAAGCTCTGGCCACTAAACTGGGACAGATTGTAGAAGGATGAAAGCTGTTGGAGAAGGCAGGAGATCAGTATGTTCCATCAGTTTGTGTCTTTGGGAAAATGTTACTAAACATCTTTTAAAACCCAGCTGAACAGAGCTGTTGCCTGGGGACAAACAAGAAGAAAGGCAGAGAACAGCGAGGGGGGAGTGGGGGTGGGAGCTACCTTGGTGTGCCTGGGTGCTTCAACTGAAGGAGGAGCAATAAGGAGCTACCTTGGCTTCCTTCCCAAAGCTCTGGAGATCCCAAATCCAGGCCATGCCCTGTTGGCTTTGCAAACTCGTGGGGAGGTCAGGGCTGTACCCTACGTGTTCTTGTCCACGCTGTGTTAGGGACACGGGGTTGTTGCTGCACTTTCTTATCCAATTTTGGTTTTCTTTGACTTCTGTTGTACTTTTTACCCATCCTCTGTTTTGTAATGCAGTACAAGTGTAACCACTCAAAATCCATACAGACATATTTTGCAGCAATATTGGTCTTTTCTAGTGAAAAACTGGAAATCATTATTCTTTTTGACAGCCAAACTTCTCCAGAGAGTGAATAGGAAGCATTATTCTGAAGTAATGAGGGGATTAAATTAAATTTCTCAAAGCAGTAATATATTCAGCTTCAGATTTGAAATGTTCAAAACATTACTCTGTGACTGCAAAAAATTACTTTGTCCAGTGTAAAATGCCAGGGAAATTCTAGCCTGGATGGTTTGTGATCTGGGGAAAGAACAACTCATCTTATATTGGTGGTGCTCTCTCATATTTCTATATCTACATTTTTATTTATTTATTTTTTTTACAAAAGTCAAATTCAACTACTTTCAGTAACTGGGAGAGAACTGCCTTGTGATCACTCTTTTTTTCTGCAAGTAGCAGAAAAAGCAAGCACTAGAGGTTGGTGTTAAAATAGTACCTCGCACCTCTCTTTAAGAATATCAGTCTTTTCTGCTGTTCAAAAGGGAAGCAGAACAAAAACATTGTGGGCAATATTTTATAATAGAACAATGAGCCTGAATAGCTAGATTTAAAACGCCCTGTTTCATAAATATTTCAAAGAATCTTCATAGATTTAAACTTTGTTTTTTTTATTGTGGCTTTCCTTATAATGCATTAGCTTTTAAGTTCCACTGTGAGAGAAAACTTCGGAGTGAAGGATGATATTATCAGTATGCAGTGGCACTTTTATACACTGATTATAATGAAGCCTCTCCACATCACTTTCCTTCATGACTTTCATTTCTACACCTAAAATGAAAAGGAATAAATGCACCTTTTACTTGGCAAATATTTTTATAAGGTCAGCAATTGATTGCTGAGTGTCAGAGTGCTTCAGGGTTTTTCTGGACATGCCCAGTGATGCTTGGTGACCAGTGGAGAGCCCCATCCCTCTTGTTTTAAGCACATCTGTTCTCATAAGGGCATCTCTAAGGGGCTGTTTGTGATCACAGGCACGTGCTGCAATGCATGGTGGTTTTCTGTGTCACAATATTCCTCATCCTTTCCCATTTGTCTTGTACCAGCATTTGTTTCAATGCATCTACAAACTCTGCTGATGGTCTGAGGCTGCAGTGATCCTGGGAGTTCTTGAGTAGCGACAACCTCTGGCATTTGTTTAGATAATGTTGAGCAATATTAAAAAAACAAATGGCAAGAGATGAATATACTGATGTATACATAGTATATATATATATAAAATTATAAATACTGTTGAATATCTTCAAAACAGCACACAATGATCTGCCACTGAATCTTTTATGCACATCTTCACAGAGGCAATACAGACTTCTGAGTGGTCGGGGAAGACTCTGCTGTGGAAAGCTTTCCTGGGTACCCCAGGGTTTGAATAATCCCCTTTGCCGACGTGCTGTTAAGGAATGGTCTAACTTGGTCTGCCTGCAGTCTGGTTATTTCCTGTTATTTACGATGTTTTTTAAATTGAATTTTCTTATTAGTAATAAATAACAGCCATATGCTGGCTTTCACAGTTTTATTGTACAATAAGTATTAATGCAGTGTAGCTGGTCAGTGCTTTCATGCCCCATGGAATGGAGTGTGAAGCTGGGAGAGTTAAAATAGTGATAGTCCAGCTCCTTGTGAAGTCTTCTATGTTATAGAAAGATCTCTTTAAAGTGGGGTATTTCTGCAGTTTTAAAACACACCAGGTATTTTCAGTCATCCATTTTTGGTATATTGCTAAGAAACAAACTTAATAAATATAAATGAAGTTGAGCTTCATGCTTTTAGCAGATATGCTCCCTCTATGACTAAAGCTGGTGCTGCCTTCCCATATACCCTCATTAGATGGACCAGAAAGGCTGCAGAGTCATCTAGCTTTCAGATTATGACATATTGTGCTTCCCTTTGGCAGGCTGGAAATGATAGTAAGATTTGTTATTTACAGTTTTTTTCCTTGGACAGGGCTGTCCACTTGCCATCAGAACAACCAGGAGCAGTAGGTGTACACTGATATAAAAAAAATCTTACTTTTTCTCCTTTGTATAGAATTTTAATACTAGGATTGTTGGGCTGATGTGTGATATTTATTTATCTGTCTATTTTTAATTCTCCTCCTGGCCTGTCTTCTGAGTGGAAAGTGCAGTCCATCAGGCTGGCATGGAGCATGCTCACAGCACGAGGCCCTGTACTAAAACACCCCATCGCTGGGAGAGCGGGGTTATCACCTCAATCCACCTTAGATGTGCTGCTTTCTTACAGCCACTATAAATACTGCTTTGATTGGCATGGTAAAGGATTGTATTTTTGGTACTGCAGGTACACAGAGGGCTGCAGTTTAACATAATCACGTGCTGCTGATTTCCAAGTGAGCGATCCTCACCTTGACATTTCAGTGCCTCCAGCGCGACTGCAGGGGCTGGCGGATGCTGGGCAGGTGACACCGGCACGCTGTCCCCACCTGCCTGGCCATGGGCACGGGCAGCACTGAAGGTGGGTAGGCTCCAGAGGAGGTATGAACATGAGAGAGGATGAAAACCAGGCTGTGTGAGAGGTGTGTGCTGCTCCTGTGGATGGCCGCTTTCCCCGCGCCGCCCGGCAGATGAGCTCTGGGAACAGGTTCAGAAATGCTGTTTGCTCAGCTTCATCTCTGTCTCACTCTGTGCCTCCATCTCCTCCCGTTTGGTTTGCTAATCTGATTTATCAGCTGCCTTCCTGTAAAGTACAGGATTAACTTTGGTGTGGTATTTTGAGCACTATACCCATATTGAGGATACTTTGTAAGGTAAATAAGGCATACTCCAGTATCAGGGATGCATTATTAGCCCCTGGTGCTTTCGCCTGACATCTTCTGTAAAGAATGCTTGCCACTGCAGTTTCAATAAGACCCTTTATTTTGTACAGCTTTTTACTGTGATGACTTTCAAGACCATCTCCACATAGTTCTGTTTTTTATTTGTGGTCAGCAAGCAAGTAAGTCTTTGATAAGTTTATTTTGCTTACAATGGGAATGTATTTCTCCACAGACTGAGCTGACTGAAACTGTTTCACGTTTCCAGTAGTGCAGACAAATAACAGTTTGCGGATTGCTTGATAATTCTCTGGTGGGCAAAATCAGAAAATAAAAAAATTGTGAAATTAAAAGATCATTTAAATTATAGACCTTTGTTCTACCTTGTTAGTTAACATTCCAAACAATGATGTACAAACTGCATAATTTGTTTTGTGAAAATGTACCCAGTGTGGAGCCATCTGTGTACCAGTTGACACTATTTATATCAAAAGGGACATTGCAGTAGCTGGAAGAGCCCCTATTCCCAGCTAACCATTTCCAGTGTGACTCTAAATTATTGATTTACATTCATTCTCTATTAACCTATTATGAGTTCATCTGCTGCTTTCAGCTCTCATATCATGTTGATGTACTTCTAATTTTCCAAACTGAATGGTGATTTATTTCAAAGATGCTGGGATGAATTGCTCTCCAGTGAATATCTGAAAGCCTCTTATGCCCCAGATAACCTCTTTGATTTGAAATCTTCATTGAGAGTTCTGGTGCATAACAAGCCCAGCAGCAATTCCTTGGTAATCCTGGAAATGTCCCTTTCCTTTCTGTCCTTCCCTATCTCCAGAGCAAATGTTTGCATTTCCAAAAAGAGCATTTATGAGATAATGTGCTCTGTGTCTTTGGATGGAATGACCATCCCTGTTTAGTAGGGATATCCCATCTGCAAAATACTTTGAATTTACTGGATACTGTATGTGATGTTATTGCATTTGGTGGCTCTTTTGGGCTTACTCTGCTTAAGTGTGCTTTGTTTTGTCCTAAAATATGTTTGCACATTGTGCAACCACCAGGGAAACCACAGAACCATACAGGAATGAAGTTATTTCAAAAAGTACATTTTTCCAGTTAACTTACATGGTAAAATAAATTTGGAGAATGTTTGAATTGGAAGCTGTGACTTAGAAATAATTTTCGAGAAAATTATAATGCAGTAGTAGAGAGAAAGGTAAAAACTTATACTAATACTATAATGGAGGGAAATTCTATGCTCTTATATTTGACTGATTTTAAAGACATCTAGTTTGATTAGTACTGTGATACAGTATTTCACTTTTTCTCTGGAATTATAAAAGCATCACTCTAATACTTTGTGTTGTTGACTCAGTGAAGATGGTTTTACCAGCATCCATGAAGAATGCAATTAGTAACTCACAGTTATCTTGTTTTGAACAACTCTGTGTTTCTTTTTCCTGTGTCTGTATAAGCCAGTGTGCCAAGTAATTCCTTCCTTCCTATGGGATGATACCCACAGGGCTCCTGGAGAGATCCAGAGGGCGATGTGGAAGGGCTCTGGTGGCATTAATGGTGACAGCTGCCTCTCACTGCACCCACAGGGGTGGCAGCTGTAAATGGTGACAGGGGACAGTTGTGCAGCGTGCTGTACTGGCACTGCAGAGGAGGGAGAGCCTGCACTGGCAACTCTGGAGGGAGTCTGGGATTGACTGATCCTGGTGAGTCCCTGCAAGCATGACAAAAGGTTGCCAAAGCTGCTGGCTCTGTGGGAGACAGGGATTTTGGGCCCGAGCCTCCCTCTTCACGGAGAGCTCAGCAGGAGCAGGGGACCCTGCAGTCACCAAGACAATCTCTCCTGCTGGCATATGGAGGCTCTCGGTGTTCAGCCAAGAGCTGCTGGGCTCACTGGGGCATCTGCCCATGGGGCAGGGCTCCCGATGAACCTAGCCTTGTAATCCCATGTTTCTCTTCATTTCTAGCCTTAGGGGACATATTTTCCCTCTTGTGTGCGCTCACCAAGAGTTCTTCACTGCTGCTACCACTGCAGAGGCAGTGCCACTCTGCATGAAATCCCTTTTGGATGCTGCCACTGCTGAGCTGAACTTGAGGCGGGTTTAACCTGCTGGTGGTGAGGAGACTGATTCAGATTCTACTGTGCAACTGAAGCAGAACAGAAAGTGTTCAAGATAAAATGTACTCATCCTTTCCTTCCCTACTCCCCAGTCTTCACCCTGATCTCCAGCAGCACCACCTGATGTCTAGATGGTTTTATGAGTTGTTAAATTGTGAGAAAAGGATTTCTTCAAAGTACTTTAGTACCATGTAACCTAACTCAAATATGTATTGTAGCTCAGAGGCAACATCTTGGTTTATTCTATTAAAGTATAATTAATTACCATTTCAATAGGGCTACTAGGTGTATGTATTTGCCCAGTGCATTGAAAAATAATAACAAAGCTTCTTATTATCCAATGGATGATGTTATACATTGTGGATGCAACCTATTAATATGGAAATACTGGCACATTCATCCAGGATAATTTGTATGGTGTGTTTCCTGACCTAATAATGAAAAAAGTAGGTTAGCTTCCAAGTTTTCTGAGATGGGAATTAAAGTTTTATAGCAAGAAAGTCTTTGATAGCTTTACACAAATGGCTGAAACTTGCAAACCTTGCATATTTAAAATAGTTTATTCCACAATGATGACTTGGAGATATTTCTAATTAATTAGAATAGTACATCACCGCTGAATTTCCTTGGCTTTCCCATTATCTCACTGTTGTTTGCAATTTAATGGAATTAAAGAGCATCGAAAGATACATCTTGCCAAACATGGTGTAATCTGAGAAAATATGGGCTTATAAAGAGATTTTATAAAATGTAGTTTACAGAAGATTATGCAAAGCAGTTTTCTTCTTCAGGAAGCATTAAATCAAGTATTGAGCATTTTAGGTGCTTTATTGCTGCTAGAGAGTGTATAGTGTGGGGTGCCTATAAATACTGAACTGTTAGGTCTAAGCGTGGCTAGCATTTTGCCGAAGGTGTATTTGTGAAGCAGCTGTTGTATTTATGACCATCTCTAAGATGGTTGCAGTGTTTAATCAATATCTGCTCTAGCCATCAAAATGATGACCTTCCTTTCGGAGCTTGGCTTCCCTGCCAGCATCAAAGTGAGATACTGAGCTGTGTTTCAGGCATACAAAGAGTGCTGTGTTGCATTGGAGCTGGCGTCTATCAAATGTCAGGCTCTCAAGCTGCACCTGTGCTGCAGGCAAAGCTGCAACTGCATCACAAGTGGCTCCATTCACCTCAGCCAAAGGCCCCGGCAGCCCCTCCATCCCTTCTTCCTTGGCGTGTTCCACCTCTTCCTCCTTGTTGGGGGTTGAGTTTCTTTCTTTTTTACCTAAGTTTTTTTCCCATAAGTTGCTAGGAAACTAACTTCTGACTACCTATGGGTACTTAAGAAAAACAAAGTAAGTGGTCAAGGTCGGGAGAGGAGTGTAGCATCTGGCTACACTTCTTTTTCTCAGGGATTTTCTCTCTGAGGGGAGAGATACGGCGAGTTTTGGGGCTGGGGGCAGCTGTTTTCTCTCTCTCTGCCCTTCGGAGGAGAACGTGCGGCTTGGGGAAAGGAATTCGCTGCCACCGCCGTAACCCAGCCGGGACCCGCCTTTCTTTGCTGCTGGGCCCCGCGCCCCTGCCCTGCCCTGCCGGGACCTCCAGAACGGAGCTTCTGATACCTCTCGTCCGCCACCCCCGGGATTCCTGCTCATTCCTGTCCCTCACAGTTCTGCCGGGACACCGGGACCGCCTGCCCCAGGGGGGGTTTGTGAAGCAAAGCCTCTCCGCCATCCCTTCCCGTGTGGGCCAAGCCGCCATTACCGCGTGCTCCCTCAGGCCGCGCTCCGCCGGGAGCAGCAGCGCCCCTGCGGGCCGTGCCCGGAACTGCGCCGGGGGAAGGCTCGCTGGGCCTGCTTCTGTTCGTGTAAGTTCTGGAGTTATTGTTGTTTGTTTGCTTTATTGTACATACTGGTAAAGAACTGTTATTCCTACCCTCAGATCGTTGCCTGAGAGCCCCTTAATTTCAAAATTATAATAATTCGGAGGGAAGGGGTTTACATTTTCCACTCCAAGGGAGGCTCTTGCCTTCCCTAGCAGACATCCATCTTTTCAAATCAAGACACTCCTCCATCCATTATTATTATTTCTCCTCCTCCATGTATTATAAGCTTGATACAGAAAATATACTTGGATAATTACGTATGTGTCCCAGTTCCACATTGCTCTGGCTGTAGTGTGGAGGCAGATACACACTGGCAATGAGGAGGCAGAATGAGAAGACCAAACTTGGTCAGTTTTGCAGGAGGTTTTTTGACTCTCTCCCCAGCCCTTGTGATGTTTGGGAAAAGGCAGTGAATATTTGAGCCTTCATCTCTGGGTGGTGCTTTGTGCTCTGAAGAAGTTAATTTTTGATGGACTTCTCTGTGCATTGCTTACTGTCATTTTATATTGTTCAGTGAAACAACATCCTTGAGCTCTCCTGCTATGCAGGAATAAATTCTTTTAAAGACTGTGCACTTCTCTGATGCTTTCAGTATCTCTTCAGCTAAATCTCGCAGCCATCATCTCTCATGCAGCAGATATCCTGCCCCCAGATGCTCAGATAGTCACTTTTAAAATATAACACAGCTTGGTAGTAGCTGGTTGTCAGAACAGTCATGTTCTGTAAAGTGTTTTCTGAAAGAGTGGTAATTGTACATATAAAGCTTTCTTTTAGGCTTTCTTCTGTTTTGCTTCACCCATTTAATATCTGACTGTCCTCCACCTGGTGGCACATAGGTGTTCTACTTGAAGAGGAGAGACTTTGCTTTTTCTGCTCTGATCTGTTAAAACTTTTTCTCCCGTGCTAAAAATGGAGAATGTTGTATATCCTGGACCTTTTTGCTTGCCTCGTGAACACCTGTGGTCCACAAGCTGTGCAGAAACTGTCACATTTATATTTTTTGAAAGCAGTAACCTCTGACAGAGCCACAAGACAAATTCAGAGAGGGGCTGAGCATGTTCTGGTTCTGTCCTTGTGCCTGGTTGTGAAGATGGGAGAAATGTTTTATTGTGGGCCTGTTTGTAGTCACTTTTTGCAAGAAGTTCTTGGTTTTATTTTAGAATCAGAAATGTGGTTGAAGAAAATGAAATCAGGGTGTGAAGAACATGCTGTTATTGGAAGGAGTGTCAGCTTGTATTTGCTTGGTGATTTTGCGAGACTTTATAATGGTAATAGAAATGTTGGAGACTGGATACGCCTGGTATTTGAGTGTTTAAATACTTATTTATTTTTAAAAGTGGACTCAAACAAATGCTTTGTAGTATGATAAATTATTTATCCAAAGGCTACTTTGGTTTTGGTCTGATGAAATCCCAGTAAGAAGACAAAAACTGTTAGGGACTTGGCTTCTGTAGAGTTTCTAACAAGGCTTGATAATACAGGAGTTTAGGGGGAAAAAAAAAGTTATCTGAAATCCTGTTTACTCATAGTAGACTGTTCAAATTCCACTGCAGAAATGAGAATGGTTTTAGCATTCCCAGTCCTTGTTTTTTTAATGTTTGTTTGCAGAAATAAAATTAGACTGATCTTAGAATAAACAGTTAAGAAAACTTTTTAATAGGACACTATTTTCTGTGTGAAATGACATGCTTTCATAAAACGTAAATGTTGGGCTACTCTGAGCCATCCCATCTCCTGGAGAGCAGGGAAACTTGGCAGGAGTATGAGCAGGTAAGAGAGCTGCAGAGGGTGGAAGGAGAAGAGAGTGCAGGTGTGCTCTTATCCCCACTCCCAGGTGAGGGATGGAGCACTGTGGGGTGGAAGGCCACAGTGCAGCTTCAGGACATGCTAAAACCCATCTTTTACGAGGACAGCTGGCTTGCACTCTGTCTCAAAGCAGATGCCATCCGAAGATGCCCTCCAAATAAGTCTTGCACTATTTCAAAGAGGAAAAAGATGCTCCCCGAAGCTTTGGAGATGAAGCGTGTCCATTGGAGTGAGTGACAGGCTGGGCATGACCTCCTCCTCAGAGCTTTGGATTTGGGGATTTCTGTTGCCAGCATGCTTTAAAGGATAAGGAGCATTGCTGCTCATTAATTAGTAAAATTTGAGCTGACTTCAAGTGGTGCTTGGAAACATTACCAGTCAGAGTTTGGATTCATGCCCTTGAAGAAAAACGAGTTTTATGTTAGCTTTCCAGTTTTCATGAATCATTCTCCTTCTCCTAAAATAATGCTTCACCTCAGGAAGTATGACCAGCTTTGGGCAGATGGACCACTCTGAAGGCCGGTGCTATAAACCAGGAGTCTTTTGGGGACACATGACCAGCTCTGGTGGAGGTGCTGGCTCTGGCATGGCCAGTGGTAAGGGAGGGTTTGGAAAGCCCTGGGGAGCCCATGTCGCTGTCATTGCTGCACTAGGCAGAGCATCAAAGTGACCAGCTCTTGGTGGATTTCTAAATGCTGTCCTCCAGCATCCACCTCACAGTGGCCATCCCCAGCTGTGATGGCAGCACCCTTTATCATCTTTCTCCCTGCATCTCCTCTTTCACCACAGTGGAAGCTCAGTCTTTTCCTGGCTTTCTGAACCCTCACACCACCACTACCTTTTTAGGGCTGCTGGAGCTTTGACTTTCAGCTCATTGTTGAGGTGTGGATCTGAGATAGCACTTTGGACCTGTCTGCAGCCCTCGGAGCCCTCTCCAGTTGCCCTGGGTACAAGCACTCCCTGCTGTTTGGAGTCTGAACACAGGACCCTGCCAATGTGCCTCACCTCCAGTTTTGGGCTGGGAAGTCTCTGGACACATAACATGTGTTGACAGACAGAGGGCTGGAAAGCTTCCAGGATTTCTCTTATTCTGTTGAAAATCTGGTCAGTGTCCCTGTACCGTTGCTGAAGCTGTCCAGAGAAGGAAATTGTGTCAGTGCCAAATGCTGCTGTTAATCTGATCCTGTGTGATTGATGAACAGGTCTGAGAGTAACCAAATGGTTAATCTGTCCTGTAGATAGATATGCTTTATAATAAGACCTGCCTCTTTTATAAAATTAGAACATGAATGTGCACAGGCATTATATAACTGAGAAGTGAATACTGTATATGGAAACATGATGGATTAATATATATTGAAGACTTTGATTGTTCTCCTTTCTGTCCTTCTGGAAGTTTATGGAAACATATGAAAAGTTTTCAAATGACCTTTGAAATTAGCTTGTAACCTATATAGTTGATCATAATTTTCTGTTCTCTGAGCCAGCAGTGTTTAAGGATTCATAATTCAGTATTTCAAAAAATCGTCAGTGGCTTCACTATATGAAATTTTAAATATTCTGAATGTACTTCTGGCATTCAGTGGTTGTATTTGTTCATTCAAATGTAATGGATATTCAATAGCACCTATTATAAGCTTGATACAGAAAATATACTTGGGTAATTACATATGCCTACACTTGATATAAATTTAAATCTTTTTCTGCCAAGAGGTCTGGTAAAAAAAAAAACAACACGATTTTTTCACATTTTATGAAGATTCAGTTCAGAATTTTTGAATTAATGAAAGAGAGGTTTGTGGGCGAAAGAAGGATCCACCTCCCTGGTGCACAAAGCAGGGCGTCAGTTCTCTACTTCTAGCAAACCTTTCTGTGCTCTTTGAATTATCTTCTGTACTTTACTCACTTGCAGAGATTGCAACCACTGTTCATCATAAGCATCTGAGTGCTTTTCTGAAGTGGAAACAGAAACGAATGATGTTGATAGCAACATATGGTTTTTTAAATTTTAAGAGTGTATATTTCACCTACTTAGGTGATGCAATATAAAAAATTGGGTACTATTTCCTACAGGCTGGCACGTGTATGTGGGACTTTGGCGCTCTGAAGGACAGGTGCTCCCTGGTGAAAGAGCTGTGCAGTGCTGAGTGTTCCTCTGGTTCTCTCACAATGCTGACCAGGCAGGTGACTGTAAGCATCAGGAGCTGCTCAAAGGAGGCTCTGTTTGGGTTTTTCATTTAATGCACCCCCAGCCTCTGAGCCAGGAACAAGCATGGTTCACTGAGCTGGTGAAGGATATCAGCGAAGGGAACAGTTTTGCTGAGCTCACAGTATGTTTGAGATTGGTTCAAACTCCAGTGAACTTTATTTTGACAATGGCCAAGCAGTTTCTTTAGGTCAAGAAAGAAAGGAAGTGTTTGGTGTGAAAGGAAGAATTTTAATCAGACTTTATTTATCATTCTATGAATTAATACCTGGAAAGAAGAATTGCATTTTGGAAACTGACTGCATTCATAGGAACTGCTATATATCTTATGCTGCCATAGCAACATAGGAGTGCAGTGAGTTAGAAATCTCCCAGTTATTAGAAAACCTGAATTAAACCAAATATTGAAAAAATTGTGTTTGCATAACAGCTAAGGTTCTGTCTTCTCTCATGAGGTTTTGACCTTGTTTCAGGTAAAGGGATATCCTTGATTCTCAAGAGTAAGGCTTGACTGAGAGAAACAGTTTATTTTATACTGAAGAGTATGAGAATAGCTGTGCTGTGGTACTGTATGGCAAGTCAGATATGTGAACATATATTTAGGCTGCTGACTATGCTTAAAGCTGTCTTGAAGAATATTTTAAAAGGTTGTGAAGAATGGTAAAAAAACCCTCAATTCTCTACCTTACGTTCCCTTTTTGTGAAACAAAGATGCTTATATTTATTTATTTCTGCGTAATGACAGATGAAACAAAACATTTTATGCAAAAGGAGTTTTTTGAAGGGCAAGAAAATAGCAAGAATGTAATGTTAGCAAAGACTCCAATGAATTATTTGGTTTCCACCTAATATTTGAGGAGAGTACTGAGGCCGGGTTTGAAAATATTGTGAGGTCAAGAATTCTATATTGCTTTCTGTATGAAATAACTCTCCATTAGGATAAAAAAAGAACACTTCCTATGATGTGTTAATGGGAAGAAATTTCTGGAAAATATTTATTGGGATAATTTCATTTGGAAAACACCCTGCTATTACCCTAATGCCATGAAGAACAATTCTGTGAGCTCTCAGGGCATGTGGAAAAATCTCATCTTTCTTGTGTTGTCAGTGACAAAGTGAGAGATGGAAGAAGGAAATGTGTTGTGGTATTGCTTTACTTTTAATCTTATTTTTCCTGATCTTTCTTATTTTAGACTTTAATAATGTATCTGTTGTAGTTTGATCTTTTGTCAGAGATTGCTAATACGTCTCCAGACCATCTTTTCTGCTGTGATTTTATAAATACCTAGTTGCAATATCCATTAAAAACATCTGTGGACTTTAATAAAGTTTTATTTGTTATGAACTTATTTGCCTGAAGCTCTGAGTTCTGAAAGTATACTTTTAGTGCTGCTTTTCAAAAGCTTTCAAAATACTTATGGTTGAGGGGATTAGGAATTTTTTTTCCTATTTTGCAGTGTTCCTAGCAGTTGTTAATAATGTGTTTTTAAAGATCCAGGTATAGTACAAGTGCTGAAAAAGAAAAGTGCAAATGCAGCCGTTTCTGAAACTTCTGCTAAAGCACTGATAAATCTATTGGCTTCCAGGAACACTGCAGTGCCATTACACTGAAATATTGATAATTGCAATTAAACTTAGATTATTTCCCGTACACTTTCTTCTTACAGTGCCTTTTGATGTACTCCCTTTTCTTTAACTCACTAGCTCTGAAGTAGTTTCTTCCTTTCTACAATTGACTCTTGGGCATTCCAGTTGGCTGCATCACCTCTTTTTCCAGCAGAGAACTTTTCCCAGTGCTGCTGCAGGGCTTGGGCCACCAGAGGCTGATTTTCCTCTCTGAAGCAACTCGTGACCTCTCCACCCTGGCTTTATGGTGTCCTCATTGTACATGCTGTGTGTATTTGCCACATACACAGCGCATGCAATGTGGACATAATGGAGCTCAATGGCCGCCTGAGAATAGAAAAAATACCTGCAAGACATGCTGTGGGCCTGGTTATGGTCTGAATTTCATTTTTTTTTTTATATTTTTAATTTTTTTTTTGTTTTTTTTTGTCATAGGATTTTAAAGCTTACTTGGTGTGCATGTATGCTGTTCTTCTGTATGACATGGGGTCCAAAAATTGTGTTGCAGACACAGGAAAATAAGGCATTAGACCTTACAGGGTCATTGCAGTTTTCCAGATCTCCACAAAAGAAATCTTTTTGCAGGACTTAAATAATAGCAGGGATCTAATTTTGGCTCCTAATAGCAAGGTGATTCACTTTGGGTACGTGTATTCTACTGGTGCTTTTTTGTGGTGTTTCATTTTTTTGCACATTCTGTGCTTTGTACTCTCACTGAGAGTTTGGGGAAAAAACCTCTGTTTCTCATCTAACAAGAAAATGTGCAAATCTTGTATCAACATTTAAGTTTGGGCTTTTTTGTTGTTGTTATTCGTTGTTTTGTTTTTATTTTTGTTTGGTTAGTTTCTTTCAAAAACCAAAAGAGCAAAACAAAACCAAATCTTTTGGTTTGTTTTAAATAAAAAAAATCCCCAAACCCTGTCATTTGTATCCTAGCTTTTTACAATGTTATTCCATGAGAAGTTTTTTAATGTTTCTCTTGTTTTCAGGCAGTTCTACTCACTCATCTACATTAGCAAACACAGAGCCACGGTCCATGTTTTCTCTGCCATGAATTAACACTTTTGAATGGTGGGGGTTTTTTTCTAGGTGATTTAGACAAACTGAACATTTGTGTGTATAGCAGTTATCCCTAGTAAGTGCTAAAATACAAGGAATTAGATATTTAAAAGTGAAAATTATTGCAGGGAATAATATTGCACCTAAAATTACTTGTGGAGACTGCAAAAAATGAAAGTTCATTCTCAACTGGATATAGCCTGAATCTGTAGGCCAAAATCTGCTCTCAGGAGCTGAAGCACTACAGAACAGGAACTGCTGTGCTCTTTTCATTCTGCTGAGATAAAATTTTAAAAGGAGGGGTGTGTGGTGGCATGGGACACATTTTCAGAGACACTGAGGATGTGCCAACAAACAGCTCTCTTGGGGGAGCTGCACTGTGGGAATATCATCTCAGCATCCTCATCTCATTGCCTGTCCTGAGCCTACATGAATACAAATAAAGACCTGACATGAGATGATGAAAATTAGTTTCTGATGTTTAAAATAAAAGTGTACCCAGTGCAGAGAGTACCAAAGCTGTGCTTTGCTTCCAGGTATTTTTCCAAGAGGAGCTGGGATGTAACCCCCCAAATCTCAGGTGTTGGTTGTGGCTGGTGGGAGCTGATGGAGCTCCTCTGACCTCGCCCTGTGTCCCACTTTAGGGAAGGACTCCTTGAAGGCTGGGACTCTCCTCTGCCAGGGTAGTTTTGCTCTCACTGGATTATTTTTCATTCCTCCCTATAAATCACTATTTTCATTAATCCAATTGCTGGAAAAGGATTATAGCCTCAGAATAAAATCCAGTCGTAATTAAAAATGTAAAAGCTGCTTATGTTTTTAGGCCAAAGTTATTAGGAGAAGGTATCAACCTACCAATATTAATACCCCAGTCTCAGTTGGGAGGCTGTTATCATGATGAAAGTGCCTGATAATGGCCTGGTTACTGAATATTTTATTGCAGATAACTTCTGCTTGTGTTTGCCTCTCATCTATATACACCATAAGCTATCTGCAGCAGTCTGCTTCTCACATGCTTTGTGGGCATTCTTGGATTTTTTCACATTTCAGGAAAACTCTTTTTTTTAAGAGCTAATCTAGAAATATTGTAACAGCAAAAATAGTTTGTGACAGACTGTTCAGGGCACAAGGGCTGTGGGAATCACCTCTGTAAGAGGATTGAGGCATATTCCAGTCTTCAACATCTGCATCTTAAGCCATCTTTTCATAATGAATACTCCCTTATCAAATATCCTCTCTGCATTTGTAGTTTCCATCAAACCCCTATCTGGACAAAGAAAAATGGCAAATTGGAACAGCTCTCAGCCATCCCATTATTCATGCCATGTGCTCAGCTTTCAGGCATGCAGTTGTCTGGGTATTCAGTTTGCAAGCTTTCTTTGTCACTCTTTGAGTAGAGCACATTTTAATTACCTCTTTATAATTAAATCAATTGAGGGGCTAGAGTTACCTATTATTATTTTTAATCCAAAGATTGAAACTTCCTTTGACCTTTGGTTTCTTCAAATGGGAGATGTTTTATTTTGTCTCCACTGTTTGGAATTAAATGAGTTTTCTGTGAAGGAAAGGATGCTGAAAGACTTATTCCCTGATGGAGGATTTAGATGAAAAATTACGGACCTGGATGATTCTCAAACTGCATTATTCAGAATCTCCTCCACCTAGACTGTGCTCAGCTTCGCAGACTCAAACATCCTTCACCTGACAGTCCGTGCTGTTTGGTCCTCTGATGGTAAATGAGCTTTGCATCTGAAGCAGTGAATGGAATAGTTTAGAGCATCAGTGCTAAACTGCAAAAGGGATGGAAACAAATTACCTCCCAAATGTCCATTTATCAGCCTCTGAGCTTACAGTGAGTTTTCAGTGAAGAAAGCTCTTTCTGATATTCCTTTCTGGTTTAGGTATGGGTTTTTTTTGATAGTTTTTTCTTTTTCTCCTTCCTTGGTTTGCTTTCCCAGTTCCTTTTCATGACGATCTTTTGATCTTTCCTTTCAGAAACGGCATATTTGTGATCTTTGTTCTCCTCCAAGTGGCCCCATGTGGCTTGTGCTTTGTTTTTTGGGGTCTCAGAAGCAATGCTGACATTCTTCTCCATCTGATTTAGGGAAGCTCTCTGCTCTCTGTCCAGTGTTGCTGGTGTCCCAGGCAGGTGCTGAGGTCCTGATTTCCTTGGCTCCTCTTTCTCTTGCTCTGTGCTGGGGTTTGGCTGCTCGTGTTCAGCCTGGCTGTGGTGGTTGTACTCTGGGGTGCCTGATGGCAGCACCAGCTGCTAGTCCAAGTTATTTCAAAATGTTTATTTACATAAAATAAATTTAGTCTCTAGGTTGCACTGAGGAATTCTCTGTATCTCTAGTCTGTTCTAGCAAGAAAGATGTTGTGCCAGAAAGAGAGATTTCATAAGAGGCAGCATTAAAGGACTGCATGTTTTTACTGCTGTGCACAGCTGAGAAATTCCAAATTTAGTATTGTCTGCATGTGGTGGAAAAATACAAACTCGGGGAAAAAAAGGCTAAAAAAAGAGAAATGTAAAGATTCAGCAGAGTGTTCCTTTATGTGTTTCCACTGTAGAAGTCTTGAACCTCAGTGAAGTGCTGATTTTTCCGCTGCTAACACACTTGCAGGTCTACTGGGTACAGTATGAAATTTGTTTCTTGCTGTCAACAGCCTTGCTCGACTCTTGTTTTTGGGAGCAGGAGCCTTTCACATGTGCAGGACTGGTGGAGGGGAATGAGTGATGGGGACTGAAGCCTGTAATACAGAGAGAACTTGAAACTTTGCCTGTTGCCCTAAATAACCAGCAAAGAACAGCACCGCAAATCCCTGCCTTCCACATGTTCTGGTCCCCTTGCCTAAAACTGGACGTGGAGCAGGAATCTGAGCTACCAAGCACCTTTTTCTGCATAAATCACTTTTGCCAGGGAGTGAGACGTGCTGCCCTGTGCCCTGGCTCCCGGGCAGCTGCTGGGGCAGGCACAGCTCAGCCACAGCAGCAGGGTCTCACTTTCTGCCTGTGCCCTGGCTGCTCTGCTGCTGCCAGCACACCCTCTGCAGCAGGGGCTGCTTAAACCTGACTGGTTTGTGAGTGTGCACTGGTGTTGGGAGTTCTTCATTCTGCATTCTTCTAATAGTTTTCTCTTGCTGGAGATCAGCTGGATCGGGAGCACTGAGCAGAGGAAGGTGGGTGTGTGTAAGAAGAGTTTGATGCTTGTGTGGTGCTGGTCCCTGCCCTGTTGGTTTGAGAGAAGAGCAGTGGGGTGGTGTGCTGGAGGAGAGGATTCTTTTCACCTTTATAATGCTGGACCTCTTTTTTTGGCAGAGCCAAGCTCTGGAGTAGACAGAGAATCATAGAAGCATTTAGGGTGGAAAACTGCCTTCAGATCATCAAGTCCACCCGTGTGCTGTAAACCTTCATTCTGCACCACTTCCTGAGCAGTAACTCCTACCTAAGGTGCTGCAAAGCCATGCTCTGCTGCTGAGTTCTGTCTGCAGCAAATGGAACACCTGCAGATCCAGGATGAGGCCAGGATGTGCACAGGGGAATGGCCCTGGCTCTAGTTCTGCTTCCATGGACTGCAGGCTGGAAGGGTTCAGGCTGCCTTTCAGTATGAAGGGTGGAAAGAAATGAGCTGTCTCTGGGCAGCTGCTGCAGCTGACTGACCTTGTCTAGAAATTCTCATCTCCCCAGGAGTGTCTCTGGGCAATGTTGTCTCTCCTCAAAGCAGTCCTTGCTGGCCCCTTTCCTGCCCTTGTGGATTAGGAGAGACTGGGCTGCTTGTGAATGCTGAGGGACAGGGTTCAGGGAGAAGGTGGCTTCCAGGGCACATTCCTACAGCACTATGGGGGCAGAGCTCTCTTAATTTGTTTAATTCTTGTTAAATGTTTTCAGATAGTTTGTCATTATTTTCTGTATTTTTCTTACAGTCCATTTTCTTTCCTCTCTTGTCCCCTTTCTCCATAATTTCCTTCTGACTCTATAGGATTATGCTTTGCATGAGAAATGTTGTGGTAGAGCTACAAGATGTTTTTGTTTTGAGCTTTTCCCTATCCATCAATTAGGAAAGCTGTAGGGCTTTTTAATTACTCTGACAATGAGGAACAAAGTTTCTTTTGTATTTTTTTTGTCATGCTTCCTTGAACAACTTTAAAATTGTAATATTCTAACTTTCTCTGTGGGCTTTTTTGCATTATGCTGATAACGTGGATTTGAAGTTGCATAGGTATACTCCCAAAGGCTGTGCGCAAATGAATTCACTGCTATTGATGAGCATTCAAATTGACAAAAACACTGACACCGAAAGTTACATGTTAAAAAAGGACAGAACACAAATAATTTAAATATTTTTCTCATGTTTGAGTATATTTGTGGTGTCTGATTGAGCTGGTTAGCAAAATAAAGACAGATGGCAATGAATTCATTCCAACACGTTTTCATCATGGTACAGCTATTCCGACTTCTCACAGCCGCTGTGAAAATTATTTTCTTGTTTAAATTTCCCTTGCTGCTGCTGTCCATACCCTGTCCAGGGAATTTAGAAGTAGTGTGATTAGAATATGCATGGAGAATGATTTTTATTTGCAAAATAAAAATTAAAATAACTGAATGAGGTGCTGCCTTTAAGCAGATGGTCAGTAGTGCCATGAGTAAGAATTTAACTCCTTTTCCTTTAAAGTTCATATCAAAACTTTAGCAGGATTAGAGCAGAGTTTATCATAATTGAACTTCAGTCAGGCACTTTTCAAATTTTGAAGATGACACAGTAATTTCTAGTCCTGCCTTCATTAGAAAGAGTGAGAACATTGCTGTTAACTTGAGAAATGAGCGGCAAGAGCTGGACCTGGCGTGCCTGTGCATCCCCAGCAGCTCACCTGTTTGTCTGGACACTGGCAGCATGATGGGACCATCATGTCTGTGTGTGGGAATGGGCAGCAAATATGTTCTAACAGTTTATAGCAGAAAATGGGGAGGAGAGGAAATGCCCTGCAAGGACTGTAACCACTTGTAATTCATACTTTGTCCAACAACTCTGGTGTTGTTGGAGCTTCTGCCCTAAATAAATATAATATTTAATGTTTTTATCTTAATGCAATAATTGTATTATTTAGTAATTTCATCTATGGCTTTGAAGGAATACTTGAATTTTCAAGGATTGCACTAACCAGTCAGCATCTTACCTCATTCCTTTGACATATTTCAAAAGTGCCCATTATCTTGGTACTTTCCATATGCAGAAGATTCTAAAATCAGTGTATATTGCTAGAAACACAGCACTCAAGGTCTGTATGAAAAAGTGCAGAAAACACAAGAGTAAAGAAGCATTCACTGTAGTATAAATTGCTGGGGGTGGTTTTGAGACATCTGCACAATATTTGCTGAACTGCTCAATTGGTTTGGTTCTTCTATGTCAGATTTACTACAGAATTTATAGATATGAGGAAACATATGTCTTGAATATAGATTATTTTTGTTTTCCTTTGCTGTTGAGCATCCCAGCAGTGACTGGAGTGTGGATGTGCTCTGTCATTATCCCTCCCAGGCCATTTCTCTGTTTGCCTCCCTGCCTGTCATGGGTGTGTGCATGGGCAGAGTGCAGAGGGGACAGGTCAAGCTCAGCACTCCTCACCTTTCCCTCCCTCCTGTGCTCCTGGAGAATGCTGTCCAGTCTCCTGCTGACAGGAACTGCCAGCCTCTGCAAGGGAAGAATGCCCACAGGGTATAGGAGTACTGCCTTAGAAGGGCTGCTCACAACCAGTGTAGTGCCCTGTGCTTTCCGTAAAGCTTTGGAGCTGTGAGTGAGGTGTTAAAGGAGGATATTTATCTGCCTGTCCTGTCCAGCAGCCTCCTGAAGCTCAGGGAGGCTGAAATCCTGGCAGCCACTGTTGGTTTTACCTCTCTTCTGTTACTGCTTGTTCCTCCCCTGGCGGGGCTCTGGGAGTGCCTGGGATTTCTGCAGCAGCTGCCCTGTGGCCAGGTCTGGCCTGGCCTGAGCCAAAGCAGTGCTCGGACTACTCTTGAGCAAAGCTGTCTGTGGGATTGTGGTCAGAAGGCTCCAACTGAGGTAGCTGCAAAATCTAACATTTTCTGACTCTGAATTGCCACCATGTCCATTAATGGAAATGTTTTCTCCCTAGATGTAATAGACCAAACAAAAAGAAAGGCACAAATAGTGAGGTTAAATACTGCATGCTAAAAATGTAGTGCTGTTCTGTGCTGGAGGTGGTGAGAAGACCAGAAGTACTTTGATAGAAGGAAAGAGGTGGAAATTTGAGGGAGGAAAAAAAAGTAAGGGCTTGTGCATATGCATCATTCTGGGGAGAAGAGGGTAGGAGGGAATATATTGACATCTGTAGATGCAAGCTAGGATTACAAAGAGCCAAGAGAATTATGCTTAAATTCCAGCAGGTATTTTGGGAGAGAGGAACAACGTAATAGCTGTTCAGGGTAAGGCCAGTCTGTCCAGCAGCCCTGTCCATGTGGATTTCCCCAGGGTTAGTGTAGGAAAAGCCTCTAGAGGCATCCTTGGGAACAGGGACTGCTGGAAGTTCCAGCCCCACTTCTATCTCCTTTTGGTAATCTGGAAATCAACCTGGTTCTCCAAATGAAATGTTCAGGGTGGCCAGGAGTTAGAAACCACCAAAAAACCCTCATCTAAGGGAATTCCAGCCCTTGGAGAGGTGGTGAGTTTGCCATCTCTAAACATATTTTAGAGGCAAGAGCTGTTTTTTGGGAATATGAGGGTTGTCTCAAGGGCTGGTTTGTTGGCTGTGCATGGGGTCTGTCCTGAGGGCAGTTTGTCCAGCTGTGTGGCTGCAGGCAGCTCCTGACCAGGCATCCCTCCTTACCATTCATAACCAGCACTGCCAGTTCAGTGTGCAGCTCTCCAGTGCTGTGTGCTGGGAAAAGGCAGCCATGGAAGAACCAGCACGATGATGGCAGGCTGGTAATGTGCTCCCTGTTTCTCTGGAGAGCACTGCCGTGGCTCAGGGGTGCCAACACTTTGAACTCTGACAAACCTAAGGACCTGACTTCTATTACAAGTCTAGTCTATGGAAGAAGTGAGTTTTTAATTTTTATTCTTTTTTTGACTGCCACCAAAATACCATGCAGTTGAGGGGAACATGCTGTATCCTTTGTGTCTGTCACATATTTTGGTATTTGCTGTGGAGCTGTAGCACGTTCAGCGTGTGGTGTAGGCTCATTCAGTCCCATCTCTGTTGCATCTCCTACAGTGAAATGCTATCGCTCCCTATTTCTTTCTCTTTTCTCTCCCTTCCTGTGTTCCCGACTTGCTTTCCATTCCAGATACCCATTCTTAGCCTTTGAGAAAAGGCTTTCACACAGGCATGTGTCCTGCATTTTGGTTGGAATTTACTTAGCTCATCACAGCCTGATTTGTTCATGGGAAGAGATTGTGTTGCCAGGTCCTAGCACTGACAGCATGAGAGAACATTTTCACAGGATAGAGATAGAAGTATGTCTATGGCAAATTAAGCCTACATTAGACTTGTTCATGTCTTGAACAGGGTAGCAGAGTCACATTTCACCATGTGAAGATAACCAAACCACCGTGCTCAGGCAATAACACCAGCCCAGGGGATCGAGCAGCTCCCATTGCACTCTGTCACTATGGTGCTGCTGTTACCCGACATTTGCCCTCTTAAAGCTCATCTGGGGCTGCCAAAATGTGTCACATCCGTGGTTTTCTTACTGCAGGTGGTTCTGATTCCTGTGTCTCTTTGCTAATGTCATTTTTGTAAATGGAGTGAAGGCTCTCGAGTCATTTAAGCGTGACCTTTGAAATGTCACTGCTAATTTATTCTCCCACCATCACTGATCTTGGAAAGACTTGGCCATGCGTTCTTTTAACCCACTTATTATATAAGTTCACAGATCATGACATTTCCAGCTTTTTTGGAACACCATCTGCTTTTAGGGCAGTTTAGTGTTAATGTAAAGCTCCAGAACTAGTATTGCCCTGGTTCACGTGACTCTGTTGTGATATTGAGTTCCTCTGAGAAATCTTCTTCTTACTGTTCCATCTGGGGAGAAACATCAGGAATTTCTAAGTCTCTTAGCTGTGCTGCATTATTTCCCTCACAAAGGTTATGTGTGTTAGCTCAGTAGAGTGTCTCAGTGTTTACTAGGAACATGTGAAAGATTTCAGAGAAGCACGACCTTGCTGTGCAGATTTCTCAGTGGAAGTTCTTTCACATTGAGCAGCAAAGAAAGACAAGAACTTTGTCTGAGGGCCAAATGTGTGATTCATACCATTAAGGTGAAGCTGGGCACTTCATATCATCATCTCATGTCTGAGGATGAGATTATGCTTGTGCTTTAGACACATGATTTACTCTTCTTTCCTGGCCTCTTCTTTGACCTGCTGGCCAAAGATTCCTGATGCTGCTGAGGGTTGATGGGTGTGCACAGAGAAAGAAGCTTCAGAGCTGTTGTGCCATCCTTGGGTGGCTGTGGCCTTTGAGGATGGTAAGAACTACAGCCAAAATTTGTGCCTGAGAAGGTTTGCTTTTGGCTTCATTTCTTCCTCTCCCAATCTTTCTATTTTGGATTGTTTGAGGGGGTGGGCTGGAGAATGAGGGGAATTGGGAAATTTCTGATTAGAAGTGTGATTTCAGAATATTATACATGGTAAAAGTAAAGGCTGGGGGATATAAATGTAAAGGGTGCAAAAGTATGTCCTACTGAGCTGCTTGTACAGGACAAAGCCTGGAAAGGGTTGTGCTCAAGACCTTGGGTCTTCAGTCGCTTTTGAAGACATGAAATCTTCTTAAGAAAGAAAAGCAAATATTCTTGTTAGTGCCCAATTATTGGAGCTGAGTGAAGCTGTACAAAATTTGCCATCACTGGCATGTTTTCAATGAAATTTCACATTTTCATAGGTGGATGTCTCTGAGAAATCTTATTTTTCTTCATATTAATGCAATTCTGAACTAGAACAGACAAAAGAGTATTTTTGTAGAAATGCTTACAAAAATACTGCTCTGTGTCTGGACCAGATCTATGTGACAGTTGCTAGGAGCAAAAAATGAGTGTGGCACTTCAGAATCTGACTTGATGTGTGGGAACTAATTTTTATTTAGCAAAAATAATATCACATGGATGCATGGCTATTTTCTTTGCTTTTTTCCCCCAGTTCACCTTGCCAGCTTGGGCTGAAATTAGAACCATGTAAGTCACTAAATAGCTTCAAGAAACCCTGTTTTTTAATAGCTTTGACTTAGCAACCTAGAATTAGAGTTCATGTGTATCAGACGGCATCTAAATTATTGAGGATACTTTTTTTTTTCTTCAGCAAAACTAAACTTCTAATTTTCAGGGCAGCTCCCACTTGTGTGTGGTATTTTTGCTGGCTGGTGCTTGACTGGTCTAGCAGACTTCAGCACTTTGCTTTCCTGCTTCCCTGTGAAGGTAACCAGTTACTTTTGCCCCGAAGTGTGTTCATCGACTGCTCTGAATTCCAAGATTAAAATTACAGAATGTGCAAACTGTTTATTCTTTATCACCAGATGTGGTATTGAGCGCTCACTCTTTCCTTGTGCATGTCAGAACATGTAATTTTTTTATTATGGATTGTTTAATTAACCACGGTAATTGTTTCTCTGTGTTGTAAGAGATGTTGTGTTTCAAATTCTTCTGGAGAAGAGATGCTGCTTGCTTGGAAAATCATATTTTTTATGGGGATTTGTAAAGAGTGTGACTGCATGGGGGAGGCCCTGCTTTCCCCTTGATTCAGTGGGTTTTTTGCTTCCTGCCATAATGTTCAGGCTTGCCAGAGGATGTGTGGAGAGGGTGCTGGGCACAGCAACACTGAGGAATAATGTGCTAGCAGGGTTATTTGGTCTGCTCTTTCTGGAGGTAGGGGGTGCAGATCCATGTGGCAGCAAAAGTGCAGAGGTTACTGTTGTCTTAAATCCCACAGATCCACCTGAAAATGGTCACAAAGGGCTTATGTCTTCTTCCCCCAGAAGGTGGCAGGATCTGTAGCCCAACTGAAGTGCACCTGCCCCAGTGCACACAGCATGGGCAGCAAAAGGAGGGTGTGAGAGCCACTGTGGAGCAGCAAAACCGTGGAACTCAGGATAAAAAGAGAATTTATGACTTTTGGAGGAAGAGCTGTGCAAATCAGGGGACTGCACTGAGTAATGAGTTCATGAAGGGAGAAAATTAGAAGGGCCAAAACCCAACTAGAACCTGTTTCTGGAATTACATCAGTGACAAAATGAGGGCTGTGGACAATCTCCATCTTTACTGGATGCAAGAGGAAAAGTGGCAAAGGATGAGGAAAAAGCTGAGGTACTTAATACCCTCTTTGCCTCAGTCTTTATTAGTTGTCCTGTGGGTGTCCAGCCCCCGAGATGGGGAGCAGAATGGATCCCCCGTGGTCTGAGGGGTCAGTGACATACTGCACCGCTTGGATAGGGCTGGGTGGGATCCACTGCTGGAAGAGCTCTCTGAGCCCTGCCCATCCCTCACCAGCAGTGCTGGCTAGCCAGGAAGGTGCCCCTTGACTGGAAGTAAGCAACTCTACTGCCCTTCTACAGGAAGGGCTGGAAGGGCAACGTGGAGAGCTACAAGCCCTTTGTAACAGGGATTTTCTATGAGATGGTAAAGATTTTCTGTGTGATCCCAGTTTTGGTTTTCCTTCAGTAGTCATTTCTAGGTGCTGATCTTTTAGCTCCACTACTTTCTGCCTCAAGGTTTGTATTAGGGGGCTTCTCACATCTGTGCATTAAACCTCAGAGCACCTGAGATAGTTTTGAGAACTGCAGCAGTGCAGTGGGGTCCCAGAGAGGAAATTCTGACCCATTAGGATTACACTGGGACTGTTTATCCCACTACAGGATACACTACAGGATACAGTCCACTACAGGAGTGAGTGCTGAGGGCTGCATGTGTTGAACTATGCCCAAATTACAACTTTTTGGCAGTGGATCTCCTCTAGCTGGCAGTGTTGCAAGTGCAGTGAGCCCATATCCCGTCAGGACTCATTCTTCCTTCTGGACCAAGCAAGCCAAGGGCCCACAGCCTCTTGTTAGACTCAGAGTAGCACCCTTCTCTACTTAGTTCAGACTCTGCAGGAGCTCCAGAATCTCTATCATTAAAAAGGTGCTTTGAAAGCTAAAGATTTTTAGAAATGGAAATCTTCTAATGTATCCACAGGACTGAAGGATTAGAGTTTACTTTTTTAAATCAAAGATGAAAATGCAATTTTCAGAATTTTGAGATGGATTCAGTGAGCCCTTGTGCAGAAGGATTCTCATGAGTAAGATGAGAAGCCTGGCTAGGGCACCAGTGGTAATTGAAAAAGTGATTCAGTGCTTATTTCCATAATGCTTTTTGTGTACAAGAGCTGAGCAGATTCTGTTTGGCCCAAGTGGGGTATGGAAAAACCCTGTTTTGTGCATTTTATTTCACTGTATCACTGAACCCACTGAGCAGGAGTAAGGGCACAAAACGAGGTTACAGGAGTGTGCTGCAGATGCAACGACAGCCTTTAAAATCCTTGTTCCCACAAGTCTTTGTTTGTTTTTCCTCATATTGGACCGTCTGGTGGTGTCTCCTGCTATGATGCCTCAATAAAATAAAATAACTTGCTTCTGTGTATTTCAGGCATGCTCAAATATTGTGGGTTTGTATTGAAATCCTTTATAAAGCTTTCAGTTCCACAGGGACTTACACTGGTGAGACCTGTATAAGCTCACAGCTTTTGTAGCTCTAATCTTGTTAGTTAAAAGGTGGCATGCTGATAGTTTCATTTCACAGTTGAATTTTTTTAATTATCTAAGATGGATTTTGGCCTCTCAATTTTTGCCATGAGGTAGCATAACCTACAACTCAGTATGGAGAAAGAAACCTCAAATTGAATGTGCTTCAAGTCATTTTTTAGCTCTGAATCTATATTCATCTGCACAAGAAAGTTTTAACTTGACCTAAGGAAAAAAGAACAAATCAATAAATCCAATGAGGGTTTGCAATGTAGCACTGATATAAAATATGATTTATTAAGTCTGTAATCGCAAAAATCTGTTATATACTGCTGCCACTGGGGGAATGTAAGAGCTGAATAGTTAAACACCACTTGGTTTAAATGTTTTGTGTTTTGGATCCACTATAAGTAAAGGATGATATTGAAATTGATAGTGAACTAAAATATCCAAGCAAAATCTTTTGTGGATTTTAAAAATATACATCCATCAATATGCATATATATTTTCATTTAAATATGTGAGGTATATTTTACCACCCTTATACAAGTATGTATTTATTAGGCCAGTATGTATCCAGTGTTCCCTTTAAATCTATCCCTGGAGAATTCCTTAAGGATAGACCTGATCTCCTGGATATTCAAGACTCCACTCACTTTATTTGATATACTCTTACCTTCAGCCAAATGCTTTCCATTCACAGGTTAGCCCTCAGCAGGACTAAAAGGCTTTTAATTTGACTAATTAATTTTGACATCTAAGAACTAGATCATCTTGCCACATTGGAAAATTTCTGTTCTGATTTGTGTCTTCCTTAGATAGAAAATTATGTTCTTTCTCAATCCTGTCTCTTAGCCAGTTTGGTCATTCTCCAGAAATTCCTTCTTGACCCTGAAATGACCCTGGAATTAAATGCTCCCCATGACTGAAAATGATTTCTTGTGTTTCTGGGCACAATAAATACGGTGTGTGAGTGTTCTGCCTGGGAATGATCTGTTGCCAGGCACATTAGGTTATCAGAAATCATAGAAGGGAGCGTGCTTTTGGATGGCAAGCTGTGTAGGAATTTTCCACCATGTCTGTATGCTTTGAACCAAGTTTTCAAATAGTTCAATAAATGGCTTGCCATGTCATATGTTAATTTAGAAGACCACAGATTTTCCAGAGTGTGCTATGTGCTCTCTTTAGTGTTTAATGGCTGTGCACTACATGCAGTGTTTAGGGTTGAGTGTAGAGTTCACGTTGTTGAGTAAATGAGGTATTGAGAGTGCATAAGAAGATTCTGTTTGCTTTTCTGGCTGATCTGAAATGCAGAAAATGCAATCTTGTGGCTTTACATATGCTTTTAAACTCCAGGACTGAAACCCTTGCAGCTCACCAAGCTGCTTTCCACCAATTTGCCAGCATTGGGCAGGTACTTGACACCTTATCAGACAAAGGCTGTGCCTGGGTGTTTGTGTGCAGCTTTACCCCTGCCTCTCTCACTTCACTTTCAGAAGGGGTTCAGTTAAAGTCCCAGCCAAGGGTTTCAAATGTTTGGCTAAAACTGAGTGAAGAAACACTGTCATTGTGTTTCCTCCAGGATGTAAGGAAGTCTTATCCTAGCTGTTTTATATATATATATATATATATATATATATATATATATATATATATATATATATAATTTTATTTTTTTTTATATTTCTTTCTAGCTAGCTAGCTAGCTAGCTAGCTAGCTAATATTTGTATATCTATATCTATATCTAGCTAGCTATCTATCTATCTATAAAAGAGCTGTTCATGGAGGTGGTACATGCCATTCCAGAAATGACAGATCAGGCTGTGATCCCTGGAAATGGCTGGTGCCCACAATTATAGAACCATCTAATCCTGAATTTTATGAAATTTTTGAAGACACAGATCATATGGGCTAGGTTGAATGTGTGGAAGAGAACATTGCTGAATACACAATGAGAGCAAGGCCATATTTCCAAACTGTTGGTGAGAATTTTGGTTTGGTTTGGTTTTTTTGCATTTTTTTTGCCAAATTCCGGGACACTGCAGGGTTTTTGGAATATCTTCACAGAACAGCAGTGTGACTTTACAGAGATAAATGTTACTTTTAGACTTCCTTGGAAGAAAAGCTGAATAAAAAAATCAGTAGTGAAATAACAGCTTGTTCTCTTTGCTGCTCTTCTGACTGCTCTTTGTCATGTTTTTTTTTCCCCTGACTTAATGTCCCACTTATGCAGTGTGCTGCAGTGGAAGTACTTGAGCAGCAAATGAACTGGGTAGGCAGAAGCTTGATTTTTCTAGATGTTTGTTGCCTTACACCCTACTGCCACTTGACAGCTTGGACTCTCCAAACTCATGAAAGCCATGGCAGTTGCATTTTCATATCTATTTTTATTGAAATGCTATTTTGCTCCTTATTGTCGGTGTCAAGCACGCTTAGGCAAAATAGGCTGAGACCTGTGCCTGCTCTGGTTTACAGTCTGCCAAGCTTGGTACAATGAGTCAGTAAATAACATTTTCACCTATTAGTTAAACAAGCTTTTGAAGAATTGTGACTCTGCTCTGATTGGTGGGGAAATAATGAGCTGTGTAAATAATACTGAGGAAAGGGTAATGATTTTAAGATGGCCAGTAATGAGGAGAAATGAAGTAAACACCAGCACTATGTAGTGCCTGTCATTTGGGATTATGATTAAAAGAATAGCTTACTATTCAGTAGAACTAAAATCCAAAATATTTTTTAGAAAATCTGGGGAAAATGGCTTTTTGGCACTTGTTCTTGTAAAAGATGGAAGGTGAACCATGCATTCTTCTATTCCTGGTACCTTGTCTGCTGACCGAGGTGTTTAGCTCTTACCTGGTTTGTCACCAGTTGTGAAATTTTGTTTTTAGTCTTTTCTCCAGTTTTGAGGAGAGAACATAAAAATTCTTTCACATTTAGTTTGCACAAATCTGGTGGTTTCTGGAGTAGCTAGGGGGATCTGAATTTGCAGGTTAGCAACATTCAGATGCAGTTTCATAATCTGTTAATCCTCATTCTGACCAGGTGAACAATTAATATTTTTTAAGTATTTTTGAGCCGCTGTCAGTTTTCTTAGATTATTTTATGATTTTTGTGTGTGTTTGCTCCTGCCTTGGTCTATCACTGAAAATAATTTATTATCTTGTCATTCTAATACTCAGAAAGAAGTGTTCTGTTCTGTCAGTTATCTTGGACGGTTTCTTGGCTTCGGTTTTAATTTATATATTGTTTAGAGTTGCAAGATATTTTCATCTTGGATTTTTTTCAGTTATCTCTGAAAAGACATGTTTTTTCCCATCTCCTGGAGAGTCTTTTCAAAATGCACAGCACGTAAGAGCTACTGCACGTGGAACACCATCTCGTGGGGTGTGTGTCCCACTGCAGTAACTCATAACTGGTTAAATGGCAAGCCCTGGAGAATTCCTCAATTATTCCTAAGGCATTCTAAACATCATTAATATGTACAGAGTTAATGACTTATTTCTGCTCCTGAATATTTAAGAAAATACCATCTTGTGACTTACAGGACCTTGCTTTGATAACTGAAATTGAAATGTATTCAGTACAGAGTTGTTTTCAGCCCTGAGCTTACACTTTTTTTACTCTGTTTTTCTGTTACTCATCTTCTGGATCAGGGCAATTAAATGCAAAATCATATGTCTGAATTCTCTGGGAGGATTTCTGGACAGCTGCTGTGGAGTCTGTGAGCATACCTGTAGCTAGCACTGGCTGTGGCCTCCTCTAGTTTAATATCCATAAAATGCTTCAGCAGCTTGAGCTGTGTGGAAAAGAGGATGTTCTGTTCACTTGTAAGGTGATTTGAAGGGAGTTCCAAGAATTTTTTTTTTTTTTCCCTGATGCTGGTATGTCCCTTGATCTAAAAGAGTGAACAAACAGTGCTGTATCAAAAGTGGCAGATTGTAGTAAATTAGATGACTCTCTAAATGCCAAGGAAAAAAAAATTCAAAGGTATCTAGAGACATTCCAAATGCAGCCAAAAGAACTCCTTTGAGATTCAATCCATGAAAGGACAAGCTAATGAATTTAGGGCTTGTAATCCAAGATAAATAAATCGGAGCTGAGATGGGGAAGGCTAGTAAAGCTCTGGGAGATGTAAGGGTAATAAAGGACTGACAAATAGGCATGACTGTGTGACATGATGAAGCAGCAGAAATGACAGCTATAATAATGTGTCAGTGCAGAGTCCTGGAAGGAAGAAGCAGAAACCACAGCTGTCTGTGATAGCAAGGATCTGGAATAGCAATTTCATTCAGCATCAGAAAAGTACTGAGGGAGATATGGGGGTTAAGAGGAGTTGTGATTACTTTGAGACAGAGGCATTTCTGGTGTTGGTAGGCGTGGGTATACGCACAGATAAAGGCAGAGCCAAGGGAAATACCTTCAACAGAGAGGAAAAGTCAGGTTAGAGGAGGTAAAAACTATATGTTGAAAAAGAGTCAATAAAAAAAGAGTTACTCACCAGAAGGCATTCTAACATTTGGAAATCCTTTCAGAAGGTGTAAGGGCAGGTGTTCCCTGCCTCAGTACTGAGCTCTGGAAAACATGCTGCATGATAGGATACTCCATTTTGATTGTCATTTGGGAGAGGTGTTGACTGGATGCTCTCGTGGGACTCTTCAGTCCCAGCCAGTGTATCACATAAAAGGCAAGGAAGGAACAAGCATGAGTACTGTGGCAATGTGATAGAATTTGCTGTTACCATAGATACCTGTGGCTGTACATAAGCACTAAACTGCTGCGGCTTTGCTCTGTGTGAAAAGCTGCTGTGGCTTGATTTTCTCCTCGTGCAAACAGCTTGGAATATTTGGAAATTACTGTGATAACTTCTTATCCATGTATACCTCTACAATCATCTCATGAAATTAAGGATTGCAGCTGAAAGCAAAATCCCAGAAGAGACAAAGGACATTTGTGCACTAAAACTAAAAATCAGATTTGCCAGGCACACGCAAGTAAAAAATTACTAAAGTAGGCAGACCTGTATTCTTGAAATTCCCCGTGTTTTATATCCTTGTGACAGACATGTCCCTTCTTTCTCCAAACCATTGGTGTATCTTGTTGATGTGGACCTTTTTCTGTAAACCACTTTGAAATTAGCTAATGAAGAATGGTAGACAAGAGATGATGAGTTCTGTCCTAAAATGAATGTTGTAGCTCTCCTGTTACTCCTCTTCAGAGGAGCCCAAAATTACTGATTTTACTGGAGCAGTGTGAGCTGGAGAAAGGTGTCTGATTTAGACACTGAAAACCATTTTTAAAATCTAAACCTTTGTATTTCTGTATTGCTTGTAATCATGGTAGCTTGTCCTCTTGTTCAAGTATGCTTTTGAGGAAAGCGAGCTCTTTCCTTTTTATAGCCATAGCAACGAGTCATTTTTATGGGCTTTCAGACTCAGCTGTAATCTCTTTTGGTCCTAAAGATGGACCTGAACTTGCTCTGGAAGTTACCTTCCTGTCAGTCAGGCCATTTGGTGGCACCTCTGATAATATCTGTCTCTCCTCTCCATAGGTCATTGCTTTTTATTCCTTTTATGCTCTCAGAGATGGCTGCTAATGAGTGGCAACCCTGTATTATTATCCTCCTTTTCAAGGTACATACTTTGAATACTCTGCTGTTAGAAGAGAATAGAGTAGAATAGAATATCATATCCTGAGCTGGAAGGAATCCGTAAGGATGATCAAAGTCCAACTGCTGGGCCTGCACAGGACAGCCCCAGGAATTCCACCATGTGTGTCTCGGAGCATTGTCCAAATTCTTGAGCTTTGTCAGGCTGCTGCTGTGACCACTGCCCTGGGGAGCCTGTGTTCAGTGCCCAGCCACCATCTGGGGGCAGAACCTGCTCCTCATATCCAACCTAAACATCCCCTGACACAGCTTCAGGCCATGCCCTCGAGTGCTCTTTTAGCAGCAGGATGTGGGTGCTTGCGAGCATAACCTGGAGCTTCAGTCTGAGCTGGCTGAGCACAGGGCAGGTAGAAAATTTCACCTGTCCTTTATTTCATATATCTGATTCCTGGAGAAGTTATCATCTGATATAGTACACTAACTCTGCTCCAATGAAGAGAATTTAAAACAAGAATTGGATTTACTCTAAGGCTTGGTTTCTCAGAACATGACTCTTATACTCCTACTCTTCACAGGTTACACAAACAGTGCATATTCCCTGACTTTCTCATTATTTTCTATTTTGTTCTCAGTCCCCCGGGGCTTTCCTTCAGGAGTTCAGATAGATGCTGGGCTTCTTTCTTTGGTGGTCTGGTGTGAGATGGAGCTCAGAACCCCGGTTTTTCCTTTGAAAAGGCAAGCCTGGTTTGCTTTCTTTCTAAACAGCTCCTTGAAGTTTTACTCAGCAGTTAATGAACACTGATGCCTTTAACTCAGGGCATGTGGAAGAGAAAGGGGTCTGTGACTTTGTGGTTCCAAGCCCAGGCATCATGATGAATCTAATTTATGTTTGTACATAATAAATGTTGAAATATTCACTCACACTCTTTTTTTAAAAGTTTTGCTATGGACACTAATTTTAGGCTTGTCAAAAGTTTTTGTTAGTATCTCTAATGTCTTGTAAAAATAAGTTTTAAGAGGAGAAGGATGGTTATGATGCCTAATCTAATACCTACACTTAAGTAAAGAGCACCAAAGAACAAAACAAAACCTGGTGGAACTCAAACTGCAAAGTACAATCTGTTTAAAATTATCACCATTTTGACAAGCTGAAGGAAAACTGATTTGAAAGAAATACCATCTTCATGGCTGCATTTTTATTAGCTTCCACCTCATGTGAAATGTTGAAAGTTGCTTTCTCCTTCTTACCTAGATTCAGTATTAGCCCTTCTATAGCAAAAGAGTGTGGGACTCTATTCTCAATGACATTTTTGATTTTGTAATTAATTTCCCCAGGTTTATGTCAGTTCTTCAACCATTTCATTTTTGCATCTGAACACCACTTGATTTCCTCTTTTCTGTTTCTCAGTCCCAATGGGAAATAGCTGACACATCAAGGAATTTGCAGAAATTAAGGTGCAAATGGTAATTCAAAGCACGGCTTGGTGAAACAAGAAATCGGTGTTTTCATTGCCAGGAAATACATGATGACCACGTGGGTTTAGCGCTGGCTAAACTTCCTCAGCCACCAGAAATCCATGAACCCCACTGGGCTGTTTATTCTTGCTTGCTGCTGAGACCCAGGTACAATAATCATCCTTTGTATATTTGCTCAATTTGGTAGGTAAAGCTCCTTTTAGGAGTTTTTTTTACAGCTCTGAATGAAAAGTGGCTTATCCCTGCCCCCTGCCCATGGATGAGGTTGAGGTTGATGAGCTGCCCTTGATCAGTGTGTAATTGAGTTTACTGTGATGTCTGGGTGCTGACTCAGTGCTGCAGTGAAGGAAGAGCATTTCCATCCAGCCATCTCCCAGAATTATTAATCATATGCTTCAGTTGAAGGAAAAATAGGTCCAAAAGAGATGCAGAACTTGTGTCACAACACTCTTCTTGCTGGGCTCCTTGTCCTTTATGTTGTTACAATTTTCAAGAAGACCCTCTAGTCCCTTTTGTAACTTAAAAAAGGGTAGAAAAGAATGGGGTGAGATTTAAGAACTATCTAGCTAGCAGAGCAGCTACTTTTCATTTACTTCCTGCTCCACAGGCCTCAGATGTCAGCTCTGGCAGCTAAGCTTAAGAGCTTATAATTTATTTCAGCTGGAAGGTAAGTAATTATATTTTTTGACGTGCCACCTTTTACTTTGCCTTGTTCTAAGAGACACAGTTGGCAGATTAAGGGCCTTTTCTTTAATTTATGTTCATCAACAAGTCTCATCAGTTTCTCTATAATTTTCTCTCTTGCACTGATAACTCTGAGCATGCATTGCACCCTTGGTGAGCAATGAGGGGACCTAAATCTCTGCAGCATGGGCAGTGCTGGGTCCCGGAGAAGCTCCAAAACTGCTCTGCAGAAATCTGGCCTTTTCTAAACCCAGGAGGTGTGCTTGGACGAGAGCTGGCTGAAAACAGAGCTGCCTTGGAGGGCAGTACAATTTCCACTGAAATGACAGTATTTTTTCTGAAGGTGTCAAAACATGTACATGTTTTAAGTACAGGTTTAAAAGGGAGAAGATGATTAGAAATAGAAGTTACCTTAGTGTCGACTAAGGACAGGTAGCCCTGACTGCCAGGATGTTCAGCTTGCTTATTTTTTAGTCCTTGTTGGCTGCCTTCTTCCTTTGCCTCGTCCTTTGCTTCTGCTTTGCCCCTGGCAAGTTTTCAGGTGTGATTTTGCTGTACATGTATGGGTGGTGTGATCTGTGTATATTTTTTAACTGCCATATATAATCTGAGAAATACTCAATGCGTTGTTCAATTCCAGATGGTGGAATTCCTGGTGTGAAAGCCAGGTGATCCTGCCTAATTTTCTTGTTTAAAAAATATTATCTTTCAATAAAGAAAAGCTTCACAAAACTCACTTTTTGAAACCTCAGATAAAAAGAAATATTCCCAAGCATGCAAACTGCTGCCATTAATTTGTTAACATGTCAATTTTAATTTTTTTTCCCTGAAGTTGCCTGGTTTCGTAGCTGAATAATAACTCCAACTGGTTTTAAAGTGACACAGGGTCTTTCTCCATCCTAGGAATGTTTGCTTTTTACCACTGCTTCCCATTCCTTTGGATACTATGGCAACTGTGAGTGTAAATTTTGTGTGTAAACCATCAAATGAAGCTCTATATTATGTGAAATATTATGAAGCTTTATATTATGTGAAAATGGAACAGTTGTTTCACCTGGACCTCTGTGTATTTGGTGCTAGGATTTTATACCATGAAAACACCTTTTTCTGGGAAAGCAAATAAAGCTTTTTGTCATCTTCATCTACTGAGGTTGTGTTTAAGAAATGTAAAATTTGCAACATCTTTCCATTTTTGCCTAAAATTCCTTGACTTTGTTCAGTTGAGGAATGTGTGTGTGTCTTTGGAAACAACTGTGGTAAATGGGCATTTGGGGTTAGTGTGTGCAGCTTGAAGAGGAAGCCTACTTTTAACAGAGCTCTGAAATACATATATAAATTTCTTTTGTGGTACTGTAGATGGTCTTACAAATCTGTATCTTAAAATTTATTGAGGAAGAAGGTGCAGTGATGTAATTGGATTCAGTGCACCTTAGGGGAACATCTATAAAGATCTCTATTGTAGCACACAAGGCTTGGAGTGCCATGAAAATTTTGTGTGCATTAAAAGGAGCTGTAAATGCAGCAGGAACCCACAGTGGGGAATCTGCCAATGGCAAAAGTATCGACTGCCCAGCATGGGGCTCCCCTAAGCAGAGACTTCACAGAGTGAAAACCCTTTTCTTTTTTAGGTCCATTGCCATTGTAAATGGTATGCAGATATAAATAAATAAACTGCCTCATGCTGCCACTAAAAAGTTTGGAGTGGTGATGGTAAAGGTTTGGGTGTTATCCTAAAGGAGTATATTGCATGCTTCATCTTTTGGGAATCTGCGGACAAATGGAAGTTTTCAAAGGGTGGGAAGAAAGAGAGACAGAATGTGTAACTGGTGAGAACAGGCTGAGTGAAGTGTGGGTTTTTAAAAAACCCTTTATAAAAGGGTTCCTGTGACTTTGCAATATATAAAGGTTTTTTGTGAAGAAAAATTTCTTGAATTATTATCTAGCTGTTGCAGAAAATAAGAGAAGTGAATAATGAATTTTGACTTAGGAAATACTCTCAAACTACAGAGACTGTGAAACATTAGAGCTGGTTGCTTGTGGAAGTCATAAATTGTGCTTCACTGATGAATTCACTGTGGGTTAAAGCCCAGTTGGATGATTTATAGTAAATGCAGATAATATATGCTTTTTATCCTGCCTCAGAACAGGGGAAAGGGAAACAGCCACTTGAAGTCACTGTCAGCTCTTTCAACTCATCTCCATCTGCATGTTAAGATGAGGAACAGATATTTACAGAGCTGCTGCAGGTTTAACACTACAGAGGGTATCACTTTCTTGCCCATCTGTGTGAGAGCACCCAAAGATGACACCACTGCTGCTCCAGAAAAGCAAGTCAGTGTTAAATTTGGTAGTGAATACAGGACAAAATGCCATTTTGCAAACAAGTCAGCTGTAGTCTTATCAGTGATGTCCTACAAAAATAAACCTGCTTTTTGTCAATGAATGTTTTGTTCAAAATAGGTTTCAAGTATGAATACCCTGGTAAGTATATAGCGAATTTCTTATCGGAATCAAGGAAGAGGTAAATTGGGCAGAAAAATGCTAGCTGGTGTTATTCAGTTTTTGGAGAGTAATGCACAGGGTCTCATTGGAAATGTAAATGAGCAGATCAAGTTGGGAGTGGTGGAAGAAAGATTCCAGACGTAGCCTAGAAGTATCCAGATATCTTAAGACTTGATGTGTTTCCATACTTACTGAAGGAGCTAGATCCTAAAAAGAGATGAACATTTCACTGTGTTGAATTGCATGGAAATTTTGGAATCCCAGAAGAGATGCTCATTTTATCCAGTCCAGACACTGTCTGTGCTAAGCCAGGAAAGGAACTGTGGTGTTGGTCCATCTTTGTCAGAAACTGAGCTGTGCCCCAATGGGAAATGTTTTCTGAACTGATTAAAATCTTGGAAAATTACAGTTATGTATTGAACTTGTTTACAGTTTTGAAACTTCCAAACAGAAAAAGCAATTTAAATCACTGAGCACTTTAAAGATAATTATATCAACATGAAGAGAAGCTTTACTTTAGGACTTCTTGTTAGGAAAACAAACCAAAACCAACCCCCCCAAAAGATTTTTTGTTCTACAAATGCAAAATTAGTTGTGTATTGCAGCATCAGATAAAATTTAACAGCCACATTTAACGATACCAAATTATTTGTGTGTTATGTAAGATCAATACAAACCTAGTGACAGGCCTCCAACTATCCCACCAGTAAAACACTACTGGGAGAGTAAAGCACTTCTGGCAAGCTGCATAGGGAAAGGAATTTATGGAAATGTAACTCTCCAGCTTAAACATGTGATGTTGACACTTCCATTTTCATAAAATATTCATTGCACTAACATTTTCTTTGTGCTTTTACTTTTCCTGATTGGCCTGTTTGGACTGAAAAGCTAATATCAGAGATGGTGACAATGTGTTTCTTCCCCATCTGTTTTAAAAGACATTGGTTAATTTTTCTTCAGTGTTTAGGCATGTAGCATGTACTGGCCCATACCGGGGGTAATTTCAACAGAGCTGTGACAGGCACAAACCTGGTCTTGCAAATGTTGTTCCTGGGATATCTTTTCAAAACCTGAAAAAATTAATTAAATAATAGGCAGGGTCTCTTTTTAGAAAAGGACATGTAAGGTTTTATTTCATCTGGAATACCCCTTTCAATCTCACTTTCTCCTGCTAGGTTTATTTTATATTTGATTAGTTCTAGGAGATGGATTTTGACATTTAAAGTATGTGTAACAGAAAGAGAATAATGACATAGCTGGGATTACAGAAAAATATTTGCCCTTGAAAATGGTAATGCATTGTTAAATACCGGTTGCATCATATCTGAGTATAATAAAATCAAAGTGGAAAATGAGTGATTGTGTGGGGAATGAATAGTCTCGGTATGTGACAGAAGAAGGGACCTTGGCAATTCTAGCAGTGCAGCACAGCTGAAAATGGATTTTGTAGCATGGGCTCATTGGGTTTCCAAACCTATATTTTGTTTTAAGTCAAACATTGAACAAATTTAAAAATATCTGTATTAAAATTGAAAAGAAATTAAAAGTACTTGAATGAAAAATAACCAGTGATCTCCCAGTAAGTTCAGACTTCATATAAATCCTTGGATAAGCTGCCCCCAAGAGCCATGGTGTGTTGATTCCTGAAATGAGGGGTGTCTTTATCCTGTTAGTGCTGCTGAGGGGTTCAAGTTGAAGTTTTGCTGGGGTTAGGAAATTGGAAGTTATCTGCAGGGTGGACCATACCTGATTTGCAGTGTGGCTCTTGTGAGAGCTGTGTTGGCACAGCTGGGTTGAGCCGAGGGCTGGAACAGGAGTCCAGTGCACAGGAGAAAGTGGGGACATTATTTAACCTCTATTTTCCATGACTGCCATCTGCAGTGCCTGCACTTTGGGATGCATTGGAGCATACAGATTTCTCCTCAGCTCCTCTCTTTCCTGCAGAGAGGTGTGCAGATGTATTTATTTCCAGTTTTCTGGTCAGGGATCAACTGTGCTCAGACGGGAGAAATGGGTGAGGAGTCCTCTGGGGCCAGCAGGATTGGTCACAGTGTTTGGCTTTAGTCATAGGTGGTTAGGCTGTTTTATTGTTTTAATTCAAGCCATTGAAGTCAGCTCTCTGGAGAATTCCTGGCAGGGTGTTAGTTTTCAGCTCAAACCAAAGTGATGGCAGCCACCTGCTGTCGCTGGTGCCTGTGCTGGGGCAGCAGTTCAGTGGCTCATAATGCGATACTGGAGAGGTTGGTTTTGCCTGTGGTTTTACTCCCATTGGTGGTTCTCATAAGCCATGCACTGGGGCCCCAGCTGTTGTTCTGAGTGTTTATGAATGGGCTGGGTCCTTTTTTGGGCTGAGCTCTCTTCCAAATTGTCACATACCTACCTGGCAAGAAAAATTTACAATGTGAGTGCATGAAGAAAGATACAGAGTTAGAGAGCATCATGTTTGCTGATGATTTGTGTATTTTTGCTCAGTTTATTGTGGTAGACACCAGGATTAAATTATTCTGCAAATGCACCTTTTTTTTACATTTCTTTCCCTATCCTTTATGTTTTTCAGTTGCCTTTAATTCCTGTTGACAGTAACAGAACTGCGTTTTGCCCTAGTTGTGTTTAACAAGGAGTAAACGAAGGCCTGGGAGCAGGGAGTTACAGGTGATGAAGCCTCCTCCAGGTCTCCATTCCCCACAGCTCAGCTCTCTGTATTGAGGGTGGCTCTCAGAATACTGTTCTTAATAAAGTGTATTGGCTGGAAGGGATATTCAGGAGTCATATTTTAATAATCTTTCATCAAACCGGAGGAAATTTGGGCTTGATTCTTGGATCTAAGCACTTGATTAACTTATCTACCTTATTTATCTGCTCTTGCCTCTTCTCTGTCCTCTGCCATTCTGGTACCTGCACACTGCTGGAATTTGCCCAGCACCTCTGCTCTGCTGGATTTCTGCTCCTGGCAGAGACATCCCTGGGGCTCATCTGATTCCAGCTGGGGAGAGGTTTGTTGTGCCTCCGGCATGTTTAGGCTGTAACAAATGCAATGTGTTTAAAGAAATGATTCCCTGTTTGTTGTGCTGGAGGCTTCCACTCCTATTTTTAAAGATGTTCTTCCTTGTTGCTATGGTCTTCATCCTTGGAAGTCAGAGCAAGAGCTGGTTATCAGGGTATGGAACACAGCTGCCACCAGGTTGTGTGTGATGTGCTCCCCATCCCTAACTGGCAAAATATCTTAAGAATCTCCACTGTCCTCTTCCTTTGTGGCAGGATTGGGTGATTACTCATGACAGAAGTAGCCCAGTTGTGCCCCTTCCCTCTGTGGACACATCAAGCAGCTATGTCTGAATCTGTGCTCCCATCCTGTGCACTTCCCAAACATGGGGGAATTTTTCCTCAAATCCAAATGAAGTTGAGACCTTTGGTAACCCCTTCAGAAAGGGACTTTGGGAGCTCTGTTGCTGTAGGTTGCAAGTCTCAGAGAACTCTTTGTGCTGTGGTATCTGCCTTTCCCTTGTGCTCTGACTGTGCTGACATCTCTTAGGGAGACACCTATTCTCCTGGCCCCCTAGAACAGGTATCCCTCACTATGGAGTTCCCCAAATGCACACAGGCAGCTGTTTACCTTTCCCCTGACTCACAGGCATGTCTGCTCTGCAGTGTTCTTTGTGAATTCCAGGCTTGGCCTTTCAGATTTCCAAACACACTGATCTTGTGATGTGCTGTGTGCCAGCTGACTTCACTTTAAAATACAGAAGTGCCCCTTCCTATTCATCTTTCTCTCTTGTAGCACTTGTGGCTGGTGTCATTCAACTGTGGAGAATTCTTCGACAGCCTTCAGTGTTCTTTCAGTGTTCTTTCAGTTCCTGTTTGCATATGTCTGATATTGAAAAGTCTCTGTTATTTAAACAAGCAAGTCTTTGCAGGGAAACTGACTTTCCTGATTGATGCGACTACTCATTGTTCTGCAGTGGCTTTTTTTTCTTGATGAAGAGGCAAAGTCCATAATTTCAGACAAAATGAATCATTTGCTCCCTAAGTGATCCATCAAGTTGTGTGCTGTCACATGTTTCTGAGACTGATGTCTCAGAGACCCCTTCCAAGGTTGGTACTTCAGAATTCCTGGGCGTAATTGTTGGAGAACTGTAGGCACATTTGTGGAAATAGGCAGGTTAATATATACATGTATGTGTTATATGTATATCTTAGTAAATATGTACATATAATATATTTTTTTATATAAATGTGTTTATTATATACATATGTATCTCATGAATACTCAAGGTTAGCATATGGAGTCTGTGGTGGGATCTGCTCCTAGAATAGCCAAAACAATAATCTTTAGAGAATAGGGAGCTGGTTGGAAGATGCTTGAGATTGCTAGGAAATAAAGACTGAGACAAGAAATTAAATCACACATCAACTGAGTGGATGGTGAGGCCAGAGGAAAGCCTGAACACTGGAATTAAGAGACTACTCTGTGAGATGCTTCTCTCAACAGACACAATGGAAAACAAGAGTTAAAGGACATGTTTAGCATCAGGGATGGCAAGAACTCAAAGTGATAGTTACAGCTATATTGGCTAAATGTGGGCAAAAAATATTGTGCAGTAAAAGATGCCTTGTTAGACTACTAAATGAATACATGGTGTAAGGGGACACCTGGAATAGATTGAATGTGTTAAATATGAATAAGCAAAACACTGTTGGCTCTGGCTTTGTAGATGTTCCAGCTCCTCTGGACTGCTTATTTTTGTGTAAGGACTCACACTGGGATGTTAATCAGCATATCCAGCCATTAATCTATTTTATAGGTACAATATCACTGTTGTTGATACCAAAAAATACATCTCTAGGAGTGGTAGTGAGTCATAATTGAGACTATACAGTTACCAGTGGATACTTTTCCATGAGTTCAAAAGGCCTCCTGCAAAAAATTCAGATGTACTGCAAAAGTTGCTGATGATGCTGATACTGGTTTAGAATATGGTGTGGTCAAAGTGATAAAATTGACAAACTGCAGGGAAAATGCAAACAGCTTATTCCTTCCTTTCCCTCCAGCATACATTCTGTGCTGTTTCAAAAATTTCTGCAAATGTCAGTAATACAGAAAATAATCTGTCCAAAGTAGTTCTAGACTTTTTTTAGTGGGGTTGGTTACTTTTTGCCCCTTATGGATTCATTTATGCTTGAAAATTCAGGGAAATGAACCACATGTAAAATGACTATAATGTATTTTCTAGATTTGTGCTTTCTCAATGGGTCACAAAGGAGCTGTTCTGCAGAAATCTTGATCCTAGGAAGTGACTGTTTTTATAAGGCTCTTCATACAGAAGCTGTGCTTAACAGAAAGTGTTTCCATTTCATAATTCTCCCATTTCTGTCCCTTTTCATGAGTTAATTAAACTTCTATTAAACATTTAGAAAACCAAAACCATTTGACTATTTGGAAAGTATTTGTTCAAACAATAAAGAGGAACTTGGGGAAGAGAGTTTGGCACAAGCATTAAAGCTGTAGTTCCTGAAACTTGTCCCATTTGTCTTTAGCCAGTTTATGAGTTACAGTGGGTCTGTGCAAGAAGGAGAGAGAGAGAAAGCAGAATGCAAAATGACAAAAAAGGAATAAACTGGCAATAAACCAGGCTGGGTGCTCCAAGAGGGAATAGCTAATTTGGTATCATTAGTATCATTAGTAGCTCCACGTACTGTTATTCACACACCTGAAAAACATTGGCTGCCCTTTACAGCAGTCCTGGCTTGTTCTGCCTCATGTTCTGGGGAACTGGTTTCTTCTGTCTGAAGCCCAGGTTTGCTTTCAGATCCATTTACCCAACAGGGTCACCCTTGCTCAGTACTTTGCCATCAGGCACAGAGAGCCTTTGCCCTGGACAGTTTAAGTTTATAAGCAGGCTCTCTGGTTCACTCAGGTGGTTATTTAGCCCAGTTCCTTGTTGTGAAAAATGTCCTTGATATAGAAAATTAATAAAATAATCCTCCACCATACAGGAGGAATGGTGGGAGAGAGACTGGAACTAAGAGGAAGGCCTTTGAAGCCAACACTTAATTATATTTGTGGCTTTTGAATGCAATGGACTAAAGTGGGAAAGGGAAGACTGTTTCCCTCTTAGTTTTTCAATAATAAAGGAATAAAATGTCTCCTGTGTGCAGTGAGTGTGCTCGTATGGGAATCCTAGAGGCATTGCTGGAGTCCTGCCTGAATAGGAACAGCAGGATGAGAGCCCTGTGGAGCAGCACTGATGTGCACTGAAAGAGATAATGGAAGAGTGGAAAGTACCGTCATTTAAAGGACACGTCATGAAGCAGTACCAGGAGGTGTTTCTACAGATGAAGATAAATTGCCATATGCAGTCATCCCATCAGCCAAGAGGAAAAATAAATTTTACTTAAGTAAAATAATAGACCTGCCTTTGTAGGAATGGTGCAATGCAGAGTGCAAAGTGGTCCTGATGGACTTCCCCCAAACCAAAACGTCACTGAGAGTTTTGAGTTTATAGAGGCAGCCAGGAAGATGCTTTGTAATCTCAGTTTCTGTTTTGCAGTCGTTTCTCTTTACTGTCATAATTCAGACTTACCACAAGTTTTCAAAAAGGGTTGGCCTTCACCGCTGTTGTTTTTCAGCAGCTGATTAACGGGCAGTTTGGACTTGTACCACTAAGGTTATTTTAACTGTTGAATATGGCATGATTTCAGCCCTGCTACCACCACAGTGGGGCTGGAAAATGAGGCAGATTTTGGTAGTTCTAAAATCTAAAATTAGAGGTGGGAGATCTGTGTTGCAGATCTCACCCCCTTGTACTCCCTTGGTTTTGCTCTGCCATTTCTCCACCTCGGCAGGCTACACCCCACTTCTTTTACTGACACTGCACCCTTGTTCTTTAGTCAGGCCTATGGAGACGGATTTTCAGAAATGTGAAGAAAGCTCAACTTGAATTTTTACTGGGTCTTAACTCAAATGTTCTTATTATATCAATGAATGGAAATCTGGGAGCCATTAGAAAAGCAATGGCACTGAAATGGCCTCTAATTCACCCTTGATCCTGTAATTATGCTTTCCAAGACACCATCTCATTATCTAAAACTCAACTGTGTCATTAGTTATATCTCATTTTTGTAATTACAAGCTATATATTTGTCATATCCGTGGAAGCAGAAAACATTGCCATTATAAATCTATGGTTTATGCAGCTTCAGCAGGAATTGCTAATGAGCAAATCTTCCTTTCTGTCTCTTTCTAATTTTTTTTTCCAAAAAAGCTTTTCCAAACAAACTCCTGCAAATGGAAACTGAGCCTGAAAATTCAAGTGGTGAAGTGCCTCCCTTAGGCCTTCTTCTTGCTTTGCTCTTGAGCTATCTGTCTATGTTAATAGACCATGATAATAAATTCCCTGAATTTGTTTTGTTTTTCTGTTCTTAAAGATGTCATTCTTCTTTCTTCCACAAATAATAATGTGAATGCAAATCTCAGAGAAGATTAGTGCAGCTACAAAAACAATAATCTTAGCAAGCATCTGTCGTCATAGGAAATCTTTGCATTCTGGAGGAAAGCAAAGCTCAAATTCAGAATCTCTCTTCTTGTCTTACAATGTCTGTGCATTTGTAGTCACCAAACTGAACTGTCCTGGTTGAGTGGTGAGAGCAGACCATTTAGGATATGCTTTTTCCAGATCATCACCTTGAGTTTGGTGATTTGGTGTTTGTTTGTTTTTTGTTTTTTTTTCCCAACTGCATTCTTCTTTCCCATCTGAATTATACATTCTAAAATCACTGTAGGTGTCTCCATGAAACCATAACCAAACTTCAGTGCCAGGGGAGTCTTATGCATGGCCTTCCTTATCCTAAGAAGGGTTTCTCTGTGCTTCTGGTTCCCTTCTAAATTATGTTTTCCCAGTCTTTCCTCTTATCCTGTGTGCTCTATGTGGATTGTTTTCTTGTTTGGTATTTTTTCTCCCCCACCTACCCATTGATTTTTATTTCTCTGCTGCTATTTTCAGTTCAATTCAATTCTCACTGCTTGTCTGGATCTCCATGCCCACGATGTCCAGCTCTCCACTGGACATCCATGTATGAATAATCTTTGCTTTCCAACGGGTCCCAATTCTTGTTTAAGATCACTTTTTCATTCTTCCCTCTGAAATGCACAGTAGGACATTTCTTGTTTATTTGCACTTTTTTCCTTGCTCCTGTTGTTGCTAAAAAGCCAGCCAAACAAATTAATATTTGGAGTGGGGCAACTATGTGAAAGGTACAGTTTGAACTCAGGATACAGTAATGAGCTGTAATACAACACTTCTTTTGCAATGGTGTACAAACATTCAGCAAACCTACAGAATACTTTTAAACTACTGCTAAGTGTCAGTAGCATAAGAATTGAAATTCCTAATTCTTTTTCTCAAGTTCATGCTGTCTGTGAAGATTAATACTTAGATCACTTTTTGTATAAATACAGCACTGACTTTCAAGACATAGTAGGTTTGTTTTTTATGGAGGTGATGATGTGTTTCATTTTTGCTTGGCAAAACAGTGACGGCAATTTACTGGATTTGTTGCTTTTATGACCTGTAGATGCAGAGTGTGTGTGTGTGCCAGCATGCATAATTCCAATTTTATTCCTTTATGTAGTTAGAGTAAGAAAAAAGATTTAATACTCTGATGTCATTCACACTATGAAGCCTTGCAATGAATGCTAGGAAAACAGCTTGTAGTCACCTTATGAAAAAAAGAAACTTGAATGCAGCAGCAATTGCACATGACTGTAGCATTGTGCTGCTGCAGAGGAGCCCTTTGGGAATGTGCCAATGGGTATTACAGGTCCTGAAGCACAACTTGAGCAGATAGCTGTTGATTTCCTAAGGAGCCATGAAAATACATTGCATTTTTTGGTGTGTTTCCATTTTGAGTATTGCCACAGTTGGTTATTTCCCTTCCAATCAATCTTTTCTTCTGGCTGACTGAATGATGTCTTTCCATGTCATCATAATCATCAGTGCTGAAGTCATTGATTTCATGTTGAGGTAATATTTTGTCTTTTTCACAGCCTACCTTCCTATCTTATTCTACAGTGTGATTTGTATATGGAGGGAAAACCAATATTATTCCAAGGGAGTTCTAATGAAATGACAAAACATTTCAGCATTTCTGTTTGCCTGATGCAGACAGATTTTCCATATCCATAGCACTGGACTTAAGTTTGTATCTGTTGAATTGAACTTAAGTTTATATTTATTTAAAACTAAAATCCTATTCAAATAATACATTAAATTGTTCCAGATGCACAGTGTTGCTTTGTCGACAACAGATGTCTGTTCTGGAAACAACAATATTGGTGTGTAATTAGAGCTTACATTGTGAAAATTTGTGTCTAGACTTTATAGAAGATATTGTGATTCCTGCAGAAATAGAAAAAAAGACCTAGAGGATATCGGCACTGCTCCACAGGGCTGAAAAAATCCAGACATTGTTTCAATTTATAATTATTGAGATTAAGTAAAGATCTAAGAAAATCATATATCTTTGTAGTCTACTGGCCCCCACTGGGGTGTAGGTTGTTTTTAGAGTCCTGCCATGCTCACAGTCTGTCCATGGCCCTGGGAAAAACAGAGCATGAAGAGAAAGGTTTACTTTGCCAGGCTTATTCACTTTCCTATCACCCATCTTGTGTCTTCTTAGAAAGAAATCTGCTAAAATAACTGTGTAGATCTATAGGGAACAAGGTCGGTTTATGAAAATAATTTTAATTCAAATTAAATTCATATTTAAACTGTTCTGTTTAGCTAAAATGTAAATTCAGATGCTAAACTGAACCAATCTGTCTGCTGCATATGCTTTATCATCGAACTGTCTTGACAACCCTTGTTAACATTTGCATAAACTCTACAGGCTAATAATAATGATGATGATGGAATTAGCCTGTTAGTATCTTATTTTTGTTGTATAATTTTAATCTCTGTAGGAAGGAAAACCACTATATCTTTTGAATTAGTCAATGACTCTGCTTTACTATTATTAGCTATTTGTATGTATTTGTCTCCCTAGATAGCACAGCAAAGCCTGCTGGTTTCCTTGTGGGGAATCTTGAAAGCTTGTCTGTTGTGCTTGTCATCTAAATTATTATATCATTTAATAGTAATATTTTAGCATGTTTAACTGACCTTCCTATGAAATGTATTCAGTACTGAATCTGGTTGGCAGTAATTCACAAAGTAATTGTGGACAACACGATGTGCATCTCATCTGGTCTTTACAAATCCTTTAGAAGCCATGTAATGGACTTGTGCAGAGAAGTTGGTGTTGAGCTGCTGAGCAGGCAGCAGGGCAAAGGAACAGGGGTAAGAGTCATCCTACAGCCTTTGAGGTCCTGAGTTTTTTCAGTTTCACTACTTTCTGTCCTTTTATAAGATACCTAAGTTTGGTGGTTAGCATATTTCTGTATTTTTCTGTACTGCTATATAGGTTTTCCCTTCCCTCCCATTTCTTATATCAGTAATGCATCAGGACAAATACAAATAATTTTAACATTTTGTAGTTTGTGTATGAACTGTTTAAAATCCTCTAGAATGCAATTGATGAAAATTTCTAAAGAGAGATGTAGTTGTGTTTGCTGATCAATGTACAAGAAAGGAAAAATAAAGTTTAAGTGGTTATATGAAATATATACATATACTCAAGAACATAGTTTCATCATGTAAAATGATTTGTTAAGCTAATTTTAACTTCCTATTAGGATTTTCACATGAGCAAATAGCAGCATATAGTTTTGCCAAAGCGCCTTGACTGGTCTGACTTCAGTTTCCATTTCTCTTCTAAGCTGATCCTTTTTTAGATAATATAAGGGAGCAAGACATGTGACTGACTGAAGTTTGAAATATCTGCTTTATAATTAAAGCTTTTAAATTATAGGAAAAGGGAGAGCTTCCTTTTAATTTTAAACTTTATTTTGATGTGTGGGGAGCAAAAGTCAGTGGTTCCAAAGCATAGAAGTATAGCAATATATTACTGATATGGTATGGTATTGTCACAGAGGGATTTTAAAAAAGGAGAAAAAAATAAAAAGATTGAAAAACTTCACTGGCCATTTTGAATGATGTGAAAGAGACTTTCATGCTGTAAATCCTTGCCTACCAGACTGGCTGGTTTTGATCTGTGCTCTCAAGGTTGTGTTGGCCATGCTCATTCTTTTCATCCTTGCTTTTGTTGAGGACCTCCAAAGCCGTGAGCAGTGCCCCAGCTGGGAGCCTCCCAACCTGCTCCTCCTGCCCCGTGTCCCAGCCTCCAGCTGCTTCCCTTCTGCAAGCCTGCTCCCCTTTCCACACACTCTGGCACCAGCCTGGGCACCCAATCCAAAACCATTACATAAGGAGTGTGACTTGTACGGTGCACAAGTGGTGTGTGGGTGCAGGCACATCTTGGGGAGAGTGGAGTGATGGGCTGAGTGAAAATAGGCATTGCAGTACGTGCCAAAATGAGTAAGTTACATTGTCGGGTGAACAACGAAACCTAATCCCCCTTCTCCTGCCCACTTTCCTCCCCCAGCTCCTAATAACTGTAATCCAATAAAATAAACAACACAAGCTGAAAGGAAGTAGAAGCTGGCTTATTTTCTGTCACTTGTCAAAAATATTAAAGCGTTTCACCTGATGTGAAGTTTTCAAGTTTGTAAAACATTCTAATGGGCAGACAGAAAGCATTGGTCAGTTTTCTGTGAGAATGTATACATACATATATATATGCACAAAAAGCCAAATAAGAATCTACATGAAGGACAATGATTCACTGGCTTGTTTAAGGATCATGGAACTGCTTTAAAAAATATGTTAAATAGCCAACAGGGTAGAAGCTGTGTATAGATTTGTTATCTGTGATGATCTAGAGTCAGAATGTGAATTTGATGAGTCACTTTGTATTAGTTGTAATTATGGAACATTAGTGCAAATAAATCATGGACACTGGGATTTACCAAAAGGTAATGTTATTGATTGCACCTGACATTTTGATAATAAGTTCCTGTTGAAATCATACAAAAGGTAATTTTAAATCTTATATCTTTGTCAGAGTTATGGCTTTATGGTCAAAACATTAATTAGTTTTATCCTACAGCTGTGATGCAGTTTAATTTTACAATGTTGGAAAGACAGCTCTATGTATGAGAGGAAAAGTTAAAAATATTTCTCATGGGGCACTGATGTAGACAGTTGCCAAGCCAGACCTTCAGATCCTTCCAGGACTTTCAGGTGCAAATATCTGCCTCTTAATATTGCATTGATTGACAAAATGCCTTTAAAAATCCAGTGTGTAGGGACTTCCATCTTGCACCAATCTATAAACCACTGGTCTGTGCTTTGGGATTTGTGACACATTTTCTGTATGCATTTGACTTGGAGCCAAAGGAGAGCTGGAACTTTGCAAAGCGGCTCTTGTGTTACCAGCCAGCCCTGGCCCAGCCTCAGAGGTTGTACACAGGAACAGGCTCCCGTGTGTCAGAAGGTACCAGAATGAGTGAGGGTTGACTGGGAGACATTCACAGTGTTAGGAAGGTGACAAGGAGCTTGATTTTCTCCTTAAAAAGGGTTATTTCCCATTATGGGTAAAACCATCCCATTAAAGTTCCTCATGATCCTTGAGTCCAGGCAGCCCAGTGGAAATCTCTGAGAGGATCTGCAGAGAGAGCAGGTTTATTCTGTCTGGGCAGCCACTGATGGGAATTGGAGGTAGCTGGACATCAAACACCCCTTGTTTTAAAGCTCTGCTTTGCTTTGCTTGTGTGCTGCAGGGAAATGCCAGGAAACTTGGAAAAAGCAAGGGAGCTGACAGGTCTGAGCTTTCAGCAGTTTCTGAGATGTCTCCACCTAAGGAACAGCTTTGAGGCAGATGATAAAGGGATGTGTGATGTGTCCACTTTGTGAAAGCAGCTCTTTCAGGTCTGTGCAGTGCTGTTGTGCTGCCTGTTTTCCCTTGTGCTGCTGACCTGCAGGGTTGTTGCTGTGACAGGTGAGCTTTGTTTCTCTAGCAATTAGAGAAATCTGCTATTTACTAATTAGAAGTGCAATAGTGAAGGGTTTGGTGTTTTGTTGGGTTTTTTCTGAGAGATTTAGCAGTGGAGGTTAATTGTGCTCAATAGACCTGTGAGTGATTATATAAATTATAAATTATTTAAAATGATGCTTGTGATTCCATGAGCTTGACTACTGAGCATCTTGTGGGAGGGAGGAAAACTTCTAATGGTTTGTTTGGCACAAAAAAGCTTAACTTGAATGCTTTGTTGTTCATGTTTGTAATGCATTTGCCTTGGTCTCTGTTTACAAAATCAGTTAGTGGGCCAACACTTCAAATCTCTGAGATCCAGGCGAGCTGTTTTGACTTCATGAAATCTTAGCCTGGGAGGGATAAAAGGCTGCATGTAAACAAATTCAGGAGTTATTTACTGGAGTTTACAGATGGATTGGCAGCCTGGCCAGAGCCCAGCATGTACCTTAAAGGCATTAGAGAAAACGTCTCATACCAACCTGAACTTGCCAGCAGAGGAGAAAACTCACATGTGGTATTAACTCACATGTGACTTCATATTGTAAATATTGTGGTCATATTGGGATATTTTTTCTTAACTCCTCTCAATGCTGTCTCAGTTAGAAGCACACAACTGACTCATTCCTGCATCTGGGTATTGACGTCATTGTGATGCACTTTTCGTTTCTAGCATGAGTGTTCCAGTCTCTCCAGTATGGAATTTAAATGAAAGCATGATGCCCTTTATTATTGCTGAGAAGTAAATGAACTAGAAAAATTACATTCATGGGCTTTCCAGCTCATTCTCTATTGCACTGAACATATTGGACATCAGAGCCTGTCAACACAGTCATCTGAAACTGTCTCCTTCAGTGTTTCACTCCTAAGAGCCTGAATTATTCATCAGAGATTTTACTATGTTAACATATTCTTATGAACACGTTGACTTTAATTCCAGTGCATGAAAAAGGAAGTTTGCTGTTTCTCTTTGCATAACAACAGATAAATGTATTAATGCTTTATCAGACACACTTCTAAATCCTTTGTAGCAAGTCAGAGCAGAACAAAGCACAAAGTAATGTCAGATCACATCAAATTAAAGTGTTTACAACAGCCAAGGTGTGATGGTAAAGCTAGCTAGAACTAGTGAGGACATTTCTAGAGGTCTGGATGGAGAAAGTTGAAGTGTTTAATTCTTCAGCATGGGCAGTCTGCAGCAGGATGCCTTCCATGATCAGGTCCACATGTGCCATCCACGTCACAGCACTGGGACATGGAGAGTCAGAAGTGCCCTGGGCAAATTAGAATACTTTGAAGGTATGAAGGTATGAAGTTCTGATTCACTTACTGCTTGGAAAAGAGTGAAAGATTTTTTTTTTTTTTTTTGTGGTTTTTGTTGTTGTTTCATTGGGTTTATTTACCTCCTTTGGTGACAAAATAAATGTATTCTAGAGAGTTTCTCTGAGCTGATTCTCAGGGGTTTCTTTATGACCAGCTCTATGACAAGGGACAAAGCAGAAGCAAATTGATGTTTTAGGAGGAGAAATTGCGTTCCATGGTGTCAGAGAACAAAAAGGCTCTGATGACTTTTTCTGAAACTTTATCAAAAGTATGATAGTTATAGGGCTATTTAAAAGCTTGAAAATAATTTTTCAGAGTGAACCTTTACACATATACATAACATACATAATGATGTCATGGTTTTAGTTTTGCCAGTGTAAGTGAAGGTCAGCATCCTGGAGCAGAGCTCTGAGCCAGAGCCCATGCAATTCCTCTGCTTTGAGTGCTCACTTGGAGAGAAGGGCAGTTCTGGGTTTATGTGTTCAGAATGTTTGTTTTCTTGTAACCATAAAGCATCATGAGGGTCGTTTCCAGGTCAGCTCAGAATGACAGCTCTTGTCAAGGGGATGTGTGCTCCTGCTGTGGGAGCTCAAAGGGTGGTGACAGAGAACAGGAATTCCTGGCTATTCACATGCTCTTACATTTGGGGAGGGGCCCAGTGCTGTGCATAAAGCTAAATAAATTTAGTATGTTTACTAATTTTATAAATTAAATAAATAAGTAAACTAAATAAACTAAGTATGTTTACTTCAAAATGCAAAAATGCATTTTGAGCTCCAAGTGCCTTTCAAACAACTGAACATTACTGATTATGCAAAGAAGATCTCTTAAAAATACTGGCATCATTTAAATGTGGGTCAAGTATGAATTTCTTAGATACTAAATTTAAGCATAAACGTGAAGTAAGCCAAATAGCAGGATTGTGGGTTGTGGTTTTTTTTGGTTTGGGTTTTGGTTTTGAGGGGTTTCACTTGTTCCCCTGTCTGATTTCTTTCTTTTTCTTGGGTTTTGGTCTGAATCTGATTGAACCCTGTTTTTTAAAAACTTCCTTGATTTGGAATTGCTTAGAAAACTTGTTTAAGGAACCCCAGTTCTCAGACCTTGAGTAAGTTGTATCCACTGAGTTTGTCAGTTTGGAGGATGTCAGCAGAGGGAAGATGGGATGTGTTGAGCACAAGCTGTCTGATGCCATGAGGAGCTCTCGTCCACCTGTCTCTTCCCTGGACAGTTTTAAGGGCAGTGATTGTCTGGACCCCACCCTCAGATGCCATGACCTGGGTAAAGTCTGGCCATTCCCGTTCACACCCAGCAGGATTTCCTTGGCTGCTGCCTGTCCAGGAGCCCTGGGAAAGGGGTGCCTGTGTTTCCCCATCCGAAGGCAGTGGGGGAGCCCTGCCAGAGCTGCCTCCAGCAGCTGAACAAAATTGAACTGTCCATGTTCTCCAGGGGGAAAACCCTGGAAGCAGAACAGTGTCTTTTCCCACCAACTTCTGCTAGATGAAGCAAATCAGCAGTCTGGTAATTATAATCTGTCTGTTTTGAAAACTATTACTCTCAAGCACTCAGCAAGAACAGGCTTTTGATATGTATATTGACAATACATGTCTAAAGTACTGCCATTTCTTTTGGAATATTAAAGGAAAAACTGTGTTAAAATTCACTGCCTAGAGGTATGTATTTTTTGTAGCAGGCACATTTATGTAAAATCAACTTAATTTCCAATATTCATATTTTGTGAATGTGAATTCAATATCTATATTTAATTATAGTTGGGAAGAAATACTGTATTGTGCTGATTTGTATTGCATTTCATTGGTAACAAAATCATGACAGGAATGCATGCCTAAAAATTTTGTAAGCTGCATATTTTCACCTGAGGTTTGAAAATACCATTCCATCAAATATTTTGTGTAGAAATTAGTAAGTAATGCTGAATATGACACTTTTTGACTCCTACACATTTTGCAAGCAGAAAAAAATCCCCTGTATTCAGTAACAAAATATTCATTGCTAATTGCTACTTAAACCTCTGTGACCTTAGATTTTCTCTGGTGTTTAGCTTTGAATAAATTATTTTTTAAAGTCCTCCATGCATGCCTTAAGTTACTGTTTTTAGCATGTTTCCATGAAGTTTTGAGAAGCATGCACAGACCAGGAATGTATGTGGTGTAAAAGAGGTGGAGGGAAGGTTCTAGCAGGTTTCATAGGGCTGTTCTGTGAGGAAGGAATGCAGTGCTGAAGCCTTTATGGCAAATGGAAGCATCAAAGCTCTGAGTGTGGTGTGAGCACTGCCAGAAGAAATATGACAATTCTCAGAACAAAGCCAGCCCCCTCCGCCACCCCCATATGCTCTGGATGTGAATATCACCTCCCTGGTGCATGCTGATTTGTGAAGCTCACTGAGAAACACTCTTTTTCTCGTTTCATTGAATGTTTTTTGGCTTTGTATTTTCTGTTTTTGCAGTTGGAAATTGTTCAGCTCTGCCTTGTTCACGTCTGACTCGTGGTTTGCTCACAGACTTGCATAGCCTGAGCTGCCCTGCCACTCTAACCTTTCAGACAGTTTTCAGTGTGGTTTAATGGCAGTTGTTCACATTTGATCTCGTGCATGAGGAGGATTTGCTCCTTGTATCTAGAATTTCTTGTAATATGTTCTTGGAAGAGAAGGAGAACTAGCAATACCTCCCATTGAAATCTGCTCAAGTTTGCAAGGTGAGGAACTGGAGAAACCAGCACCCATCCCCTTCCCAATGGCCAGAGTTTTGCCTCAGGATGGGAAGAGCACCTAGAACAATCTACATGTGAGTGCACTCAAGGAAAAGCAAAAAATATCAAACCCAGATTCAAAATAAATTAGCAAAATGTCCCCTGTTCTTAGCTTTCTTATCAGCATTTTGCTTTCTAGGAACTTCATCTTCTGCATTTTGCTTTGTAAAAGAAATAACTAAGTCCTGCAATAGTTTTCCTCTATATATTGATTTAAACTGCAAGTTTAATATATAAGTAGAAGATAAAATATGCTTGGAATATGGTGTTATGCTAAAATAAGATTGAGAACTTTAGTTTGATGCATAACATCTATTTAAAGTAGTCACGTAATTTATTGGAGCCGAGCTTCTACTGAAATAGTTCTGCAGTTTCATTATCACTTTTGTAGGCAGACCTCTGATCTAGATAACCAGGGGAATGCTATTTTGGAGGAAAATATTCTAAATGCCTTCCTATTTCTGAATTACAAGGGAATAAAAGGAGAATACTTCCCTTGTGAATCAAAGGATGATATTTATGAAGAATTCCAGAGCTTGCTTTTCTTGAATCTTAAAATAGAACATTGAGAGTTCTTCACCTTAACGAAATTCTAGGTTTCTAAAAACTGAAAGATTTCTGATCCATATATTCTGGCAGATTTTAAAATAGGGTTATTTTTGTCCAAACTATGAGCCAGGTTTAGCAATTCTGAACAAAGTACATGTCTGTAGGCTCTGCATTTTGGTAGTCCTTCAAATCATCCTGATATCTTAAAAGCTGAGATCCATCTCTGATATACAAAATTGTTGGGTTTTTTATAGAGAGACTTTTAGAACTGATTCAAAGTAGCTATAAATCAAAGCTGCAGCCTGTGTGTTTTCCTCTCAAAGGAGGCTTTGGAAAGCACTTGCTTGTGACCCTGACCTTTCAGGCTCCTGAAACTGCATCAAATGATTGACAGTGGGAGATGGTTATGAACACCTTGTCTCTGTAGCAGTAGAGTGGTGCATGCAATGCAGGTGGGTTCTACATTAGTCTCTGGACAACTCTTGACTCTCTCTGCTCTGGGACTGTGTCTGCAGAGCTCTGAAAGTGCTGGGAAAAGGGAGCAGAAAGGTGGCAGGGAGAGACGCTGGAGATCTGCTCTATGAAACCCACCCCTGTGGTGAATGATAGAGCTCAGATCACTCTTGAAGCACACTTGAAGCCAAGTTCCTGGGTTTCAGAGAACTGCTAAAACTTCTGCAAATATATTTGTTCACGTGTTTGGGTTGTTTGCTTTATTTTGTTTTGTTTGTTTTGTTTTTTCTCAGCACTTCATACGGTGCCAGTAGCAGGAGCCAGGAAGCTGTGATCTGCAGCATGATTTTGGCAGTTTTTCTTAACACAGGTTGAAAAAGCTTGAACCCTACTAGGCCTCTCCTTCCCTTGGTAGCAAAAAGGCAGGTAACCTCTTTTGTCTGTAAATGCTTTAGTAAGAAGTAGTTGGGAATTTGCCTAAAGCTCCACACCATGAGAAAAGCCCAGACCGTGACCAAAGACTGCTGCAAGTCCACTCCTGGTTCTGACTAAAGGCAAAGCTTTCATTGCATGATTATTTTTTCCTCCAGAAAGGAAAGCCTGATTCCTCTTCTCTCTGTCATGTTTCATAAATATCCATTGCTTTTATCTCACCTGCTGATTTTGGGGACACATACTCTTAAACACCTTTTCTTTTTGCTAACAAACTTTCTGAGAAAGACTCTTCTACAGAAAGATGCTTCCTGGTAGTTTTTGTATTGGGGAAGAAGAAGGGAGTAATCACCATATATGGTATTTAAATCAACTGAGAGGGGATAACAAGATCGTTGAGAATCTTCGCTGAGAGGAATTATTATTGCAGGGACCATGGGGCACTGACCATGAAGGTTTCACAAATCATCAGACCAAACCATTGTACCTGTGAATTAAACTAAATATATGTAGGTAGTGCTAGAATTTCCTACTCCCTTTATTGGGAGTGGCTTTTTAGTTATTGTTGTTGTTGTTTGTTATGTTTGTTTCATTTGTTTTTTGTTGGTTTGGTTTTGTATTAGGCCATTTCTTGGTAGCATGGGACCATTTACTCCCCCATTTTCTTTTGAGACTCCCCAAGCAATAGATGACAATTTATCTAGGGTACTCTGTTCAGTAAACTAAATGTTCATTTTGGCTAACTGCTCCAGTGCTGCTAGCTTGCTAGCCTGAGAGAAATTGAAAAGCTAGAGAAGGCTATTCATAACAACCCAGTAGAGCTCTAAATATTTTTATTTCAATAGTAAGATGGGATCTTTTGGACAGTTTTTAGGAAATAAATCCTGTAGTTCTTAGCTGGTTAAAAAGGATCTGGAAAGGAGAGGGCAGAGAGCTGCAAGGCCATTTGATTGTGCTATAGGGCTTTAATATCTCCCTGGTCTTATTTCAGATGCTCAGCATTACTCTTTGCTTGCTCAGCTAATAGTACACAAAGTGATCATTAATCAAAGTAAATAATGTGGCTGTAGCAGGAAACATAAGGCACTGAATGCAGAGAGAGTTTGCATTGATTCCAGGGGATTTTGGACAGATGGGTATCATCACTGCAGTGTAAATAGATAAGGTTTCAGGTTCATGATAAGTTTTTCAGATCACCTGAGCTGTGGTAATGGTATATGAGCCCTTATCCTCTGGTGATGTTGCTGGTTTTTAAATGTAACTTTAAATGTCTTTTCCCTTCCCTGCAGGCCAAACTCAGGCATTCACAGAGCTGCCAATGTTCAGCCCTGGTGGGCTGCAGGATGTTGGGCTGCTGTGGCTTCAGTGCATTTGGGAAGGGTTCCCAGGAGGAATCTGCAGAGCCAAGGCTGGGAAAGGGAGGTGCTGCCACACAGAGTCTTCACCTGTCAGCTTCGCCAGATCATCATCTAGATTTGTGTCACACTTCTGGCAAAATATTAATGAAGAATCTAATGAGATGATCATACATTTAATATTTTGTACATGCTACATAGATTTTACCTGTTGTCTTTGGCAGGCTGCAGCAGAAACAGGTGATTTGAAGGAGAGGCTGTGGTAATCAGCCAGCAATATATAAATATACGTGCAGGAGGGCAAGGAGGCTTGTTGTGTGCTGGACCAGGGCACGTACTGCAGTGCCAGCCATGGGGGGAGGCAGCCCTGCTAAGCCAGCCTGTTCCACACCTGAGCTGAGAGCATTGGCACCTTCACAAAGAAATCCTGTTCTACCTCAGTAGCTGCAGTTTTCACTTACCCACAGAGAAAGAAGGCCATGAGCTAGTTGCTTTAGCACTGGAGAAGGAATTTTTTTGTTGTTATTCTGTGTCGATAATATTTTGTCATTTACTCTCTTTACAATTTTGGGGAAAATACCCCATATGAAGTGATGTAATTTTTTTTCTTTTTTTTTGATCTGGTGATGGAGTTGGTGGGAAATGGCAGCTGCCAGACACTTCTCACTCAAGACTCTGACGATTCATAAACTTGGGATAGGTGGTCACCTTGACTCTCCAGCTTCTGAGCTGTAGAGTGGGAAGAAGGTAGTGCAGTCAGACTGGCTGGGCTGGCACAGGAGCTGGCTTTGCAGTGAGGAGATGAAGGCTCTCTGCATGGATTAGAGGTAGGAAAGCTCTGCTTTGCTGCCTGGAGTGGGAAACTCTATCCCAAGCAAGTTTAGAGCATACTTGGATTTAAACCCAGGATCAATAAAGTCCAAGCTCTTGGAGCCATAAACACTCATGAAGAAGCTCACACCAGACAGGATCTCTGGAGATACCTGGTACAGCCCCCTGCTGCAAGCAGGGCATGACTAGCTGAACTCTCTCAAGGCCTAATCATTTGAATTTTAGATTATGGCCAGGCTAGAGGATCTCATCCTTCATGTTTTCATTTTTATATTGTCTAATTAAAGAACCTTCCCATCCCTAATTGTGGAAGTCACAGAATGTGATTTTACACAAACATCAAAATAACATGGGTGGGATTTGATTATTAAGTAGCATATTAATATGGGAAGCTGCCTAATTAGGAGTCATTTTACTGCCTCAGGGTTGTGCACCTGAGCCACTGACCTGGTGAAGGCCTGTGTAGGGCCCAAAGGGTTCATTGAATTGCATGGCTGGAAGAGGACATACTGAGGGCTCCCACTGCCATGGGAATTGAGCCAAGACTAGTAAGGTTATAGCCTAGAGACAAGTACTTCTGTTTCCCCCTTTCTAGTCCTGGCACTGGCCTTTTTCATTTCCCTTCTGGGTAGAAGATAATTCTTTAATCAAGATTTTTCCCCTGAAGAGTGAAGCAGGCACTCAAAGATTGGGTAGATGTGAAGAAGAATAACAGGTTTTAGATGACACACTTGGACACCAAAAAGGCCATTCACAAGTGCAAGTAAGAGGGAAACCTGGGGCTTCTTTTGTCCTCTTTTTCTAATCATCAAAACAAAATTTATTTTTAATATTTTCCTTAGTGTAGACATGTATTTTTATAAACATACATTTTAAAATAAGAGTTTGGGACATTCTCCTAACAGAAAAGCATCCTTACCATTACCCTCATAAGGGTGCATCATTACATTTGTTTTGAAGGACTTGGAGAATTTCCCTTTGTAACTTGCACTGCATTTTGTCCAAAGAGTTGTAACTTTCTGGAGCTCTGCGTTCCAGCAACTGTTATTAAAGAACATTTCTGTGAGCTTTTTGCTCAATGGAAGCATTGCAGATCTGATAATCTTTCTTGTAATACCCTACAACATAAGTTCTTGTAGACCTGATAATCAAAAGTCACCTGATAATGTGGCACCCAGCTTGAATGGGGGTTGGTGAATCTCTAACAGTTGGACTCATGCAGGACTTTCCACAGTGGATCACTGTGGTAATTTCATTATCTACAGACCCTGTCTGTGTAATGTTGTGTGGCACCTTGGTTTAGCTGAAGCTGCATCTCCTTTGCAGTTTGTCCCTGTGGTCTGGATTGTGTCCCTGTCTCTGAGGTTGGCATAGTGCAGTACTGAGCTGGATATTTAATTTTTTTTCTGGGCTGTTGTTTCCTCCCCTGTGACTCTGAAGTAAATTTCCATTGCTTGCAGAGGATTTTGAGAATGCAGATCTGTTAATGTTGGCTGGTTCAGATCCCTTTGCAGGAGAACCCAGGGAAGAATTATACAGAAGTTTTAGAAGACTGAAGCTTGTAGGACTCTGTATTGGGTTCAAAAGATCTTTTGGCACAGACCATGATCTGAATGAGAAGGGCCTGAACAGAAGGAAATGGAATCTGATCTTCTCCCTGGGCAGTACTGATGAGTGGATGAAACACTCTTGCCCTTTTCTCATGTAAATCCACAGCTGATGCACTCCTTCCTGAGCCCCAGATGCATTGAAAATCAATTTTGATAGTATGGGTGGTCAGCTGAAAAATCATTGGGTTTGTGTCTAGGATTTGCTATTACGTATTTGTTTTATGCTCTATAACACAGCCGTATTGACTGTTGAAAACAGCTTCAGACTTCAGTGCATGCAGCTGTGAGGGGTCTGTGCTCTCCAGGGCAGTGCAGAAGTGCCAGCAGGATGCTCTGGGAGCACTGTTCACATGCAGTGCTCTTGGTCTCACCACACTGGTGCACTGGAACCCGGCCCTGAGGTAGGCATTGCAAAAATTTTGGCATGCCTTATGTTATGCCAGTAGAAGTTTAAAAACTGCCTGTTTATGTAGAAGTTCAGTGTGGATTCAGAATATAATAAATGCACTGAGGAGGAATAGTTAATGACTGATTTCTATGTACCAGGCCTGAAAAAATGTAAATATGAAGCCATTCATAACACAGGCTTCCTAATGGCAAAGTACCTGTGTTAAAGCAAAGCCCTTAATTTTGAAGAGTATGAATAAATAGATAACAGAAATAGACCACTGTTATCTCTCCAAGAACAGTAAGAGCTCAGGTTCTGATGTTTGCTTTGGTTCCATAGAAATCAACAGAATAACTTGCAGAGACTTCAGAGGGACACTCTAATTTCAAAAAGACATTTTCCCTCCTCACCTGTAACTCAGAAGTCCTTTGTTTTGGGAGCTGCTGAGTGTAGGTGTGTAGCTGGCAGCGTGCTGGTGAGAGAAACTGTTGTAGTAGTAGGACAAATAGCAATAAGTAGGTAGAAATACAACAAAATCTGAGATTAAGAGGGACATTCATGTGCCAGCCTGTCAAATTCATAGCAGAGACAAAAGGTAATGCAGACAACTAAAGAGCAGATTTTGTTAAGGAGTCTGAACTGCCCTGGTTTACATATAATGCCATGCATAATGACTTTGGAAGTTATTTAATTTTTCACCGTGCACACATGGGGTCCTGAAAATAGCACAAATAAAGGAGTAGATTTGCTTAAAACCATGAATATTTTCCCTTCTGTGAGAGCTCCTTTGGTTGTTGTGGTTTAAAATAAATCACATTTGCATGCATTTTGACTTCCTTGAGCATTCTGGGAGATAATAAACTGCTTCATTTGCAGGGTGATGTTTCATATGTGGGTGTATGGGACCCTCACATCCATTTTGCAGCTATTTGCTTTATCAGTTACTTCACCTGTGCCTGACCCATCTCCATCAGTGGAGCTTGACATGTTCTGCAGAATTCCTCCTGACTCTGCTTTGCAGGGAAAATCTATTTCTTCCTTAAACTATAAATACGTGGGTGCTATCACTCAGCCTCTCTGCAGTGGCTGTTTATGCTGTGAACAGTTTTTGGGGCTCTTTGATCCCAAACTGGTTGGCAATTCTTACATGTCTGCAGTTTGAACCCACCCTCAAGCCAAAGAGATCAGATGGGATTCCCTCAGGAGCCAGAGGGCATCAAGCATGAGCCCTGCAGTGGCATCCAAGAGGTTTTTAGGGTCAGAGGTGTTTTAGCAGCTCTGGGATAGCTGAGGTTTTCCTGACCTAGGCAAACAGTGAGCTCAAAGATTTTGGGGTGCCTTTGTGGCATTGTAAGATACATTCAGTAGGGCATCCTGCTGGGTGAGGCTGGGAAAAGAGAAAAATGACCAATGGAGTAAAGCAGAAAGGCTGAAAGGGAAAAATGAGAGAATTTTCTCCTATGAGACCAGGTACCAGCTGGAGAAGGCCCTTGCTTGTGAAGTAACACCAAACACCTCCCAGCTGTGGCTCTGGCAGTGCCTGGCAGCAAGGGAGACATGTCATTATCAGAAGTTGTGTGTGTAAAGAAATGCTGAGCCCCTGCAGATGGTGCTGGCTCCAGAATGCCCCCATGTGCAGCTGGTATTTTTTGCAAATAAACCTGCTGATCCTCTAGGTAAGTCAGTCATGGAGAAATACCTGGAAATCAGTTAAATGTCACAGACACTGTGACCTGCAGCCAGGAAACCTCGGTCCAGCTCAAATCTGTGCTATGTTGGCATTGTCCTTTCCTGAGGTGGGGATAATCAGACCAAGAACACACTTTTCTCCTGTGGGAAGTGATCACAGCTATTACTCAGTCATGGAGACTTGGCCCCAAAGGCAATATTCAATATGTGTATTGATAGAATTCCAACTTCAGTGAAAAGACAAGGTGACATTCCTGTGTCTTTTCTCAAGTTTTCTCAAGTTTTACTCACCTACTATTTCTCACCAATGCAATATTGTGTAATTTTAAACAAATAATTTACTTACTGCAGTCTGGGGCTTCTTACTAAGAAGTTTTTTTTCCTCAGGGTACTGAGAGAGAGATTTTTTTGGTATCATTAACCTCAATGAACCTCTGCAAACTAGTAACTGAAAAGCTTTCTGGTACATCTAGTGAAAGATATAATTTTAAAATAAAAATTAAAATATTCACAAAAATACAGTAAAATACAGTTGAAATGATTCGGTAGCTGCATGCATACAGCATGGATCCTGTTTTCTTGTTTGAATAAGTTATTTATTTAGTCATGCACTCAAAAACAGCTCAATTATAAAAAACAAGTCCTAGCCTAACTTTTTTTCTCCAAACTGAGGAACTGCCTGAGTAATTTTCTTCCAAGTACAAGTAATTACTCGGGTTTGCACTCAGTGACTTTCCTTTTATTAAGGTTTAGAAACAATACTGTATTTTGAATCCCATTATTCTTTTATCCCTAGTATCAAGCAGAGCATTAGTGAGCCAGCTAAGGGGCATGGGGTGAACACAAAGGTATTTTCTTTGTTTGGGGAGGGAAATCATGATTGACATTTATCAGTGGTTAATAAATTCTGCGTCTAAAGTCAGTTCACAGCAAAGATTGTTTTATAATGCTATTTCCTCAGTAAATGACATTTTAAAATTTCCTTGATTATTCATCTTTTCTGCCTTTGAAAATTTCTAATTTATTTTGGAAGCTGGGTTATAATGAGCTTGCAGGCAGCTTATCACATAATTTCCAAGAGGCATCAACACTGCTCTGTGGTTGTATTTTTGCTTCTGATAGTGTGTATTTGCTTTATGCTTTGCTAAGCATTAAGATAAAAAATACATTTTATGGTAATTGGGAGCCTTGCCCGTGCTCCTCTGGAGGGAAGATGATGTCAGGGGTATCTCATCTATCACTGTGCCCCTGAGAACAGGTGTGGGTGTCTGTGAAAACTGTGTGGTGGGAGATGGCAATAGGGAAGGGACTGTGCAGCTGCTGTGCATGACTCCATGGATGAATTCCCTTTGGTGAAGAGAGAAATTCAGGTGAAGGAATCATCTTCATCCTGCACAATATTTCTTTTCCCATATCAAATGAGCTGAAAAAATGAGCACCACATACTCTGATCCTCATGAGGGTAAGACTTACTTGAAGCACTGGATTTGGGCTATGAAAATTTGTCTTCTGGGGTCCAGGGACTTTCTTTCCTGGGGCCACAGGCTGGTAAATCCAGCAAGGAAATTGTGCTGATGACCCTGAGCCTGCCCAGCAGGAAATGTGGCCAAGGGTCCCTGAGCTGCAGGAGGTTTCTTGGCTGGCCCTGGGGGTTTGCAGCCCCTATGCTGAAAGGAGCCCATGGTGTGACCATGGCCATTCCCCTGCTGCAGTTATCAACGCGTGTCTCTACAAACAAGCACTTTCAGAGGCATCTCCAGTTCCCAAATTGTATGTGCCAAATTAAATGCATTGTTTTGTTGACTTAGCTTTTATCTTACAAGTAGGGTTTTCAAATAATCATCCATCAAAAGGCATCATATTTTGGGAAACGTTACACTAAATAATATAGGCAACTGAAACATCATCTTCCAGTAGTCTCACAGAAAGTACACTTAAAATTCAGGTTGTGTTGGGGGACAACACAGCAATGAATACAAGGATACAGGATTGAAAATGGATTTTTTCCAAGTCAGAAAGATGATTCCCAACTCTCACAGAAGATTTAGCTCTTTCCATGTGGGATGCAAGCCTTGTGGCTCTGAAATAATTAGCATGCATACTGCAGACTAAGTGTGTGTTACACAAGATAAAAATGGACTTTCTTTAAAAATCATGATGTTTACAAAAAAAAATATTATTTTGAAAACTTAAAAGAAGTAGTTTAACATCTTATACCCATTTGTTTATAAACTCATAGAGGCAATCCAAAGATGACTGCACAGCTCAGCAGTTTTAGAGTTGGGTCGGTTGTTAACTTGGTTTCCTTCCAACAAAAAATTCTTTACTATCAACAGCAGATAGACAATAAATGGACTTTTTCATACACCAACCTTTTCTGGGGATGAGAGGTGCACATACAGAGTTGTATCATGCTGAGCTCCATAGCAGGTGCTTTTTCCCCCAAGTTAAAGCCTCAAGCCTGAAGATGTTGCACCATGAGGCTGTTGTGGGTTTCCTTGTGCCTTAGGTCATAGAGGAAGAAAAGTTTGATTTATCTGTTCTGGATCTCTGAAGAGTTTTTTCTATATAAATTACATTGAAATACCCACAGTAAATGGACTATTTCTCCCTTATTTCTGGCCCAGGGATTGCACCAGGACTATGGCACCTTCCAGCAGCTGTACAGGAATGGATGCAATATTTGCTTCTCCATTTCCCAATGTGATCAATTACTTCAAAATAACAGCAAAGAGATCTTTCAGTTATAAAGAGATTAAGAAAAGGAGGAATCGGTCTTTACAGAAATAGGCATCTCTATGTAATAAAATATTGAATGTGATGAAGTGAATTCAGCCTCATAAAATGAATTCAGCTTCATTTTTAGTGCTCTAAAATGATAATGTAGAGGAAAAACCTATTCCAGACATTTCTTCAGGCATTGCAGTTACTTCATTAGCCTTTATTTCTTCTCACTTCTGCTCTCTTGACAGCTTTTCAAGTCTCAGGTTCTTCCTTTTTGAAATGCTTTGATGTGCTCATCTGTTTGACAAACTGTTTAAGGTCTTGATCTTAATTTAACATTTGTAGATACCCACAGAGGGTTTTGTTAATGAAGTCTTTAAAATACTAAGTGAAGTTCTAGTTTTCTTCAGGAACAAAGTTTTATCCTTGACATTATTTTTCCTTTGGAATGGTATTCCTATTTAACATCTAGAAAATTTTTAGTCTTACAAAGCAGCAATGGGCTTGTAAGGGTAGGGATGTAATTAAATGAGGATTTTATATTTCTTTGGGGTGCCTTTCTGTAAAAGAATAGGAATACATCATAATTGAAAATGTCTTTCAATGACAGAAGCCTTTGATACCACAAAGGCATGAGAGTAAGTGGCTGCCCAACCTCAGATTAGGAGTGCTCTTATGCTTTGATGGATAATACTCTTTTCTGGACTGAAGCCATGGTTTTTGCTAGTTCGTTTGGTGTAAGGTAATTAAATTGAACCAAGGGTTACTCATAAACTATATTAATGAATTTTAGCACTACTGACAGTGGCAGCAATCTGAGTTCCTGAGTCTGGAATATGGACTGACAGGAATAATTCATTGTCCTTTGTAGCTGGTCTGGCATTTCAGATCTCCAATACCAGACACAGTGGCTATAAAAGCCTCCTTGAGGAAGAGCTGTGTATAAGAGGAAAATGTTGACGTGAAGAGAAAGAAAATGTTTCCAATAGGTCTGTGAAACTAGGAAGTTATGTGTGTTTTATGGTTAAAAATTAGGTCTATTTTGGGACCCCCTCTGTGGTGTTTAGGGATCAGCCCAGAGAGATCCAGAGGAGTGCAGCCACACTGCCCTCTGTGAGTTCACTTTCTCTGGAACTGTTTTCTACTTGAATCACACCAAATATTTCTTTGCTATAGTAGTTTGCATTTAAATAAAATTTACAAAACTGGGTAACATATTCCCAGCAGTGTGAACAGCATAAATGTACTGTTGGTTCTAAGGCATTTGCTGTGACCTTGGTCACAGCCAAGTGGTCAAAATGTGATCTCTTTTTGGAAAGACAAAACAATTTTCTTGTTTTCCAGGGGAAACTATAGGGAATACTTACTCCTGAAATGTGGAATTTGCTGTTGCTTTTAATCTGCCAACAACTAGCAGAGTTTGGGCTGGTTGGGGTTTTTTTATTTCTTCTTTTTCCTTAGTGCTTTCCCTCATAAATGAAACCATGTAAATAAATTACATACATTATCTAAAATAATGTAAAATAATTCCATTACCTAATTCCATTTGGCTAGTTTTTAAAAGAAAAATATTTTGCCTCAGGTTAAAGCTAAGGCTTAACATGCACAGCCCTGCTGCCTTTAAATGCTAATGCAGGCTCATTCTTTAGATAAGGAACAAGTGATCTTTAGAAGTGAGAAAGCTGCATCAAGAGGTTTGACAAGGCTCATTTAAGTTCAATTAGAAAATTCATTTTAACACTAGGCATCCTGCCCCTTTTATTTCCCAAGTACAAACAATAAAATTTTCATCACATCCAAGCACATACTTAAAATGTGCTATGGAAATAAATAATCTTCATATTTAATTCATCTTATATAATAATTGATGTCCATTAGGGATTTAGATTAGGCATTAGGTATACAGCTCCTCAGTGTGGCATTGGATGTGTGATTCCCAACTGTCCCTACTGGGAAGTTTGTCAAGTGAATTGGAATAAAAATTATTTTCAGAAGAGTTATGATAGATCTTTTCTAAAGAGTTCATCTGTTTACTGAGCAGTGCAGTCTTGGCACACACTCAAAAAAACTTGACTCAGCACCTTTACATTGAGGGATTTCATGATTCTTTTAACTACTTCTGTAAATTTTATTCATTTAGCATCACAATATTTTCAGTTATTGATTCTCAGCCATGGGGAATAATCCCCTCCTCCTGCCCACAGTATTACAAAAATTTAAATTTTCATTTGGCTGTTTGACTACAGGATATGAGTTTTGTGAGACTCGTGACGTGGACATTTACAACATCAGTAAATCCAGATGTGAAATTCAAGCATTAGGCAGCTCCCATGTGCTGTGGCTCTTCAGGCTGCTCTTAATTCCTTTTTTGCAGTGATAAACCTGCCAAGAATTCAGTGCTTGTTATGCCATGATGGATGTCTTGTGGAGTCAGTCCTTGTCCCCTGTGCCTGCCCTTTCCCTGCCTTTGTTTCCGCTGCAGTACTGCTTATCTGTGAGACATTGTGCAGCCTTCTGAAATGGTGCAAACCTTTAAATAAATGTGGTATTTTTGGCTGAATGTAGGCATGGGGACGGGTGTGATCACTTTCAAAAGTGCTGGGTTGTGGCTGTTCAAAGCCTGCCTTTGAGGGGCCTGTTCTGCAGAGTGGACCCTGTCTGCATGTCAAATTATTCATTAGAAAGTGATTGGGAAAAGTAAATGAGTCCTGTGATTTTTTATTTTTTTTTTATTTGCATTTATCACTTACTTGCATTAATGCAATTAATGCAAAAGTGTTTGGGGAGTCTTAAAACATAGAAAGCAAATGATATAGAAAGCAATGACTCATGTCAGGGAGAGAGGTGCCCTTTGTGCTGCCCCTGCAAATCTTGGCTATAATCAGTTTAGGAGGGTTTTTAATTCCCAGATTGGTGATCAAAACTTTGCTGGCAGTTGCAGTATTTGGTTCTTAGTCCTGTGGCACAGGTCATTAGGGACTGCAGCATTTTGGCTGCTCCACAAGACATGTATTTCCATGAGTTTTAAATACTGTTCAATGATACTGACCTTGCAGGAATAGTATGTTCCAGAGGAAACTCAAATACTAAGTCTTCATAATTTTCACTGTAAATCACTTTGTAACCCTGCATTAAAAGGGAAAAAGCCCTCTTAAGATATTTATTTCCCAACTGCAGTTATAAAAATAATGTTCTAATCTAAAAAAATTTAAAATACCAATAAATGGGAAAATCCATAGAGAACCCCTTGATGTCTAAAACTAAGCCAGCCCAGTGACTCAGATATTATTATTATTGCTCAGTGTTCTTAAAGAACATTCCATGAGTCTTTTTTGAAAGACAAATAACTAGTATAAATAAGCTGCATTTTTCCCATCCTAGGTAGGCTAGGTCTTAAAACTGACAGTGCAAAGTGTAACCTCACAACAATTAAGCATTAAATGGGCATTTTGTGAAGGCAGTGGCTGTAACAGAGGCCCTGGTGTGTGTTTCTTCACCTCCTTGTGAAGAAACTAAGCAGATTATTTTGGTGAGACCCTCCTGAAAGGAGAGAAAAAAGCACACCCCTTTTGGTAGGAACACCTTATTAAATTTTAGGTGACAAAATTAACTCGCTATGACTTCTTGGGTAAGCACCCTGTCATTCCTAAACACTTGTCCCAACTTCAACCCAAATGTTTCCTGCTGATAGAAATGCCACTTCCTTCCTTTTGCATATGTCCAGAATTAGTACCTTACATGATGTCTGCAGCTTGGCCAGTGCATGTCATTCTGTGGAGACAGCGAGCTGACACAGAATTCATTCTTCCCAGTGATACTTTCTGGAGGATCAGCTCTCTTTTTGCTGCCTGTGGTGCTGTCACCCAGGATGAAAAGCTGTAGATACCCCAGGGCTGCAGCGTGGGCTTTCAGTGACTTGGATGAGAACTGCACAGATGCATCAGAACAGCATGGGCAGCGACTTCTGGGAAGATCATGAAAAACTAAAGGCTGGCTAATGGACCCCAGTTCCTCTCCCTTCCCTTTTGGCAGCCGTTCATGATAACACAAAGTAAGTACAAAGCCTGGCGCCAAGACAAAATGCAGCGATTTGTGCTGTAAGTGTTCCTAAAGGCAAAAGGGAGCTTTGAGGGCTTCCCTGAATTGATTCCTGTTTGAACTAAAGCCAGAGCTTAAGCCAGACTTTGCAGAACGGCAGCTGCGTGCCCCATGGGCACTGAGGAACTGGGGCCTCAGAGCAGATTTCTCACAGGGTCTGGGCTGAGCTGGCACAGGGGGAGCTGCCAGAGGCTGTGTGGGGTATTTGGCCAGCTCAGCCCTGAGCAGGGGCTGTGCTTTCCTGGGTGGAAAGACAGCCTGGTGTGGGGATGGATCTTGGTGAGCATCTGGACCCTCTTGGGACCAGCATGGCTTCTGTTTGTGATGCTGAGTAAAACTGACGTGACAAAGTCACCATCACAAACAGCACGCAGAGAATTTTCCCACTTTGGCAAGGGGGTCAGTGGGGTCCAGTGAAAAACAGAGACTGAAGGAGTGGGTGTTGGAGCCTTGTGATGAGCTGAGATGATGTGCCTGACATTCTGCTCAGCCCAGGCACTCTCTCCTATTTTGGATGAGACCCTTTTGCTCCTGTGAACTGATTACGTGGGGGTGCTGGACTACACTTCCTGTCCCATCTGCTTTGCTTCTGATGAGAATTAAGTTTTGAAGCTGCCCTTTCTTGTTGATGACATCCTTCAAATCAGTTCCATCTCCAGGGAATGTGAAGTCCTGGGGGAGGAGAGGAGACTTCTTGGTGGTTTTGTTTGGGTTGGTTTTGTCTTTTTAACTTAAACCTTGTTTGTCTATTTGAAATAGAAATGTTTGAAATATACCCCTTCAGAACTAAAAAGAGATTGCATAATTTCTATATTGAGATTTAAACCCGTCATAATATCTTAAGTTCACATAAACCAAATATTTAAACCTAAGACGTTTCCTTTTAACATGTAAAGAAAGCTGCAACCCAGGGAATTCTCTGCCTAAACACATGAATTATGTTTAATTGCAAACCACTGTAGTTCATAAAAACAGCAGCTATCATCAATCTTTTCTTAGGTGAGGATGAGGTGAGGTCTTTTCTGATCTTTTGATCATAATATGATTAGGCACAATTGCCTCAAGTCACTAATTATGTAGGTAATTTTCTTCATGTGCTGACTCTTTTTTAAATGCAAACTCAATGGTTTCTTTTGTAGCCACTGCACCTATTAAAATACTTCTTTTCTGCATTGTGAATTGAATTCCAACTTTGATTCAAAAGCAGTTTGACATAAGTTGGAGGTAAAATTAATTATCTAAACAACAAGAAATATAAAAACATAGGAAAAAGTGTATTTGCTAACATGGTGTGTTATTAGCATAAAAATATTTGAAGTTTCTGTAATGCCACAACCAGCAGTAACTGTTACCAGGCAATCAGAATTAGTTTTTTTTCCTTCAGGGAAAGATTAACAGGTAACAGGAATTATACAATAGGATTAACAAGTTACTTAAATGGAAATATTTTGGCTGCAGTCAGTGGCTCCTAGGTCAAGCTCCTGTTTAGATCATCCCTCTTGTTTGCATTTTGTTCCCTCTAATGTTTTCTGCTCTTTGAATACATAATTTGGGTTCCACATACATTGTTTTGGAGGTGAAGCAGGGACTGCTGTCACCCTTCCTGGCTGCAGAGCAGCAGGACCCTGTCCCTGTGCCCACCCCAGTGCCAGGGCTGGGCTGGTGTGTGGCTCATGAGCTGAGTGTCTGCTCTGGAAGGGAGAGGACACTCCCAGCAGTGCAGCAAGGCAAACACCTTTGTCACTGGTGCATTTGGCTCCATTTTCAAGGCACAGTTTTTGCACTGTTACAGACAAGGATCTAGGCTTAGGATTCTTGGGTCCCTTCTCTGTTGGCCTCGGTACAAAAGTGTCAGGGCAGAAAGCACCTCCTGGCTTTGAAATACATGGGCAGTCCAGCAGAAGGTCAGTGATGAAGAGACATCTTCTGCTCTGAGGCATTACAGGAGAGGTTATCTCATGTTATTTAAAATCGCCTCCCTATCTTATGCAAAGCATATAGTGACAATAACAGGAAGTGTCATTAACCTTCCTCTCATTTGGGGAGGAACTGTTTGACTGCACTAAAATTATTCTGAGTGATATACTGGATATAAAACAGGAATGCTAATTGGAAATTAAGCCAGAAGAGAGGTGTCTGAGGGACAAACGAAAGGTGATGCTGACAGATATCTCATTCTCTGTGCAAAGGACTGCAGAAAAACAGAGAATAACAAAGGGCAAATCTGAAGCCCTGAATTGCTGCGGGTTTAATGTGTTTGCTGTACCCTACCTGGCTGGCAGAGACCCTACTTCTATGCACCCAGTGCCAAACTTCCATGAAATGAAAATTCTGCTATGGTGGAAAATATTACTGCTGTTTTTTTCCGGCTGTGCTTTGCTGTCTTTAATTTTCTTTCCTAAGACTGTTCTAAAATACTTAAATATCCTATATTGTCTATGCTGACTCTTTAGCAGGGAAGGAGCAATGGGCCCATGCCTTGGGGCTTTGAATGTCACCCAGATTAAAGTTGGAGGGCAGTTTTGAAAATCCTCTCTTGGACTGTGGTACTCTGAGTTGTTTGGTGTCCACTGGAGAAAACACATTTTTGTATCAAAACTGTGCTCTTTCTCATCAAGAGATCAAAATGAGATCAAAATCTTCTGCTGTCTTATGTCTGTTGCTATTGCTCTTCTGTGGGGTGCTGAGTTGGGGTTTTGTGGGGGGCTGTTTATTTCTAGATCAGAAAGTGGCTGGTGGTTCTGAATTAGAGATTTTTTAAATCAGGCTTCCAGAGATAAAGAGCTATCTTCTTGTCTTTTTACATGCCACAAAGCTGTTCAAAGGAAAACTGAAAGTTGTTCTCTGCAAAATACCAATTTCCTTTTGCTTTAGTTAGTAACATTCAGAATTACTGAAACTGGGTTTAAATATTTATTTTCTTCTGTTTTTTTTTTTTAATTTTTTTTAAATTTTTTTGTGCGTGTATTTTGTTTTTTGTTTATTTTTGCTTTTTTTGAGTTCTATTTGTTGCTTCCCAGTTCTGGGGTAAGGGGCAGACACAGCCTATCCTCCCAGCTCTGACTCTGTCCCTTAAACCAAAGAAAAATTTGTCCAATACAGTGTCTCTGTTGTGATAAAAATGCAACAATAGTCTATGCAGGCATACTTTCAGAGATTGGAGCAAATAGAAGAAATATTTTTACTTGTTTGTGGACTACAAGAGAAAAAACTAGCAGCTGACTGTGAGATTTGTAACTCGTGCAGGTTCCCTGTGCTGGGGACGTGCTCTGGGACACCCTTTGCTCTTGGATTTATTTAGTTGAGAGGAGCCCATGGATGGGATTCAGATTTTGTGACCCTCATCCAAGGAATAAACCTTTGTCTTAAGTAGGATTGTAGCACTCTTGTTTGAAAAGAATTGTGTGAAGCCAGCACAGGTGACTTTTCTTCCTAAAGCCATATAAATCTCAATGAGACTCCTTTGTCACACCCAGTGGGCTCAGGGAGGGAATCATGAAGGAACTGAACTCAAAATAGAAATAAAAATGGGGGAAAAAAATTGAGTAAAACACTTTTCTGTGCCTCAGTCACAGCAGTTCAAAATTGAATTAAGCTTTAAAATTTTTTGTATTTGTTCTGAAAGATAATTCTGAGAAGTTGTGTACCAGCATCGACTACTGTGCTAAACTCAGCCTGCAATATACTGAAAAATATATCGATAATGGTACAGTCTTAAATGTCCTAACATTATTCTCCTATTGCGCTGGCTTTAAACACTTACAGTTTTCAAGGGAACAGCAACTTAATTCTTAATTAAAATCACCAAGCAAGTGCAGATTATATTTAATTTAAATATTTATTGACTTTGTTTAAGTTTTCAAAATAGATTAGACTTTGAACAGCAAAACTGCTAATATCTGAATGATAATTTTACTTCTGAGCCAAATCAAGAAGCTACTCAGGAATACAGCTAAGAAGTTGCTATGATTGAGGAAATACTTTAATAAAGTATGTACAGAGGGCCTTTAGAAATCAGTGGTCTCCAGGAAAGAAAAATCTAGTTGCATCTGGTAGTATTTTAAAATCTTGCGTTTTCTCTTAGATTTCTGAGAGTTGCAGTTCTTCCTGTTGCCCCAAGTACAACTGCAAAAAATATACAGAGAACCAAAGATATGCCATATAAAAATACCAATATATCATAAAAAAATACCATATGAAAAATACCAGATAAAGACATACCAGCCTGCTAATCCCCTTGTTTTTTATAATGCTAGACATATTAAATTGAAGCCCATAATTATCCCAGTTGATTTAACTAGTCAACACATATAAAGTTAAGCATGTATGTAAATGTTTTCAGAGTAGAAATATAAACCTTGCACAAAGAAAATTTTCACAGTTTTAAGGGTATCCCTGGCTATAAATAAGTTATTTGCATTAAAATGTTCCCTCCAGCAGTATTTGGTGACCCAGAACATCCTTTGGCCCAGCATTTTCTCCAGTATGGCTCAGCCCCACTACCAAACCACCAAGACTTTTTCAAGGAACAGTTCAAACTCTTGGCTTCTCACTCTTGTTCTCCTCTAGGCCAGTTTTATTCCCTGCTATACCCTTTCATTTTGAGAAAATGAAATGAAAAATCTCTATTGCATTTATCTGTCACATGCCTAAAGGCCGTCAGATCCTGCAAGCTTTAGGATGACTTAATATAACTTGTAGGTTTAATTTTGCAAATATGCTCCTGTTGCCTAAATAACATGGTATCTTCTACTAAATCTTTCAGGAGTGAGTTTGTACCTTTTGGAAGTCTGTTTGGTAGTGTCTCACATTTTTCAGTGTGGCAAAAAATGCTCCTGAGATTGACAGGCTCTTTGTGCATTTCATACGGATGTTTCAGCTAGCCTTACTTCCCCTGGTTTGTTTTCTGTATTGTCAAGCCTGTAAGAGCTGCAAGAGCTTTTCTGCTTTCTCTTTATACTGCTATGAAACATTATGTGAATTGCTTTAGTTTGTGTTTCCTGTCTAATTGTACACTGCTGTTTAGGTTGGAATAGAGCATGTGTTTAATAATTTCTTGGCCTCATTACATTACATTCCCTGCTTCATGCATCGCCTGTCCTGTTAGTCCATAAATCTGATCTATTCTAATCACTGTAAATTCTCTCTTTCCCCTAGCTGTGTCACCAGCAACACTAGTCACTTTGGAAATTGCTTTCCTGAGAGGTCATTTTACAAAAGATAAAGGAGGAGGCATTGTGCAGTGCATAAGGCTGGGGGTTTCTCACTCCTTCAAGCCTCAGAGCAGCTGCTGCAGTCTGTCCTCTGCTCATAGGCTCCTCTCAGCAGCTGTCACATGCTGGGAGGGTCACCCAGATGAGTGCCTTGGGCCTCAGCCTGCAGCATGGCAAAGTCTTCACTGGGGTTTGTCCTCTGTATGCAGTATAAATTACATCACACTGGGTGGCCTGGTAAAGGAGTTACCAGTTCAGAGTCACATCTGTTGTAAAAGGGACTTTTTAAAGACAGAAATTTTGTGGTACTTGAAAACAGACAGTGATGCAGAGCCACAAACCTGCGTTGGATGGCCCGTCACAGGATCCCCTTATACAGGAACACATTGTGCAAATCTTCTGTGCCTCCTGCTTGCCTTCCTCTCCCTTTGAAGAGCAGTGACAGGCTGAAATTTGGTCTATTGATATGGCAGTAGGTCTGTGGGTGAGCTGAGATGGGTTACAACAGTAATTTTCCTGTTTTCCATGCCTACAGATGTCAGTGCCTCCCCTGAGTTCTTGTTCCTCTGCTGGCCCTGCTTTGGGGCAGGTTTGGTTGGGCAGACACTGTGCTGCAGCCAACACACATCTGCTCAAGGCCTTCCTTGTTCTGCTGCTGCTTTTCCTGCTCCTTCCCCCTCTCATTTAGCACTTCTGTGCTGTGCTATACATCACAGGACACTCCTGGGAAGAGATTTGGACTTTCTCGGATTCCTGCACAGCCTCTGCATGGAGGCTTCCCTGGTGCTGCTCCGGGCTCTGGGGTCTGTGTGAGGGTGGAGGGTGCACTGGGGAGTTTTGCCATTTTGTTTTCTTGCAGTAGAGATGTTTTGGAGCAAGAGCTGTTCAGCTCCTCAGAGTGTCAGGCTTTTCCCTGTCCTGGGCTCCCATGCTGGATGACTCCCCTTGCTAGTGATCTTCCATGATATAAGTAGTGGTTCATGGCCACAATTTACTCATGCAGAAGGATGCCATCCACTGTCTTGGATAAATGAGTTTGAGACTCATGAATGAGAAGAACATGATGAAATTTAAATACTAGTATTTATTTTTCCTGAATCCCTCCACCTTGTTTTTTATCTCCTTCTGATATTTCACTAATCAGGGAGAATAAGTGGGGATGGGAACATGCCAATTTTTGGTTGGATTATTGAAGGGCAGTTTCCACAGTCATGTGACACTACTACAGCAAAATTTAATTAGAATGTTTCATAGAGGTTTGAATTGATTAATGTATTTATTTGATTTTATGAGGTTTAGTAGCTTTTTAAATGACCTTTAGAATGCTTCTCATTTTTAAATGACTCATATTACTTGCCTTTTTAGCCCAGGGGTGTTGCAACATCATGTGTTATGCTATACTGGCTTTTTTCAGTCCACTGGTGACTGCTGAAGGTATAAATTCTCCCTGTTGCACAGAAATATGCCAATGTATTCCCTTCTGCTAATTTTTCAGATGTGCTACTTTAATTAACAAAGCTAATGCTTAGGGATCTGATTGCTGAAAAGCTCTGGTGACAGATTAAACCTTCCTATACGGAGCTGGTTTGTTGTGTTTGCTGAGGAACCATTCAAAGCAGTGCAAGTTTGCATCAGTGGAAGCTAGAGAGGAAATCTGGTGATAAATCAGACTAAATAAGTGGAGTGGAGTGGTATGAGCTCTCCTGCTTTTGTTCACGTGATGAAAGCTGCTTGCACTTGAAGATGCTAATTATGGGCAATTTTTCCTTGGTGTTGTGAGGTTTGAATTGCTCTGAACTATGTTTAATGATAAAATACTAAAACCAGAACAAATTCTGAGTAAGCCACAGCTGACCAAGGTGTCCAATTAATAGGATTTTGTCTAATGGACTAATTTAATTGAGTCGTTTGAAACATACTCTAGAAAAGCCACAGACATTTACATTTCAAGGATAAACATTGTTTTTCATTCACCTCTCTCTCTCTCCATCTCTCTTCCCCAGAGGTCTCCCTGGCATGTTTGAGTCTCCTCCCCAGCGAGCAGTTCAGCCCAGTGCCATCCATAGGTTCGGAGCGCTTTGAGAAGAGCCCACTGAATTCCTGCTAGGGGGGCCCTGAGCCGCAGCCACAGCAAACCTGCCCAGCTCATCACAGCACACACGCCTCAGATCTCCCTGGAGCAGCTGCCAGAGGGGCTGAACTTCCCTGTTTCCTGCTGTGCTGCCCAGATCCTGCTCCATGACGGCAGAGGCTGGTGGAAACCCACATCTCTGTGGTTCTGCGTGAGATCCTCATCCCGCTCGCCCACGGCCTCTCCCTGCGCCAGCCCCTGCCTGCAGCGCTGCATCACCACCCACCAGATGTGCAAGTGGTTGCAAAGAGCTCCCCTCCCTGAGCACAGGTGCTCTCTGTCAAGAAAAAAGTAAGTGTTGCTCAGCAAGTGCTGGGTAAATGGATAACTGCATGCTCAAATAAAGAAGCTGCAGCTCCTTGGGGGCAGGCAAGGGGGACAGGGCACTCCAGAGCTCTGGCAGTGGCTGGGTTGGGAAAGGGCCAGTTCCAGCACACTGCTCTTAATTTGCCTGGCAAGGCAGCTCTCCCAGATGAAGTGAGATGTGGTGAAGCCAAAATTCTCTTCAGGAAGCTTTATTTGGTTTAAAATGTTTTATCAAAATCTGCTTCTGACTTCTTCTAACTTTTAACTAGCCTCAATTCACCTCTGTCTTTATTTTAAATTCAGTGGTATTTTACACAAAGTGTTCTCATCAGCCAGGCCACTGCTGGGTTTGTACAGAATACTTTAGTGTTCATCTGTCTCATTTCTTTACTGTCCAGGATAAAGCTCTGAACCAAGTGGCCTCAGGCTATCCATCTGGAAAACAGAGCCACTTAGACCTTTGTAAAGAAAATTATTCAGTAATCAGTGCAAGAGCGCAGCCTCTAAGCCAACCCAATATGGAAAAATTGCCAGTGTAGTAACTACAGACATTTTATGACAATAATCCTGATTATGTCCTTCCATTATTGCCAGAATTTCTTCTTGTCTGCATCTTCAGGACTGAGTTTGTTTTGCACTAACTTCAATGATCCTGTGCATCAGAAATGCTCTGTAATTTGAGACTGATGATGCAGAGCTGGACATTGAGCTGCTGACCAATACAGATGAAACCATTGGGAACTACGGAAGACAGTGCTGCCTTCCCAGCTCTGTCCATCCTCCCTCAGGAGCAGGGAAGGACCCTGGTCTCTGCTCTCTTGTACAGAGGGGAAGAAGGGGCCAGTTAAGGATGTGTTTGCCTGCATCCCCTGCCTGCCCATCTACAGCACACCCCAGGCTTCAGGTGTCTCTGGGAGCTCACCAGTGCCAGTGGGATGGTGCTGGTCTCCTACCCTGCCCTCCAGGTGTGCCAATTCGGGGCATTCTCACCCAAACACAGTACATTATCACTCTCTTGTACACTATGTTCTGCTAATTAGATATGTGTGGTAAGTCTTGGAACTTTTATCTCAGAGTTCAGGCCATTACCTTAGAATTTTTCCTTATTCTCTTTGCAAATGAGAAGATACTCATGGTCCTGAACACATTTAGTAGTGTTGTTTCTGCACCTTTCAACCAGGAAGGATGTCCTCCAGTGCTGGGATCAGCCAAACAAAAAGATACTGCTTTCCATTTTGGAAAATCTTTCTGGCAAACTTAAAGTTTGGGGTGAAATACAGCATCAAATAAAGTGGAGATGGGTCTGTAGATGTAATGTTAATGAAAGGTTTTGGCTGTATGGTTTTTAGTTTTGCTTTTGTTTTGATTGACCATGGTTTATAATATTTTGAAAGCGTAAGGATTAGGGTAAAAGATCAGGTTCCTATACCTGTGCTAGTGAGAAACTCTCTGCTCCCTATCAACAGTTACATGTCATTTAGGGAAAATTTCTGCAGAGGTTTTCTGTCCTGATTTTTTTGCTGTGGGCTGATACATGGAAAAGATGAGGGGCAAAACTTCCCACCAAGTGGGAGCAGAAGGACAGGTAACATGGGCTCTTCCATTTCAAACCCAGGGAATCTCCAGGCACCACTTCCTCCAGCAGTTCACAGCAAGGCAGTCCAGACTCAGCACACAGATCAAATCTACTGCTTTGCCATCTTGGTTTCATGTGGTAAAGGTTACTGCCGAGTTCAATTAAATATATGGAAAAATAAAATGAGGAGCAGAAGTGATGTGCCTTGAGGCACAGAAGCCTTTTTGGTGCTTTTCACAGGCTCAATTACATTGCTGGCAACTATTTTCACCATTGTTTTTGAGCAATGTTAGTGAGGAGGAAGCAGAAAGAAAATAATTCTAAATTGATGTGCCCTAAAGGCTCATATCAAAGATTTTCACTAGCTTCATAAAAGCTCTGTACACTTAAACTAAAAAAATATAGCAAAATGTTTTATTTCCTCCATATGGTCTTGTGTTTCATCGTCTTGATTGTTGTACAATCCTTGTCCCTTGAAATTCAGAAAAGCGTTTTGAAGTTTACATGCTATAAAGTCAGTAGTTATGGATCTTGAAGCATGTTTTGAGCAGCACTTCAGCAGAAGGACAAGATCTGCACACAAGGTCAGGACTCCAGGGATGTCTCTCTGGTGATTGGAGACTTGTGAATGCTCAGACTGCTGCAGCACATCCTCCTCTGATGAGTGGGAATGATTTTTTGTGATTTGACCATAAATTAATGATAAAATAACTTTCTGGTGGGGAGACAGAAAAGCTTTAACATCACCAACCCATTACTGCTTATGGATTTTAACAGTGAAGCATTGTACTTTTGGAGAGGGTAACTATTTCCACAAAAAAATCCATGGTTGCTGTCCAGCAGTAAAAACACTGTGAAGAACCACACAAGCTGTTTCTGGGGGAAGCACTTCTCAGTGACAGCTGCAGAAGAATTGTTTTGTGCTTTTCTCAGGAGACAAAACACCCGTGTGCTTCACGTGATCATCTACAGGATTCACTGCCTGCCCTGCTGATCACCTGGTGGGTGGAGGTGGGGATGTCCTGCTGTCAGTGTTCAGAGACCAAGAGGAGGGGAAGCCAGCTCCAGCTGGATTTTATACAGAGCTATCTGTTTCCAAAAGTGCCAGCAGATTTAAATTACTGCTGCGGTTGTCAACAAGTTCCCCCTGCATATTCTGTAATGATTAAGGTCCTTGGAGGTTTTGGATTGCTTATGTTTCTCAGTGTAGCTGCAGATTGTGAACATAAGGGTTGCATCAAGTAATTTAAATAATTAATTGGAAGGCAGAGGTTCCTTTCCTTCTGTGCACTTTGGGTGGGAACATTCCTGCTGACTGCACATTTGAATCACAGAATATAACAAGCTGGAAGGGACCCTCAAGGATCATTGAGTCCAGCCCTTCAGTGAACAGCCATACAGGGATCAAACCCTGACCATGGTGTTATTAGCACCAGGCTCTGACCAAGTGAGCTGTGCTCCTGTCCTCTTGCTGCTGAAAAGGACAACTGGCCAGGTAGCTGGATGTTAACTCAAAACTTGTCAGGTTTTGCGCTTGACGCACAGTTGCTCTCAGAAACAGCTGGTGCCTTGCTGCTATCAGCGCCAGAGTGTTTTGTTTGATGACTTAATCAAGATGTTATGCTATTAGGAACCATTTGTGGATTCGAATACAAATGTAGGATGATAATTTTTGTCATTTAAAATAAAAAGGTAATTTCCTCAAATTCCAAACAGCCCCATGTCCCGTTCCTGGTTTGCTCTGAAGCCAAGTCTAAGCAGGTTGTGTGCCTTGTCTGAGCAATGCTGGGCAGTGACTTTGCTGTTATTTGACCAAGTCATTCAGAGCATCAGGAAGGTTCAGATTGAATACCCAGGGTTTACAGAGCTTTATTTCTGAAAAAGAGAGAAAAGTGTGAGTTCTTCTGCTCCATTACAAAGATGGTTGCTTTTTATGCTCAGCAGAGATGTGCTTGTCTTTTTGTTTCCCCTCTGGAATTAATTGAAGCTCTTTAATGCTGATTAAATTAAAAGTTTCTTCCATGTATATTTTTATGATACTGCAAGAAGCGTTGTCTGGTACATTCCAAAAGAGACTTTTCATCCAAATTTATCTTCTCCTGTTCTTGATTCTAACTGGTATTAGACATTTCAATAGATCCAGTATATTCAGGTTTTTTGGGCAATATAAAAAGGTACTTTAACATTTTGTACCTTTGATTTGGAAGTGGATGTAGGTTAGGTTACATCTTACATTTTCTTTTGAAAGGGATTGCAATTTTTTTGTTTTGCAAAAATTCATTTGCAACAAAGTGAAGGTCAGCTTTTCATGTGACATGACCTTTTATTATTTGGGTTTCCTTCTAACCTTGTTCTCTGTGGTTTTATATGGCTGCAATTTCATTGTGCTTAGAGCGCATGGGACCAAACCCAGGACTACTGTGCTTATTCTGAAGACCCCAAGCTTGCTTTGTATGTCTCAAGAGAGTTGCCAGTTGGCTTTGAATCCTGCATGTACAGTTTAAGTATTAATTTAGCTGCTAGACTAAAGCTGCTAGATTAAAGCTTCAGCATTAATCAGGAGTTAATCAGTAATCTTGTCTTTCACAACCTTTTCTAAGTTTACAGAATTGTAGAGCTTTCTCTGGCAAAGAAATTTCTTGATCTTGTTAACAAGGAAAACAAGAAGCTAAAAGCTGACATAAACACAGTGTTGTTGTTTGATTTTAATTTTGATTTCTAGGGTTTGATTTCTAGGCATGCTTACTCAGTTTGCAGGCAAGGACTTGAAATGTGTTTCATCCACAACACCATTTGCCCCAGCCTCTGCTGGGGAGACTAGATGTTCTCAGACAGTCATTCCATACTCCTTTCTTTTCTCCCTAGTATCTTCCTGACTAGGTGTGCCCAATTGCCTCTTAATTGGCTTCTTCCTTTTAAGTGACCATCTCTCCTTCTGAATGGCAGTCAGTGCTGACCTGCTTTCTCTGCTGGAGATGCATATTATTGTAGCTTGTTTGAGACAAGTTGTTAAAAAAAATAAAAAAAAAAATTCTAATTTATCTGGCTTGTGGGTAAGCAGGAACTTAAATGCTGCAATTAGCTTCACAACTCTCTTCAGTGAGCAGGAGGGGGCACCTACCTCTTTTCTTAAGCTTAGCACCTCTAATGTATCCCATATGGACAGGGATGTAAGTATTTTTCTTAATGTCTGCTTTTCTGTGCTGGTTTTAACACTTCATGGGCTGGTAAATCAGTAACTTTAAGTGCAGTGTGTGATTATCACCTGTGATCATGCAGTAGAGGTCACCTAGGGCTGTGTTTTAAGCTGAAGCCAGGGTATGCTCGCTGTACCTTGAGAGATGTTTCTTTCAGCTCACTGCTCAACAGACCTTTCCAGAGGCTTTTCCTGGTTTATTCTTAGCTTCTCCTGACACCCACAAATGACTGCAGGAAGATGGGCTCTCTGCATTGCATAACAGCTGTCAGCAAGCAGGACTCCTTCCCTTCCTTGGGCCGATCCCAGCAGCAGAACAGCCGACCCTCGCCCGCATTTATTCTGAGGGATGAGGTTGACTCACGGTGCTCTGTAAACTTGTGGGGGATTCTTCCGTAAAAGCAGCAATGTATTAATGTCATCCAAAAAAGAAAAAGCTTCTGCTCCTGTGAGTTATTTCTGTCCATTTGGCAATCTGCTCTCTTCCTCAATTAAACACCACAGTGCCCTGGTGTTGCAGCAGATTCGTTGCTGCTCAAGCCAGGTATGGAATGAAAACTACTGTATTAAAGAAGATGTGTGACACACAAAAGGACTTAGGTGCTTATGGAGATGACTGCTACAATCTTTTCTTAAGTACACTGGTTTTATAACTGGTACTTTGAACAGCCTGGAGAGGCTGGGAACATATTCTCACTGTCTAACCTCTTCCTGGGTTTAAGAGACTCTCTGACAGTCTTCAGAGTTCATGCCTTGCCACTCTACGTGGTAGGAGGAGACATTAGGAGATCCTACTTCATGCCGAAACAGCTGATAGCTTCAAGAGAAAGCAGCTTGCTGTTATAATGGGAAAGTAGTAAAGGCCCTATCTTCAGACCTTGTAAAATGTCCTTGGGTTGGCGTGTGAAAGTATGAGGTGAAATTTGCAGTGATTTTCACACTGTGATTTTGGCTTTGTATTGCCACTCAGCAGAGAAGTGCTGCTGGCCCCAAACCAGGTCAAGCATATTGTCACCTATCCTGGTCAGTGGCTGAGAGACCATCACAGACCAGAGATTTGGCTGAAATTGTGCAGATAAAATAGCAGTACTTATGTAACTATCCATCATCCACCACAATTCTTTGTCTCACTATCAGGCCAGTGAGGTTTTCTTATCAAAATCCTTGTTGCCATTGTTGTAGTAGGAATTAAGATAGGACTCCTGGGTTAGGGACAGACAACTTCCTACAACATTTGTCATGACACCACCTGTACTGGAAGTAGAGTTCTCAGTACTTAAGGCTGTGTTTAATATCCTGCCCAGTGCCCTTTTTAAGAGAGCTGAAAGTGCTAATGGACAGGGTAGTGTCTGAAAGGATATGTGCTTTTAATCAGCTTCCCAATAGTAAGATAATAAAAGCAATAATCCTTTCAGGATTCTGCTTATGTGATCTCTATCTCTAATTTCCAAGGTCACTAAAGGAGTAAGTAGAAGGGAAGATAAGGGAAGATAAGCTTTCAAGGAGTGGAACTGTAGAGAAGTGAAAAACATCGCATCCACCAGATTGTTCTGCTTCCAGCTCACAGTGAGGGAGTCAAACCATAGAGGGAACAGACTCAGTGGTTTCACAGGGCACAGGTCACAGGTCACAGCAAATTTCCAGTGCAGCATGAACTTCAGCTGGTGGTCCCAAGCACTATTTGATACTTTTAGACTGAGAATTTGGACTTTTTCTTCTTGACAAACCATTTGAAGGCTTGAAGGAGGGGAGGAAATAATTTTTAAAGTTGAAGGCTCTGATTTGGTTTGGCTTCAGTGAGTTTTTTTTTGTTTCTTTAAAATCTCTACAAAAAGCCTTTATCTTACCCTTTATCTGCTGCAGGTAGAAAGAAAACCTATCAACAACTCTTGGTGATTTTTAAAAACATAATAGGTTAGATACAGTAGCAAGACAGTGTCATTTAAATATCCAAAGTGGTTTTTGTTCTCACCTGTGGTGAGCTCTACCCCTCAGTAGCAGCCATCCACTTTCCCTTGAGTTCATCAGGCTCTATATACAAAAACCAAATCAGGCACCTTTCAGTGGTGCCCAGGGGCAGGACAAGGGCAATGGGCACGAACTGAAACAGAGGAAGATCCATCAAAATAGAAGAGAAAAGTTCTGTACTGTGAGCGTGACAGAGCACTGGAGCAGGCTGCCCAAGAGATGGTGGAATCTCCTGAGACATTCAAACCTGCCTGGTTGTGCACCCTGCTCTGTGTGAGCCAGCCTGAGCAGAGGGGCTGGACCTGATGATCTCCAGAGGTCCCTTCCAACACCAGCCAGCCTGTCATTTTGTGGCCAAGCGACAAATTTTATTCTCCTGCATAGAAAATGCACTGCATTTTTGTCTAGGCCTTGATTTTTCTTTCTTTAGTGTTGGTTTAGAAGCAAGCCTGAAACGCTAAATAATTGTTTACTGCAGATGTTTCGGTTAATGAAAAGACGTAGCCAAGTCCCAGTTTGTAGTATAAGATTTATTTTGATTGCCAAAGCACAGGACTGCCTTTACAGCAGAACTCTTTTCCACACCCAAGTTCTGTTCCTTGTCCAGTTCCAGTAGAGCTCTGCAGGCAGTTCTGCCTCTGCTGGGGAGGATTCCCTGCCATGGACAGGATGTGCAGGAGGCCAGCACTGATCCACACATATTGTGTGTGTGCAGAGGAGATGCAAAAATTAAGAGCAGTGGTAATAGATTATGGGCAGGATTAAACAATGCTTTCACATGCCAGAAGAAATCTTGGGATCTAATTGGAACTTTTCACATCAAATAAACAACAAAATTTAATCCCTTATGATTCCAACCTGGGAACCTTTTTCTTTGATTTGCTGGTCATGTACTTTTTCTCTCTAGAGCATTACTGTCTGTGTTGAAGCCTGGTTTTATTGCATACTATGGCACAGTAATGATTTTTTTTTTTTTGGTGTACCATGCTGTGAACATCCAAGCCAAATTGTTGACAGTCTTAATGTGTTTTGGAGCAAATGCATTTCCTGAGGTACAATGTGTTCCATCTTATCCTTCAGCTAATATATCAATTCTTCTGCCTCAGGCAGAGATACTTCTGCTCATGTCTCTTGGTTGTTGCTTTTAATTTGAATTCAGTTATGGACGTTGAAGAAACTGTCTCAGACATTACAATTGCTTTAAATTCACAACAGAAAGGGTCCATGAGCAATCAGACTGTTTTCAGACATTCACACTGAATGCTGAAATTCAGACATCTAGCTTAGACTATGCCAGGCAGCTGCAGAGTATTGCACAGGACAGCAGTAATATCCAAGTTACATTGTAGTTGAATAAGATGGGTTGTGCTCCTCTGCTCATTTAACTGCTGAGCATTTAGCTGCTCTTAAAAGGAAGGATCCTGTTCAGGTTTCCCCACTATGCCTTCACTCATGGCTCTATGCTACCAGCACTTCTCTTGCATTAGTTTTTGCCTGCCTTCACTGAATCCATTAGTGACTATTTCAACTCATTACTTAGCTGGGATATTTCCCAGCTGAGAAAAAAACAATTAAATAAACACACACAAAAAAAAAAAAAAAAAAAAGCCCTGGGCAAGTGAGCTGATACAGCTCATTCCAAAGTGCTGAATTTCTGGCATGATGAATAGCCAGTCCAAAACGTGTCCAAAATGATGTTTTCCCTCAGGTGTCTGATGGAACAGCACCAAAGCATGAAAGTTCTGTGAAATAGTCATGACTGTCTTCATTTTTCCATCTCCCTCTGTCTTTCTGTTACTGCTTCAAGTCTGACAAGCAAAGTGGTTATCAAAGACTTCCAGTCTGATAGAAGGGGTTGCTTTGCTCTCGTGGCTGAGCTAAAAGCTTGAAAACCTTGAGTTTCTGAGAAAACCTGAGCTCATCCCAGGCTTTCTGGAGTGAGAATCCAGGACTGAACCCAGCTGGGGGTATTGTGTCTGCACTATTGCTTCTCCCAGATTTTATTTCCAAGGTATCAGGTCTTGATTTATCTGCTTGTAAATGGAACATAAGTATGTTTATATGTTGTACAGATACTGGGTGTCTGAAAAGCTGTTTGAGAGCCTAAGATAATAGAGAAGCTCTGTAAGAACTTGTAATGAAGGAATCCTGCTAAATTTCCTGTTAGGCTTTCTGTAAAAGTTTTCCTGTGAATACACACATATATTGGTGTTATAAAGATACCCGAAATATAGTCAGGTGAATTAGTTCACCTAAAGAAAGGGCATATCTAAAATGAAGTCCCATTTCTCTCTGTATCTAACACAAGCTTATTTCTAAGATAAAAAAAAAAGCCAAAAGAAACCCAGGTTGTAGTGTTCTCCATTTTACTCTTTCCCATCCCTTTTGACAGCTTGCATGGCTCCTGCCGCTGGCCAAGTATGAAAGTAGAAAGTTGGCTGTGTTAGTCACAGGACACCTTCAAGCCTGGCTTAAAGCAAGACTGGCTGAGGATTCTGTGGGGAGGCTTCTTCCCCATGACCCTGCACCCACTGTGCAGCTCCCCAGAGTTGCCCTGGCCCTGTTGGGTCAGTCCTGGGGCTGGTGAAAATCCATCAGTGTCATTAAGAGGTGGAGCTGAGCTGATTGGTCATGTTGATTTACAACAGTGACTAAAGGCTGGTGAACTTCTGAGTGCAATCTGAATTTTGGGCAAAGCTGTTTGCTCTGTGGCACTTTCCTGGTTTTGCATATGATTGAAAGAGAGCAGCCTTTTATCTGTAGGTGAAACAATTTTGGCTGCCCTCTGACAGCTTCTCACAAGGATTCTGGGACTTGAGACAAACATGAATCAATTGGCTTCTGAGAAAAATTCTGAGAACTGGCTCTCTGCCACTCTGCCTGGAAATGGGACAAAAGTAATATCATTGCTCCATTCTCTTTCACGTTGCTGAAAAATTTTCTAGCCAAAATCCTCAAGCTAGAGAAACAGTCCACAAAAAACCAAAAAAAAACCCTCAGCAATATGGTTTTGTTGTCAATAATGACAGGATTTAGGGTGACTGAAAAACCCTAAGTACTTGGCTTTCCTTAGTGAACTGAAGCAGAGAAATATGGATTGAACAGTCAAGTGCTAATCTGTGAAGAGCAAGTGGTGTGATTTTTGCCTGGGAAAGGAATGATTGTGGGGTGTGAGTGATGCAGAGCAGGGCTGGGGACTCTGGAACCAGCGGCTCCTGCTCACGCTGAGGAGCTTCACTCCTCATCTCTCCCCCCAGAACCCCCTGACTCGGGGGTGCTTCTAGGAAGATGTTACTTCAAAGATGTGGTTTCAGGTTATTTGGTCTGCCTTTGGTCTGTGTGTGAGAAAGAGAAAAAGGTAAGGCAGGTGACGAATGCAGCAGGAGCCCCTTGGGGAAACACTCCCTGATGGGTGAAGGCTGGGACTGCACGTGTGGGTAGCTGAGGTTATTATTTGTCAGAGCAGAAGATAATTTACTTTTAATGATACAAACACACTTTTAAAAAGTTTTAATATTACATTCTCAGAACATAATTAATAAAGTGCAATCAGCAGTGGGGCAGAGCCCTTCCTGGAGCTGGCATGACACATGGTGCAGTGTCACCTGCTGGGCTCCAATGCCAGAGCTGTGACATTCCCAGCTCTGGAGTTAACCTCTGGCAGTTGAAGGTCTGTGCATCTTTCAGCACTTTAATTTTGTTTAATTTATTGAAAGGTTTAATATGTTCATATTTCATAGCATTTTTGAAGATACAAGACCAGGCTTGTTTCAGTGTTATCTCTGGAATGTAAAAATGCAATTTTTCAGGGTCTTTTATAATCAATAATGACTTTTTATTTTTTCATTCTTGCTTAATTAATTTTGGATTAAAAGGATACCTCTAGAATTAAGTATGTTATTGCCAGTTTAAGATCATTAATTTATAATATATTTGGACCTTGAACAGAGATTGAGTTTTATTGTATTATTTACTTTTAGGCAGCTTAAAATTCTTAATTGTGAGAAAATTCTGCCTCGAGTAACTAAGTCTGTAATTCTAAATGAAACTGATTTAGCTGATCTCATAAATAATTAGTGAAATTGGAAATCAGATAAATGCTGATTCATTAGCATCTGGTTTTAGTTTGTGAATGTAAGAAAATATGAATGGGAAGAGGATGCTGGAAGTTTATCTGTTGGTAAGTAATAATTAGAGAGGGTAGAAGTAATTTATTCAAGATGTAAGGTGGCATTAGCTGAAAGTATTCAAGTTTTTCCTGCAGTGAAACAGTGCTAAGGAAACATTTCCATTATTATAAAATGAAAGTGGGTGTCAAGACTGCTCTGAGGACCATGAACATATTGACTGAATGTAGATGAATCAGTAGCTTGTATTGAATCAGAAAAAATAAATTTATTGATTATTCTCTGGATTTTCATCTGGGATTTTGGGGATTGAATCGTAGAAGTGGTGAGAGCAAGATGAGGCAAATGAATTGAAACACAGCAAAAACTGAAGGAAAAGCTCATCCCAGCCACTGCAGGGAAGAAACTTCCCAGCAGCATTAATTTCTGTTAGTTTGGTATCTCAAGCACAACACGCACTGTGGTTGTGTGGCTGCTTGGTGTGAGCTGTTGTTAGATGTTATTAGATACTGCCACACTTCTTCCATATGCAGGGTTTTCCTCAGCTGGTTTGTGGGCAGCTGGTTGTCTGTGAGGGATTGGCTGGTGATGTGGCTTCTGATCCTCATTTTTAATCCTGAAAATGTATGAAGTACTTCCTTCATCTCACTCTTCTGCGCAGCAAAATTACCTCAAGGCTAAGAGCTCTCTCGGTCCTTAACTCATGACCCCTTTGTGATATTTTCTCTTTCCTTTCCAGCTGCAGAGGGGAGAGGTAGAGAGGCTCTGGAGGGTGTCTGTCATCCTGCCAGGGCCAACCCACTACAGCTTGATCTGTGAAGTGCAGGAATGACAGGATCCATGACATTGTCTGCCTGGCAGGGGTCAGTTTGTGCTACAAAAATGTCTGAGAATCTTATATGAAACACCAGAAGAAATCCCACTGCTATAATAATTTTTAAGTGTTGGATCTGCAAGAGACCCCCTGCAAACCAGCACCTCTGCTGTCCTTACAGTGCCTCTCTCCCACACATTGCTGTGCCTTAAACAGCAGAGAAGGATGTTGCTCTCATCTGTTTGGAAACTTTATTCTTCTTCCTGGCAGTGGGGTAAGTCCCCAGGTATTTCACATGGGTCCTCCCCACTCTCTGCACCCCTAAAAGGTTTTATCTGCACAGTGATTATTCTGTTCTCTGACCTGTGTTTTGGTGAGCAAGCAGCAATTGTGTGCATGTGGAAGAACTGAGCTTTAGGTGCCAAAACAGACTTTGGACAAGCTGAGATGAAAGCACTCTGAGCCCAAGCTGGAGGTGAGGCGTTGCAGGGTGTTGAGGTGAGAACTCAGTAATGCATCCTGAAAGTTCTTGAAAAAAGGTGTCAGAGATACCATTGACTTAAGATCTGTGGGAAGCTGTTTTTAGCTCTTGCTCATGATCTTGGCATAAGCTACAGATGGCTGAGTTTTTTGTCCTCTGCTTTGTATCTAGTATGCAATGAGTAGTTTCCTCAGTCTGTAGTGAGACAGTGCTGTCATTGCAATGATTCATCACCTACTATTGTTCTCTGCATGATTTGTCAACCCAAACCCAACCTTAAGAAAATTCCCAGTATGTTTACAGGGTGGGAAAAACTCAGTAAAGAAACGAGCTCTGTAGATAATTAGAGATTGTGGTCGTGGCTAATACATTACGGAAATGGCCAGTTCTATAAATAAGTGGGTAAAATTCAGAAGTACTGAGAAGTATATTAACAAATAGTAACAGTCTAACCATTCAATTGGCCCCAGTGTAGCCCCTGAATCTCTGTGAGCAAATGTTTATGAGCAGAGCTAGCCCATTTGGCTCTACAGTCTATGCATTTTGTACTTGCTTCCATTTGCAGTAAATATATACATTAATATATATATATATATATATATAAATCTATATGACAGCATTATACACACAAATCCATGCCCTGGGTCTACAGGCTGTTTGGTGATGCACAGTGCAGCTTGGTGCAGAGGCCAAACTTCAGACTAGTTCTTGAAAAGGAGGCCCAACACAAAGCTGTGCTCAAGTCCCACAGTTGTGGATTTTGAAAAGCAAATCCTGACTCCCTCCTGGTACCTACTTACTTTTTCAGTACCCTCATTGAAAAACTGGAAATGTTTGGAAAAATCCAGACTGGGCATGCTTCCCTCATTAAGGCTTTTCTTTTTTTTATTGGACCTTTTAAGAGTAACTAAATAGATCATAATATACTTTCAATAGCCCTCTGAAAGAAATCTTTCTTTTGCCCTTCTTGCAATGTAGGTGGCATCTCTCATCTTTTTCAACATACTCAAGAAAAAAAATATTCACAAAGTTTCATAAATCTGAAGCAATGTGAATTTTCATTTTGCTGCTTCCTTCCTGCTCCCATCCTATCTGAAAATCAAGAGAGAGATGAAAAAACCCACTCTTTCCGATTTCAGAAATTTATTTTGTAGATACCAGAAAAGGGACCCTACCAGGTCGTGATTTTCTTCATGTGATTCACACAAGTCAGTTTCCCTGGCTGAGTGTTCTTGAGGATGATCTCTCTGAAGCAGAAAAATCTCAATTATTGCTTTCAGCAGAGGTTAAACAAGTTGCCATCTTGAGCAGCTTGGAGGTAGTAAACTGTTCTGAACTGAGCTCAGCTCCAGGCACGCATCCCACGCGAGGTTCTGGCCCTGGATGCATGCAAACTGTGAGCTGTATTCTTTATGCTCCAGGGACTATTAAGTTAAGAAACATTTCTCTTTGTACAAAAACTTTGCGAGTGATATATGCCAAAATGACACATGGATTGTCTCATTTTTGGGGCTCTGATATGTTCTGTTTGCCAGGGAAAGCATCGCTTACAGGCACAGTGACAGCCTGTGCACCTTGGGAACCAGTGTGTGTAATCCCAGTGCCACCACAGAATGAAAGTCCCAGAAAGGCAGCCCCAAATCTGTGCAAGTTAAATAAACTTTTGGGAAGTTCAGAGGACTCTTAGTTAAGCCATAACTAACAGCAACACATTGAGAAAAAAAATTATCAGGTAATTATTAGAGAACAATAACATTGTTAGGCTGATTGGGCTATGCACCAAAGAGCTGTCAATCATGGTTGTTATGAAAAGCAGAGCATTTAGAGGCTGTCAATCATACCTGTTTGTAAAAGCCAAAGGACTTCAGAAATTGTTACGCCTGAATTTACCAACTGCAGAAATAACAAAAGTACCAGAGTCTCATGCAGACTGAAATTACCGTTTATGTAGAAGCTCTTGCGTAAGTTTATGCCTTTATTCATCTGAAAATATCTTATAGCACCGGGAATTTGGAAAGGTTTATTTTTTCAGCTAGCTCCTTTATAGCACTGATTGTTGCTTTTTTTTTTAAGGCTACTTAAGTGTGTCAAATCTCATAGCAAAAAGTAACTTGTTACACTCCTTTGCTGTGATGAAAAAATGTCCCAGTTAGTATCCAAATAGCAGAGAGCTGGTAATGGAGCCTTTCAGCTTCTTGAGGTTCACACATTACTGCATATCCAAAACACTGTAGCAAATAGCAGCTGGAGAATTTTAAAGTATTCAGAAAATCCTTAACATGGAGGTACTCACCCATAAATGTTGTGGGAAATAACAAAGACCTGTGGAACTTTTACTTTTGAAAAAAGTGTTGAATGTATATACCCACCTGATTTTAACCAAAAGCAGAAGTTGGTTGTTTATATGTGTGTGTGTGTGTATGTGTGTGTGTGTGTATGTATTGTGTTTCCCATCCCTTTCCCTTTCCCCTTCCCCTTCCCCTCCCTTCCCCGTTTAAATTCAGATTGTGGAGCTTTTGTGAGGACAGATCTTCCTGAAGGTACATTTCTGCATTTGAAAGGCTGTACTGTGCATCACCCCACTGTGCCCTGGATTTGGAAATCATCTTATTTTATAACTGAGGCCAGGTGCAAGCATGTGTCTGCATGTTCAGTGTTTACAACACTGCTTGAAAACCTGTTTCTTACTGAATAAATCATGGGTTCCTATTACTATGAAAGGTTTCCATCAAGGAATCAGTGTAGTTTGGGTTTATCTTAGAACCCCTAGGGCTTTCAGCAGGTTCCTTGCTGCTCTGGGCTCTGCGGGAGCCCCAGCATGAATAACTATGGCATTAAACACTACCTAGGCGTGAAATTTTTATTTATTTTTTCTCATATTGGGAGTTTCATGTTACCAGACCCAGCATCAGGTGCTGTGTACTGATGCCTTCTGCCCTTGCCAGAAGTTATTACTGCAATTATTACCTTGGTGTCCTTGTATTGGGCACTTTATTAATCCTGGAGAGAGTGCAGGGAGAGAATGGGGAGAAGTCCCTGCTCATGGCTTGACTGTCTTAAACAGATGTAGAAAGGAAAGGAAAAGAGGATAATCTGCCCAAAGCCATGCAGTGAGCTGATGGCAGACCCAGAGGCAGCAAATACCTCTCTGCAACATGCAGAGGAGTTTCTTAGGTGGACATGGCCCACACCCCCCCCACAGTGGAATGTTCTCAGGGCATCATCCTGCCAAAGCAGGGGCTGCACTCACACAATGGGTACTTAATTCAGTGAGTTATTAATGCAAATGTTAATAATTGAACTCAAGTGGTTAATGAGTTTCTAGAGAAAAGATCAAATTATACTCTTCAGATGCGGAGTTAGAATTTTGCCTAATTAGAAGAAATATGTTTTTCCCGTGAGGGGCAGTTGCTGAAGTGACAGTTTGGAGTCTGTTGTGACAGCATTTACAGAAATGGGTGCCAGCCAAAGAACAGAGCTTTTTTAGTATCTCTGGTAGCATAGTAGTTTCTTTTGGAGGCATAATTATGTTGCATTCTTTGCAGAGTTCATTAGGGAAAGAAAAACAAAGAACTTGTGTTCCATGTGGTTGATGTTCACACGTTTTTATCTTAGTGTGCTAGAAGAAGCTGTTGGATCCTGGGAGTAACATGGTGTCTCTCTCTTTCATTGCTAGCCTAATAATTCAACCAGTGCTAGATGGAGAGAGCTCTTCTAGCCCAGCCCACAGCTGTTTTTCAGGAGTCCATCTTTTTTTTTTTTTTTTCCTTTAGTTAAATCTCAGAATGTGTAAAAATGTTTGAAGGCTTACGTAAACTAGAAATCTCAACTGGAAAGAAATTTGTGGAACTATTCCCAAGCAGTTACAGTAATAATTATTTCCTTCCTTACATCTTAGCATTTGCAAGCAAATGTGGTGAGCAAATCTGTGAGTGAGATGCTGGAGTGGTGCTGGCACCCCTAAAACACAGCCTGTGCCAGGGCCCAGAGGAAAGTTATGTGCAAGAGCTGCTCCTTTTCTGACTCTTGTTTTATGAAATCTTCTGAACCTGGGACATATACTGCAGGGATTTTATGAGGTAATTTCTTAGAAAAGCCCAGCCAAACCTTCCTGCAACTCTCTGTTGGTTTATTCACACTTGCAGAAGCCTTTTCCTCTGCCTAGGGCAAAAAGAAACTCTTCTGGCTGCAGAAGCTGGAGAACTCACCAAAATTAGGTATAGCCCTCCAAACTGTGTAGAGAAACATAATATGGGTTTAGTCACTTGGTAGTGCTGCTCCAACCTTTTCAGGCAATTTTCAGCATCCTCTCTGCAACTGAGGAAACTTTTCCAGCATTCAGGAACACACAGTGGAAATATTCCCTTGTTAACTGTATTTTCTGTCTGTAACTCTAAGCTATGAGCTGTGAAGATAAATTATAGCATCTGTGCCACATTTGTTTTGGAAAGAACCTAGTGTTACCCCAGGATACAGCTGTCACTGGGAAAAGGAAGGGTAGAAGTTACTTTTTTAAAGGAAAATGGTGCTCAGCATTGAATTCTTCCCAAACCCTCTTCCAGGTGGAAAGGTCCTTACACAGGTAACAGGGATTTGAGGCAGAGATTGTGATAAGAAAAATGCCCCAAACCCAGAAGTCTATTGTTATTCTCATTCCTTTTGTTTGTTTGCTTTCCTTTTGCCCTTTAGATATTTTTTAGAAAAATATTACTGAGTTATTTATTAATGACAAGTGTATTTAGATCAAAATCATGCATAGATTATATATATATATATATATATATATATATATGTGCAAATATATTTACATATATGTACAGAAAACCTATTACCTTCCAGCCTGAGCTGGATGGTGATAAATTGGGAAGAAATCTTAGTCTGACATGGCAAAGTGTTCTGGTAGGGCAGGCAGGCTCTGTTCTTGGATCACAAAAAACAGTGCAGAGCTTGGTATTCTGTGAAAAACCTCAGAAGCACCAAAGGGCAAAAACACAAACCAACAAAACAGCTCATGAAATAATGGACATCCTGGCAGTAGGAATGGAGGAATTCAGGAATTCCCTGAGGGTTTGCCGCTCTCACTGTATCAGCTCTGCAAGTGAGGCATGTTGAACCATGGCAGGAGGAAAAGAAGATTGTTAAGTGCACAGCTGTTACTCAAAAATCACGCTAAAGCTAATAAAAATCAGCACACCAGGCACACAGGGGTATGTATGGCTTTGCTTTTGATGGCTCTGTGTGAGGTATACCACAGCCAATGTGCTTCTTTTTGCCTATATTGATAAAGAGATTTTCTAAATAATATTTATCTAAGAAAATATTTATTAAATTCTTTCAAGTCGTTGCGTTGTCTTGTCCAGAATAGGATGATAGCTTTGCTCATTTTGTGTACAATTTGTATCATTGAGGGCTTCCTATTTTCTATTCATTCACAAAGAATATCAGAAAAACAATCATGCAATTAATTCACCTCTGGTAAGGTGTGATTAGGGAGGTCCCTGTTGGGGTAAAATAGGGCAGTTCTGTTATTTGTCAGTGCAGCATTGGTGGTCCTAAAGTACAGGTTGGGACTTGGGGGGGGGGGTTGCCTTTTTTATCATTGTGTTTCTAATTTTTATTTTGGCTTTTTTAATTTCTGTTGTGATGCTGATAGCAGAGATTAATTTATTCTCCAAAATGCTTCTAATCTGAGGTGGTCTCACTAGTAAGGAAACCTGTTCAGCTGACTGCTGACACAACATCTGTGGGAAAAAGGCTGGTGAAAGTCAAGCACATTCCCCTTTTAGGAGCCTTGTACTCCGGCTCTATGGACTTGGGCTCATATAAGGTTTCTGTTATGCTCTGTAAATATTAAAAATAATGAAAAAAAGTGTTCTGGATGTGGAGCTTTTAAAAAATCTCTCATTGAAGTTGTTGAGTGCAAAGTCGCTGGCCTTAAGATAACTTTCAGAAACATGAGTCAAGTGCCCAAGATCAGAAAATTCTGAAGATAACACACCCTGCTTTTATATGTACTTCTGCTTTCTGTTTCTGAAGCCTTTAGGAGGTATGTTTTTCTTGTTTTGTCTGCAGCCCCGAGACCTTCTGTCTCAAAGGACTGGAATTTAAAATCCCAAGACACAAGACAAGACACTAAAAGACTTGCAAGGAAAACCTATGGCAGTTTGCAGTACTGGAAGAGTTTCATTTTTCCCAAAGTAATATGAAAGCAGTGATGGAATAACTCACACTGCTGTTACTTCTCATAGCTGGTCTGTGCTTTTGCAGCTTAAAAGAAAAGCAGTAAAAAGAATTCATTTGGTATTAAATAGCAGCAAGTGGGAGCAAGAAGTATTTTAAGTTGTTTACAAGAATTCCTTATAATCTTTTAAAAATAAATTTATGATTGAAATTCAGCCTTGTCCTGTATTTTAGTCATTCCTGTAGAAAAAGCTTATTCTGTGTTTTTCCTGTTATGTGTTAAGACTCAGATCTGTGAGGGGCAATCTCTGGTTTTCTCCTGGGAGCAAGCAGAATGGAGCATTTGGCTTTGATGTAAGCTCTTGCTTTTCCTTGGTCTTTATTCCTATGTTTTTAAAGAAGTGTATTATTTTAACAAGCAGGCCACCAAAATAGCTGTAGTTCTCAAGAACTAAGCCTTGTTTTTCCAGCTTTTTCTAGCCTGCCCTCCCAGCTGCACTCACAGGTGTTGCTGTGAAGCCTCTCAGCTCTTCTGGAGCTGGGGGAGAAGTGACCCTGTCCCCGAGCTGTCGGGCAGGGCGCTTTGTCCCGTCCTCCACAGCAGATCTCTCTGTGCTGGTGCTGGAGCCCGGGCAGGCTCTGGGTGGGGAGTGCAGCCCCAGGCTCTGAATGAACCGTGGGCTCTCATTCAGAGCTGGCTCTCGTGTTTCAGGGCTTCTGCTCTGCAACACGAGGATGATATTTTTGGCAGAATAAAGCCCTTCTGCATCCAAATGACTACAATAGTGCTTTATCTGGAAAGCACAAAGTATAATCTACTTCAGTTTTCTAAATGAGTTTAATGCTATAGAAGCATTAAAGAGAAAAACTTCTGTTTGGCATTGTTATGCCTTATGAATCCTCAATGAAGTTACAATCTCTAGGTTTTGGTAGTTGGTTTTTTTGGCTTTCGTCCTTGGTTCTGTGCTTGAACAATGTCTGTCCTCCCACACAGCTTTGCTTGGGAAGTGAAAGCAGGATTAAGTTAATGTTTCTTTACTTTCAGACATCTTCTCAGCCCAGGACAGAGCTGTCTGCAGGTTTTGTGGGGCTCAGGTCCCTGCATTTGGTGAATTTTCTGTGCCTTAGGTCAGTGTATGCAAGGGTAATATTTGCACCATCCCTTGGTCTTCAGCAAATGTAAAATCTCACAATTTGGAAATAATGAAAGAGTTTTAAGGTAATGTGTCTTAATTTGTGCTGGCCATCAGCTCAAACAGGATCCTCTTGTGTCCCATGCTTGTTTTTGATTGATACAAACTGCTGCAAGAGGATTTCTTGGTTTGCTTCAGCTGTACAGGGGTGACCTTCTTCAGTGTTTCAGAGATGTTTGGTTTCTAACATCTTCAGTTGTAGCAGCTCTCACAGCCACAGATAAACACTGAGACTGCAGCTAGGTTTGAAATTCTCAGTTTTGCTGAGAAGCTGCAAACTGGTATTTTTACCCTCTTTGTTTAATGACTGCTGTCTGCCTGATCCATCCCTGAGGTTTTTAACAGCTTGGGTGGTGCTCCCCACTTCGGTGAACATAGAATCAGAGAATCACTGGGTTGGAAGAGACATTCATGATTATCTAGTCCAACCCAGCCCTGACACCTCAACTAAGCCATGACAATGAGTGCCACATCCAGTCTGTTTTTAAACACATCCAGGGATGGTGACTCCACCACCTCCCCAGGCAGACGATTCCAAAACTTCATCACCCTTTCTGTAAAAAATTTTCCTAATATCCAACCTGTATTTCCCTTGGTGCAGCTTGAGACTGTGTCCTCTGGTTCTGTCAGCTGCTGCCTGGATAAAGAGACCAGACCCCACCTGACCACAACCACCTTTCAGGGAGTTGTAGAGGGTGATAAGGTAACCTCTGAGTCTCGTCATGTGTGCCCTCATCCAGTCCTCCTTTCTTGTACAGTGATGGGTGTTCCCAGGTTTGGTAGTGCTCTGGGATAATGTACAGGTGTCTGTTTTGCCAGATCTTGATTTCTTTGAAGCTCTTGTGAAATGTTGTTCAGTAGCACATCAGCACCAGCAGTTTATGCTACCCACCACTTGATGATCTTGCCCAAAGGGGTTTCCCATCACAGAACATCATCCTGTTTTGTGCCAGTATCTGTTCTGACCCCCTTGGTTTTCTGACAGCTCAGACTTGCAGAATAAAGTGCTTGAGTAAGATACTACTTTTAAGAACATTGAGAGGTCTGTTATAATTTGGAACAAAGCATTCTGCCTAGGGCAAACTCATGGAAACTTCAGTTCTGTAACTGGAAACCTGGCTTGTGTGACACTCCACGCAGGAGTTTTCCTGTAGTAAGGATCAGATGTTCGTGTAGCTCTGTGCTATGGGCTTCTGCATCCCACCTTCTTCATCCTTAAGGAAGGGGCACATATTAAAGGAGTGCATTTGTTTTTTCTTCTGGGAGTTCCCGAGACAGTTCACTAAAGGCCCTGTAAGCTACAGGCATGAGTTCAAAACCATGCACCTCACACATCAGCCACATGATGGTCCAGTAATTCTTCCTCTAAGTTGCAAAGGAGACAGCAAGGAGTGGTGGTGGCAGGGTGTTGTGTCATGTTCCCTTGAATGAAGGGCACAATTTCAGCCCCACAAACTGATTCCCAACATCAACAAGCTGGGACATGCTTCTGTTGACCCATGTGGATGAAGCTGATTCCAACCTCACCGAGTAGTTACTACTTCTATTTGGGCTGCTTTAGCTTGATAAAACTGGGATGTGAAAAATGTCCTGGCTACTTTTTTGCTCTTTATACCCAAATCTTCTCTGAGAGTCAGATGTGTGTGAGAGAAAACCACTGCCAGTGTAATTTTTAAATTACATGATGATATTTGTTAGGTCACCTGCACAGGTAAGTATTTTCTTGCCTGTTAATGAATGGAAGTAACATAATTATTTCGATTTTAGACTACTGCTGTTTATCAAAGCATGTTTGTAATGGTTACACTGCCTGGTGTAAAGTTGCTTAAAATATTGTTACTTACCTTTAGATATTCCCATGATCATTTGTGTTGTTTGTATTAGCAGTGGTTTTGGAAAATGCAAATGTAAGCTACAATTTACTGTCACAGAAGTCGAGAGGTGTTTGTGTTGTTGCACAAATATACCCAGGCCCTATTTCTGCAACTGTTCCAAGCTGGCTGATACTGGGGACAAGACCTCCCTTTGTCTTTAATGTACAGGAAATGGGCAAAAAAAAAATGGTAGCAATAGAGGAATCAGGGCTTTGGGATTTTGCTTCTTGGCTTTCCTGTTTGCTACTAGGTCAGCATAATTAATTAATCAATCCAGCCTGCAGAGAAGTTGTGTCCTTTTGTCACAAGGTGTGTGTGCATCTGGAATCCCAAACTCCCATTGATGCAGCTCAACACTGACAGAGCTGGCTCCCAGACACAGGCTGGCTGTGGTGGTGGTATCCTCATCCCCACACTGACCACAGAGGTAATTAATGGACTCAGTGTCCAGAGAGATTTCTCTGCTACTGATTCCGTGCCTCCCCAACCTCATTTGATGTCTCTCTGTGCAGTGCTTGCTGTGTGCTGTTGTTGCACTTATGAACTAAATCAATTTCTGTCTCAAACTGTTCCACTGTTTGAACTTTGGCAAGAAAGAGACACACTCTTTGCTCAAAGACTTCAAATGTTGCCTCCAAACACACTTTTGCTGGACTCACTGGACACAACAAAACTCTCATTCACTTATAATCAACAGTACCAGCACCCAGATTATTGTGGTGATACTGATGGTGTTGGAGATCAGAAGCCAGGAATGATGGACTTGCCCTGCTGTTTCTGATGGAGTATTTCCCTCATGTGAAGGCTTGTTGTTACCAGAGGAACAGAAGTGTTTCTCTTTCAAACATACTTTCAGTGGATGTGGATGTGTGTTGTTTTTCTCCTCTTGACAATTGGTGGTTTGTCACTTCCTTAACTCTGATCTGTTCATGGAGATATTACGTTGCTGACAAAGTGGAAGCAATTTAGTAATCACTTGCAAGAAAAAATTGACACCATTAGAGTTCAGCTGTCTTTGTTTCAGCCATTAAAATGCAGACACTACCTGATTAATACATAAATTGCTATTATAGTTTCATTATTTTTCCTCAGTAGGGTTGAATAAAAGTGTATGTGGTGCCCTCCCTTTGATATACCCATGCTGGTGTGACCCCTGGAAGGAGAACCTGGTCCCCTCTGCTTACATGGGCACAGCTCCCTTTGGGTCTGTGACCACACAGCAGCACCCACAGCCTGTCTGGAAAACACTGCTGGTACACTGGAGAGATTTCACCCACATTTTAGGTAAATGCAGGAAGAATACTCATTTTAAAAAGGAAGTGGCTGCTTTGGATCCTTTTTGAATTTCTAAATGCAAGTTTTCCTTCTTGGACTGTCACTGAGATGAGAAGTTGTCTTTTACATTTCTTTGTTAGCCTTCAGCCTTCTCAGTTGTTATGTTGCTGATTTTGTCTACAGCTTCTCTCCTATTTCCATGTTCTTCTCAGTGGTTCTAACCATTTTGTTAAACGCAACCAAGCGCCTGCCTGCTCTTCAGCACCTCAGGACTGCTCCCTCTTCTGCAGGTTCAGCACACCTCAACTGGGACAGAATCCGGATTGTACAAAATCGTTATTCCATTGTGTACGCTCAGAAGGAGAAACAGGTTAATCCAAATTACATCAGCTTTTACAGACCTCCTTTGCCTTTCATGTCGTGCTGGAAAATGAAGTATTTTCCATTATGTTTTGTCTCCTTCGTTTCATTTTCCCTGACTCATATATTGATGTCAGATGACAGTTTGTGTCAGTGCAATTTGCTCCCATGGAAATGACTCCTGCACACATGCGCACGGCGTCCGACTCCTCACTCCTCTGCTTACATAATGTGGGAGCTGTCAGAGCACTACCCCAACATTGCCCATCTGTCTATTCTCTCAAAGTTAATGAGCCTTTTTCTTCCTGCTCCAGGCATTTTACGCACCCTGACTTATTCATAGATGATGTCTATTAAAATTGTCAAATGCTTTGAAAATTAAATTATTTCCCTAAATAAAGAGCCTGCTTCTAATCATATTGAAGAGATGTTTCAACACAATTGGCCTGTTTTCTAGTGCAAATCAAGACTGACTATACTGAGCTCTGTCTGGCCCCCTGGGTGTTGTCATTTAATTGGAAATACTTGTGACTTACTATAGTGTAAGAGCTCAGATGTGTCCCCTAGCTTGGTCTGGGAGCAGCATCACAATGCAGAAGTTATCTGGAATAAGGCATCCAGATTAAAGTGGCCTCTTATGGCATGAAACAGTCAATGTGTGATGGGGGTGGAGGCAGGTATTTGTTTGCTTTTGGAGTGATGGAGCATACAGAAATCCCTTGCTTCCTATATCTATAGCTAAGAGTATATTTGTCTCTTTCATGTCCCACTTGTGCCTACATATGGCTCAGATGCTGAAGTAATTATCTTTGTTTCTGACTGATAAACTCATAGTTTACAGCCAAATTCTTTCAGTTATTCATGGCTTGTGTTATCATAATTCATTATTATTTGATTTGTTCAGTCCTCAGTCATTCTGATTTTCCTGTGTTACATTCCAACCTTTAATGACGTGGGTGCTGAATCTTGGTTTTGAATTATCAATATATTTAATTCCCAAAGTAAATGTTTTGGTTAGGCAACATTTAAAACCAATCAAAAAACCAAAAACCCCCTAATTTACTATCAAGATCAAACCTTGCCAGCCTCAACAGACACCTTACTTCCAGACCAGGGTTTGTTTTTTCAGTCTAATCCATTTTCATCTCCTTTGCAGCCAATACCGTGGCAGCTTCACAATTGCTCTATTCATCTTGTTCTCTAGAGTTTACATAATAACTTCCCTGGTGACACCATATCAAATGGTTTAATGAAGTGTGGGTTAGAGACACTGCCTTTTTTTTTTAGTTTTTATTTTTATTTTCCTAAAGAATGAGGTGTTACAGAGATGAACAAAATCCCAAGACACAAAGTCAAGACTTACAATGTACATCTGGGAAACTCATGCTGCCTTTCACAGAGCTTTCCACGCATTTTTGTGTCTCAAATTTTCCTTTCAAATCTGTTCTGAATTTTTTCCTGGTTAAGGTCAAACTAAGAGGTTTATAATTGTGTGGATCATTTTCTTTCTTTAAATGAAGGCATCACACAGACCAGTTGCTTTAACTCTTTCAGTCTTATCTTCTTTGTCCTTTTCCTGGTTTTTTTAAATACCAGTTTTTAAGAGTTTTATTTTTCACCTACTTTTATCATTAGAGTTTCCCTTAGTACATATTTATCAAAATATCCAGTTATAATATACATGCATCAGAAAAGTCTTGGCTTTTTGAATATATACTGTCAGCCATCCCCTTTTGGGTCTGTATGGGTCAGTTTTCCAAGAGGAAAGAATAAAAGAAAAGGAAATTAAAAGGAAATCCCCCATATGAGTAGCTATATTTTCTATGTAATTATTATATCAACTGTTGCTATGCATAAGATAAAGTCAATTAACTTATGAATTTTTCAATAATACTTTCTCTGACACTGCACAGGTATGTGAAAACATATATTTAATTAAGCTATTACAGTAAAAGCCCTGAGCAATTTGTCAGTTCATTAGGCACACTTTTTATTCTGCTTTGAGCTTTGTTTTCCTTTTCCTTGGCTTATTTGATGCTGCAATTTATTCTTTTTTAAGACATTCAGACAGCAATGACAACAGGAGAGGCGCTCTGTAACCTGTATTAAGAGTGCACCACCACAGCAGGGAGGAGACCTCTACTGAATAATATCTTCTTGAATTAGAGAGTTCTGCAGGCTGGGGTGCTGACAGGGAAAACAGATTTAGGGGAGAAGCTGTTTCAGCCGTATGAGCCCCATGGTGAGCAGCCACGTGCTGGTGATGTACCGGGCTGTGCAAGGGCACCAGGGCTCAGACTGCCCGGGCAGGAAAGGGGAGATTTTCCCCTGGATCTCGTGTGGGATGAGGGGCAGGGTGAGCACCATGTCACTGCATCAGAAATCTGTGTCTTGTCTGCAAGATGAGGGATCCCATGGCGTGATTTCAGAAGGCACAGAGAGCTGGAATGAAGAGAAAGCTCTGAGACAAACATCACGGGATTTCTTGCTTAAGAAGTTTGACTTAAGTAATGAGTGAGTCACCAGCGCTCCCCCAAGCAGGGGTGTGCGTGCTCTGGGTGCGCTCAGGCTCTGACTCACAGCTGCTCAGTGCTCACCTTCTCCTGTCCACGCTGACTACTGCTCTCTTACTGCTGCAAACTGTGCACAGCCATTAAAGTATGCCAGCCTCATTGACACTGGGTGTGATATTTCCCCTAAAACATGAATTGAATATAAATCACTTGATGTTTATTTTTTATTTAGAGGTGTGTACGTATTTAGGTGTGTTTTGCTGTGGTTGCGCTTACAGCTGTGAAGTTGTTCAACCACACGTGAGATAGAGCATTGTACATCAAAAACTGCTGAAAATTGTGGAGTCTTCTGGCTTTTAAACAGGTCTGGCCTTAAAACTTGCAGAAGTTAGTTAAAGAAAGCTAAGCAAGTGTTTTTGTTGCTTTGGTTAATTATGTTTAATTTTGGGTGAGTGCTCACTTGCAGACTTTATTGATATAAACAAAGAACTGCCATGCAAAACATTTGAGAGAAGAAGAAAAATTGGTTTCCTAGAGAGAAAGTTTAAAAAGAGTAATAAAAAATTTAACAGTTTACTACAAGAACCCTGAAAAGCTGAGTGTAAAAAAGCTACCACACAAGATTTTTCCACCAGTATCACTCTTGCTGTTTACCCCATAGTGCAGATGAATTTAAAAGGGACAAAGGGAATATCACGGTACACCAGAGGCAGAAGCCAGGTCCTTACAACCAAAAGAGCTGCTTTGGGAATCCTGTGGACTCTCAAATCTCCATGTGCCAGGGAGCAAATACCCACAATATTGTGGCATTAAGGGCATAAAAGTTTGGCAGAAGATAAATGTCCCTATATAAATAAATAAATAAAGATAAATTCAGGTTCTAGCCAATTCAGACTATGGGGCCTGTCAAGTTCAGTAGAACTTTCAGGAGCACAGCTGTACAAATAGTGCAGCTATGAGTCCAGGAATATGGGTTTGATTGCATTTAATAGGACTTTGCATGATCCAGGTTCATTAATAATGTGATTTATTGAAGCAATAGGAAATCAGAGTCAGGATTGCCATGACAAATGCACTAACTGCAGAGACTTAATATGTGCTTTGCATTTCAGCCACTGGGGACATGTGTATTTAAAAAAAAAAAAGGAACAAAAAAACAGAGAGGCAGGTTGGAATTATATCTACTCATAGAAAATATGAACAACAGGGGTATAATCATTCCAAGAAGTTGGGACAGTGTGTGATGAGATTCAGATTTATTCTGTTGTAGTATTTCTGCATGTCTGAGCCAAGAGAGCAAGTTTATCATTGCAGGGAGTGGCACAGTATCTACATCTTCTTGTGAGGTTCCCAGGTGCTCTTCCACAAAGGGGAAATAAAAAGGATGCTGGTCTTACTGCCAGAAGGTAGATTAAGATCTTTCTGTGTATTTGTATTGCCTTGAAATGTCTGGAAAAGAAATTAATGCCTTTCTGACTCAGTATGAGGGAAGATACAGAGAGGGAAATTGATGCTATTTGCTTTTGGACAGAATGGTAGTGATTCATTATTATGACCCTACAAAATATCACGGCTTGAGCTCGTACCTGAGAAAATCCATTTTCCCCTTGCTGTGAAAAAATGAAATACTCTTTTTTTAGTTTGCAAGTAATTAAATAGGTATTTTCTGTGTCAGAATTAAAAAATACTGGTGAAAAGCTGTGTTTGGGGAGGTTTCCCTAAGGTTTTATTAAGTGTTTTTTACACTGATTTATCTCCAATACCTGTTGGGAAAAATTCCAGAATTTCTTGCAAAACAGAAGACGAAATATCAAATTCTTCCTTGGAAAGAAAATCTCTAAACAAAGTGCTAATAATATATTCCCAAGTTCAAGAATAGCTCGGGAAAACAGTGAAAATTAGGCATAACTGCTTCTCTGGATTGCAACTTCAGTTAACTTTGCAGTGGGTATCTACAGAATAATCATTGGGTTTTCACTCCTTTCCCCACTGCAGTGACTGTGGAAACACTGCCTCTGTGTTGGCAGTGGAGGCTTTCAAAAGACAAGGAGATTTCCTGATGCTGCCAAGTGACTGAAACAAGCTGGGGCTTTCCAAAATTGCCACATTTCAGAGTGTGCTTGAACTGTAGGATCCTCAGACACGTGTGACCTCAGCAGGTGTCCCAAGGTGAGGGGCTGGCACTGGTGTGTGCCGCTCTCGGGTGTGATGGGCATGAGCTGGTGCAGCTGTAGGGCCCTGGATCCCACAGCAGGCACACTCCTCACAGCTCTGTGTTCCCTATAGAGCCCTGGATCCCACAGCAGGCACACTCCTCACAGCTCTGTGTTCCCTATAGAGCCCTGGATCCCACAGCAGGCACACTCCTCACAGCTCTGTGTTCCCTATAGAGCCCTGGATCCCACAGCAGGCACACTCCTCACAGCTCTGTGTTCCCTATAGAGCCCTGGATCCCACAGCAGGCACACTCCTCACAGCTCTGTGTTCCCTATAGAGCCCTGGATCCCACAGCAGGAACATTGGTGTCCTCACAGCTGTGTGTTCCCACGTGGCCACACACTTTTATTTCTGTCCTTGGGAAAACCAAAGGGGAGAGGATGTGCTGGTCTAATCCTGAGGTTGAGCAACAGGGACAAGCACAGGCTTGTATCCCTCAAAAGCATCCCCATGCTGGGCAGCTTTGCTCAGAAGTGCAATTCTGATCCAATTATAGAATAATTTAAACTGAAAGGGACTTTTTGAAGGTCTCTAGTCCAACCTCAAGGTGCTCAAGGAAGAACTAACTTCCAGGTTAGGTGGGGTGTTTGGGGGTAGATCTCAGCTGTGTTTTGAGCTTCTGCAAGGATGGAGATCCCACAGTCTCTGTGTCCCACTTGTCTGACTGCATGCACTGAGATTCATCTATTTTTTTTCTTACTTCATATGTTATTTCCTTAGATCTATCACTGCCACAATTGTTTCTTGTTTTGCTGCCCAGCTTTTGGAGGAGTCTCCCTGTTTCTTCTCTAAGTACCAGCAGGTAGATGTAGGCAGCAAATACATCACTGTTCCAAGCTTTTTGTCTGGCTTGAACCAAACCCAGTGTTTAACGTGCTTCCTCCCACATTGGTCATCTCCATTGGACTTGCAGCATTCTCACTCGCTGCTTAAAAATAGAACTGTACAGAAATAAGGATGTTTCCTAGTGCTGCTACAAAAAGGAGAAAGATGAGTTCCAACTGCCCAAAATACAGAATTCTCTTAATATAAAAATATGACTTTATTGAATCACTAAAATGAAAGTGGCCTTTGCAAGTTTGCCATGAAAATCTGTATTTTAAAGCAACCTTCTGTTCCAAAAAAAGTGAAAATTAAATTGGCAATGGATTAAAAAAAATAATAAAGATGCAAATAGCAAGAAATGCAGCGTTAGAGTGAAGAATGAAGCCTTAAATCTGCCTTCTTGAGCATAAATTGTGTATTCTATTATATAATTTTAAATTATTTGCCATTTTGTAAAGGCCTTCATGGAGCTATAAAAATTTATGTCATCTGACTATCTGGCTCAGATAGTTGTGAACTATCTGCAACTGTTTTCCTGTCAAAAATTGCAGTATTGCAGTTCAATTTAGTTGACTTCAGATTTATTTTTTCCCTGATGTAGGTCTACCATCAAAATCAAGGCTGAAGGAAAAACTTTTTATCTAAAAATGTTCTTTAGCAGCTTGTTGGCTTTCATCTGGTTACTGGGGAGATGTGAATGTGACTCAGGGAACTGGACACTCCCAATAGTTTGGGAGGAGAAAAACCTCTCTTGCATGTGGCCTTTGTGCTCATGATGCCATTGGATGTTTCTTGTTTTTCTTGTGGGGAGGGAATTGCTGAAAGTCATCACTTTTGATCATTAAGTACTTCTGGGGATTTTTATAGCACGACTCACCATGAATTAATGTATTATCCTCAGTTTGCCTGTAACTCAGGTTCTTTTTTTGGGCTAAACTGACAATCCTTGATTTCTTACCCAATTTCTAATGTGCATTGTTAACAAGCAGGTTGTGAGTCGCAGAGGTTCACTCAAAGATTCAGGAGAGCTCAGGAGCTCTGCAGTCTGCCCAGGAGGGGCAGGATCCTGGCTGGGGGCCAGGGAGCATCTCAAGTTCTCAGCAGGCAGCTCTCTCCAGGAAAAAGTGCTCTGAGCTTTGAAGGGTAAAACAACTAAAGATGAATGCATTTAATTCAAAGGAAAAAAATAATTCTGTTTATTCCCAGAAAGGTTTGTTGTTTATTTTTCTTTTTAGCAAATGTAATGGTGGTAAATACTCCCAAACACATGTGAGCCCCCCCTGTGCTGGTCTATTAACCATTGTAGCTTCTGTTTCCCTCCAACTTAGCCTTCTGGAATATCCAAAAACTCCAGCATGCCAACCTCTGCTTTAAATAATTCATGTATTTCTTGATAGACAAAAATGTTTTTCTACCTTCAGTTTATTTTAAACTGGACTTAAAGACTGAAGGGAAAGAATGTGCCAAAAGAAATAATTCTTTTACTTTTTTAAAAAGTAGGAGTGGCATAGAAAAGAACTTGGTTTTGTTCAATGTTTAAATTATCATTTTAAGGACTGTCAGTAGTAGATTGAACTGGAATTGATGATTGACCACAAAATTCAGTATATGTACTTTGATGTTAGCTACTGGAAAAAAAAAATATGTGATGGGCCCATGTTTCAATTTAAAATTATGGAGATGGTTCTTAAATAAATGCAGAATCCATGAATAAATTGTGATTATTTTTCTGGAACAGTGGTGTGCTTAGAAGACTGTAGCTGGAGGAATTAGTCATAAAGTTTTACCTTGAGGAGACTTGAGGGATGCAGTAAAAATGAAAACAGATGACTTCAAGCCAGGATCTGTGTAAAATAATAAGAGTATTAACAAAGGAATAGAACAGTTAATTCTGAAGGTGGAGCCCAGTCTTGAGCATTCCTTTAGTCAAATTCCCACATGATTTTTCAAACTGAATATGCGAAATGCAAGAGAGAATGACTCTACTCACCATTTCAGGATACAGACCTGAGCAGTTATAAAAATAGACACTTTTAATTCAGAAGCCTTATCTTGGAGTTGTTTTTTTGTGGTGTGGTTTTGTTTGGGGGTTGTGTTTTTGTTTTTATGACCTAGAGTTAAGTCGTGTCCTGTCCGTGATCCTTTGGCTGCCCAGCATCTCCTTCACTGTGGAAAGGTGATTTGGGAAAATTGTCATTTGGAAACATTATTTTGATTTAAAAGCTGTGTTTTGGAAAAAATATTCTGAAGTATTTAGAAACTTTCTAGAGATCTTTTTTTTTTATTATTGACACCATTTAAGTTGGAAAAAAATAAACGGTCCAGTGACCACTTGTTCATTCATCTGCATGTGCAGCTGCAAAATTATTTTCTGTGCCCATCGTGCAAAACTTCTTCCTAAATAAGAGGTTTACAGACCCTCTGGGAGTAATTAACTACAATGCAGAGGCAAATCTGGGTTCATTGTAGGAACTGCTCATTTAAGAAATATTTTTGTGCACAAAGCCCATTATCAAGGTTCCAAAACCTTCATTAATGTTAAACATTTTATTATAGGACTCTGAGCACTTCCTATTTAAATGAAATCTAATGTAATCTCATTAGTTACATCTAGCTTTTGATACCTGGACCACAGCAAATTGCTGTGTCAGATGTGTGCCACAATGCATTCAACAGCTAAAATCTGGCTTTTATTTTGATGTTTATTTAACAATGATAGCTCTTTTCCTGTGGGCTGCACAAAAAGTTGAGGATGTGTTCAAAAGAAGTTACCTGCTATTGATTTTATTCTACATACTGTTCCACTTCCATACCACTGCTCCACCAGGTGCTTTCCTCCTGTGCTTTCAGCCCTGTGCTGCACGTGGTTGTCAGGAGCTTAACTCCAGCTCAGTGGAAGTGCAAAGCAAAGCTGCTGGTTTTCACCAGTTGTACAGGATTGGCAGTTAAAATTATTGAGTTCCCAAGGACATGATTTAACCAGGACTGGGGATACATGCCCTCAGCTTCAGTGGGTGCAAGCATGTGCCTGAAGTCAAGAGTACATTTAATTTACCAAATTAGCTCAAAGCATGAGGCTGAAGGACTTCAGAAGCAGCAGCATGATGTTCTCTGGCCTGTGTTACATGGGCACTCAGGTTATAATCACACTTGCCCTCACTGTCAGCTACTTTGTGAAGTAGCACAAATCATGTGAGATGCTGTGAGGAAATCTGTCCCCCCAGTGTGTGTGGGACGAGGGTGTTGGGACAGTGGTCCTGAGCAGACTGCTGGGATTGGGCTCACTGGCCTGGCTGTGTGCTCATGGCCAGCAGGAAGCAGTGGAACAAAAACAGATGAAAAGCAGAAATAAGTGCTCAGTTTTTATGAAAGCTTGCCCTTTTTTTTCCTCTTAACTCTTTGTTGTCTGTCTTGTCCAGGAGGATCATACAACATTTACAACTCATACAACATCATACAACTAATAGATACTGTTTCTTAGCCACCATTCATTTCCCATGAGAAACCAAACTACAACATTTGTTATTGTAGGAAAGTTAATCATTTAGATCTGAGGGTTTTTACATCACCTTCATTTTAACTCAGAATATGTAAAATATATCCAAACCCTTCCATTTAAGGTGATGGATTACCCTGTGCTTGGCTGCGCTGTCTGGATTGGTTGGAATTTTTTGCAATTACTATTTTACACAGCATCAGAGTATCTGTGAAGTGGATATCAATTGAAACATATTTTGTTCTTCAGACTTGCTTTTGCAGGTTTCACAAAACATTTAATTAGTGATAATCAGCTTTTAACCAGCCAGAGCACACCGATGCCTCTCTCCCCCATGATTGTAGGCATAGTCTGTACTCCTCAGATAAATTACTTGCAGTCTGGATAATGTCCTAGCCAGCAGGAAGGGGAAGAATAAAGATGTCAGTTGCATGGGGAGTAAAGAAGGTGTTGTGTATACTGTGGTTTCAGTGAAGAATATTCTTCTCCTTTACTTTTCAGAATGGTGAACTTGGAAACCAGCTGGAGATTGCAAAGTCTCCTTTCCCTTGAGGTTGGTGGTCAATGGTCGTCATCTACCACACCTAAGGACACTAGAAGAGCTCCACGCTAACTTCTGTAAGGTCTGCTTCACTATGGAAGATCAAATGATTTTCTGGCTCAGGTTTCGTGATGTTCGGCATCTGCCTTGGACCTGGAATTTGGAAAAGGGATCGTCTCTGAGGCACGGTTAAAAGACAGAGAAACCAGCCCCAGACAATGAGCACTTTAAGTAGCACTGGAATATTACTCAGCTTAACAACAGTGTCTGTTACACTGGATTTTAGTTTGCACAGTGGTCTGATGGCTTGGTCCTTAAGCAGCAATTTGACTCTGAACCAGAGTTTGCCTACATCTGATCCTCTCAACACCTCTGAGAAGGGCGAAGTCTCTCGGATGTCCGTGAGGGAGAAGAATTGGCCAGCCCTCCTGATCTTGGTTGTCATCCTGCTGACCATTGGGGGGAACATACTGGTAATTATGGCTGTGTCCTTGGAGAAGAAGTTGCAGAATGCCACAAACTTCTTCCTGATGTCGCTGGCAGTAGCAGACATGCTGGTGGGTATCCTGGTCATGCCCGTGTCGCTCATTGCAATCCTGTACGGTAAGTGCCTTCCCTCCTAGTTTGAATATTTGCTTTTGCAGGGAGTCCCCCGACGCTGCAGCAGCCTGTTGTGCCCGATTTTCCCTGTGCTGGTAGCTTGGGGAGTGTCCGCGTGTCCTTGGTCATGTGTCTGTGCTGAGGTTTGTTCTCTGCTGGGAGCAGAGCTTGTGTCCCTGCTGCCAGGAATGACCTGTGGATAACGTCAGGCTGGGGGGTTCTGATTGCTGAGACCACCAAGAGGATCTGAGACAGCAAGTCAGCTTTTTACCTTTTGTTTGGATTGCCCCAAAACTGATCTAGGACACAAAAGCTCACAGAAAAGCTGAGGAGAGAGTTCATTGCTCATGACCTACCCAGCTCTAAGCCAGGTCAGGATCTGTCCTGGAGCTCCCACTGCTGCCATCAGTGGGATTTGAGCACAAATGGGGATCAGAAAGCAGGTTTGCACTAGTAGATTTGGCATTCAGATAAAAACCTTCACTCCTGGCGTTTGTACCTCAGCTTGCCTTGTGCCTTCCAGGGGGTTATGCCTTTCAGTGCCTCAGTTTCCCTACCTCTAACCTGAGAATATGCTCTGTTTTAAAGCACCCAGAGGCCTGCCTGTACAGGTGTAAACATTTATTTCTCCCCATATTAGGGTCAGTGTGTTTGCGATGGAGTGGGGTATCTTTCCTGTATTCAAGTGTGGAATCACTGTTAGCACTTCAAAGAAGTAAAATATCAAATACATCTAACTTTCATCTAGCTGAGACTCCAAATCCCTTTGTTCAGTATGGTACTAGGAGTCTCCATCCCTGGACATTTCAAAGGGGTATTTTGTTCTTTGTATCTCTGATCATCATGTTTGTATACTCATGTATCAATTTTATAATCTGTGTATTTCAAAGACAAAACTTGTTAATTTTTGAAGTCTCTTTTCAGATTTTCCTAGAATGGTATTTTAATATCAATATTTCTTGGAAACAAATGCTGTTTACTTACAAATTTGATTAGAAATTGGTTTACTGTCCTATAAAGTAAAACATAGGGATATTTATCTGACTTCTTCACCTGCCTAAATGAGTAAGTAAGTCTGACAGAGATTAATTTCTAAAGCACATTGATCAAGCATACATCATTCCAAAGCTTATATAACTTGTCCACAGTGAGTTAAATCAATATGTGATTTAGGTACAGGCCTAGCTATGGAGATCTTATGCACAAAAATCTTTTATTTTGAGCTGTCAGAATAGTTTCATCTCTAAATCTTGTGTGTATTACAACATGTGTATTTTATTTTTAGCATTTTACTCCAGCTCCCTGGAGCTTGAAAGGGAGCATATAAATACTGAATTATGTGACAGACCTCCACTTGCATAAATTCTGTGTTAGCCAGTGACTCTAAAAAGGTGAATTTATGGAAGTGGTCTTCCTACATTCATACTTTCAAGGTCTTTGGAAACTAATAGAAATGGATTTTCTGTTCTGCCTAGAAAATGATTACTTAAGGTAGTTTAAAGGTGTAAAGCATGCCACCCTTTTCACAGCAAGGAAATATCACTGATTTGAAGAGGCATTGTAATTATTCCCCTTTTTTGCCAGAAAACCAGTACTGGCTGTTGATAGCCCAAACATTTCCCCACAGAAAAACAGTACTACATAGATTTTTTGGCAAAAACTGTAATTTCAGGACAGGCATGGAAGATTTGTGGAAAAACTTTGAGAAATTAAGCTGCTGGGGCAGTGCTGGGTGCTGGACCAAAGCAGGCATGTTGCCTTCAGGCTTTGGGAGGGAGGGAGGAGGAAAAGTTCCATTTGGGGAAAAATGAGCCCCAGAGGAACTTGTGGCTTGATCTGAGTAGGACCCCAGTGAAATATATTTTTTAATATTATTTAAGCTAGAAGTTGTGGAAGTAAGGAGGAGGAAAATGTTCTTACATCAGCAGAATGCTTGTGAGATAACGAGGGTGCATGGCCATGGACTGAGCAGGGAGAGTGTTACTGCTTGGAAACATCACTGTGAATGTTCAGTCATTTTTAGTCTGTATATTTTACCTTGTTCATGCCATACAGTCTACATAATCTTACACTGGGCTGTTTCAAAGGCTGCCATGTGCTGTGCTGAGAAGTGTATGCAGCACATCTCTTCCAGATTTGTAGAAGTCACTTTTAATTTGTGTAATCAGAAAGGAACCTTAAAAAATACATATAACAAATAGAAGAATAAAGAAATTACTTTCAAGTTTCCACATCAGCTCTCTCAGCCCCAAAGATAAATTCTGGTTGACAGAGTAACTCATTTCAGAGCAGGATCATTTCCTTACTTTCGGGCTAATAAGGTAAATGAAGTAGATTTCACTTTGAGCATAACCAGAAAATTGAATACACACCCTCCACAAATAGTTCTGGTTTTCGGTGGTTTTCTTAATTAAAAGAAGGAGAAATCAAGTTGTAAGTTAATTCAAGAGTCTTATTATAAGGGAAGGGACAGCAAGATGAAGCATGATGGATTTTCCAGCAATTAATCAGGACTTGGATATATTTATCAATTAGTCTGTAAGTGTCTTACAGTAATCGATGAGCTGCATTTGACAACTGAGAACATTTTCCCTGGCATGCAGTTCCTAAAGAACTAAGCAAATTAGTATGCTAATTAATAAGCATGTATTGGGGAGAATAAATGAGAAATGTACACAGCATTTCATCTCAATGGAGACATGCCTGATTAATTAAGAATACTGGTATTTTTATAAAAGTACTGATAGGGCACCAGGTATCTTACACATGATGGAGCTTCAGACAGCGGGTGGGGTTGTCTCCTCACCTCTGAGCACTTTAGGGACAAGCAGCAGTGGGTTTGCATCATGTCATGTGTTATGAGCAAGAAAGAGAGGGCTGGTGAAGGAATGCAAGCTGGAAGGAATCGCCAGCTGATCTGAGTGGATATTGCAGAGGATATTAAGCTTTTTTGGTTCTTGCAGGAGGTTCACAGCTGCCAATAAGTTGCCAGAGTGTGGCCCAGAAGCAGCCAGCAGACCCCTCTGTGACTCCCAGCGCAGACTCCCTCTTCCCTTTGTGATGCTGGGGGCTGACACAGCTTCCAGGGGCTGGTGTTGGACACAGCATTCATCAGCCCCAGCTGCCAGAGTAGATTTACACCCACATTATTGTTATTATTGATAATTACCATCATTATGGTGTGGTGACAGAGATGTGCTGAGCGCTTGGGCAGACTTTGGTGCTGGTTTCCCTGCAGAGGGGGGAAGCAGTGCAGTTCAGCACGTCGCTGTGACGTTCAGGTACCTAGAAATGATCAGGCATTTTAAAGACTGTATCAAGTCATGGGTTTAAATGTCTCTTGACTACACCAAGTTCCAGCTGACAGCTGCATTACTTTCAGAAATTATTATTTATTCCTGTTAGTTTTAAATGTGCAATGTTTCTGTTTGTGCTAAGTAACCACTACAATCTATTCTTCTGCTAGGGTGTGAATGAATGGAAACTTCTACACTGCTTCCACTGTGTCATAAATTCAGAGATGGGATTATTTTTTTTCTCTCCAATGACACCTTGTACCTGGGGTGTGTGCAGTGAAATTTATATCCAACAGCAAGTGTTAGTTTATCTTTTGCCATTGGTAGGATCCATGGGCTGCTATACTGCGTGCTCACCCAGCAGCATTTGCTCTTTCCAAGTCCCTAAGCTTTCTTGTAATCTCAGCTAACCCAAATAATTCTGTGAAATCTGAAAACCTATTACATCATTATTCACCCTCTTTCCAGATTATTAGGAAACTTTAGTTGAGATATTGAGTGTCCTGTTACTGAATTTTCTCCACATGAACAACTGCCTCTTTACCTGATGTGACAAATGGGATTAACTTGTGGCATATCTGTGTTGCTGTTGGGAAAGAAAGCTCTGTATGATGTGCCTAGAACAGCTTTTCTGCTACCCAAGGTTTAAATTGTGCTTAGAGTGAGAGGAGGGGGGGAATACTAAATACATACACTCAGTATCTCATTGAATATAGGTCCCTGGTTGTAAAATAGCTTGAGGCAGCTAAATGTTAACTTGCAGAATTTTTCAGAGCCGCTGAAAATGTGCCACCCTATGATGATTCTTTGCTGGATCACGTTTGGAAACAGCATTAGGAACCTACACAGCTTTGGCTTGCAGTGTTGGAAAACTGATGGCTTCTGGTCAAGTGAGAGTCAAAGACTGAAGAGCTGAAATCAGTACAAGAGCTCAGGACTGGAGAGGGTGATGATATCTGTCAAGAGGAGGGACTGATGCTCCACACCCTTTCTCAGCAGTGATTAAATCTATTAAACCTATATTTGCATCACCCTCTTCAAAAACATTTCAATCAGAGCTTTTAATTGTCATATTGAAAGCTGGATTTGCTCCACACACATAAATTTCCTCTTGATTTAATTTCTGATTTTGTCTGAGATTATCCATCCTTTATGTATGTTGTTTTTTTTTTAATCTAGTTTATTTTAATTTTTTTTGTTAGACTTTTAATGGTGGACAACAAAGACTGGAAGCCAGATGAGTGAGGAAAGTGTTATTATCTGAGGAGTACAAAGCACTTTGAAGGAAAGACCACTTTTCTCCATGGTAGTTTAAAGTCATCTTCTCACTAGTCTTATTAAGGCAGAATTGCTTTTAAAAATTGTCAGAGCAATTTAACTTATTGTAGCCTTTTGTTTTTCTTTCTCATTATTTTGATGTGTGTTTTTAGTGACATCTTGTCTGAAAATCTCCTCAAGATTTTTATATGCTTCTGTTATGAAAGATGAGAAGTAAAATTTGATGTTTGCAGCATGGCACCAATATGAGATAGATACAGTCATTGGACTTTATATATGTTTGTTTTTTTTCCTAACTGATGAAATTTCACTTGTTCATCCGTGCAACAGCCCCATCCCCAGGACTTTCTGAACAGGCAGGCTGTGTATGGCTCTAGTGCGATATTCTCCATTGAGATAAGTGCTTCCTATGAAATTAGCAAATTAACATGAATGTTTTCTATTCCTTTCCATGTCTTTCCTTTTATCTCAATTAATTTCGTAGAAAAATCTGCTAGACACTCTTCTAGAGGCATGTTGTGGTTTTATAGTAGTTATGCTAAAAACCCGAAAACCAGGTTGTTAGCCCTGATGGTGAGTTGAGGGTTGACCAGGAATGAAGAGGAAGCAGAAATGGTGTAAAACCATGGATGCAGTTAAGCTGTTTATGTGGGCACAGGTACCCCACGATGCAGACACGGTGCTTAAAGCAGTTTTTATTTTCAGTGAAGTAAAATGTCAGCAGTAACACTTGCACCGATTGTTCCTCTTGTCTGGGAATGTTCATTTAACTGAAGTGGCTTCCTCATACACACTTTTCTAATCCCTGTTGGAGTTTTAGTCCTCACCAGGCTGACTAAGAGAAAGATCCAAAACTGAGCAGCCCATAAAACAGGAGAAGGGTTGTCCCCACCTCCTCCATGACGAGCTGCAGCTGTGCTGTGTAAAACAAGCACTGATGGTGAGGTTCTTCTCTGGGAAGGGCACAGTAAAAATTCTCCTGGTCAGGCTTACATCTTGTCTTGCTTTCTGCTGAATTCCTCCTTTTGGGAATGGATTTTGGTTACAAGACTTGAAAGCAATGGGGCAGTCCATAAATAAATTGTATAAATTCAGGAAAGCAAGTAAGGGAAGTCTCTGTTGTCTGCAAACAGACTGTTGTCAATTTGGAGGTGTATTTTAATAGCGTTAAAGTATTAAATGGATTTGTATTTGTCTTTTGAACAATGTCTCAACCTAAATTTGAGTGGAGCAAGAAGAGCTACAGAGTGTACTTGGATCTTCTGGAAAGCAGTTTTTCCTCATTTCTAACACCTGCAGGTGTTAGATCTGCCTGTCTTCTGGTAGATTAAATTATAACAGTGTTCAGCACTTGACCTGCCATCACTTCTTTGGGCAGATGGCCATGTACTTACTGGTAACTGAGCTTTTCTTCCTCCTTATGCTGTACCTGTGCAGACAGATTTAAAAATCTTGTCACTTTTAATGTAATAAGAACCAGTCCCACAAAAATTCAGATTTTAGTAAAACCTTGGCTTTCATTGAAAATTCCTCCTAAGAAATTCCGTGGGGACCTGGCATAGGTCTTCTGTATGGATGGTATGGATGCTCTTTTCTCTCCCTCAGGACAAGTCTGTCCTTCCCTTAGCCGGCCTCTGTGCTGGTAAATTTGCAGTATTATCATGGCAAGCAGGATGTGACAGCCACAATACATATCTGAGAGAAGCAGGCAGTTCACCCCAAGTGTCACCTGAATTGCATCCTCAGAGCCCTGTGCCCCACCAGAAGGGACAGCAAGGCAGCACCTGGTGGCAGCAATGCCCCAGGTTTGTCTGGCAGCATGGTTTGAGTCTTTCCTGCGCCCCATGTGAGAGCACAGCCACCCCAAACCCTGACCCAGACCAGGCTCTTTGCTGTGTCCAGGGTGTAGGGGCCAAAGTCAGAGCAAGTGTTTGGGGCTACAATTCCTGGGTGCAGCCAGCTGCAATTACCCCCTGGCCTCTGGATATTTTGGAATCCTTCCCTGCACTGCTGTGTGTTTTCTGGGGCAGCGTGAGTGCCCTGGGGTTAAGAGCTGGCCACAGAAAGTGCACATGTCCCTCCTGGCCTCTCAGCAAAGCTTTGGTATGTGCTGTCCTGCCCAGTTATGGACAGGAAGGTCACGTTCCACAAGGAGCTCTGCTCTTCACTTTCCTTCTGGGAATGGGTGCTGTTATTCTTCATTAGATGCTCTGGAAGCTGCTGCTTTCCTCAGTGCAGCCCCTCTCCCCTGTAGCTGCTCTGCTGCAGCTCGTGGGAGTCCAGGCTCTGCTTTGCCACGCACCTCTTGATGTCTTGTGGGAAAAGAAGGGTCTCTCTCTGGCTACTGCTCTGGAGGCAGCCCGAGGAGCATGTCATGGCAAATGAAGCTGTTTAGAGTGCTTTTGTCTAATTGCACTTTCGATTGAGACTGTGGAAGTGTCTCCATGTCTGCAGCACTTCTCCTGGGAAGTTGGAAGAGGGATGGGGTTATTCTCATTGCTGGTGAAGTACTTTGCAGCATATGGAGCCCAAGTCCCCATTCTGCCAGCTTTATGGTGATCTGTTGCAAAAAACTAAAAATTTAGCCAGTAGCACAATAATCACCAGGGTGTATCTGACTATATTTTAAGCCATAAACTAGAATTTCTGTGTTGACAATATGTATTTTTTCTTGCAAAAATCTGGCAACTTTCACATTTATTCTAGTGCTGAATGAAAATTTAATTTCCAACCCTGTAACACTGCTGGGAAGCTCAAATTCTATCCAGCGTGCCCAAACAGCAGAAGCCACTCCAGGGCCATGAAGCTGCGAGATCCAGACTTCAGTTTGCTGGTGTGTGGCATGAGCTGGGCAGCTCTCTGGAGCTTGTGGGGAGCAGCAGCTGCTTTCTGTGGTCAGGTTCTTTCCTCCAAGGAAAGGGCTCAGTGTGTCCATCTGACAGAGATGCCAGCAGCTCTGCCTGGGCCCCCAAGGTGCCCCATCTTATACAGGAACTGTTCCCTGCAACTTGCTGCCCATTGCTCAGGGTCATTTGCACGTGGCAAGCCTTTTCTTATTTCTAGGAGGAAAGCAGAGGACCCCTTGCCTTAGGTCTCTGATCTTGCTTCCTCTGCTGCTGGGCTCTGGATGATACAGCAGAGGGTTTGTGGTGCAAAGATAATTTTCACCAGAATAAATCAATGCCAGCTTCAGAGAGAGTTTCAATGGCACCTTGCTTACTGCTGTGGGTAGGGCCTGGCAGTTTTGTGCCAGGTCTTTGTGACTCATCTGAGCTCAGCTATTATCCAAATTTTGGAGCATTAGTTTATAGGACTCTGAAGACCAAATTCTGCTGTCAGATAAAAAGGCAGAACAGTTGCTATTTAATTTTTTTACCACCTGCCTCTTTCTTGTTATTTCTTCACCCTGTGCCACCTGTATATCATCCAGCTCTGACTTTGGCTGGCTTCTTGGAATAGGCAGAGATATTCTTTACTGCCCTCTCTGTGTTTGTTCCTGTTGACAAGAGGATCTTGTCAATCCGCCAGCATTAGGAGAGAACATGAGGGAACAATAAACATTCCACATTTGTAAACACACTTTTTTGCTCCTCCAAACCCCTTGCTGTTAAGCAACCAGCTCCTTTGCCTGCTGTGGGTTAATGGGGCTGTTAGCCTGTGATCTGCCAGGAATGAGGCTGCTGCCCATGGAGCTCAGGCTGCTCAGTCCAGCACAGATGAGCAAAGCACAAATTCTTCCAGCAGCCTCTGTTTCTGGTAGCTTCCATTGTGAGGGCTGGTCATGGAGAAAGCTGAATGGATGCTCTCTGTTGGCTGCAACAAAATGTACAGATTGCACACCCTTTGAGTCAGATTGTGTTAGATTTAGATAAATAACACCCCTCCAGAGAGGTGCAGAGGATCCCAAAGCTCCCGGTGTGCCCTCCAGAGCAGGGAATGGGGGGTCTGTGCCAGCATCCGAACCTGGCACTGGGCAGGTCAGGTGTGTGAGAGCCACAGCCTTGGCATGTGGCAGCATTGCCAGGCTGGGAGCTAATCCTGGCATTTTCCACAGAAATGTGCTTGTAGTCCAGATTTTCACAGCTTGCCAAGGGATACTGCAGAGACTCATTGCCCCAGGGGTCTGACAGGTTTTTACACAGAGGTTCTTGCAGAGAGGCCTGAACAAAACCAGTTATTCTAACGTGCATGGAAGCATGAGACCTTATTTCAGAGTTAAAGTGACACGTCCCGTACTTTCTTTTTTTTTCCCCTCCCAAATATGGAAAAATGAAAACTGGGAATGCTACAGAACACCTTAGAATTTATTTTCTAGATGGATTGCTCCTCCGTTTTGGTCAGTGGCAGCAGGCTACAGGTAAATAACTGTAAGCATAGGGGAACTGGGGAATGGCTTCCTACAAAATCCATGAGAGGAGATTCTGACTATGCTAAAGTCAGTGGGAACATTGACAGGACATGCAGAGAGGCTAGGACTTACGCCAGAGCAATTTTCTGTCTCCTCCAACCTCTACTCTCTTCCTGCCTGGTCATGACTGCAGCTCTTGGCATGACTGCAGCAGCATCCTTCATCTAGAAGGATCTGAGATGTTTTGCTGCTCTCCTCTAACTGAGGAAATCTCTTCTGCCACTGCAATGCAGCTCCTTTCATGCTGTTGCTGTTCATTAGGTTTCATTAGGTTTCAGCACCATCATCCAAAGCAGGAGCCAGTTAGAGCTTTATGGAACATACAGGTAAGAGAAATGAGCTGGCATTTATCCAGGTAAGGTGACCCAGAGTTGCACAGTGTGGAACATTCAGCTCAGTGTTGAAATGTGCTCCTGGTCTGTGCAGGGCCTGATTCTAAAGTGTGTTTCTGTGGGCATCCATTTCCTTAGTGTGGTTTGGCATGAAAAGCTTCTTGTGATTGCCTCTGCATTGATTTGGTGAGGCTGGCTCTCCCTAAGGCACTCACGTTTTCCTTTTCCTGTTGTGAAAGGAGTGAACTCCTCTCTTCTGGGTTGGCTGAGACTGTTGAGGGTCATTTCATTGGTTTTGATTAAAAACCAAGAATATTTAAAAGATAAAGGAAGCAAATTCGCCTTAGAAAAATATTGTGCTGAGCTACATAATTCAAATAAGAAAGTGAAACCACAAAGATCACAAGGGGAGTTTCCTGATCTCACAGGAATTCAGGATTCAGAAGAACTTTCTGACTTCTTGTGTCCTGTTGTTTGCTACCAAGTATCATTGAGACACTGAGCTGCTGCAGACATATCTTCCATTTTCCAGAGCCTCTTTCCTTCCAGCTACCTTCTTTTGGGATTATGAGGACAAAATATGTGTGTTTCAGTGTGTAGCAACAGAAAGCCAGGATGAATCTCTGAACAACTTATTATGGAGTCAAAACCCTTAACTTTCCTGCAAGAATCAGTTTTTAAATAGAAAATCCTAACACTAGTGTGAAAAAACAGAGCCTCCATTGAGGTAAATGCAGTCTGAAACTTTCCTTCAAAAGCTGATGAACTGGGCTGCTTTCCCTTTTCTCATTTATCCAGTGAGACCTGTTACCAGAATTTCTCCTCTTACAGCTCTGCCAGGGCTCAAGAGGTCATCACTGGGTCAGCTGGACCGGTCATCTCTACACTGTGAGAGGCTGGGCTCTGAAGCAAAGCCAGAAGCTGAGTGGCAATGAGAGCAGGTTAGGTAACAAAGCTCCACTCTTGGTAAGTGGGGGCAAGATTTTTTCAGCGCTCCCAGCTCCACAGCTCAACTGGACATGTGGTGTCACCCCAAAACACACCGTGGAAGCAGTTCTAGGTGAGCACAAGCCACATAAACTATCAGCCAGGTGTACCAGGATGTTTCCTTGGATGCTGCTTCTACAAACATGGAGAAGAAACAGGCAGAGTCCACTTTTACCCTGCCCGTTTGTGAGAGGTGAAGGGAAATGTTAAAATACTTCAGATGATTTCAATGGACTAAATCCTATTATTCTAGTTGAACATATGGCCTTATATTTTTCCAGTTTACCCACAGCTCGTATGTTGCATCCAATCAGGGAACTATTTTTCATATTTTAGACATTAAATTGGATGGGTCTGTCTTGCCTGCTTGGTGAAACTGAGAATTGCCCAACCAAAATAAATCTTTTATGTGCAAGAATGACTCATTAGAATAATTTTGAATGGCTCTCATTTAAATGTTATTTAATGCAAATAAAGTTTTAGATCCAATTACAATTTTTATTTCATCCTTTTGCTCAAAATTTTTGGAGGATGCAACAGGTTTTAAAACTCACAGGAGGGTAAGGCCCCCAAAATCTGGAGTGTACATAGTTACATTTCTGTTGTATAGATCTCTGTTTTAGTGATGTCAGTTTAAATACAGCAGCAGATTTAATGCAGTCAGTGCAATCTTCTCATGCACAATTTGCTTCTAGATCAGTGAAGTTAAATGTGCTTTAAAATGCATGAATCTTTATTTACTTTTTATGACAATAGCCTGTTAGATCCAGTGGTAGTTTTGTAAGTGCATTGCCTCATTGTAATTAACTTTTATGAGTTTAGTTGAAAAGAAATATAAACTCACATGCTTTGTAACAAACCAGAAATTGATACAAGATAATGAGAAAACCTGAATTGTTATGTATAAAAAGAAAGACCCTATGATGATAAACTGTTCCAGCAGTAAATTTGGTGCTTTATAAAAGGCACCGGGCAGATCATGGAGATACCAAATAAAATGAAGACAGGTTATGTGTTTCCCACAGACAAATTTAGCCTCATCTGAGAGGAAGAACAGAACCAACTCCAAGAACTGGAGTGATGTGAGACACACCCAGACTCCTCCTTGCGTGTGTTTCATCCCCATTCTTAAAATTTTAAGGTCAAGAGAAAGGATTTAACTAGAATTGCAAACATTTTACCAAGACTGAGTTAATTTTAGTCTGTATCATTGTGCATACAGATTCACTTGTCTCTTCCTCATATGGAGAAAGACCCAGTTAAAATGTTCACTGTCTCCCAGCCACACCAGAGCCTGGTGTCCCAGCAGCTCAATGAGCAGGGGAGCTGCCTGCACCTGAAACAGCAGCAATTCCTCCTAACCTTTACCCCAACCTTAGTTAAGCGAGAAATAAAATATTCTCCACTTAGAAGCATCATATTTGTGACCCAGATTTTAAGACACAGCTGTGATCATGGGTGAGCTGTGATGGAGGAATGCATCTCAATGGCTTCAGCCACTCTGTCCACCCTGAACACCCCATATCAGTTACTGCTTTTACTTCTGTTTTCTCTTACCCACAAACTCCTTGTTTTCCTTCCTAGAAGGTGCCTGCAGCTAAATCTAGCAACAATTCTATGCACCAAATATCTGGGACATATCTCATTCTGAGAACTTGCTCTCTCTTTTTAACCTCAGGAGAGTTGAAATTGGGCTGAGGAAATAGTCAGTAGAATGTTCCGCATTTGTCAAGGAGCAGCCACAATTTCCAGGAATGGTCTTCTTGCAGTCTGCTGTAAAGATTACCACATGGCTTCATTTTCCTGGCTGCAGATAGCAGAGAATTCAAGGGAAAGCCCAGAACCCCAAGGCTGGTCAGCTGTATTTCTGTTCTCTGTCTGGACTTAACATTGAAAAGCTCTTTCATCCTTGTTCAGTCTGTGTTCTATGTTCCCAATCATTCAGGTTGGGAAAGGCCTCTGGGATCATCAAATCAAACCATAAACCTGACACTATCAGGGGCACCACTAAATCATGAGCACCACATCCTCATATCTTCTGACCTCTGACAGGGACAGTGATTCCATCACTTCCCTGAGCATCCTTTTGCAATGCTTGACCACCCTTTCAGTGAAGAAATTTTATGTAATATCCAGCCTAAATGTCCCATGGCACAACTTGAGGCTGTTTCATCACTCAGGAAATTTGTTGCTGGATGTAGATGGATGCCTCATCAGCATTTTGATGTTTGACATATTTGTGTACATCCTAACATATCTGGTGCTTTTACTGTATTATATTATGGGGAGCACTGTGTGAAAAGAAGATTTCTTTTTAGTGTACGGTAACTTTATGTGATCAATACAATAATATCATAATTTCTTTCCTTAAGGGCTCAATCTGAATGCTGGTGAAATGCCAAGATCTGATCAATAGACTGCTGCATTTTTAGAAGAGATGGATGTGGTGGGCCAGCTCAGCCTTTGTGCTCAAAATGTGGGGAAAATCACTGCCATTAGGCAGGCCAATACATCTATAGACAGCTGCCTTACACAACATGAAAAGAAATATATAGAAGTGAGGTGAAATCTCTAAAAATCCCTTGAATATGTTATAAGACAAATATCCCAGTGTAATACATTAGTTTAAATTATGCATATTTCCAGGATTGGGTCAATTAACTCAGAATTAACTCAACTTTTTCATTCTACTTCCTTTCCCATCCATCAGTTGAATTGATATCATTAAATTCTACTCAGCAAATTATGATTTTACTGTCTCTATCCAATTCACATGACATATTCCTTGAAATTCTGGTTCTAGAATATTATTCATTAAAATACCCTCATAAGTTAGTTCACTTCCCTGAGAGCTAGCAGTAAGAGTAGCAATAAGTTCCTACTTTGTGTTTTATCAGCACATGCTGGAAAACAGGCTCTCTGTGATCCATCTGCTAGCATGGAAATTAAATGAAAATTACATAGATGGAAGAGGGGCCACATGCCAATTGTTCTGCCTTGCACTGTTTTGCACACTGTCTCATTGACAAAATACAATCTTTTCCTGAATGGACGATTTACAAGAGGAGCCAAATGGATCCTTACTGGTTATTATGCCAAAATTGTCATTAAAGATGAGGGGCATGAGGGGGATTTGTGCATAAGCTTGTCATGGAGCCTAGCCTCTGATTAAAAATATGTGCTACATCAGAATTTGTTTTTCATGCATTAATCTCAAGGATATATTCCATTTTTCCAGTCTCTGTGTTTTCTGGTTGTAACAAGTTTTCTTGTTGGAAAAGTTTACTATTCCTGCAGGCAGTCTGATAAGCACAGTGACAGCAGTGAGTGAATCTCTCATCCAGGATGCTGTCTTCCTTCCTAGATGAAAAAGGTTCAGGACTAGAAAGTTCAGTGAGTAATATACAAACATGAAGTGTTCCTCTATCAGCTCTTAGAGATTTGATGGGCAAGGCAGGAGGGTTGATAAGGCTCTGTTGATTCATGGTTGTTTTTTTGGGTGGTTTGATTTCCATTCCTGTTGACATATTGGTGGGAGCCTCAGTTCTCCAACAGCGCTGGAATTATCGGGACAGAGCAGTTGTTATTCTGACCAATTCCTCTCCATCTTCTGATGTATAATTTGTTTTTCAATGTGTTTATTTTTGGTAAGATTTGGGTGTTTTGCTTGTTTTTATAAATGTCTATTTCCATCCTCAATCAGAGGCAGCAGCTATATGGAAAGGTCTTGGTGTTGCTGAGATATGGAAATTGTATGACAGGCTTTTACCGTACCTATTTGGCACCCACTGGGATGCAGGAGACTGTAAATGCGTGTCTGACACCCATGAATATTGATGGCTGGTTCTGGGAGGCAGCACAGCTCTGCCCTTCTGTCTGTGCATTTGTTCTGAATTGGAATTACTTCTCGCTCCACTATTTAAATTTTGGATTTGTTGGGTAAAATTTTGAATTTGCTGGTTGGACTTTGTTGAATTCTTCTGATCAGTCAATGTGAAATTAACAGAAAGGGAGATTGCATTTTAACACAGGAGAAGCCAAGAGCAGTGAGTCTACTTTCTTGTTCAGATCTAGCTTGCTGTGTCCATTCAAGATACACAGCAGCAGAACAAGGTTAATTGATTGACAGAACACAGCAAGTTGATGTTGACAAGCATGAATACAAGAAAAACAACTTTCAAGATGAAGTCCTTTAAATATACTTTTTTTCACCTTACTTTATCTACTTTCCATAATGATTTTTCAAAGATTTTCTGGTTAATCTTGGGATTGGTACCTCTTGTACCTTGGCAGTAGCTAATAATACTACACCACTCATATTATTCATTTGTGTTTGTGAAAATTTAAACAATTAGAATTTTAGAACCATAGAATATCCCATGAGTTGGAAAGGACCCTCAAGGATGATTGAGTCCAACTCCTGGCATTGCATGGGAAATGCCAAAAAAACCTCCACATCCCTGAGAGCATTGTCCAAACACTCCTTGAGCTCTCTCAGGCTTGGGGCTGTGTTTCCTTCCCTGGGCAGCCCCTTCCAGTGCCCAACCACCCCCTGGTTCCTGATATCCAACCTAATCCTGCCCTGACTCGGCTTCAGGCCCTTTCCTTGGATCCTGTGGGAGAATGGATTGTAATAGAATAGAGAGAGTGCTGCAGGCAGTCTTGTCCCTGAGAAGTTGCAGCTGTACAAGGCAGGTGAGCAGCACTGAAGGGGCAGAAGCATGGAATGTTAATGTGTATTGACCAACCACAAAAGAGTAAAAGGGCACGCAGGTGTTGTGCATGTGAGAGAAAAGGTATAAAGAGTTAGGAGGAGAGAGTTGCTGTTGTTAGAGCTAGCAGGTTGTGCTGTAAGAGGAAGGAGTCTGTATTGCCTGGTGCTGCTCCTGGGATTGCAACAGAGAAAGGGCAGAAGGCTTTAGTAAACTGCTGATGCCTGCTGCCATCTTTGGCATTAATCTTCTGAGCCCACCGTCAGTCAGGGGAAGATTTTAGGTACCAAGGGACTGATGCTGGTGTCAGTTGTGTGATCACCATCAAACTGGTGCTCATTTTAGGGGCAAATGATGACAAACGTTCCTGTGTGAGGAGTGACCAGCAACAGTCACCAGAGAAGAGCTCAGTGTCTGCCCCTCCTCCTCCCCTCATGAGGAAGCTGCAGATCTCAGTGAGGTCTGTCCCTTGTGCCACCCAAAACTCTCCCTGGCACTTGAGGTGAGGCTCAATCCCCTCCCTTGACTGGCTGGAGATGCTGTGCCTGATAAATAGTACCTATTTTATTATGTTTTGCTAGATTATTATGTTAACACATTATTTTATTGTTGTAGTTATCACTGGGTTTGATTTGTAATCAAGTGCAAGATTACACTGTAATAATAGTATAACCATGATAATAAAATAATGTTGCACTTGATTACAAAGCAAAAACAAGCCTATCAAAACCCCAATGGTATAACTTAACTAAATATAATTTCTTTAGTTTCCTTTACCACCTCGTGAGACCACTATAATTTTCTGGGTAATAGTATTCTTTCTAATATATCAGTACGCCCACGCTTCATTTATCCATGTTAAATTAAACTTCTACTTCATGTTAATGGAACTTACAATAGGCCTACGATTTCTGCACAACTCAGAGGAGTACAACTGTACCTAGAGGGAGGTCACATGTTAAGTTTCACTTTCTCTGATGTTACCCACTAGGAATAGGATCCATGTGCCAAAACATTGTTATGGGAAATGGGATTTCTTGTCCTGAACTGCAGTTTTCAACATAGATCTTCTCAGGATTGAAAACTGAGTATTTGCATCATTTGTCAGAGAGAGACAGAAAGTCAGGCAGAACTGGTGTTGCTGTCCATCTGCTTTTTCTTTGGCTGAAGAATGTCACCTGAATTTCAGGATGTGAGGGTGGAGGCACATGTGTTAGCTCAGTCTGAAGTGTTTCTAAACCTCTGGATCTGTAAGAAAAGCTGTGCTTACAAGTTGATTCTTGTGTGTCCTCATCCAACAGTTTGACAACAATTGGGCATTTTATAGGCTGTAAACACTGCAGTAGGAAAACAGCATAACCTCAGGTTAAATCACATTCCAAATTCAAGTCTTTTATAGTGGACTCAGAGAAGCAAGTAGTCTTGGTTTGAAAAGACAGGTGTTTGCTAAGGAAGGCAGAAACTTTTCTTGAAATGGAAAAATGTAAACTACCTCCCCCCTCTGAATTATTATAATTTTGAAATTAAGGGGCTCTTAGGTAAACATATGGGAATAGGAATAACAGTTCTTTATTAGGAAAATTAAAATAAAAATGTAGTAGTACAAAAAAACCCCCAAAACACTGAATCGGAATATAACCTGACACTGTTTGTCAGGGTGTTGGCAGCAGTCTGATGAAGTGGTGGTTGCAGTCCTCTTGGAGTGCCAGATGTTGTTCTGTTGAAGCAGTAATCCTGTAGAAGGTAGTTTTCTTCTGAAGGTCCAGTGGTGTAGTTGGCTCCAGGCTTTCCTCTGGGAATCCAGTGGAGAATGCCTGACTGTGGTGTTCCAAACCCCAGATTATATCCAGGTAGGAATGCTTGGCTCCTCCCCCTGGGTGGAGCATCTCCCAATGAGATGATGTCATTTTATCAGTCATGCAGTGAGACTCAGTGGCCCATTAACAGAGGATATTCCTCTGGAGGGAGGATGGGTGGTGGAAGAGATAAAGAACACTGCCCCACCTGGTTTTAACAGATGGTAATAGAATACATACTTTTGGTTACATCTTGCATTGCAACCTAAAACAACGATTTTAATTAGTAGCAAGTTGTGCACAAAATGCTTATAATAATGGAAATCCTTAACATCATATTATGTGGTTTTATGAGTTGGGTTGTGACATTAAATGACAAATCTGTTGCTTGGAGTAAAGAGATGATTTGAAATCATGTTTCATTAGGCTGGTTGGGCTCTTCTGGGAGGGCACAGGATGAGCAGGGTTGCAGGAGCCCTGTTCTGGTCAAGATAGACACTGCAGCTTCATTCACAGACAGCCTTCCCAGACCCCTGCTTTCCCAGGGTTGCTTTGACACGGTGATCTGTCCTGTTCACAGAAGGGGGCATGGGACAAGCCAGCCTTCTCTGAGCACCATATCTAGGTGGGAGGTTGATTCCCATCTAGTCTGAACAGAGAATCCTACAGGAGGGCCAGGAGCTGAGCCCTCTCTCATCTGTAGCACCAGCTGCTCCTGGGCTGAAGACAGAGTTACCCTGCAGACCTTGACAGGTGCAAAGGGAAGTACTGCAACATGCCAAGGTGAAGGCTGCAGGCCTTCTTCCCTTCAAGGCTTGATGCAGAGACATCCCCAGACCATGATTCTGACCACACTCCCCACCAAGGTGTTGGATTAAACACGAGCCTTTAATGTTGGCACTTCTTTTCTAGCACAGAAGTGGGGCAGATTGCAGCAGGGGCTCTCTGCTCACACACCCATGTCCTGTGGGTGTCTGGGCTGTCTAGGAAAGCCTCCTGTGCTGCTGAGAGAAATGAGCTCCCTGGCAGGCTTATCAGCCAATAAAGCTTTCAGACCTAGTCTTCTTGTGGAAAATTATTTTCCAGGCCTGTGAAAGAAGCCTCCAGCATTTCCATGGTGGGAAAAATGAGCAAACATCTTAGAATTATGGGAAAATGGAGAAGTGGAGAAGGACTGCTAGGTAACTGATGTTAACTTCACACTTTGAAACATTGTGCTGGAAGATAAAGGCTACTGAAATATTTTTCAAGTATTGTTCAAGATTTGAGGAGAGATCAAGTAGTTAAGTAACTTGGTCTATTTTAGTGGCACTTGTTTCCTTCCTCTCATTTCTATGTCTAACTCTTCAGTTAAAAGACAGTTTATCAGCAAAATCCCTAAGTTTTTATCTAGGTCACACCACACATCAACAATCCTAGTGGATAACTGTGCATTTCTGGGTGCAAACTGGGAGTATTTTGCATACTTACACGGCTCAGCAAGTTATTCCTATAGAGTATAGAACTGATTAGAAATACATGCATTTTCTAGATTGCTGTTAGAGTTCCTTAATTAAATGTCTGTCTCTTGTTTACATTTAGGATGAACTGTCCTCCACTCCTGTTTCAGGAAATGACCATGATCCTTCATTGTGCTGCCTTTTAATTGGGGCAGGTTGCACATGGACAGATTTCTATGCTGAGTCGGTACAGCGATCAACAAACTCCTAGAGAAGTGACACTTGCTCATGTGCTCACACACTTCCTTGGAATTACTGCACATGGAACAGTGTTCAGTAGCAAATTATTCCCTCGAGAGAGTCCCTGTGCTGAGCTCCAGCCTGATGTTTCTGCTGTACTGGAAAGTGTCTGTTCCCAGTCAGGAGAGGTCTGGGCACAGGGGCAGAAACGCTTTGCAAGTGGGAGGTGTGCACCTAAGGTGTGCAGTGGCAGCAGGACAGTACGTGGCACTAAGGATGAGCAGCAGAATTTCTAGGCTTCTTAGCAACCCCCAAATAATTGCTGTTGATAGTGGCTGCTGTGGAGCACTCTCAGACTGGCATTCCTACCTGTATAATCACATAGAATCAGAGGTGCCCATCGCCTTGGAGGAAGCTAAACAGGGAATGTGCTTTGCAAATCCTAAGAAATACCAAGAATGAAAATTATTATCTCTAAACATGACCAAAATATGGCTTCTTTCCTTTGGTTGAAGTGGTTTCTTGCCAGTATCAGTATCACCAACTGCTTGTACTGGCTTTTGATCTTGTCAGACAACAAATGGTGCCTCACACTGGCATGAAGTGCAGCCAGAGCATTAACCCACTGTCCCTAATGGGAAAGCTGATTCACTGAACTCCTTCAACATCCCTAAATTCCCCAAAGCTCTTGAGTGTGGGTTACACTCTGCTTTGGCACAGGACAGATGCAGGGCTGCACTGAATAGGGGCCAAAACAAGGATCACATCCTGGGCACATCAAGCAGCATGCAGCAAGAGGGAGGCAAAAGCAATGACACTTTTCAAACAGCAGATCTCATATCATGCTCACAGCATATCCCAAGACAGGGAAAAAATACTGAGTGGACATGCCAGGCATAGCAGACCAAACATCTGCATCTGTGTGCTCAAAGCCAACACTGCTGGTTTGCAGAACATGGTTTACAGTGAGTATGCAAATTATTATCAAATTTGTCATCTTCCTGGAAGATTTATTAAAAATGTTGGCTAGTTAAAGATGACAGATCTGTGTTCTCTGAATAAGGAACCCTTTATATCCAAAGAATATTTTATCTCTTACTGATATCAGGTATTTTATCACAATTTGGAGGCCAATTTGTCCAGCTGCATTGTCAGGAGGGAGCCCGAGCTGAGAAAGAGGATTAATCCCATGTAGGCTCCCAGGCAGCTGTCAGCATAGCACAGACATCTGAATTGCCACTGAGTTATGCTGAAAGAAAACCAAATACCCAGAAAAAAAAATCCTCTTTATGGTTTTGTGTCCTCTCACTAGCCCTAGAGCCAGTCCTAGGATCAAGGCATAGTCTAAACTTGATTTGGTATTAGGAACTCTGAGCTCAAGCAGATGGCTTCGCTGTTGCAGCTAAGGTAACTCCTCAGCAGTCAGCTGTAATTGAATAATGCCACATCATTTTCAGTTCTGAGCTTTAGTTTCCTCAAATGATCTGCAGGCTTTGGCAGCTATTTCTTGTGATAATGGATCTTCCTCAATTTCATCAAAACTGGGGAAAAAACACCTGTTACTAACATGTGTTTGTGCACTTTGTTATGAGACAGATTATTTGAAAATCCTTATATTCTCATGTTTAAAAGGTATTTGTGTGAGGTCCTTGTTTGCTTGTGGGCTTACTTTCCAGTGTGGTGTCCTTTCAACTGTTGCTTTTTTAGGTGTTTAAATAACAGGTGAAGGCTGATGTGTGACCTGCGTGAAGGAAATTGAAGGAGACGACGCTGTCCTGATGCTGTGCTGACATACAGAACATCAGCAAATAGAAAATGTTTACTGCTATGAATATTTTATTAAACAGTAGTTGCATTTAGATAAATTATTATGAAGATCATGTAGCTCAGAAGTGTGCAAAGAGATCATAACTCTCTTGGAGTTAAAATGCTGGAAGGAACCCTTTATATGAACTTGCTGAAACAATTCAATTTATTGTACCATTGGTCTGTTAACTGTCCATATCACTCAATGCAAAAATTCCAGATGCCACTACAGATGCTTAAACTGAGCAGAGAACAGCATTGAGCCTAGAAATGTTTCCTCCGGCTTCAAACACAATTTTAGTCTCCACCAATAAATGAAAAAATCAATATAATACATGGATTTATGGAATGAGAAATCATACCAGAATAATTTTATATTTCCATAAGAGAAGAGATGCTGGCATTCGGATGAAAACAACATTCACTAGATTTGCTTCTTAGCAAACATCCCATTTTATTAACAGGGTTGTTTTAAGTATAGTATATGGAAAGCTGGCTCCTTGCATTTAAAATATTACTTAAATGGTATTCAAGCAACCTTTCCCTAGCTCAGATAATTATATCTGTTCTAGCTTTAATTTTCCCTCTTTCTTACATGTCCTGTCAAGACTGAAAGTCATTGCAAGTACTGGATAGAAAGGAAAATCTAACAGTTAAAATTCTCATAACAGCATAGTGAGTGCAATTGTTTAATTTGCAATAGAATACAGTCACATCAATTAATCACTGTAACTTGTCAAACAAGAACCAAAATATCTTTGGAGGCACGTTCAGCTCCTCTGGAGTTTCCCTCAGTGGTGGGGGGTTTCCAAAGGAGACCACGCTGCTCCATGCCCATTTCCTGCTGCTCCCTGCCTGGGGGCTGCTTCTGCCATGCTGACAGCTCCAGGAGTGGAAAAACAAATAGCTCAGAGGAAAACTGAAGCTCAGGAACAGTGTCACAGCCCAGCTGGATGTGATCAGTGGCACAGATCCAAATAAATCCTTTGTGTGGTGTTGCACTATGGCAAAGCAGTGCCTTCTACTCACAGATGTTCCAATCAAGAGTAGGGTGCCAGCAGTGATCTCTCCAACGCTGTGCCTGGACACAGGATCACCTGTTTTTCTTGCTTGGTGGTCTCCTCCATTCCCTTGGCCATCACATCACCTGAGAGCCCATCCTCTGCTCAGCACCTCTTGGGACACTGAAGCCTTTTTGAACTTGCAGCACTGAAGAACACAGTCCTCCTAAAAGTCACCATCATCCTTTGTGTGTAGATTGTGTGCTTGGCTGTGGTAGAACATGTGCTAGTTAAGGGATCCAGATAGCCTTTTCTTCCTCTAGAAAAATGCAGACTAGAAACTTAAACATAATTTCTCATGTAACTTGGTACCCAGGAGTTCAATATATTGGAAAAACATTAAATTCCACTCTATTGATGATAAAATCAAAAAGAGTGCAGCCCTTGAGCTGTTTCTTTAGCCAGGAGGCTGCATGTCCCTGAGCCCCTCTGTGGACATGCTGGTAAACACTGATGACTGTGGGGAATCAAGCAAGATGTTCTGCACTTCTTGGGCACGATGGAGATTTTCAGCACCCTTGGGTGTGTGACGCTCAGAGTGATATGGATGTCTCTGAGTCATTTGTCTATGTCAATCTGAGGAAAACAAACTAGCAGAAAAGAGATAACGTAGCTTTACACTTCCTGATGTGGTATTTCAGACTCAGAAATGCTTTACTTCCTAGATAAGAGAGAGAAGAGAATAATTTAAACTCTTTCCTTCCCTTGGGAATAATGCAATGCAATAATGTTAAAACTGTATGTAATTGCTTTCTATTTTTGAAAAGCCTGTGGCAGCTATGAAACTTTAAAGTGAACACTGGAAAGTCTGGTGTGTACAAAATTCTTCAGTTGCATCAGTGGTGCAGTGGGGGTAAAAAGCAGTGGGAGAGTGTAGGCTTTATTCTACAAACCACAACAGTGGGTTTCCCTGGAATGTGTGAAAGAACGTTCAAAAGCTGCAGAACCCATCAGAAGGTGACAGGTTTGGGGGATGTTCTGGGTTGCTGTCTCTATTGTCACAGCAAAGTCACAGCAAGGAAACCCAAGTGAGCCCTGTCATTGCATAGGGCACTCTGCTCATTTTGGAATTCCCAGGGAGTTATCTGAGGTGTCTCCTGGATCTGTTCCACTGACCATTCCAAGAGTCAGGGCACTGGGTTAGTGTATGGCCAGAACCAGATCTGTGCCAGCTACAGGATGATCAAAAGGTGCTTCAAACACACATGGTGTGGCCATTTTAACTGCTGGGAAATTGTGCTTTGAGCTGGGATTTATTAAAACTCCTGCCTTTTTTTTTTCGTTCAATTCATTAAAGTACTTAAAAGTTAATTGTAAATATCAGAAGCCTAAAATGAGAAATATTACATGTATTTTAGTTTTTAGCCAACCCAATGAACAATGTTAAAAGAGGCTTTTGAACACATAAACATCTTTAGTACTTATTTTGCACCTGTTAGCTGTTTCTTTTATATAAATAATATATATAATGTGCATAGATGTACATATATATATGTCAAATGTCATAATGAGACAAAATATACCTTTTTTCTTCCTGTGTCATTTTGAAGGATGGTTTTTATCCTTTTATTCATCCCAATAGATACAAGGCACTGGTTAACACAACAATGTGTGCTGAAACCTTTTCCAAATTCCTGTTCATGGCTGGAAAAGAAATTATTAATGCAGATTGTTGTGAGTTCTCATGAAAGAGTCTTGAAGAAAAAAAGATGAATTTTACATAATTCTTCACTTTATTGTTGTGAAAACAGGTATTTTGTTGCTGTTACTCCACATTTTTCCTAGGTGTTATACTAGATTTTCCCAGGAGATAGCCTGAGCAGATTGCATTGTAGAAGTACTGAATATGTACAAGAAACAGACATATTTTTATTTTTTTTTTCTGTACAACCATTCTCCTATGATCTGGAGTAATTCTCTTTTACCATTTGACATCATTAATTTTGCTTCCATTTGCTGTGGTTTGGATTATTCAGTCACCATCTTCTACAGGAGCTGGTAATTCTGACTGTCATGCACTGAACAGTACAATGCCCATAACCATGCTAATAAGCAAAACTTTTTTTTTACCCATATGCATAAAGCCTCTGACAAAAGTGACTCAGTTTCATAGCTGCCATCTTTCTTGATGGAAAACAGAAAAAATGTAAGGAGCTTTTATCTGACAGCAAAGTAACTACACACAGAGATGGTCTGTGACTTTGCCAAAATGCCTTTGAGTTTCTTTATTTTTCTGCCAACAGTTTGTGCTCATCTCAGCTGTTCAGTGACACACAGGAATTGTGGCTTGCTTTTTCTTCCTGGGGCAGGAGATGAAATCACACCTGGGGACCATGACTCCTGGTTAAATATGAGTGTTTGTCCCATGTGTCCTGTGAGGAACCACATCAACCACTGATGCCATGAGATGCTATTCAGTCCTAGAGGCTGAAGCAATATTCTGCAGAAGTTTCCTTCCTGTAAGGATTTTTTCCATTCTGGTTTTATTCTGACCGGAGCCAGAAGTTAACTTTGATCTCAGAGTAATATCACTGCAATACTTTTCTCTGTGAATTTGGCCAGTGTAAACTTCTACCACCCACAAAATATCTGGAGGCAAAAAAAATCTGTGGTTTGAATACATGCTGGGTAAAGAAATACCAGCTTTTGTTCTGATCTGCTGCATTTATTTAATTCCCTTCAGCACTCTCCTATCTGGTCTACCTGCCAGTGTATTAAATATATGATTCTAAGGGCTCAGATTAATTCAAGGTACAAAAATCAGTGTTTTGTACAAAAAATTTGGTTTTTTGCTTATGCAGGTATTTAGCACTGTTTCATTCTTGGAGCCAAATTTGGACTGAGATGAATGTTTTCCATTGGAAATGCAATTACTACATCTTAGAGGTGCTGGGGTCCAAGAATTCATTTCACTCAGTCATCTGCTCTTCTAAATATAGGGTAATTGCTATTCTTTGTAAATGAAATAAGAGAAAAAAGAACAAGTTAGAGAAATGTTACCCACTGTAATTAGAGTGTTTCTGAGGATAAAATTGTTTCAAAGGTATAACATCGTTAACAGATTCTTTTTTTTAATCCTTGTTTGCATCTTGGCACAGTCACAGGGCACATTTCCTATGTTTTGTACATTTATTCAAAACAGAATTAGAATAAAGCTGTTTTTCTTTTTTTACAAATTACTGGCTCTGTAGGCTGTGTAGGTGTTTTTCAAAGGCACACACCATGCTTACTTAAAAATAATTACATTTTGAGATAGAACATATATTATGCCCTTCCTGTCGAGCTACAGTGATGTGTACAAGCTGCCATTCTACAAATTTCCAGAGTGACATTTTGTTATTGCAGATCATTTTAGGAAACTTCCTGAGAAAGTAAAATGTCTACTTGTACAACTGGCTGTTCAGCTAGAAGCGTAATGGAGTGCCCTGGGACAGGAGAGACTAACAGGATTTGGCATTAGGAGAGCTCTCATCCCACCTTTATCTTCAAAAACATCCTGCCAGTTTGTCTGGGCAGTGGTTCTGGGCAGCATGGCTCGGATGTGTTGGTGTCTGTGGTTCCTGCAGTGCCAGGGCTGACAGCAGGTGATGTCTCCTGTCCTCACACACTTTTGCTGCTGGTAGGTTTTTGGTTGTGATGCTGTGCTAGTTCACTCCAATGGCAGAAGTTGTTCCAGGGGGAATCAGTCACTGGAAGTGTTTGGGTAGCTTGAAGGAAGAAGTGAGAGAGGTTATTCGTCATTCAACAATACTGAAAAGGTGGTTGCTGTAGAAACCTCTTCCAGGTCTAGCAAATGTCAGGCATCAGACTGTACCCACTGCAGCACCATGATCAGACTGGAGAGGCTCCCACGCACAGGAAGCCTCTTTTTCTGGAGACACTGGAGGTTTCCTGGCCACCTGCCTGATGTGGGGAGCAGCCATCAATGTCACTGTTCCCCTCTGCAGAGGCTGCTGCACAGTCGTGATCGCGCTGCACAAGCTCCCAGGGACCGCTTCCTCCATCAAGGCACACTCAGGGCCTTTGTGCTCATGGCTCATCAGCACAAAGCTGGCTCTGGCAACTCAAAGTAGTGAGGGATAAAGCGTGCTGAATGTGTTTTAGTGTGGGCTGGCAGTGAAAGCCTGGGCTGTACAGGGAGCACGGCTACCACTTGTGGGATTTCTGTCTTGTTCTTCCCCAGAGCATTCACTGAGGCATCGTTAAACACCCAGCAAATCCAAGGTGTGCTTAGCTGCAACCTGAGCTCACTTGCAGGTTGATGGCAATGATGTCCTCAGCTACTGCAAAGTGTGAAGGTGAGCAGGAGGCAGAGAGTTTGATTGTAGTGTTATAAAGGGGCTGAGTCATATTTAATTAAGCTCTATTCATTTGTACAGCAGAACTGCTGTAAAGTAAAGATGCTCCAGCCACAAAGTGCTTTACTTAGTTCCCTTTGACAGGGATCTCTTAAATGCTTGCTGCTGTGGATTTCAGTCCACTCACAGTCCATTTAATAGCCGTGATGCAAACTCCCTGAAATGAGTGGCTTATCTCCCCAGAGCTGAGGTCTGGCTGTGTGGGTTTGGTGAGTACTTAGCACTTCATCTGCTTGTTTCACACTGGTAAAATGAACTAATGTGTCCATTTCGTTCCACTGTGCTCTTTGTGAAAGGTTCCTGGGCTTCTCTGGGACATTTCATAATAATTTACTCTGGTTCAGTTAACCTCAGGTTTCTGCATGAAGGTATCCTGGGTCTCTCTTGGCTGGGTAATTTGTTTCAAACTATGATTTCTGAGACTAATGTTTCATCCTTTCCATTTGAGATCAGTTGGGATGGAGCTGCACCATTCTTAATATAACATTGATTCTGCAGTGATGATTCTGATCCTTGGGGTAAACTTCAAGATTGCTTTAGATATCCACTAAATAGTCTGAATAAAGACACAAGAATATCTCATTATTCAACTATTATGAAGTCTCTCATGTTTTCAGCTGCTGTAGATACTCTTGTTTTGATAAGAAGCCTAGAGCTTGGCAGGATGTGTTATTGATCTCATACAATCCATTCTGAGCACTGATGTGGGGGTATCATTCACGAATCAATTTTCTCTGAGCTTTGATTTAAATATCATTTAAATATCAATAAAGACCCTTGAGGATTTTTCGGGGTCACTTTTATTCTCAAGCTGTACTTCACCACTGAGTAAACAGTTTAATAAGTGCAGGCACCCAAATGAGCTGCGTGCCAGCTGCTGTCAGATGTGGCTATCCAGTCTGTTCTGTTTGCTGACATAGTTCCTGCAAAGAATAACATCCCACTCTGTCTACCTTCAAAACAGTTTTTGAATTGCGGCCACTCAGTCCCAGCAGCTCTGTAAGGAGGCAAGTATTCCTTTGATATCAAGGCACACTGCCTGGGGAGAAAAGGTGAGGTAGTGTCATTTAGCTATGTGTTAGACTGTGCACAAAAAACTGTCTGCTGCCTTTCTCCTCAGCAGACAGAAACTGAGACGGACATGTCAAGGGAGTTTTAGAAAGGATCTGAAGTTAATGCCACAAAGTGCCTTGCAATCCATGAAAAAAATGCGATGAGCAAGTTATGAAGGAATGTAATATTTGATTTTGTAAAGATATGGAAGAAAGGTTAAGAGTGGGAAACTGCTAAAATGGTCACTTGCAGGCACTGCCCTTCAGTTACTGGTCATGGAATCCAGGAGTGTGGGAACTGGCTCTGGGGTTCTGGGAGTGTCCAGAGCCAGGAACTGCCCGCAGAGAAGTCCCATGAGAGGTTTCTTCTCCACTCCTCATGCATATGCCCTTACTGGTGTCACAGAGCTAAAATATCCCAATGGTTTCTCAGAAATGATGGCCTACCTTCCCAAATTATTTCCTTTCCTTTTTTTCCTTTCATTTCTTTTCTCTCTATGTTTCAGATTATGCTTGGCCTTTGCCTAAACAGTTGTGCCCTATATGGATTTCCCTAGATGTGCTCTTTTCAACTGCATCTATCATGCATCTCTGTGCCATCTCTCTTGATCGGTACGTAGCAATTCGCAATCCCATTGAGCACAGCCGCTTCAATTCCCGCACCAAGGCCATTATGAAAATTGCTGCAGTTTGGACCATATCCATAGGTAAGCAACGTGGCTCACGGTCTTGACTGTGTCTGAATGAATAATAGCGTTACTCCAATTTTCATTTAGGATATTTTTATTTTTTTTAAGAGGATACTCAAATTAATTTACCTGGCCTGCATGCCTGAGCAGAATAACTGGAAATGGAAGCCTTTCCTTGCAGCTGGTCGCAGACCAGAGTGAGCAGTCATTTTTCAGAGCACCAGCCCTCTCCACGCCGGAGCACTGCTGCCGTGTCCCTATCAATAGCTGATAACAACAGTGACACGGACAAGTGGTGCTGTAAAACTGCTGTGCAAACAAAGCAGAGAACAGCATTAGCAGAGCTCGGCCAGCACAAACCTGCACTGCGGGCACTGCAGTTAAACTCCCTCGAGTCCTGGTAATGGGTTAAGTGCAGCAGCACACAGTTGAAGGCTATCAGTGAGGTATTTACTGCTCCTGCTCAGGTTATATAGCCTGAACCGCTCTCTGCCACAGCTGGATTGCTGCTAGTACTGAGCTAGCAAGTTTGAAGTCTTAGTAAATGAGGAGTAGGCATAGCAGAAGACACATTTGTATTACTTTGATAAAACGCAATATATAAAGCAGCAGTAAATAAGAAGAAAGCACAAAATGATAGCAAGATGACTCTAATACTGAGAATTATGTGAAGAAAAAGATTTTCTTTTGTAGAACTCTGTAAATGTGATTTTTTTTTTTTTTTAAGAGACATTTGAGGCAGGGGCAGAATTGTATGATCATTTCCATCTGTTGTATTGCCTTTTATTCTTGATTAAAATGCAGTCTTACAGGGATTTAACATTTAATTTATATTTTATAAAGTGGTTTTTGCTTTCAGTGCTGTACTGCAAGGAAAAGCATGTTCCAGGTATTTGAATTTCTCTTGAGTTTTTGGCTGCTTCAGAAGTGGAATATGATTCTGGATGTCTCGGTGCTACAGGGACTGATTTTGAAAACGCTTGCCTTGGGAAAAGGCTATGGGAAAAAAACAAAAAAAGATAAATTAGGGGAAATATACTTTCTCTCCTCGTGAGCATAGTAAGAATATCTATTAAAGCAAATTTTCATGTGTCACAGGCCTACTACATTTCTCCTAGGTAATAGTGAAAAATAGTGAATAAAACAGTTAAATTTGATTTGGTTTAATCAATTAATTTAATATTTTTAAAAATTATATTACTATTATTTTAAACTCTCTATGGTCTCTATTTGACATGGGAAAGAAAGCTGCTGAATTCAGTACATAAACAGTCACATGAGGACAAGTTCATGTGGGCTCTATTTGCAGAGGCAGCTCAGAATCAGCACAGAATTTGTGTTCCACATTGTACTGGAATGCGGATGGAGAACTGACAGACAGCACCCCCCTCGCCCCCCAGCTGAGATGTATAAATCACATTGCAAAACCTGGGCAATAAAACTGTTCTGCTTCCAGTTTTGGAGCTAACTAGCAGATCTCTGCCTGTGCTGCCTTAGATGTTGCAGACATATCCTTAGAAATTTTGGCTAGTGCTGAAGGTGGCTGCCTCCACTAGTGCCTTGAGGATCAAGCTGTGGTTTGGACTCTGGGTCCAAGGGATAAAGTAAGTACTTCATGCATGGTTCACTGATTCAGCAGACTGGTGAGAATATCTGGTGCCTGACCAAACAGATGTAAAGACACAGGCCTGTCTCTTCATGGAGCTGTTTGGTGAGGATTGGGCTCATGATGACGGAAAATAAGCAGATTGTGACCTCTGCTGTACCCCAAGGAGAGAGGTACCCAAGCCAGAACAGGTGAGGTGACTCTGTGCTGCTGTACAGTGCAAACACCTCACCCCTACCCAGCTGCCTCAGGAGATGTTTAACCACTCTGCACTTACGATATCAAACAGGTGAAATAACGAAGCTTGAAAGACACTTAAAAGGAGATGGAACGGCACATTTCCACCAGGCACGTGGTTTGTCAGCCCTCCATTAGGCAGTGGATGCTGCAGCTGTTCCCCAGCATCCCAAAGTCTTTAGGAAGAAGTTGTGAACAGTTGCTCTGTGGGATGTCTGCAGTGCACAGCACTGTCCTGGGCAGCACTTCCCTCCCCAGGCTGGACGGGACACAGGGTGCAGCTGTACCTGCGTGCCCTCCTGTGTCAGGATCACAGCTCGGATGGTGTGCAGCACATCTGGGCTTTGTTTATGTTCTGTTTGCTCTCTTTGATGCAGCTACTGATGACCCAGAAGAGTCTTTGCTTGCATCCCTTTTTTTGAAGATACAGGCAAGATCAATACTCCCCATACAGGCTGTTCAGGGCACTGAAATGCTGTTGGATTTCCACCCTCCCCAGTGCATGTGATAGGGCTTACCATTTCACTCAGGCTTTCTGCAGTAGGCTGCATTAATGGAGAAAGAAAAGTACTCTTGATATGTGTCTAGCTCATTTTAGCATAACTATTTGTACTTCATAAATGAATTTAGAAATGTGGCAGACATGGGAATAAACCGAGCATGGAACGAAAGAGAACTCACTCAAATTGTATTGTTGCTGTTTTCTGGCTCTTAACCACCTTACCTGTCACTTGGAAAGGCCTGGTGAAACCCTATGCTAATTTCAAGGGGATGAAATAGGTTAAATTAATTCATCCTCAATTTGGTGTTTATCATGAAAGAATTTGTGTATTTCTGTTTGTGACTAAGTATCAAATTCAGAGCAGCACTTAAGTGCAGGCTAGTCAGCTTGCATTTCCTAAATCTTGCTACAGATGAAGAGACTTTTAAATGCATTCATGCAAAGAATCCTGAATTCAGTTTCTGAATTAGAATTCAAAATAAGAAGTAAAAAGCATGTAATTTATCTTAATTCAGTAGCTTTTGCATTCCATTTTTCTGAAATGTTAATGCTGACAGCAAAATATAAAAAAGGTTCTTTGCTCATTGAGCTACAAATTTGTCAAGTTGCACAAGCCTAAACTTATGATTAGATTTTAAAGTAGGGGAACATAACAAAGTCCTCCTGTCTTGACAATTTCTTTGTGAATAAGTCTTTTCCAAAGTCCTCTTTGTTCCAAATTAAAGTACATCATAGGCATCTGTCCTTTGCTTTAGCAAACACAACTTGAGCAAGACTTTTGTCTTCAGCTAGAGAAAAAGTGGCTGCTGTGAAGGGCTGGGCTTGTAAAAATTAGTTTTGTGATAGATAGCACTGTGCTGAGGCTGAAAATAAAAACACAACAGAAAAACAGGCAACAGAAATATCCTCTCAATTGAAAATGAAAGTCAATTTTAGGTGTGAGCCTGCTGGCAGAATCTTAGTATTGTTTCAAGATTTCCTACTTTGTGTTGTTTCGAAGTTTTCACCAGCAGCTTGGGGACTTGACATCTGACAGCCCCCTGTGCCCTGCTGTGAGGAAGGTAGCCTTGTGCCACTCTGGCAGTGAGTGAGTGCTAAGGAACCAGTCAAACCCTGGGTGCACACTGGGTCATACAGGAGAAAGTGTTAACTGGGTGATACTAAAATAAACAAAATATCCCTTTGAAAATCAGAATGAAAGCAGTTCATTGATGTGGAGGTACACACACATTGCTTCTGATGTGAAAATAACTGAAACATTTTTGATTCTGAAGTTCCTTATGACCCAGATATATGCCTGGAAGGGCTTTTCCTCTGCTTCCTGGAGTGTTCAAGGTTTGGTCATTTGCTATAGAGTGCTGAAATTACACATGCTACCAATTTTCCAGCTCACAGTTTTACATCCTCAGAAGCAGTGTAAATTAAATTTAGTTCATAGGTGACTGAGATAAGGCCATCCTTTAAATTTTGCTCTGTGTGTCAGTGCCATAGGCAGATGCCACAGGCTGTGTGTGTGTGTCTGTGTGTGTGTGTTTGAAAACATTTTCATTCTTTCTCTGACTCACTAATGATATTATCATTTTGATTTCAGATCAGTACCTGAGGTTTGTGTATACAATAAACCATTCAAGTTTTAAAATGAAATTTAAATTTCCATTTAACTTTCATAGTACTTCATTGTTTTGTTGAGGAGATCTATTTATAGAAATATGAACGAGTATGAAAAGTATAAATGTGTGCTGCGAGGATCAGTAAACATTCATCTCAGACTAAGTGAGCTTACATCCAACAGCTTTTTGTTTTTGCCCTGAGTGTTTGCCTCTCACAGGGGCTGAGCAGCCTCATGCATATGAGCTTTTCTCATGATGTCCTTCAAGAGCCTCCAGGTACCAGCTAAGCCTTCCCCTCTCTGCCTGGAGATAATCCTCAGTCTGAGGAACGTGCCTGGAGTGGCACCAGTGATACAAAAGCAATTGTGGTCTCCTGGGGCAGGGGGATATGCTGAGGGCAGGTTGTGCATGGAGACAAAGGGGGCCTGGAATAGCTCTCATTCACAGTTTCCCTCAGGTCACAGTTTCAGAGCACATTTAGGGTTCTGGTTTGCACTTCTGCCCATCAATGTGTCTCTGGGATCAGGGCCTTTCTCAGCAAGGCATTCCCATGGCTCATATGAGACGCATTTTCTCCTGGCAGCCTTAGTTCTGTGCTGGGCTGTAGCTGCTCCTGGGAGATTATGCTTTGGGATAAGACCAAAACCCCAGGAATTTCTTTGCAGGCTTCAGGTTAGCACACAAAACTGGGCACATTTCATGGGAAAAAGGGCAAAAACACTGCTAATGAAGAAGACAGCACATTGAAGGTCAAAAGCTCAAGCCTTTCCCACTAAGCAGGCTGGCTCTGTGGCTCATCCCTTGGACACAAGGAAGCAGTGCTAAAACAACTGTTACTGGCTAAGCAAAGGTTAGACAGGCACCCTCCATCTCCTGGAAAAGCATACAGATTGCTGACTACCAGCACTGCCTTGGCAGAGGGACAGTAACAACATATATTGCTGAGAAAAATGGTTGCATACTAATAAAGCCCAAGGGAAGTAATATCTCTCCAGATCTGGGAGATTTAAAATTTACTGTATTCATGTATTTTTTTATTATTTTTATTTTTTTTTTCCTTTTTATACTTGACACTGAATGTTTGACAGTGTCTGTTTGACTAAAATTCTTCTCTTGTGAGCATGGGGGTTCTAGCTGATTGGTCTATAGGCAGAGGTGCTGTGCTGGTGGTGATCTGATAACTTTTGTTTGCCTCACCAGAGTGCAGAGGCGGCATAAGCATTGCAAGCTGGGTTGCAAGTTGCTCTGGTGGAGCAGTAGAGCTGGCTTCTGCTCATAAAACCTTTTCAGACCTGCTTGCTGGTCGTGGGTGAGACAGAAACATTTTCTTTATGACCTAGAGCAAAACACTAAGGTGTCATCTGCCCGTTTTCCACTTGAGTTGTCTACAAGAATATTTTATTTAAAGACATTTTTTGATTGAGTGTTTGTTCCATGATTCCCAAGAGGGTCATTGATCTCCCTAGCACAGTACCAAGAGTTATCAAGGTGAGGAAGAACGTATTGGCTGATAACAAGCTGAATTTGTAGCAAGGAAACAACCTTGAGATTTCAGGTGATTTCAGGGACCTTGGGTTGGTTTGATCTTGTCATTAGATGTCAGTGAAAAGTTTTGCCTGGGACAGCAGAAGATGGTGACAGTGTGTGAAGAATTTGGACAGAAATTAGACTGACCATCCCACCAGAGCTGTTCCCATGGGCAAGGGAGATGCTGGTGCCGTGTCTGAGGTTCTGCTCCTGAGCATCAGTGGAGCTTGGGGAGCAAGCCCTGCAGCAGCTATGGTGTGAGCAGGAGCCCCATCACCCTCCCCACAGTTGGAAACACTGGGCAGACCAACAGAAGTAATTCAGCAAAATAGAAGGGTGGGTGGGAAAATAATTTATTTCTTCTGTCTTAAACTGTTGTTTGCTGTTTTTCCATCTGGGCTCACATTGCTCAGTGCTCTCCCAAGGTTTGAGTAAAGGTCAGCAGCTCATCCAGGCACAGTCAGTAATGGCTTTCATCTGTTTGCAGTTGTGCTTGCTGCAGGCAGGGACATCCTTCAAAGTTCAGCCCCCTTTTATCTTTGGCTTTAAACCAATACAAGGCTGGCACAGTTGTTTTATTGGAATGGTCAGATAAAACTAGACCTAATCCAGCCCCAAAGGGGCATTGTTGCAATATTAGTACATGAAAGGCACTGCAGTTAGTCTGCTGAAATATGGGGATAATATGGAATTTTATTCATTTTGAACACTTCAGAAGCCAACATTCTTCAATTTTCCTCTGAAGAGCTTTGGTTTCTGAACTCAGTGCCTTTTCTTGCACACTGCCAGTCAGGAGACTGCTAACTGTTGGGGTTTGCTTCTCACGGTCTGAATTAGAGAAATGTGCAGGAATTTTGTAAGACATTTCAGTTAAGAAACCAAATGATTTGTTTTAGTTTAAATTTGAGGTTTATTTTTGTTTATGTTTGTTTAAATATGGGGTTAAATATATGGATTTGAACAGGTAGTGTTCAGCAGTTTTTACAGTGGTGTATTTGTGGCAGCCACACAGCTTCCTCTTTGTTTTTTTCTTTTCAATTGTCTGTAAATATCAGGAGAGCAGCAGTGAGGTCCAAAGCCACCTGCAGCAGCAGAGCTCTTCCCATGGACACAGCAGACATTGAATTCAGTGCTGACACCAGGAGAGGAGGTCCCTGGCCTTCCCAAGCTCATGTAGCTACAGCAAAATGTGACCCCTTTTTGTATTCAGCCCTGAGAATTCCACACATGGAAAGACAGAGTAAACCCATAAACAAGCCTCTGTTTTCTTTAGTTAGGTAGTTGTCCTTGGAGAAAATGTGCTCTCATAGAAGAGTGTAAATTACTCCCTTTTTTAGTGGAAATAACCATAAGACACAGCTATTCAGTAATCTCTGTAATCTCTGTCAGTCTCCTGAGCTTTCACTGAAGAAAACAAGGTATTAAACACAAAAAAATATTTTACAATGTATCTTAAATATATATTTTTAATAAATTTTTCATTTAAGTCTGAGTATCCGTGAATGTCACTTTGGACTTTTTAGCCAATTTTTTCTCTAGTAAATATTTTATAAATCTATATTTGTGGTCATTTGGGTTTTGTTTTATTAATTTGGAATCTGTGAAGAGCATCTCCACAGTATCATCTCAGCCCCATTTGGTGAACATTTCTACTGGCTTAGGGACATCTTTAAAGCTGACAGGCAGCACTTAGGACAACACTTGTATTTGGACTTGTAATCCAGAGCATCCATCTCTCTGTGGCTTCCTGCTGCTCTGTCAAACAGAAGCTAAAGGAGGGTAGAGGAGGAAAAAAAATCACATTCACCTTCTCTGCTGTGGTGTAAAGGGATGTCCTGCTCAAGCTGCTGCCTGGCAAAGGGGTACCCAGAGCTTCCAGTGTTGAGTCTAGCAGGAACCTGGTTCATGGCTTACTGCTGGTAGTGGCTGGTTGTCTTTTCTTGCTGGGGCAAAACCAGGGAGTGCCAGGGAGTGCTCAGACCTCAACCAAGAGGACTTCAGACAAGAAGACTGAAGAGCACTGTGATATGCAACACTTTTCACCTGGCAAGTTCTTGGAGCGGCACGGCCTCTTCTGGGGAATTTGTTGCCACCTTAGTAAGAAAGGGTTGTTTGACACAACTGGAAAATGTCTCTGGGGCTGGAGACTTCAGCTCACTAAGTCAGCCTGATGTTTATTGATGAAGAGTATGTCAGGGAGAAGCTCAGGAAATGCTCTGCACTGGGGCTCAGAGAGCTGCCCTGACAAAAGGCTGTGGACAGCAGTCAGCTTCAGAGCCTCTTGCCTGATTTGACACTCACCCTCCTCGCACTGCTGTGGGGAGTTTGGTATTCTCTGACAACTGACCTCAGTTCCTTAAATTATGGACAGTTAAAACTGCATTCTTAGTGCTGTGGATTGCTTGAGTCAAGTGGAGCTGAATGCCTTCTCTGTACTTGTTCAAACAGCAGAACTCATCAGGCAGGCATCCGTGTTCATCCTGTGAGAAACGAGGTTCACATTTTTTTATATAAAATTTAAAAAGTTTAATAGAAAGACAATTAGGAGATAGAAATAAAGCAAAATGTGTAAATATGGCTGGGTGCCTCAGCATTCAGCCAAGAGAACACACCTTACTAACAAAGGATTGTCCCTTAAAAACAGAACCCTATTACATATTCATAAATTCTCATACATGATTCAAACATTCCTCTTAAGTTTTAGATGTTCCTTTGTTTAGCTTCAACTCTCCCCTTCCCCAGTAGATCAATCTTCTTGGCTCCATTGAGTCTCACACTCCCTGATAACAGAGATTCAATAAATTCTTCCCTTGGAGCTGGTCACCACTGACTTCATCTGGATAAAGTAATCTAAGAGTGCAGGGGGGTTTCTGACTATCTTTTCAGTCTCTGGGTTATATAAACTAAAATAGTTTTTATTTTAATACCATGTTACAGCCTAACATATATATATATTATACTACTATTTCTAAGTTTCATCAATAACAGAAATAGAAGAAACTATATTAATACAGAAAATTTTTCTAACCTTATACGTATAATATTAATTTTAGTATTTGCAAAAAGCCAATAATTTTATATGTATCTGTAACAATGCACATCCAGGAGCCTTGGGAATGCCTAGGGGTGATCAAGGCACCCCTGCTGAAACAAGGGCCAGGCTGTGAGCTGTGTCTGCAAGCAGGTATTAGTGCATTTGGGGTTGTGGCACCAGCGATTTTGCAGGAATCCCCCATGAAGGAAGCCCCTCTGAGCTGTCTGAGACCTTTCACACTTCTCACTGTGAGTCAGTCCCTGTTGCCCAAGATATGCACAGAGTTAGTTCCCTTCCAGACTCAATTGTGCAGTGGGTTGGTGATAAATCATATATTAAAGAAGGAGTTTCAAAGGAGAGGTGTGAGGTGAAAGAAGGCATTTGAGATGAGGGTAGTGCCGCCCCCTGAGCAGTGCTGAAGCCAGCTGACAGCTGAATCAAAGCCTGTTGCCAGCTTATCTGAGGGCATCTTTCTTCCTACTGCTGTTAATGATGGACTTTTCCCAGACTGGAAGAAAGTGCAAATAAAAACTTAGTGGTCTCTTTCTTCTGTGTATTCTCAGTTTGAAATCTCACTTTGTTATGTGAGAGGTGAGGACACTTTTCCATTACAGCAGCTGTAATGCTGTAATCCTCATTCCCTGTCATTAATGCTGAGCTATCTCATGCTCATGCAGAGTTTTAGGCTGCCATCAGTGCTCTTGATTTGTATATCCATCATATCCCAGAACTAGGTTATTCTTCCCAAATGTACTTTATGTGTGTCACATAAATGTCAGTTTATGTGTGAAGATATCCTGAAACCTCATCTCATTTCCCCTGGCTAAAGCAGTAACACCAACTTAAATGACGACTACTTCATGAATGAACTTTCATTCATTTTGGAGTTTTATTTCAAAGGGCAGGTGTTATAGAGGGCACTAAAGCATAAAATTTTACATGCAAATATAATCCCAGTGTAATGCCATTGACCTAATTCAGATTTCTTCTTCATGTAAAGAGTGCTCAGTCTAACTTGCACCATTTCCCAAATGTCTGTGGTTTAATGCAGCCAAGGCATTAGGATAATGTCTTTAATGATGGATTTACAGGGTGAAGGTTATTGTGGTGGCAGGAAATTGGCACAGCAAGATAAAAGGTAACATATCAGAAAGGAGGCAGCTGCCTTGCCAAAGGTGAACTGATGAGCATTGGCATGTAGAGGGAAAGAAAAGAAAATCCTGGAACTAGTACTTGAGCTAAGAAAACACATGCTACAGTCACAGAAGGCACTTATAATCATTAATTTTCAGAAGAAATTCTGTCACACGATTTCTGCCAAATGGTAATTTTCTGGTGATGACAAATTGCAGATGAATTCCCAGAATCCTACAAAACACTTAGCTGGAGTGGAAAAAATGCCCTGGTTAATCTCTTTAACATGTAATTCTTCCTGTTTTAGAAATTCAGAGTCCCACAGGATTAGCTTTATTACCTGTGATGTTCACAGCAATTCCAAAAAAGCAATTCAGACACAACAGTGGCCTCAGTGTTGGTTATTTCTTGGGTGGAGGAGGTCAAGGAGAGCATGGCTAGCCACAGATGTGTCTGAGGAGTGGTGCTCTGTGACAGCCAGGTGCCCAGAGGGGAGCACAGAATTCATTCTGTTGCTCTCTAGCTGCTCAGATGTGCAGGGGTTTTATGTTTATTTAAAAAGGCAGAAAGGAACTTTAAAACAAATAAAAAAAGATAATCAAAGGTATAGAATGAGTTTGGTGTGATGAGAGAGAGTGAACAGAATGGTATTCTACAGCTCCAAAAGAGATGTCAGACAGGAGAGATGATAACAGGTCTATAAAATCACTAAGAAGGTGGAAAAGGTGACCAGATAGTGATTATTCACTGTTTCTCATAGTAGATGAACTGAGAGGAGTCAAAGGAAATTATCAGGCAGCAGATTTAAATAAGTAAGAAACACTTTGTTCAGATGAAAACAAATAGGTTGAGGAACTGAATGCCACTGAATATTGTGGATTTAGGAATGAGATCAAGGATTTGTAAGATTTATCATGAAGATAAATCTCTCAAAGGTTATTTTAAAAACAAGATCTGGATGCAAATTCTTGCTTTGGGATTTTCTAAGGTATAATGCTTACAGCTGCCCCATTTTGTACCATGGCCCTAAATTTGTGGTACTTGACAAAGACACAAGATGGGACTAGATGAACCCATGGTGCTCTAACTAGATCTGGCCCACCACGTGTTTTCCTGTACACACAGGTTCTAGTATTCCAAAATGTCCAATATGTCCAAAATTCCAATATGTCATTGCTTCTGGAAGTTTTTGGGTCTGTCCAGGTGTGGGACTGAACTTCACAGATCAAGGGATGAAGTTTGTATCCCGGTACACGTGAAAAATATTTGAGTGACATCTTGCAGACACCACTTTCTGTTTGCACTGAGATTGTCTACAGCAGCCCTCAGATCCAGAACTTTGCTTCCATGTGTCTTTGATGCCCTGGCAAAAGTGGCTATTTTTCTGCCAGGGTTATTTTAATTACTGTAAGAATCTTGCTGTTGAATCTTCATGGCTGTAATGCTTTCATATTTTAAAAAAATTCTCTTTTAGATTTGCTCCTTTCTACCCTATGTCAGTGATTTCAAACCTCACCCCAAACTGGCAGGAATGGAGTGGTCAGCTGGAACACAGCAGGGTGGTGGCTGCCTTTCCCACACCCACAAATTCCAATTAATGCTAGAAAAATAGGAGTAAGGCTGCATTCACTGAGTCAGCTGTGGAGTACAGTGAAGCTGGTGCTGTTCCTGGAGGAGGATGTCATACCCTGGAGCTGTGCTCCCAGGAGTGTTGTTGAATGTTTTCCCTTTCACCTGGAAGCAGCAACTTCTCTTCCAAATAGCTTTAGGCAGCGGGCTGAATGCATGCAGGACCTGCATCATCTCTGCTGCCTCTTTGGAGCCCCATCTGTCCAGGTAACAGTTTCCTTTCTGGTTTCATTTTTCTAGGGATATCTATGCCTATTCCGGTCATTGGTTTGCAGGATGACTCCCGGGTGTTTGTAAATGGGACCTGCGTCCTTAACGACGAGAACTTCATCCTCATTGGATCCTTCATGGCTTTCTTCATCCCTCTCATCATCATGGTGATCACGTACTGCCTGACTGTGCAGGTGCTGCAGAGACAGGCCACGGTGTTCATGTGTGGAGAGGTGCCCAAGCAGAGGAGGAGCAGCGTGAACTGCCTCAAGAAGGAAAACAACACAGAGAACATCTCAATGCTTCACAATCACGAGGGGGCATCCCACTTGAACTCCCCTGTAAATAAGGAGGCGGTGCTTTTCCGGAAAGGAACGATGCAGTCCATCAACAACGAGCGAAGAGCCTCCAAGGTCCTGGGCATCGTCTTCTTTTTGTTCCTCATCATGTGGTGCCCGTTTTTCATCACGAATGTCATGTCTGTCCTTTGCAAGGAAGCCTGCGATAAAGACCTGCTGAGTGAACTCCTTGACGTGTTTGTTTGGGTGGGGTACGTGTGCTCCGGCGTGAATCCCCTGGTGTACACCCTCTTCAACAAAACCTACCGCAGGGCTTTCTCCAATTACATCCGCTGCCAATACAAGCCCGGTAAAAAATCAGCACTGCAGCAGAATCAGTGTCTGAATGTGGCTTCAACAGCATTATATGGGAAAGACCTGACTTTAACTAGTTATCGAAATGGCAATGACTTCAATAGCATGGAACTAGACGAAGCTGAGGAGGGCCTTGAGATGCAACCAGGGACTTCAGAGCTCTCCATAAACAGCTGTAATGTTGTAAGTGAACGAGTGAGCTGTGTGTAAAAGTGACTCTCACAGACCTTTGCTACGGTGTATCTGTAGCCAAAATATATTGTGTAAAAATGTAAGCGTCGGTCAAAGGACAATGTAAATATTGCATTCTGAACAAAGCTTTGTTTTTTTTTTAAAGAGAAAAAAGAGTTGTCTTTCCAGTCCAGTACTTAAAATAATATATATTAATATACTGCAGTGAAGTTTAAGGTTCTATATTTACTGTTAATACTAGATCAGAACTATTAGTTACTTTGCATATGTCATGGACAAAATGTTTGAATTCTTCTTCCAGTGCATGAACAAAAATGCTGATTATTTATCTCAGGTGGAATTTGCTGGAGTCCAGAATGGCACGTTAATAGTTATATATCAAATACATGCTATTAGACTTGGTCAGTATAACTTTCTTTTTCAAGTTGACAGTAAATATATACTTTAAATCCTCACCCCTATTTGTGCCGTGTAAAGACTTTACAGAAACCTGGCAGAGAGATATCAAAACAGCGTAGTGGCCGTGCAGGCACCTGGCCAGACATGTCCTGTTATGTGTAGTGGCTTCTGCCATACTGGGTCAATCTTGCACTTCAAGGGACCTTTGTTAGGTTCTGGCTCCCTCTCCAATCCTGCTGTTTTCTTTCCATTCCTCAGGAGGCTCTGGCTCCCCTAAGAAAGGTAGGGAATGTGGTTTTGCAGTCCTGGGTAGGATCACTTTCAGACTTGGAGAAGCATGAGAAACAGAGCGATCCCCAGTTATCTATTTCAAACATTCAATAAATGGAAGGCCTAGGATTTATTAAAAGCCCTCCCTTGGTCTTGCAGGTAACCATCAGCTCTGGGATGGAGCAGGCTGTGCTCAGTGTGGCCATCACTGCCTTCACAGATTGCTGGAGGATCAGGGGCCCTGGCCTCCTGAAGGAGAGCTCTCTGGCCTTGGAAGAGCCCAAATCTCTGCTCTTCTCACTCCTCACATCTTGTTATTCTTTAGCTGGTTTAGCATTTGCTTCTATTCTCCAGCACAGTGCTGGTGGTAGAGCACTGCTGTGGGCACAGAGCAGAAGGTTCTCAGTGTGTGGTGCTGGCCAGGGTCGAGCTGTGAGGAGCAGGATGTGCCTCCCTGCAGAATGCTGGAGAGAGGTGTAAGTGAGGGTCCCTGCTCCTGTCTCAGGAGGGGGTGGGCAGAGCTGAACAGAGCATTGGAATCGTTTGCTGGTGACATGGTTCTAAAGCAAATGGTGACCAGGGACAGCAGGGAAGCAGGCCTGGAGCTAGTCTGCGTGGAATATGAATCTGGAGTAACTTTTAAATTTGATTTATTCCATTTTACTCCCAAAGTAAATTAGAGTATATCATATTAACGCCACTTACATCTCTAATGAAAGCATCCACATTGGGATTGAATGCATTTTAAGTAATCTGCTTTTAATACACACCATGTATAATTTGAATTAATTTTCCTCTGCATTCCTGTGTACACAAACCCTCCAAGGCACTGTGTCTTTCTGGCACTGTGCCTCTGGGGTGATGCCTCTCATGCAGATTTCCTTATGTGGAGTATTGTCTGATGCCAGATATCACCCATAAGGTTTTTATATCTTCATTAACTACTACACAGATGCTGCAGTGCCCATCTAACATGGATGCATTTAGCATCACTGACAGCCTCTGGCTAAGATAATTGTCAGAGAAGCTTACACTGGGCATGGATAAATTGCATTTTATTTACATGAATTGCTTGTACTCTCAGCTTGTTGTGTTTATTCCATTAAAATTAACTTGTAGAAGAACTGGAAAATTCTGCCAGTGCTTGAGGTTGCACTGGCTGTGTGCAGCTACAACCTTGCTGAGGCCAATACTAAAACACAACATTTGAGTTGTATCTGCTGCTGGGTTGATCCCAGACTGGTGCACTGAAGTTGAAGATCTTTTCTCCTTCATCCCCTCCTGGGATAAATCCATACTACTTTCCTGCAGGCAGATGAGGCATCCCAGTGCAGAGTGCAACTCACTGCTTGCAGAAGGCAGCAGAGCTGCTCCATGTGCCAGCCTGCAGATACCACCACATGCCTGAATGCTTGGGAATCCACTTGCCTCTTGAAAAAGGTCAGGTAATCTGTAGGAAAGCCTCTGTCCAGAGACACAAACTTGCACCTTCAGTGACTGCCCTTTACCCTGAGTCAGATTTTATTATTTCAAACAGTACAGAAAAATCAGAAAAATCAGTGTGTTTTAAATTTTTTTCCCCTTTGGGTGAATTTATAGCACATCTCTTCCAGACACGTGTATGTGTGTATATATATATATACACACACACATATATATCTTTAAGAACCAACCACAGACTTTGAAAGCATTTAGCAATAAGTTGAATTACAGTAGCTTCTAGCACATGTGTAAGTTGTGTGAACAGCTCATTTTCCACAGCATCCTGGAGCTCAGTGTAAGTGCTCACACAGGCATTGTCTTTGCATAGGAGCCTTCACGTCTCACCCTTGCCAGTTCTGTTGTATGGGCAAAAAGGGAACCTGCTATATTTGGATGTAAATAATGAGAATTGAACAGAGAATTTTCAGAAATTTTATAAGCATTTTTAAAAAAATTCAGCACCAGAACTGTAAATATGCCAACCTCAGCTGGACCCGTTCTGATGTCCATCCCTTGTTTGGATGAAGAGCCAAGGGGACTGCCTTACAGCACCTGTGTTCCTCCCAGCCAGCAGGGGAGAACATTTCTCTGAATGGTTAAATACTGTCATGTACCCAACTTTCTTTGGGTCATTCACATCAGGGTTTTGTGATGCTGCTATTAATTTATTAAAGAAAGTTTGTTGATTTAGTCATTCTTCATTATTTTTTTTTTCATGGTTTATCCAAAAATAAATAAGTGAACATGCCCTCTCTTTCTTTCATCTGTCCCCAGTTAAAACCAAACCAATAACAAAAAGTGAGGTAAGGACCTATCCTTGAAGCATGGTCCACAGCTGCTTTATCACAGGAATCAGTGTCAGCAGATGTACCAGCACTCCCAACCCCAAGACTGTGAAATGTGAAAGCAGTGATAGACTATTCTCCCTCTTCAAATCGCTCCCTCCAGGAACAACTGCTAAAATTTACATTTTTTAAGCTATATGAGTTTGAAGAACTGATTTAGTTCTCTGAAACTTAACCAAAGTCAGGTTGTCCCCACAGCTCTTTTGCTTCTCCTGAGATGTAACCATTAACTGTGGTGGTGCCTCCAGAAGCCCTGCCTGGGGCTGGCTTGTGGGAACACCTGCTGGAAGCTTGGTGTGAGTCCTCAAATCCCAGCTCAGGTATGGTTTTGTCTTACAAATAGTGTTTGTGGTGGTGTTTTGCTTTGATTTGGCCTGAAGAAGAGAATTCCTTGGAAATTGTTGGAGGCTGAGATGTGCTGGCTGCTTTGTTTCCCAAACCAGATGGAGCTGTGCAGACAGGCTGCCCATGGGACAGCACACACGCAGAGGCTCTGCCCCAGCAGACAGACTACCCCCTTTGACTGGAACTGGGCAGTCTGCTCCTGGGGGCAGCCCAGGTCAGAATTGGCTTCTTCCTGAGCTGTAGGGGCTTGCAGTCTTCCCTGCCCGAGGTCAGCAGCAAGGCTGGCTCTGGTGTTCAGGCACAAACCCCTGTGGCTGGGCAGCCTGGTTTCTAGACCTGAGCATCTGCATCTGTTCCGCGCTGCCACACACAGCCAGGTCTGGGGATCAGCTGTGGTGGCTTTGGGGACCTGTGTGTGCCTCACAGTCTGTGCTTTGAGGAGAAGGTCAGCTCCTCCCATCCTGTGCTTGCTGAAGATAAGAGCAGCTACCCAGAGGCTGTGGCATTTGGGAGGTGACACGGTTCAGAGCCAATGCTGAGGAGTCTTAAGGCATCCCACCTCAGCACAGCTCTTTAATGTCTGAGTAACTGTGAGTCTGCAATAGTTTTCATCAGAGTGATAATTTAAAGATGTAAATATTAGGTGATGTGTGAATAAGCACTGTGAACAGTGTGGTTCTTGCTGTTTTCTCTGCAGAGACACTCATGTCAATCCTTAGAGCCTTTCTTCTGGAGAGCCCTGTGAAAAGTTTCATTGCTGGTGTGGAGGGTGCCTGGTGCCCTTCCCAGTCAGCATCCAAGGCATTGGAACCATGAGGGCCCTGGAGAGACACAAATTCCAAAGAAGAAACATATTTTAAGGAAGAAAAGCAAACTGCAATTAGCCCTTCAGAAATACCATTTAACTTTGAGCTACTGAAGGGTGTCTGATACTGTGGCAGACAAATTGTGCATTCCAAAAGCAGAGCCCATCATGTGATAAAGGAGCAGATGTCTCTTGGATGGCTTTCCTCCCTGTGTCACAGTATCATTAGGATAGCTACGTGCCAAGAACTGCACTTGGCTTTGTTTCCATTTCAGGGCAGAAAAGGCATCAGAGGCTTTTTCCTAGGAAAAGGCACACAAAAGAGCACCAAGCCTTGTGCGGGCGAAGCAGAAGGACAGAGATAGACAGATGTGTACACACATCTGTGCAGATGAACACACACATCCCAGAGACCCCAGAGAGCCACAGATGTCATCACACTTTATTCTTCCCTCAAAAGAATGGGAGTATCTGAAAATCTGGGGAGGAAACCTGTGATGGGGACATCAAATATACCTGCTGGTGTGATTGTTAGATGGGGCTGTTCCAGATAATGTAGTTTGTGGGGGTGCATAGCAAGAAAAAAAAAGCTTTTATTTTTTTCAGTTTAAACTGTGAAGTTGTTATTGTCTGTTTTGTCTCTCCCACATTTTTCTGTAAGTCTCAGGTCTTCTGCTTGTTTGCTTTTACACACACAGGAGTCTGTGCTCTGAAGCTGTCAGAAAACATCCATGTGATGTGCCATTCCCTCTCAGCTGTGCAGGGATGCTGCAGTCCCAAAACATGGAGATGGAGCGGCTTCAGGTGAGGGATTTTAGATCTCTACAAGACAGACAAACAATGCAACAAGACACACTTGCTGATTAAAGAACCACACCAGAACATCTTTAATGAACAGTCAAGTGCATGAGCTATACACTCTTTTTACACACTGTAAAAATTTGCATAAGACTGTCCTAAATCCCAGGTTTGGTGGCAGCAGGAGGGTGTGTGGGTACATGTGGAGGGAGCGTGGCAGCAGCAGGGTTTCTGCTCCAGGCAGATCTCCCACATGGTCCCTCCACGAGGATTCCTCTCCCAGGACCCAGCACAGCGTGTCCCAGCTCACTGCCCAGTGGGGTTCACTCCACCCTTTCCAGCCCCAGAAAAGGTTGCACGAGCCCGTCCTGCTGGGCCACGGCTCCAAGGGTCTGTGGAGGGGCCTGGCAAGTGCCCTGGCAAGTTCCAGTGGTGACAAAGGCCACATAACTCTGGTGGCTCTGGGGTGGTGACAAGAGAATTTTAGAGTGCTCACAGCAGGCAATGGGTGACAGATTATTGTGGAAAATCGAGACTCTGGAGCAATCCTTCTTCTGTATTACATCTCTCATTAATGTTGTCTTATGTTCTGCTTTCTCAAAAACCAAAGGATCTCCTAGCAGATAAATGCAATTTTCCCAGCAGTTTCCTGGGACAATGGTAGCTGCTTTGTGACTCTAGTGAGTACCAACACTTAGGTGACTTGAAAAATGAATCATGCAGCACCACACAGGGGCATGTTAAATCCACTGATCTGAATTTTCCTGTGCTTGAATTGGATAAATTGGATAAATTAATGTTTTATTAAAATACAGTTGGATTATCTAATATATATTTTTAATAGGATCTAATTGTGGCATTTTGAGTGATTTAAATTTCTGATACACACACCAAAAAATCTGTAAACTAGTTCCTGTTACAAATGTAACTGCCTAGTTACATTTGTTAAAATTTAGAGCAGCTTCCCATCTGTGTGTGCTCCTGATGTTGATGTCTCCTCTTGCAAAAGGACAGGTGGGTGCCAGTGATGGATACTCATCAAAGACACTGAAGATTTTAATCTTTTTCCTGACTGACAGCTAGAGCAGATCTTCTGTGACATTTGGGGAGGAAGATTTCAGTGCCTCTCCTGTGGAGCCTGTGCTTCCCAAAGATCATGACACTGCTCAAAGCAACAGGTAAGTGCAACAGCCCAGCAGAGATCTCAGCTCTGTTGGGGGCCCCTCTCCTACAGGCACCAGGAGTTCATGTCCCACAATGCCTCCAGAGAAGATCCACAGGTCACAGTGACTCACCCATGGCAAGGTCTGGCCCCTCAGCTAAGAGGGTACTCCCCACCTTTTCTTTTTGCAGCACAGCCACAAGGCTGGAGCACAGGCAGGATAACCCTGAAGTGAGCATTTGCTCTCACTTGTACCTTCTCTAGGCGACCTGAAGAGGAAAGTGCCCGGATCCTGCACCAGGCTGTCCCATGATGGCATTTAGTAAAGTGCAGGGATGAATTACTGCCTGTGCAGCTCAGCCATACAGGGATGCAGGAGACCATGCTCAGGACTTGGGGATTTCCTTTGGCAGATCTTTGTCCCGTGAGGGTAAATGAACGTGATTCCCTGTTGGTATGTAGGCAGCTGACACTTTTGTTTTAGAGAATGGATGGGACTGTGTGTTTGGCCTGAGCAACAGCCCTGGTGGCAGCATGATGTGGGGACACATGGCCAGGCAGGGCCCGTTATGAGAAGAGAGCAGAAGCCTTGGCTTTTTCCACCTAGCAGCCAAAGATGGGTGAAAAAACTCTCCATCAGTATATCAGGGAGTGCTTGTTCTGATTAAGGAGACAGAGGAGCTATTTAAGCTAGAGGAGGAAACAGATATACAGAAAAGGTGGAAATAATGTAGGAATTAAAGCAGGTTTCTAACAGCTGGGGTCTTCAAGGTCTGGGACTGCACTTCCTGATGAGGCAGCAGTAACAGCAACTGAAATGCTTATTGAGGGCTCAGCTCTTGCGTTCACACAGGAATCTATCCCACGGGCACAGCAGGAGGGCCCAGGTTGGCCCATTGGTCCTCAGCCTCTGGTTTGGCAGAGCTCAGGCACCAAGCCAGCCATCTGTACAGCAGCACCGCCCCAGAGACACGTCCCAAAGTGTGGGAGGAACAAACATCCCCGAGAGAACACTATTTTTGGGCTACGGTCCTTCCAAGTCCTAGCAAAGCCATGAAAAATGCTACAGTTTTGGAGGAAGGCAGGAGAGGCCATGCCAAGTCAGTGCATCTCCCACACACAGGACAACATGAAGTCAAGGCATGGCAAAGGCTGCGTGTTCCCAGCCCTGAGCCAGCCCCAATTCTATGAAGCAATATTTCGCTTGCGTTCTCAGGAGCATCCAGAATCAGCCAGCCTGGCTAGCACAAGCCTGGCTGCATGCAGGCACGTAAGAGTCCTTTGTGTTATACAACAGCATTTTCACTGCCATTCACTGTTACTGGAGACTGTCTGCTCAGGAGAGCAACAACACTGAGGTAATGTCCTTTTGGGCTGCCTTCAGCTGGTGTGGTTGAGCAAACGCTGGTGAGAAGCTTTCAGGGCTGAGACTGCTTTGTGCTTGCACTGCCTGACTTTTTAAAAACACTTCTTGTTGCTGCAGCCAGGAACTTCATGCTTTTTCTTCGGTTAAGTAAATTGTGCTGTTGGCCTTTTAAGCTCTCAGTTGTTAAAAGTGAACTTTGCTGAACCTTGCAGGCAACAAGGTTATTGTCTTCTCAGTGTGAGTGTTTCTAAATAAATTGGCATCATGGGCACAAAGTTCTGGGCAGCTACCAGCCAAGATCAATATGAGAGCCCCAAAGGTTGGGATGTATTTCCATTTCAACAGTTAAGAGCTGGAACATCATCAGATAAAAGCCAAGAACTATTCTCTTCTGGGTTTCATGCATCAGGTGGGGACCTCTTGGTGGAACAGTGACTCTCTCAAGCTCCCAGGGCAGCCCTGGCACTGTAGTCAGACCTGTGAGTATCCAAAGGATGTTTGGGTACCTAGAGACAGGATGGGATCCTGTGTCTTTTGTCTCTGTTTCCTTCTCCTGTGTAAATTTTCTGTAGCCATGTCACATTACTCTTACCTACATGTTAGACCACTGCCTGCATTTGTTAAAATTTAGAGCAGCTTTACATCTGTATGTGCTGCTCAAGTTTGGGCCTTCTGCAGGACAGCTGTTGCTCTGGGTGGTTTAACACACTGTTGGCATCTGTTTGCTGTTTCTTGTGTTACAGGTACCCGTGCCTGGGGTACATGTGACCCACCCATGCAGGGTGGGTGGCATGGCCAGGAGCAGCCTTGCAGGGAGGCTCTAATGCCCAGGAAGATTAGGCTCTGCATGCTTGTTTGCTATGCATGTTTTCTCCATTACTGCATGAATTCCAGTGAAGGGTATTCTGCCACCCTTTGTTTTTAATTCACTATGATATCTAGATAACATCAAAGGAATGTGTTCCCTGGTTTGTAAAAAACCCCCATGATATTAAGTACTTTTTTTTCCCAAATGAAAATAACTCCTGCGGGTTGCTGGCGCTTTGGCGAGGTGGGACATCCAAGCACGCCAGAGGTGCGACATGGCTTTGTCACCTCCATTCACAGCTTCCCAGGCAAGGAAACAAAACCCATCACTTGTGGATGATCGCTGATGGCCATGGCTCAAATCCCCTCACTGCCGCTGCAGGAACCTTTCGCACCTCCCATCGAAGGCTGGGCAGTGCAACCTCATTTGGCATCTCAGAGAAGTCAGAGGTGCTGTGCAGGCTGTCCTCGGTGTCCGAGATGAGTGCATGCACCACGGGGACCACAGCAGCACTGCCAGGTGCTCACCCAGCCTCCCAGCTTAAGGAAGCACCCACACTCAGCTCTCCCTGGACTGAGACCCACTTAAACACTGACATTGTTTCCTGGGCAGACCCAGCGAGAAAGGAAATATTAAAGCCATGTTTAATATTTTTAAATTACTTTCCCTTTTTTTTTTTTTTAATGTGTCTGATGTTGTGAGACTTGCTGAAATGGCATTTAATTTCCTGAATGTAGCACTCCCATGTTGTGTCTGGATGCAGATCCACATAGGAGGCAAGCAGCCCAGGATGGCAGGGACATGAATCCTCGATTTTGGGCTAAGCCTTGTGGTGTCTGTCATTTTTCAGCTGGTTGTTTTATCTCTCTGTACTCTGGGAAGGGTATCTTGACACAGACAATTTGCAGAGCCATTTCAGCTGTTCAGACAGCTCAGCCACAATATGTTGCCTCGAATTGTTCTGTCAAGCACATGCATCAGCTGTATTTGCTTGCCTTGAAGCTGTGAAAACCAGAGACCCTCCTGAGAAAATTTAGCTTTTACATAAAGAGGTTAACAATGCTCTCAAATGAACAAATGCCACACAAGGCAGTGAGCTGCAAACCTGCCATGGCCTGTGAAGCTCTTTGGATTTTGGATTATATCATTAGCTACTGCAGTCCCAAAGCCTTGACATCTAGAAGCTGCAGCCAGAAGGGCTGTGCTGTCCTTCCAAGAGCTGGGCACTGCCTGGAGTTGCCATGGCTCAGGGATGAGTGCTGAGATCCACGGGGGCCCAGGGTGCCAGAGCGAGGCAGGGACACACAGCAGGGCACAGTCAAACCTCCAGTCAGGGCTGATGGGATCTTTCTGTAGCTGCTCATGGAGGAGGGCAGTGGCAGGGGTTGGTTTTGGCTGGCACATGCCCTGGGGGACACAGATCTGGTCAGTGTAGCAGCACTGGGCCGTGGTCATGATGCCAAGAGGCACAAGGTGATGTTACCCCTCCGTCTCACCAGAGCTGACGATGGAGCAAAGCTGTGACACGTCTCTGCTTCACAGTACAGAAAGAACAAGACTTCTCTTTCTTAATGTGACAGAGATATTATCTCCTCTATTTAATTTTCATGCACTAAATACTAAATTCTGGCGGCACCGATGCTGCACCTGCTTTCCATGTCCTCTGCATCCAAGCACAGATGCTGACACCCAGTGGCCATGGGATTTCTAGCGCCTGCACAAGATGGAAAATTTCAGCAGAGATGCTTCAGCTGGTAAGATACAACACCCACCTTTTCATTTCCTCAAGTGCACGAGGAGTGAAGAGTTCCTGAGAGATCACAGAGTGGGTATGTCTGGAAGGGAACACTGGAGCTCATCTTGTTCAAACCCCTCTCAAGCAGGGTCCCCGAGGGCGCTTTAGTCATGATTGTGTCCAGACAGCCTTTGAATATCTCCAGAGGAGACTCCACAACATCTCTGGGCAGCCTGTTCCAGTGCTCTCTCTCCCTTGCAGTGAAGTTTCTCCTCATATTCAGGTGGAAATTCCTATGTTCCAAGATGCCAGCCTTGCTTTGTGTCTTGCAGCCAGTGGCAAGTTATAGTGGTTGAAACACTTGTTCTGAGAGGCCACTCAGAAAAATTAAAAAATATGAGGATGGATATGTTTTTCAAATTATTCTCTTGCTGGCAGCTTGAAAATATACCTCAGTGAGAGAAGAAGGGTGATTTTTGAGTTCAGGGACCTTGGCTTTCATCTTCCCTGTTTTGCTGCTTCCCAAAAGCAGTTAGAATATGACAGACTAAATGGATTTTGCATTTCCCTGCAGCATGCACTGGATCATGCTTTTGTATGTGTGACAAGTATTGACATTCTCTAGAGAGAAAAAAGCTGTGTAGGAAAAGTTGGATTTATTCTTCAACAAATGGCTCTAAGACTTTATCAGTGAAAGACAGAAAGAAGGCTCTAAACTCATGGGTATGCAAAGACAAAGACATGTCTCACCAAACATGTGGAGCTTAGTTGGTAAAAATACGTGGAACCCAGACATGAGCTGGGAACAATAAGAGCAGAGGAGGGATTTTAAAAGTGCTTTACTAAAAATATTAATTATGGACTACAGAAAATGAATTAAAACACTCTAATGAGACTACTGTGTGAAAGAAATACATTGGTGTAATTCTAAAAACATGGGACAAAAAAAACACTAGTGAAATTTCTAGTGAGGTTCAGGATGTTAGGAAGGCAAGTGGCCATCTATTAGGGCTGAATTTTGCAAATGCTTCAGATGTGATACTGTGAGAAAGCAGGTGTTCTGCTGCTGCTGCACTGAGGACCCTGTGCAGGTGGGAGTTTGGGGAGCAGGGAGCCCTGCACAGGGGCCAAGCCCAGCTTTCCTCACCTAAATGCTCCTGTAAAGCTGCAGCGTACAGATACCATAAGTAGATGTACTTAATTTATCACTCTGTTACTAGGCAGGTTTCTAGGCAGGCTTCAGCCTAACTTTTATATTTTGTGGTTACTGAAATAGCTCTGATCTTTTTTGGGGTGAGTTCTAGCTGTGGAGGTACAACAGCCTGCCCTACTTTTTCCCTTGGGGACATTCACATTGCACTCACATGTTTTTAGTAGACATTTTAACTGTTGGAGAGTCTGGCAGAACATCAAAGGCCTGAAAATCCATGCCCAGTGCATGCTCACGGGTATTTTTCAGAGTAAAGCCATCCCATGGTGGCTGCCCAGGAGACAGTAGAGGCAGTGGTTGCGTCTCAGCAGAATTACAACAACCATGAAACTTCTTTTCTGCTTCAGTCTGTGCATTGACCATTTTTTTCCTGGTTCTTTCCTCCTTAGGTTCCTCCCCAAATGACATTGGGCTGTTGCCCATTTAGCAGTGGAAGCAGCTGATAGTGATTGAACAATTTTGCAGTTGGATGTGTGAGACAGCACTTGCTGCATTGTTTCTGATTGGATTAGTATGGCTCTTTACATGGCTGATTGACACAAACTAGATTTTCTCTCTGAGCTTCCACTGTTCATTAGAAATTCCCACTTTGAATAAATACTCCTTCAAGAAAACTCATTTTCAGGATTGTTCTGATGAAATGAAACCACACTAAACCCCTGTGTTTTCCTTGGTTAGTTCTTCAAGCTAAAGAACCCAGAATGAGCTTGGAAAAGAATAACTCAGCCAGTGACACTTCTAAATTTTTTTTTCTATCATCATCATAGAGAATGATTCCTAAAAAATCAGTCAGCAATTTCCTTACCTGACTACACATGGTGTTGAGGAACATCAGGTTGAATTCTGGTACCTATGTCTACTTCCTAGAGAAATTCCCATGTCACATTTGCTGGAGTGACCCTCACTTCTCTGAATCATCTATCCTTTGCAGTAGCTGTGGTCAGGCCCCTTTATAGCAAAAGTTTCTCTCAAGGCCTCTCCACCTGAGCTTTTCAACAGATAAGACATATCAGCTGATGAAATAAATAGCTCAGGTAGCTCCTGTTCAGCATTTAGATGCTCTCAGCAGGCTGAGCATTTGGGAACAGGGGAGACTTGGTGAGAGTAAGGTGGGGCACAGGGGCTGGATAGAAGTGTTTGCATGCACACACATTGTGTGTGAGGTGCTGCCCTTCACTGTGTGTGTCCTGCTGACAGATTTCTGGAGTCCTTACAAAAGAAAAAACCCAAACAAGCCCACAGAACAACGTGGTTATCTTTATTCAAGGAAGTTTTCACTGCCTCTTTTTTCTCCCTTGTCCTGTTACCAGAAACACCTTGCTTCAGAGTCAGTTTCGATCTCTTCTGGTTTTCCTGCAGTCAGTTTAAGCCCCTCCAGTTTTCCTAAGCCCGTTAAGGACTGGGATTGCAACACCTGCCTTCACAAGTGGCAGCAGGCAGGGAAGGCCCATCTGGGCTGCAGTAAGCTCAGGGCTCCTTGGCTGTGTTTGGGATGGTGTTCCATGAGCAGCCACCGAACACAAGCAGTGCAGCAGGCACAGGCAGAGTTAGCATCCCACAGATGCATGCAATGGCTTTCCTGCTGGGGATCTGAAAGGGACACAGACTGTTACTCCCAGCGCCGAGAGGGCTGAGGACATGCTCCAGCATCCCTGTCAGACATTGCCACATCCCAGTAGCAATGCAGGAAGCATTTGCTTTCCACAGATTTCTCTACTAGCATCTGTGTTTTGTTCAAATTTCACAAACCAAAACATTTGGAAGGTGGGTGAAAAGCAAAGATGAAGGAGTTTGTGTTTGGGACTCCATGCATTCGACTGCCAAACAGGTGTCAGCTCGTCTCTGGGGACCACACCAGGGTATTTCTAGAGACAGTTCTCCCTTATGAGTGATGCCTTAAAAAGCAGGTTAGAAAAGCTTCCTGCTTGCTTATGCTACGTAGCCATCAGGAAAAGAAAGCGGGTGTCAGTTGTGGGGGATCAGTTCTCTCCAAGTGACCCCTCACACCTGAAGAAATTATCAGTAAAAAAATTCATCCACTCATCTGCTTTCCCCTCGTGCCATCACTGGCATGAATGTAAACAGCTGGGATGTGAGTGCCAAAGGAATGAGGATTTATCCCATTAAAATGGCGCTGCTTTAACACAGCTAGGACAAATCTCTGCTCTTAAGTGGTTTGGGGCATGGTAATAGCTTTATTTATGCTGCTGTGCATGCAAGTAACTTCTGCATTTAACAGAAGCAGTCTGAGCTCTTATGAGCAGTGTTTGAGTCTCTGCAGTGAGTTCATGGGTTGCTGTAGGGGTATTTCATATCAGAAACAGACACACTCAGGAAGGTTGTTTACTGAAAATGAACTATTGTTTGGTGTCCAATCTTAAAGCACCTATTAATATTTGGCCCTTGAACATCTAATGCGATGTTTCAGTTACAACTGTAGTTATAAATAGTTACAGACATCAACAAAAAAGCACATTGCTTGGACAGGCTACCTTGGTGCTTACCTTTTCTTGTACTGGCCAATCAACATAAATATTATGAGGCTAACTGACAAAGTCAGGATGACTGGAATGAGGATAAATAGCTTCTTGTCCTCTTTTGTGGACACTGCGAAGATAAATGGCAGGAAACAAGAATATGTTAGAACAGATTAAATTACCGCCTACAAAGCTTGGGCTCGGATGCAAACTCATCTTGTCCACATTACCCTACATGTTTTTATTTGTTTATTTGTTACAGGTATATGTTACTGGGTGGGGTCACATCATCCTGCAGAGTATTACATCTCCAGCACATAGAGGCATGTGCCTCTCTCACTGCTATGTGCCTCTCCCCTGCCTTCTGCACCTTGCAGCAGAGCCAGTGCACACCAGGACAGCCCAAGAGAGCCTGCAGGGCTCAAAGGAGCTCATCTGTGGTGCAGGAGAGCCAGGAGGATGCCCTGTGGAGACACTGCAAGTACCCCGTGCCCTCTCTTGCCCAGCAGTCACTGCTCTGTGCCAGCTGTCCCCGTGCAGCAGGGAAAGGTGCTGCTGCAGAAGCAGGAATATTTTGGGGCTCACCTGCTAAGTGCACTGGAGATGCAAAGCTGTAGGAACAGCTGTGCTGGAGCAGGTTGAAGGTGAAAGAAGCCAGCACCTCATCTCCAGTGCTGGACACCAGTAGATCCCCAGGGCAGCCATCAGCACTTGCACCCAAACAGGTTTTAGAAAGGTTATTAAAGAAACACCATTTTCTTTGGGTTCCATACCAGAGAAACAATCCTGCGTCCATTCACTCCAAAAGCCTTGGTCAGCACAAAAAATGTTTGTTCTGCCCCTGACACGAACACATGAAACGTGGCTTTGATTTGCTCTGGAAATTGTTAAAGCAGTTTCCATTTGAGTCGACACAAACTGAGAAACAAAACAGAAAGAAGAAATATCAAGGAATTACGTGCCACCAACAGGATCTGTTTGGTGTAGCCTGATGTTGCTGCACACTGTCCAGGCTCTGTAAACCTTTGGATTATCTTTTGGCAGTTTTAAATGATTTCACAATAGTTTTGTACAAGCTAATGCAAATAACATGTCTATGAAGACAAATCTACTGAAAATACCTTCTGGAGGTGTCATCATGTATGTTGCAGTTTATGCCTGTTAATTTCTGGAATCTTTTAATTACCTAAGAAAACTCATGAGTGGAACATGGCAATTAAAAAAGAGATGTCCCCTATGATTAATTAGTCCTTTTTGTTTTTGCCTCCAAACTGTACCTGGATAATATACTAGGAAAAAACACCACACATAAAAGATATGTTTTGACCCATGCCACTCCTTCTGAAAGATTAGAAATATAGTTCCATTGGTCCAAGTTATGCCACCCTGTTCAGGGAAACAAACCACAGCAACCCTTATATTTCCTCGATGGCAGTTTTCTGCGATAACAGGCAGGAGATCCGAAGAAATGCTCTCTTGGAGGCTCCTGCCGGGCTCTGTTCCTGCCAGAGCACAGCTGCGGCTGGAGGTCAGGGGGTTAAGGAGGAACTCGTGCGGAGCCGCAGCCGCTCCGCGCTGTCCAGCGCCGGGGCCCGTGCCCGGGGATCTCAGCCGTGCTGCAGCCTGTGCCCCCGGGCAGGGCTCCCGACCCTTCCCCGGCCCTTCCCCGACCCTTCCCCGACCCTCCCCGGGTGCTGTCCCTACCGCCCAGGCGGCCGCGGCTTCCCCCGCATCTTCTGCCACCTGCACCTCGTACTCCAGGCAGTGCGGCGGCATTCGCCCGCCCGGGGGGCTCCAGGCCACCAGGAGCTCCTCGGCTGCAGACACGGACACCACCAGCTGCTCCGGGGCTGAGGGCTTTGCTGCGAGGGGAGAACAAAGAGAGAAGCTCAAGAGGTTCGCTCGGACAGCTCCTGGTGGAAAGGCTTCAGCCGGTCTCGGCCATCCCCCGTCCCTTTTCCCCTGAGCCTGGCGTCCAGCCGCGATGGAGGAGCGAGATGTCAGCGAGTCCGCAGGGTGGGATGTTCATTTTACCCTGACACCCGGGCGGGTCCTTGCCCTGGGTTGGGGTTTGGAAGCTCGGTGGGGCGAGCGCTGTGCCCCCAGGGCTCGCCGTGCTGTGACAGCCTCGGTCCCTGCGGTGACACCCCCAGCTCTGCTGGCCCACACTC